>NC_083102.1:102491909-103105096 GCF_949774975.1 Lagenorhynchus albirostris | reverse complement strand
AATGTGTCGGGTGTCCCTCTAGGAAGAGGAAGAGACGCCAGGATGGGTGCACACAGAGGAGACCACGTGAGGACTGAGCGGGCAGGCGGCCTTCTGCAAGCCGAGGAGCGAGGCCTCACAGGGAGCCAGCCCTGCCGCCACCTTGATCTGAGACATCCAGCCTCCAGGACGGTGAGAAATAACTACCTCGTATGCATTTAGGCCCCGAGGACTACAGGGGTTGGTGGTGCAGCCTGAGTGGAATGATAGGCCAGAGCACCTTCCTGGGGAAGAGAGCACTGAAGCAATGGCACCTCCAGGGCTGTCTCTGGGCCCAAGAGCTGTTAACACCACCCTACCATGTACTCTGCCCTCCAGTCTCCTGGGTTTTGTGCACCCTCACTCAGGCTCACAGCTGAGGTTTTATCGAATGGCTCAGCTCATAGCCGTTGGCCCTTTGGGGTGGGCTTCTAGAAAGAGAGAAGCCCACCCCAGGGCAAACAGCAGGTCCTGCTGGCCTTTGTGGATGTGCGGCCCTGACCACCAGGCTTCAAGTCCTGCCTTAATGTTAACTCGCTCCTGCCTTTGGCCTCGGAAAAACATCTCCTTTCTGTGCCTTGGTTTTCTCGTCATAAAATGAGGCTGGTAGCAACAGCACTGACCTCACCGAGTGGCAGGAAAGGCAAAAGCGTTCATCCACAGACCGTGCAGGGGGTTGTTCAGCCCGTCCCCTCCTTCGTGGGGGATTAGCGGAGACCGAGCCCCCTGCATGGGTGACCCTTCCTGCATCAGCACCCCTGGATGGAGCCAGCCTGCTCTGCAGCCAGACGGGCACCCATGTGAGAGCAGGAGAGGCAGGGGCTGCCGCTCACCCGAGCTGTGTCACCCACATGGGAGGACTGTGAATTTAACGACAGACTGAGCAGGTTCCCCTTAACCGTGTGCTCAGTTAGGCGCTGAAGAGGGGGCCTGACCATCATTTCTGGGAGGGCTAATGGTCAGGTTCACAGCCCTGCCAGAGTGTGCCGACGGGCCAGGCACCAGGGTCAGGAACATGTGTGAGTGTGGCCTGACCTGCAAGGCAGTGACTGTCACTGCAAACTGTCTGACCTCAGACCTACAGATGCCAGACAGATTGACAGAGATACAGATACAGATACACTGATATGGAGATGCGTTGATATATAGATAGAGTCACACACACACACACACACACACACACACACACACACACACACACACACACACACACACACACACATACTGCACCTGCTTTCCTTTTTAGATCCCTGGTTACACCAGCAACAGTGGATGGAGAGTCTGCCCATCTGAGCACAGCCCTCTCTGGCTGTGTGGCCTTAGACAAAAGGCACTCTACTTTTCTGGCCTCACTTTCCCTTCTTTGTAAGCAGAGGGGGCTTGACCCTAGGAATGCAGTCGCTCGAGCCAGCTATTTGTGTGACCGGCTGCAACATAATATTGGCATAAACTCAAAGCCCTGATGTTTATTTTCTGTACTTTTGTACAGAAAAATTCTCCTTGAGATGGGCCATCAGTGGGATAATCAGGGTTTCCTGGTGTTTGAAAGGAGTGGGCAGTGGGGAGAGACTGTTTATCCAGGCACTTCCAGCCCTGTTAATAAGCCGCCTCTTCAGCTGCTAGATGGGGCAGCTGGGAGGGGCGGGGAGAGGGCGCTGCCCCTGCAGAGGAGCCCAGTGTACTGCCCTGGCACCCCGACCCCGCCCTCCAGGTGGCAGCCAGGGTCCTGCCTGGACCAGCAGGTCTGGAGTTGGTGAGAGCGGAGGATGCGGCTGACCTCCTTTCAGTGAACTTTTCAGCAAACTCAGCTTTCTGCACCCGCTCACGCCTCTTTGGCAGGAGAAAATGATGCCATGGAGAACAATCTTTCCTTTCCTCTTGAAAACCTGGATAGAGGAGAGATGGCTCCATGGCCCGTGTGTGCAGAAGCACGTGCGTGGTTGCGTTTCACTGATACCGCGTCCAAGGTACTGCTCTGGCTGAAAATGTTGTGACTGGTTTTCCCTCCCCGCAGACCAACGTTCAACTTTATCATTACAGTCGTCACGTCTAACACTTTCCTAATTAGTTGCAACAGAGCTTTACTTCTCAATTAATTTAGAATTTTGGTTATTAAAAATTGTTTTTCTAGCTTTCCCCATTAGATTTATAGTACTGTCGTAAGGTAACCTATATAGCTACATGTATAATGTTTCATGTGTTCATACACACACACACACACACGCTAAAAATGATTACAGAGAGATGAGGAAACCTTTGAAGGTGCTATATATGTTTACTATCTTGATGGTGTGGTGATGGTTTCATGGGTGTATACAAGTGTCAACACTTATTGAAGGATATACTTTCTTTACACACATGTAGGGCTTTTGTGTGCCAATTATACATCAGTAGTACGCTTAAAAGATAAACTGCTAATTCCCATCAATTTGATTCCCATATTTCAACTTGCAATAGTAAAAGGAAACTTACAATCCACTACTAGATAAGAAAAATCTCAATTTAAAACCATTTGCTATTATTTGATATTCATGGGACTTCATGAACTCCGTCTTCACGTACACTATTTCTGTCCTCGAGCCCCAGGGCCCTAATGCAGGCCATTTGTCCAGGGAGCAGCTGTTCAGGCTTGGCACATGCTGCCCTCAGCAGGGTCACACTCTACCTTACTTGTGTGACAGCTGTGATGGGACGGGGGTGGAAAGGCAGATCCCCCCTACCCCGGGCATCCCCTTCCTGGCTCTGTCAGTAACCCCTCTGTGGGTGCAGATTTGGGGTGTGCCTGCCACTGGGGGGTGGGAAGAAAAGATTGAGAGAGAGGTCGTACATCAAAGGCTCCAAGGATTAGGCAGAAACGTCCATGAGAGAAACCAGCCAGAGGTGCGAATACTCCCTACTTCCAACCAGAACTGAACTTTAACCCCCTTTCATTGAGACTGCAGCCCTATAGGTTTAGACTTCATTTTCCCACTTTTGTCCACTCCAGTCAGGAGCCTGATGGCAAGACTTCATCACTTTCCCCTCCATCCTCTGACTGGAAAAACCATAGCTCAAGAATAACCATAGCAAAGGAATTCCCGGCTGGGCCATGGAGATGGTGGGGGGCATGGTGCCCATTGAGTTCTGGGCCCCGAAGGCATGAGCGTTCTTACACATTCCAGAGGAGACAGAATTTCAAGGCCAATATGACTTAATATTGGCAACTTTACCTGGCAACGAGGACACATCTGTGGGCCAGACATGGCCATCTGCCATCTGGCTTAGGATTTGTGCTATTAGGAAGTCTTTATATTCCTCATTACCACGTCTTATTCATACGAAAGATATGAGGATCTATTTTCTCTTTAACCCTAGTTCCTCACACACCAAAGAAAAACATATGAGATACACTGGCTGTTGTGTTCTGATTTAGGTTACACGTTTGGTCACTTTCCCCCTCATTTTCCTCCCTGAAAACCGAAGGGTAGATTTATCACCCCGGAAACAATGTAGCCAGCCTAAGTAATCTCAGTAGTTCTCACCTCTTTGGTTTTGTTTTAATTGTACTGTTTTTTCTTCACTGAAGCACATGTTTTCTTTGCTGGAGGCAGACACAACCTTCTGAGTTTTACACGGCTCTGCTCATAGTAATAAAAAGTTTATTATTTCCTTAAGAAGATGGATTATATAAACCATTTAAGGGCAGAATAAACACAGAAAGTGATGATAAAGTTAATCTCACAGTTTCCTGTGAAGAGTTTTTGACAGAAGTGTTCTGTGTTGCTATCGGTGACAAGTAAAGCATGGGAACTCAGCCCGCAGATAACTCCAAGTCTCATTTCATTTCACACTTGGACTTTCATTTTCACCAGTGTTTGAAGTTTGCTTCTTGTTGCTTTACCATGGCAACTAATAAGCAGCAAAACTATTTTGAGTTTTTCTCCTGCTCTACGTTCCTTGGGTTTGAGGATCAAATAGTTAAAAACACACACGTGTGCTCGCATGCACACGCACAATTCAGAGGGGAGAGAAGAAGTAAGTACTCTGTGAGTGGATTAATTCCTAGACAATCGGTCGTGCCTTCAATACGTGTGTGGAGGGGCTCTTCCTCCCCGCATAATATTTGGAAGATGTAATCCTATCTCTGTTACAGAAAAGTTTGTTTTGCTGTGGAAAATGTCAGTCTGCATATGGACATGTTTTGCATCAGACTACATGAATTATGAGAGTTGTGAACAAACAGTGTCTTATGATGGACCAAATTAACATGGAAACTGAAAATTAGCAGTTGATAAGCATTGCAAACACAGATGTAATGCGTGGTTGGTTATAATGGGTGAGAAAATACAATACCAGTGAGGAAACTGGAGTAAGAGTCTCCAAATTCTTTCATCTGTAGTACTAGGAGTATTTATTCACCACAAAATAATCTCCGAATTTTCACAGGAAAAGGTCAAAAGTACCGGTGAAGTGAGATGGCAAACATTCTCATCTAATGCAGTTTAGAAATTACAGCGTGTCCCACTGCCCACTGCTGACACTGTCTCTACGGTGGAAATGGAAGAGTTTAAGCCAATTGCTGTTGAAAAATAATATAATTTCTGTGTGCCTTGGCACTTGTTATAGGGCTGGTGCCCCCTGAGGGCGTTCCTGGGAACCTGCATGGCTAGTCAAGGCTCGTCAGTCACTAGGGCTGCTTGATTTGTGTCTCTCTGGCTAGAAAATGTGAACGCTCACAAATCTGTTTTTCTTTTAGTTCGACTCTTGACAGTATGTGTAACATTATGGAGACAAGAAACAGACGGTTCTCCTATTGGCTTAAAAGGAGAAGAGATGACCCACAAAGAGGGATGGATTCTGGGCTGAGCCAGAAATGGAAACCTCTCAGAAATGCAAGTGCCTCGAGAAAAAAATATTTAAGCAAATTATTTTGTACGGTTCCTAGAAGATTCTGATGCTGGGTAAGCACGGTGTCATGACACACGTGGATCTCTAAAACTTGTTTATCGAATTGTCCTGAATCTTACCCAGCTGTGTGAGAGACCACCTTGGTGATAGAGAACCCTAAGGTGTTGTCAGAAATCTGTGTCTTTGGGGCTTCCCTGGTGGCGCGGTGGTTGAGAGTCCGCCTGCCGATGCAGGGGACACGGATTCGTGCCCTGGTCCGGGAGGATCCCACGTGCCGTGGAGCGGCTGGGTCTGTGAGCCATGGCCACTGAGCCTGCGTGTCCGGAGCCTGTGCTCCGCAACGGGAGAGACCACAACAGTGAGACGCCCGCGTACCGCAAAAAAAAAAAAAAAAATCTGTGTCTTTGGCTAACTTCGTGATCCAGGATGTCAGGGGTGCCCTGGTCACATTCCATTTGTCACATAATTCGGTCGATCTCCACTGAGTTTGTTCCTTCCCACCCCCAACATCTGTGTCCTCTGTTTTTCATAGAGTTTGATACATTTTTTGTATTACATTTTCTGTCCCCCAACCAATAATTCAATGAACAATATCATTTTCTCCTGTTTTTCTCCTAACTTTTTGCCTTAAGACTTCCTACCGCCATCTTTCTTCAGCGTAATAGCTACTTCTTACACAAATGCTTCTTGCTGTAATTATATACAATCTTCTACAATCTTTAATGTCTGGGCCATAAATCCTGATGCTTTCCCCAACATTTAGGTAAACATTACCTTTTCTTGTTTAGACTTTCCCCACTTAATGATTTAAGGTCAAATGACTGCTACTTATCAGACAAAAGTTCTTTATTTCAATGCAAAAGAAAAGCACTTTCTAACTTGTTCTATGATTTCTCCTGAGTAATTTCTGTTTTTTTCACCAACACATGGCACTAGATTGGTTATACGCAGCTCTAGCTATATATTTCTAGAAGTTCTAGCTTATATTTACTAGTAATACCACTATCAGCTGCGATATTTCCTACATCAGTTATTGTTACCCTTCTCGTTGTGATCAAGCAGACAACAGTCATACAAGTAAAAAACACTCTTTTTTTCTCTCACTTTGAGCAACAACATTTAAAAAACCTTTTGGAGAGAAACATGATAAGCTTCTCCAATTCAAATGTAGCTTTGCACAGTAATAAAAATTTATCAAAGCAAGCAAGTCTTTTTTCCCTAAGCCATGAATCTTCACATGAGTATTTTCACCTGCTCTGTCTTAGGACTGCTGCGGTGACCAGTTCTCAGTGACTGTGTCGGTTTTCTCAAGATGGGAGAAGGACCTTAGTCTCTAGGAAGAGCAGGCAACACCCCTACGTGGACATGGTAGCTACACCCTCGGGCATATGTTCCACTCGTACAAACCTCCGGACTAGCATTTATCAAGTGGACCCATCGCTACTTCTTTTCTGAAGCGAGTCATGGTAAGTAGAAGCCATGGGCAGAGGTCATGTGCTACTCACTCTAACAGCCCCCAAAGCATCAAGCAAGTACCCCGTGTTTGGTGAATCAACAAAGCGAGACACATGTTCCTCTTCCTCTGTTTTCTTCTCATAAACTCTCTAAATGGCAGGGGACACAGTAATAGGAAAACCTGGAACACATCTACAAAAATGTTATATCCTACATATCCCGAATGGATACCTATAGATCAGAAGTGGTGGGTCCCTACAGGTTATATTCATAGTTCCTGGGCTTAGGCACTTAGTTTTACCAGGAAGATAGACTATTTCAGTTCTATCCACATTGCCCTTGCTGGTCAATTTATGGACACCATCTAGTTGAAAGGAAAATGGAGAAGAAATTATGTAGCCGACTATCAAGCAAGAAAAATATGAATTAATAATGAATTCAAATAAAGCAAGGTTCTTAATAAAAACATATCCACGTATCAATGAAAGGGGAATTTCAGACAGGTCAATATAAATCAACCTAGAATTTACATATAGAAGTCTTTACCTCCTACAAGGAAATGTGAACCTCGGTCAGACAAATCTCTGTTGCTTACGCATTTATATGTAAATTCTAAAGAAAGTAAGTTGCGGGTGTACAAATGAGCTCTTTTATGCTGACAGATGGAAGATCAACAGGAGAATCAGAGTCAGGACAGCAGAGGCACAGGGAAAAGTCAGAGGTACGGAGCTCCAGGAAGGGGCCGTCCGTCAGAAGCGCTTGGCATGGGTAGGGAATGATGCACAGCAATAAACTGCGGGGGGGGAAAATAAACAGTAAAACATGAACGCAAACTCTGGCAGAATAAATGTCACCCTTCTCATCATCGTCAAGGCCCTGGGGATTCAGCACTGCATAGAGAGTGAGGTGTCGGCAAATCATCATATTACTAATGTTTCCTCCTCTTCCTTTCTTTTTTAAAAAATTTAATTTATTGGGCTTCCCTGGTGGCGCAGTGGTTGAGAGTCCGCCTGCCGATGCGGGGGACGCGGGTTCGTGCCCCGGTCCGGGAAGATCCCACGTGCGGCGGAGCGGCTGGGCCCGTGGGCCACGGCCGCTGAGCCTGCGCGTCCGGAGCCTGTGCTCCGCAGCGGGAGAGGCCACAACAGTGAGAGGCCCGCATACCACAAAAAAAAAAAAAAAAAATTTAATTTATTGTTTTTAATTGAAGTATAGTTGATTTACAATGCTGTGTCAGTTTCAGGTGTACAGCAAAGTGGTTGAGATATATATACGTGTGTGTGTGTGTGTGTGTGTGTGTGTGTGTATATATATATATATATATATATATATATATATATGTTCTTTTTCAGATTCTTTTCTCTTATAGGTTATTACAAAATACTGAGTGGAGTTCCCTGTACTATACAGTAGGTTCCTGTTGTTTACCTATTTTATATATAGTAGTGTGTATATGTTAATCTCAAACTCCTAATTTATCCCTCCCCGCCCTCCCCTTTGTTTTCTCTGTCTGTGGGTCTGTTTCTGTTTTGTATATAAGTTCATTTGTATCTACCACTTCCTTTCAGTCTTTGACTATGTCAGTTATTCAAAGGGCCTGTTGATCCAACATACACAATTCTGTCCTTGGGAGAGTTATATCATCAGCATCATGGCACTCACTGTTGTCTTGGAGGTTTTCTAATAAAATGATATGGATTTGATACAAAACCTTAAGGTCCTTGCAGGCACAGACAGTGACCAGCTGGTAGGAAAGCTCCTGGAAAGAAGTCTAAGTTGCTTTCAGAGCTCTAGGGAAAAAACAGATAACATTGCTTCCCAATGCCCTCAGCAGCAGATCAATCAATCCAGCCTCGACAATGTGGATACTAAGCAGGGCTCAAGCATAAACTCAGAAAATACTGACTGACTTACTGAGTTGGAGACAGGCATCAACTGCATATGCATGTTGACCATTGTTTTCAAGGAGCAAACCTCTCCTGGGTTTTGCTCTTTTCCGCAGTGAGAGACGGACCCTCTGATGAAGGGCCATCGATTGCCTGGAGTAGCTTGAGGCCCTGAAGGCCTCGAGGGTTAGGGATTAAAACAGAGGACAGCCACGCCTAAATGCATAGAAATTTATTTATCTCATAAAAATCCTTACGACAACAGGTTAGAAGACTATTGTCGGTAAAGAAATGATGGGTTTATAATCCCTATTCACTTTTTAACTAATAAAATAAAATAATGATATTTATTAAGAATCTCAAACCATTCTTGAAAAATCAAGCTGTCCATTCCTTACTTCCAGGAAGAACTGAAATACATGTGAACCCAGAAAGAAGTTCTTATAACTCTTGATGTTAAAAAGTTGGTTCTTACGCCAAACCTGAACTTAGCCTGCAAATTAAAACTCTCAGAGACACAGAAACCTGTTTGATTATTTGTGTCAACTCACAGCTTGAGCAGTGAATTAGGAAAATAAAAGATAATATCGCCATCTGTTTTCTTAACTAAATAATTTTACTCCCTTTCAGCATTCCTATTTATATGTTATTCCTTTGCAGTGGGAGGCTGGTAAATGGTTAGTCACCAGCTCTCTGGAAAAAGTAAAAGGGATAAACAGACAGATAAAGTTTTACTGATACAAAGGATGGGTAGCACAAAATTTACAAGTAATAATAAAATATACAATAGTCTTTGTTGTAAATTCTATATGACCAATTGATTCTCACAGAATCCTTTTATTAATTTTTGTCAAATTATTTTATCTGTAGTCAGCCTATTATTACCATTGACAAACACGTGTCTTTTTGACACAAATGTGGATTGATCACTTTATGTTAAGCAGTTAGATGAACATGAAACCATGAAGACAGATGTTGGAATTTGGCTTCTTTGTCAATCACGTGAATGACCTTGTTGAACTGAATAGTGGTTTTTGGAAAATGGAAGAACCATTCTTCAACTTTGGCGGGATGGGGTAGGGTGGTGCTTTTCACAATGCATTGGCTGTTGATAATATGCTTTTATAATTAATCTGCATTATTAACATTTCCCAATGTTACATCCTACACCTGGGCAATGAGCACACAATAAATCTAGCCCTGATTTGTATAGCCTTTGCCAATGTCCATGGTGTAAACGCTCCTTCCTTGGTTGATTTCCAGACCTCATCAGTCAGTGAATGTGGTGCTGGGAAGAGGTGTGCAGTGGCGTGCTGTTATATGGCACTTTCACTGTTGCATATTATTGAATCATATTGATTCAAAGTACATAACCTCAAGAACACAGAAATAGTAAAATGTAGTAAAATAATTAGAAAGTGGTGAGTTTTTAATATCTGTTACTTCTGTTTTTAACATTATTTAATTGTAAGCTTACATACTTTACTTTTTAATAATGGTTCTACTTAGCAATTGGCTTGCAAAATTCCTAAAATTTCAACAACCTGCTCTCACCAGCTGGTGTGAGCCAGGTCCAGTGCATACCTGCTCCCTGAGTTGTCACTAAGTTCTTCAATTCTCTCTCAAGTCAGGGACATGGTAGCTTGTAAATAAAGGGCTAAAAGGTCATTAGCAAAAGGAAATGTGTTCATAGCATTTTTAAAAATACTGTACATAACTCTATCATGATTCTCATTGCTTTGCTTCTAAGTAGTATTCACTCTTTAGTTCATATCGGGTAGATTTAATGGTTTTCAAGGTACCATAATAACAGGCTAACAATTCAGTCCATTTTCAAAATGTATTCTGAGCAGGGACAGACTCTGCTCCCATAGTCACCGACTTCCTTCCTTTTATGAGACGGGCCATTTGCTCACCACCCAGTTCCTGTTTTGCTGGATACTGTGCCCTTTCCCATGGCAGCAGGAGCAGCTGCGTGGCTGGTTCTCTCGCCACAGAAAGAAAGCGGCGAGTAAACCCAAGGCAAGGCGAGAGTGCTTCCCTGGCCTTGCTCTGAAGTCCACACACCTTAGGGTTGCAAGGGTGCTTCCATGACAAACGAGACTCCCAGAACTGTGTGTGTGTCACAAGCGTCAGGATTAACTACTTTGTTTGGAAAGGGGCCAAGTGTTGGTTCCAGTTGTAAAGTAAGATGTTAGGTGACTTGAAAGACTATTGGTCCCGACATAAGGAGCATCAGTGAAGCTCCTGTCCTGTCCTCTCTAAGCTCTCCGCTCAGGCCAGCTCATGGTCGTGGAACTGAGATCCCGCATGCCACGCGGCACAGCCATTAGTGAGGCTCTCGTCTGGGAGTGTGGGGATCTGATTATGGCCATTTTGCCAGTAAACCACAGAGCTGGGCCCCAAATATTTCTAGATTTTCAGATCTTCTGCTGAGTCACACTGCCTAAAATGCCAATTATTGTTATTATTATTAATTTTATATTGAGGAAATTACTATCTTCTAATTGCGAATGGATAGTTTATTTCTCTCATTTTATTCCCCTAATTTAGAACTTCCTTAAAGTTCTTTAGAATGGGACACTTGTTCACAAATTGAAAACCAATCAGCTAGAAACATCGCAATGGTTGTCACAGTGGTGCTTTAACCTTACATGTCATTTAGAACAGGAGACAATGGCCCTTTTTCCCTCTCTGCCTTTAAAATCCTTTGCCAATTACCTTAGAAAAGTATACCCAAGGGAAGGCTGATTTCCTCAAGCCTGGTGTAGGAAAATGTATAAGAAAACGACAGTCGCTGGACAGTTTAATTTAAAAAATATAAGACAAATTGAGGAGCTCTCTGTGCATTGTGTTTTAAAATCCCCAGGGTCTTGTCATTAAAATAAGTAGCTAATAACTTGTTAACAACTTAATGATAACTAGTACTGCAAATCTTGTAAACAAACAATTCAGTGCAACTAATGGGATAGACTCTACCATCATGATTCACAACGAAGGTTCAACTAAGACTGAAATCAGAGAGTGAGCTGGTTAGAAAGTTATGGGGGGAAATCCACAGGCACAATTATACTGGTTTAGACATGCAGCTGTGTACTTGATTAGATATCTAAAAGTTAATATGAAAGCTTATTAATAAGAAACAAAAAGATTGAAGAGCATAGGCCAAGGAATTACTATTTACTGTTGTTACAATTATGCAACAAAAGCTCAAACACATCACCAAAGCCTCATTCACGGTGACCTTTGTGCCGTGAGGCTGAGACATCACCCAGCCTAACCATTCTTCTCCCACGTGTGCACCAAGCATTCACCACCTCAGACTCCACAGGCTGGGCTGGCCACGGCTGCCAGGGAGAGAGTGACAGCCTGGACCAGGCCAAGGGACCTCAGTCCTGCACCAGGCGATGCAGAGGCCAAGTCCACCCAGCTTCACACTTGCCCTAGCCAACTTTGAAGAGGCTGCATTTTGTCTATCCTAAGCTAAGCTCACCTTGGAAGAGAGAAAATGATGCTTCTTAGAGCAGAAAGTGATTTTAAATGAGATACAGGATTCCAAAGATTGATTGGTTGAACACCCAACTTCACTAACCCTATTCTGTTATCCTCTTGGCTACTAAGATGATCAAGAAACCAAACCCTTTAGTCTCTGGGCTCTAAGTGAGCACCATCTAATGTCAGGAGCATTTCTAGTAGTTCCTTTGGTTTGTCAAAGCAGGAAATGGGAAATGTAGGTGGGGGCCAGGCCTGAACTGAAACTGTCCCCAAAGGAGGGCGGCGCCCTGGTGATTTCTGACTTTCAGGTGTGTGGTCACACTGCTTTGAGTCACTGCCGGCACTCAATCATCCCTCTGCACTTGCTCACGACGCATCTTATGTTCTCCAGACACAGGAAGGAAACCTCAGGCTACAGCCCGTGTGTGGTGAACTGCTGGCTGTTGATGCAGTGTGCATACTCCACGTTTCCCAGCGAACAGAGTTCCTGTACTGACCAGCTACTCCCACAATCTCAGGGAAAGCTGACCCCACCCCAGCTGTCAGGATGCACCTGACTCACGTCCGGGGATTCCATCCTCACCCAGGGACTGGGTCAGCCCCAGACCCAACCCTGGTCCATGAGACACGAGAGGAACTCTGCAGCTGGGCGTTTCTGGGAAAGGTTCCCTTTTCCTATGAAACTATTAGAAAAGATGGTCTCTCTTCCTCCCCGAGACTTCCGGTGCCTGGATGGGATGCAGGGAACAGCCATGGCGCCCGGGGTACCAGCCGGAGGAGGAAGCCAACCCCAAAGATGATCTAGGGAAAGCCTTGATGGCAACTCGAGGCCTCAGATTCAGCACTGAAGTCTGTCCCACCAGGATTCCTAATGAGATAAGAGATTCCCTAACTGTTTGAGTAGGTTTGAGAAGGGAGTTTTGCAACCTGTATTGATTATCTATTGCTACAGATCAAATGACCTCAAAACTTAGAGGCTTCAAAGCATAAGGATTTATCTCATAGTCTGTGTGGGTCTGGAATCTGGGATGGCTCAGCTGTGTGCAGTCAAGGTGTGGCCCAGAGCTGCGGTCTCACCTGCAGGCTCTACTGGGGAAGCTTTGCTTCCAGTGTCACTCAGTGGCCATGGCAGGACTCAGCTCTCATGGTCAGTGGACTGAGGGCTGCTGGCTGGAGACTCCCTCGGTCCTTGCCCCGTGGACTCTCCCTAGAGCAGATCTCAGCCCGGCAGCTGGCTTTCCTCGGGGTGAGCAGGTGAGAGGCTCCAGATGGAACTGAGAAGTGGAGGAACACCTAGAGGACAACAGGAGGGGGGGGTAGCCATGCCAAAGACCAAAGGGCTCCTAGGCTGGAGCAGGGTGAGCACAGAGACCCCCGCCCCTGACTGTGCGAGAGCATGTGGAGACCACATCAATCTGACATCCAGGCTGGGTCCCCCCAGATCTGGCGCAAGGGCTGGCCGTGGAAGGTGGCCTCTTGGAGCTGAGCAGATGCACGAGGGGATGGTCATTCTACCTCTTCCGACTACAAACTGTACATTGGTTCAAAAAGAGCTCAGGAGATGCAGATAGATGTGGCACTGACCTGGAACACAAGTCTCCTCCTGTTTGCTTCTGTTCCAGGTCAACATGGTCTTAATGGCCACGAGTCAAGCGCTGCTAACACTTAAAGCATAAAAATAGGAAAGAGGACTTGTCCTTGGGTCAGGGCTTGGGGCCCACCTGGTGCCCAGGTCAGCTGGCAGAAGGCCGGGGACAGAAAGGAGGGTTGGAAGCCGTAACGGGAACACCAGCAGAGCCACCAGGACGGGAACCAAGATTCTGCAGAGGCAAGGCTCAGGGACAGGGGGATGGCTGGAACAGAAGGTTCTGGAATGGGAGAGATCAATATAGGAGGTGTGGTATGAGGACCTGTTTCATGTCTTCTCTGCCACCTTCTCACATCTGCGTACAAATCCAGTTACTATTAATTCACTGCTACCTAAGTCTTTCCATCTTATCTTTGGCTGTGCTGACTGGTTTTCAAGAAAATGTAGCTTACCTCTTTGTAGTGACCTAAGTGGGACATGACACCTGTGGTACAAATCACAAAGAAGGTGCACAGCCAAAGGTGCCCAGTGGCAGTCTCTGGCATAGTGGGAGGAACGTTCGGGCTGGGGGCAGGCAGAGGCTGAAGGTCAAAGACGCCATAATGTCGATTCCTGCCGGACGCATTCCGCAGTGAGACCAGGGGCCAGTGATGCAGCGCCTTCTGGCTCAGCGTCTCCCCAGCGAGGGTGGAGCGAGAACTCGCCCGGCCTCCAGGGGCTCAGGTCTGATTTCCACCACTAACACATCGTTTCTTAGACAGAGAACACAGGTCTAACTGCGGCTGAACACACGAGGAGACACACAAGAGCTTACGGCTGGCAGACGAAAGTGCCTGCTGAGCTCCCATGGCTACAAACAGATGCAAGTTCGATGGGCATGCAGGTGAGATGCACACGCCCACAAGGGGCGGAAGTCACACCCGGCACTCTACATGCCGACAGTCCATGGCTCCCCAGAGACAAGGGACAGCAGTACCCAGATCTCAACGTGGTGTAAGAAATGAAACAAATGACAACAAAGGAGTCGTTTTCCCTCACTTTTTTAAAGACCTGAATCAAAGCAGGTGAACTGCTTTCTGCCTGGCTGGGCAGGAGATCCTAGTTTTTCCTGCTGTAAAACAATGCCTGGGACGGTCCTGCTAAATAAAAGCTCCAAGCTGGATGCGTTAACCCCCGGGGCACACGTGGTCCGGAGGACAGGGCTAGGGGACAGGAGGGGTCCTGCTATGCCCGGGCCAGGCTCTCCGTGGTCCTAACACTCACGGGGCCCCGCTCTGTTCCCCCTGTACTTCTGTGCTCTCTTCCTGGCGTTCCTGTGGGTTTGTGAGAGGGGATGAGAGGGAAGGAGGGCAGGTGAGTTATGTCCAGGGCAGGGGAAGGTCCTCGGACATGCACGTGGGGAGAGGAAGACATGGAGAGAATTGTCCCGGGACAGGAGAAGGAGACGAGAGCCTCCAGGGAAGAAGGCAGGGAGCCTCCTGTTCTGTCTGAGGCTTGTTCGTTCTCTACGCAGCCCTTTGTTGGAAAGGCTCCCAAGGGCAGGGATGGGATGTATTTCCTCAGCGTTGGAGAGACCCAGGGGGAAGCTCTTCTTCTCCAGGCTGATGCAGGCCTTTAAAAGCTGAGGACCTTCCTGGCGGTCCAGTGGTTAGGACTCTGAGCTTCCACTGCAGGGGGTGCGGGTTCCACCCCCGGTTGGGGAACTAAGATCCCGCATGGCGTGCAGCGCGGCCAAAAAAAAAAAGGCAGCTGCTAAATCTTGTCCTCGGTCTCCCCAGCAGATGCCACACACTGTCCCCCCAAACCCAGGCAGGGGCCTGGGGGAAGCTGGGGTCTGAGGGTTTACATAAGGCCAAGTGTAGGGCAGTCCGTGGGCCTGGCTGTCCCGTCCTGTTAGGCCCCCTGAGCTCCTGGGCTGTGGCCACTCCTCCCTGCCAAGGGCCACCCTCTCCCCTCAGCCCTTCCTCCCTCACGGGCTCTCCAGGGGGGACAATCCACGGTGAGGACCACGGGAGAGGCCACTCAAAGCTCACGGCCTTGGCCTGTGGGGCTTCAAATCCACTCTCTTCAGAAATGACACAGCTCCAGAGCCGTCTAAGCCTCGGTGTCATCTTTCCGACTCATCTGTCTAATCCTCCATTTCTGAATCCCCTACGAATTTCATTTGCATTCGGAAGCATGTCCAACGTCAAGATGATCAAACGGATTTTGAGGATGGAAAAGAAGTCTTTGTGAAAAGAGATCAAATGAATCAGGATTATTTTGCCTAGAGAAAGTTGGTAAGTAATCCAACGATTATCTTCTTTCCCCAGAAGCTGGCAGGGAGCTAGCTGTCATTTCCAAAGAAGACAGAAAAAGATCAAGTGGTTCGATGGTGGAAAAGGACGGACTTCCTAACCAGAGGGCTGCATATCTCATGTGGGCGCCAGCTGTTCCCCGGGCTGAATGCATAGAGACGTTTCACCATCGGGAAAATGCAGTCCTGGATGGTACCTGCTCTATAAGGCAATAGCCCAGCACAGCTCAGGCATCCTGATGGAGGGACGCACGCAGGCTCGATGTCCTGTGTGTGTGTGCGTGTGTGTGTGTGTACAGTGAACTACACAGAGCTAATATCCAACTGGAGGTGGGAATGCTATACATGGTGCTTATTAAAGTCCAAAAGAAATCCCAGGAAACAACGAAGAAAGCCTGATCTCAGACAGGGTGTGACAAGAAACAGAAACAAAATGAGCCTTTAATTGTGGCTGTTGCTAGACTCAAATTAAGCTGTTTCCCCTTCTGGTACCTCAGTCTCCCCTTCTGCGGGAGCTTGGCCACTGGCTGTAGGGTTCAAAGATTCTAGTCCATCAAGTCCCCCCAGCTCTGGAGCACAGCCGCCTTGGCATTCACAGCTGGCCTGAGCGAGCTTAGCAATACAGCCTATACGATCGCATCGCTGCTGTGCTGTGCTGTGCTGAGTGGGCCACCTGTGGGCACTGCAAGGACAGTTCTAATTTGAGGGACATTTATTTGCTCCTAGCTGCTGTCTCCACCCACACGATGCAATTCTGGCTTAAGTCTAACCACAGCATGAATGATTAATGGGTTAAATCATTCTTCACGGGCACCTGCCTGGCATTTGGAGTGCATTCACTGTTAGCTGGACACACTGCGTTGAGCGTTGAGAGAGGAAAGCTGCAGGGAAGAGGCACACACATCCCCAGGCAAGAATGGAAAGTCTGGAAACCCAGCGCCGACACCAGAGACCAGAGAGGTGAGGCGTCGACACAGATGAAACGAGAGGCACGTACGTGTGGGTCTCAGGTCCGAGGCCTCAGAAACAGCGCCTTCCCCAGGAAAGCCGAGAGGCTCTGCCACGTCTGTGTCAGGAGGAGGGTAGGGTGGGGGTGGGGGAAGCACTAACTGGGGGGGGCCCCGAGCAGTGCCTCTGGGAGGCTTCTGTGGCACCTGTCGTCCGACACCTACGTGGAATCAACAGGGATTACTTCAGAAGGTTAAGCCCAGAGGCCCTCTGTCTCCAGCGGAAGGTACGTCACCATCACTCAGCCACACCGAGAGCCTCACAGCTCCAGATGCAGACACACCTGCACTAAGCCCAACCTCACCCGACATCAAATCCAACCTCACCCGTCACCAAATGCAGCCACACCTGGAACCAAATCCAAACACACCCCGCAGCAGATCCCACCTCTCTAAAGTGTTAACATTTTACATACGTGGGGTCCTATCCTTGGGTTAATTTGAATGTACTGCCATTTGTTTCTGAAAGGCACACGTATTTTTAAAGGCTGAAATCATTATTAAGAGGTCCCTAAACAGCTCTGTCAGCTTCAAAGGAACTCTTTTTCTTCACGTTAGTCTTTTTCAGGTTCGCAGGTTTTTTAGCTTATTCTTGTTGCTTACATCTATTATTACCTATTACAGATCCAATAACCCCTAATTTGATCTACCTCTTTAAGCCCATTTATACTATCAACCTCTTCCATTGTTCGCGGTAACGGTTTTTAAACTTTGTTTTGAAAAGGATCCTGGGCTGGAGAAAGGGTGGGGATGTCTACCTCTCAGACCAACCGAGCAGCCCTCTTTGATCTGTTCACATTGGGAACCTAGTTACCATTTTCTATAGAAATGGTTATCTTCTGCTAATAAAGTTTTTGAAAGTTAATGACAATATAACGAATGATAGGAGTTACTAGGATCATAAACTGTGCTCATGATTATTTCTTTAAAAAATACTGTCTTCAAGCTCTAAAGTTTAGAATCTTCTAGTAACTAATAAAGTCTACACTTCATGCCCTTCATCAGACTATTAATAAAAATATTAAGACATCATTTCTTCATCAAGAAATATATCCATTATTCCTTCTCTTGCTTATAGTTCTTTAGACTTGGAAAAATATTAATTTCCTCATGTATACACATCATTTCCTCCCTCAAAGTGCACATAAGGCAAGGTGTCTGAATGAGTGTGGTCTGCTTGGCCCAGGTAAGCACCTGACAAGACAAGGCAACCCCAAGGGCAAGGCAGGTAGAAGAATACCCTCTCTACCGGAAGGCTTCCTTTTGTTTACCAAGAAATTTCGGTCAGGACCCAAATCCAGCCGGCTGCAATACCACTTTAGTGCAAGTTCCAAAAACATTTTCAATTTCTATCTGCAGCTGTCTGAATACACAAAGAAGCTCAGCGTATTTTGTTGTGGTTTGGGCTACTTTTTCAAAATTATTATCTTTTAACCTAAAGCCAAAACTTCGGTTAAAAGTTCTGCTGTAGTGCCATTACTGTACTTTTAACTCATGGGGATTTCTGATGGGGATGGAAGTCTGCTTTGAAATGGCCACCAAGACCGCTGACCTCAAAAAATATTCAAAGTTATTGACGGGAGGAAGGGAGCTTCTGGCCCCCTCCTTAATCCACAAAACAGAAGTCTATGGACCAGAGAGAGACCCACAGCAGTTACTACCATGCATGCCTCCTCTTTGCGCATGTTCCTTACAGAGGGAACTGTCCCTACCATTTTCACTTTAAAATGCCCTTCTCTCTTTTTCTGAGACCCCTGTGAGTACCAGCTGCCCACCCCCAGGCCAGGCTCTCCAAACTCGTTGCACACAGACCTTGGTCCTTCAAGGCTGAATCGGGAGGTCCTTCCAGGGGTTAAAATGTGCTGTCTGGCCTGGAGGTTGGCAGGATTCACCACATCTACACTACCCTAACCATGGATGCGTCTTAGAATTTCAACAAGGACTCTCACTCTGAGTTCTTCATCCACTTATGAAAAGAGTGGGGAGAAAGCTTGGAAGGCAGAATGGGAGTCTCATTATGGGGAAAAAAAAAAAAAAAGAAAACCAGGTTTATTTGAAGGAGCTTCTGATCACATTTCCTTCAAATCAGATAGTTTCTCCTTTGGGAACGATGATGGACTGACATGAAATATTGTCTGTATCTCCTTAGCAAAATCGATTCCCAGTCTGTGAAATGCTAAGACATTAAAATCGAGGTATTGGCCGGGGGAAAATGCTGACCAACAGCAAAGGAGCTCTTATGAAAGGTTTAGGGAGCAACAGTGCGACCACTTCTCCCTGGGCGTCTTTTCCCTTTGGGGGCTGCAGCCATGAGATCAACGGCAAAATGTGAGGCTGCCTGGGGGACTGAACGGCACTCCTGTGATGACTGGAGCACTTGTGTCAGTGGCTTATCTCGGTCCCTACATAAATGAAACAACAAACACTGAATGATTTTAGAATAAAATTGGCCATCCCTGGCTGGTGGACCTAGAGACCCCCATCTCTTCTCTCCCTTGTAACATGAGGGACTAGGTGTCATGGTCGAATACGTCTCTGCTCACAGACACCAGGATTGCACCCTCTTTACTCTGGCTTCTCTTTTTCTCTAAGAATACCATATAGGAAAGCTTTGTAAGTGGAGATCAATTTCAAACAGGGTGCTCAAAAGATGACTGAACTGTTGTCACATGACCTATTGTATAAACGCCCTGCGGTCGAGACGTCTTCCACACCAGCATCCGTGGGCGCCATCCTGGGACTCACCCCCTTCGGTCAGGGAGGCGCCGTCCCCCAGCCACACTCACCAGCTCTCCATCACTCGCACTCTCCCGAGCCTCTTGACCAGCACGCCTTTCCCACCTTCTCAACGCCCGCGCCACCCCCAGAAACTATGCCTGTAGGATGTCCTTGACTCACAGCCGTTCATTTCCAGACTTTCTTTCTTTAGCCTAAATGCTTTCCGAGTTAATGCCATCGCGGAGGAAGCCAGGGCAGGGGTGAGAAGCAGCGCTGAGATGCAGGCCAAGCATCCAGAGGCGCGGGGACGCCATCACTCACCCGTCCTGCCCTTCCTGTCCTCCTCCCTGCCCTCCGTGCGGGGGGGCACCAGCGGGCTGGACGGCGGGGGCTGGGGTGCAGGGGGAGCTGGTGCACGCCTCTTCTTCTTCTGTAAGTCCATCTGTGACCCCAGAGACACCTGCGAAGCACAAGGGAGGACAAACGGTCAGCGTGAGGGTGGCTGTGCACGTGAGGGAGCTGGCCGGCGTGACGGGTACCCCGAGGAGGGCTGGTAGGTTGCCGGTCCCCTTTCTGGGGCTCCTGGGCAGGTGGTGGAGGCATATGGGTGTGAGGGCTTGCTGGTTGCCTGGGAGTGGCCCTGAGGGGGTCCGGGGATGCTCAGAGATGCCCCCCAAGACCCCTAGGTGGCAGGGGGCGGGGGCTCTGCCCCGTATTTCCTAGGGGCTCCAGGCAAATCATAAGACTTGGAAGTCTCTCCTCAGCATACCTATGAGAAAGGGGATCCTGAGCTCTCACTTAAATGCAAAGAAGAACTATTCCTTCTGGAAGCTTTACCAAGGGCCCCTGCAGAGGAAGGACAAAGGGCATCTCTGGCCTTACCCTTGGCCTTTCTCTCGCTCTCCTGCCCCTTCAGCCAGGGTAGCAACTGTCCACAGGCCGACCGCCCCGCACCCAGAACCGCAATGGATTTGCCAGCCCACGGGACGCAGGCATATGGGACACCACGCTCCCACCCAGCACGGAAACCCAGCTCCTCTGGGAGACTCAACAGTGACAGATGCACAGCTTCTAACGGCGGCTTGTTAGGATCGAGCAGGTCTCACTGTTGAAGGGGAAATCCGTTCTGTCTGCAAGGCTGGATTCACTGATTCCAGGTCTCTGTTCCCGAAAGAGCGCAAACTGTTCCTCTCCTCTGCACTACAGACGAAGCTTTCCTGCCTCCACCCTCCGATGGGACTGCATGGAAAGAGCACTGCGCCACCTGCAGAGGATGTGCAAGGGCCGGCAAGATGCCTGCGCTTGGTTCCTGCCCTGGGGGGCTTACAGCAGCCTCGGACCTCCAAGCCCAAGGAGGCCCTGGTCCTTCAAACGCTCGTCCTGGGAGGGGTGCTGCCAACACCACCTGCTGGGCCTCGAGTCCTTCTCTTGGAGCTCCTTGGTTTATCAGCTCAGGTTCACAGTGGATGGAGAGCGTGTCTCCTCCTCCCAAGGAGGGGAACCTCCTCTGCTGGGCTGGACCTGGTGGGGGTGTGTGTGTGTGTGTGTGTGTGTGTGTGTGTGTGTGTGTGTGTGTGTGTGTGTGTGTGTGTGTGTGTGTAAAAGGTCTTTTACAACTTCATCAGTAATACATATCTATTGCAATTTTTTTTTTTATTATAAAAGGAAGAAAAAAATCCCTTAATTGACACTCGGTTAACTCCTAACAATTGGCATACACTTTTTCTGGTCTTTCTGTTTCCTTTTAAAAGTCATATTTTTTCTATCCTTCTACCACAATACATTATAACCACCTCCTATACCTTTAAAATTCCATGTTTTATGAAAAACATGGACAAGAAAAGGCAAACAGTTCCACAAGGCTTAGAGTCAAACCCACAGCTCCTAGCCCACTCCAACAGCAGCCACTTCAAACTACTTTTCATCCAGCATTTACTCCGTTTTTCTACATAAAGAGCTTATTCTGCTGTCTCTTGACTTTTCCCCTGTTAGATTTTGGCTTCCTACTCCAGAAGTTCTTTGAGACGCAGGCATGCACACAGACACACGACCCCACACATACTTTTCCTCCCCAGTCTTTGAAAAAAAGTTAGAGCACAATATTCAAATTAACATTCACTATTTAGTTATCCATATAGTTATAATAGATATTATAATTATGAAAACAGAAATTTTCTTCAAGAGCAACTTTCTGCGGCCGAGACATATGTGTATGTTGACTACATTTTCTTCCTAGATGAACTTTCGTTTGCTGTGAACTTGATAACTGATTTGTCTTCTTACTTTTTCTTCTCACTGAGTTTCCTGGAAATTCCTTTGCCCAGATTTTTTATCCTTTGCTTCCTGGGTCCTACGCCTTTTTAAAATTCACTTCTTCATTTTAGGGGTGCACTTTCTACCAGCTTTCTGAGACAAGATGCGTATGGGGTAAAATTCTGAGATCTTGAAAACCTAAAAATGTTTGTGTTCTCGTACACTGAGCAGTCAGCATGGTACCTGTGAGGTCCACACCGGAAAGCTCTCTCAGGATGCTCGGCTCTCACTCCACTGTCTTCCAGCCTGCAACCCTGCAGTGGGGACACCCGCCCCCATCCCAACCCCAGGCTGGCTGGCTGTCTTCCTTCCTTCCACAGGCTTGAGCATCTTCTCACTCCTTGAGCCCTGGACCATCCTGCCATGCCCTGGGTGAGGCTGCTTTCACCCTCTGCTGGGTCATCCACGGACCCCGGCCATCTCTACATCCTGCGATTCTGCAGAATGTTCTAGTACTCCTCCTCAAAGATTTTTTTCTTCCTTCTCTTTTCTCCTTTCTTTCTGGATTCCAATTAGTTGAACGCTGAAAGTTCTAAATCAATTTTTCTTCAATAGTCTTTGTTTTAATTGAAATACAGTTGATTTACAATGTGTTAATTTCTGCCGGACAGCAAAGTGATTCAGTTATATATACATTCTTTTTTATGTTCTTTTTCCATTATGGCTTATCAGAGGATACTGAATATATTTTCCCGTGCTATACAGTAGGACCTTGTTGTTTATCCATCCTATATATACTAGTTTGCATCTGCTAATTCCAAACTCCCAGGCCACCCCTCTCCCTGCCCATCCCCTGGGCAACGACAAGTCTGTTCTCTATGTCTTTGCGTCTGTTTCTGTTTCACAGATGGGTTCATTTGTGTCATATTTGAATATTCTTGACTAATTAACATTTTTCCCTCCTTTCTTAGAAATGCCCTTTATTTCATTATCCAACTCTTCTGGCTTTTAAATTTTCGGTTACTATATTTTTAATTTCCAAGTGCTCTTTCTTGTTACATATATTTTGAAATAGCTTCATGTATGTTTCCTGGATACATTCTCTTCTCTTTTCTCTCTGAGGCTAATTTATATCTTTAAAAATATGTCTTTCTACTCAGCCGTAAAAAAGAATGAAATAATGCCATTTGCAGCAACATGGATGGACCTAGAGATTGTCATACTAAGTGAAGTAAGTTAGAGAAAGACAAATATCATATGATATTGCTTATATGTGGAAATCTAAGAAAATGATACAAATGAACTTATTTACGAAACAGAAATAGACTCACAGACATAGAAAAGAAACTTACAGTTACCAAAGGGGAAAGGTGGTGGGGAGGGATAAAGTAGGAATTTGGGAGTAACGTACACACACTACTATATATAAAATAGATAAACAACAAGGGAACTATACTCAATATTTTGTAATAACTTATATGGGAAAAGAATCTGGAAAAAATATATATAACTGAATCACTTTGCCGTACACCTGAAACTAACACAACATTGTAAATCAACTATAACTCAATACGAAGTGTCTTTATTTCCATTTTCTTTTGTTATACACACTTTTTCTCCAAGTTCCTTTTTTCTCTCTTTGTCCTGGCCTCTTGTCCGTCACATCCTGACCTTGCCTCAGTTTCTGGTGATGCTTGGCCAACTGATCCTAATTAAGTGTGTTTCTGTGGACAGGGTCTGTGGACACTCATGGGATTCCGTGTGGGCACCTGGGAAGAGATCTGGTGAGCTCACTGGGGGACCCCCAAATATCCATATTGGTAGGATCCTCTCTTCCAACCTCCTGCCTGCAGGTGGCAGCTGGCCTTGCAGAGTAGGGTCCAGTGGGAAGGCCTGGGCTCTCATGTAGCGCTGGGCTTCAGGGCTCCCTGACGTCCTAGAGTCAGTCTCTCTCCTTCTTTCTTGTCTGGAGCTCATGGGCAGACCTGCGGCTGCCCATGGCAGGGTGGGGCCTGGAGGCCTTGCTGCTTCCCAGCCAGACAGCCCGTCCTTGGTCAGTAGCTCTCCTGCCCACTGCTGTGCAGAGGATTCGCACCCACTGTCCTGAGCCTCGTGGAGGCCGGGCCTCTTCTGATGGCCTCTCCACCCGGCCTGCACCTCTCAACTTCTTCTGCTCTGCCAGGAATTTAGCACCATCAACTCATTCTAGTTCCAAGTGTCTACTGACAACCGTCCTTGTTCCTTCTCCCCTTCTCTTTGCCGTCGTGGACTAATGCTTTTTATTCATTTTAATGGGGTTTTGAGAGGAGAGAGCTAGACTAGCTCGTTCCATCAGCCACGTTTTCCCATAGCTTTTAAAGGCTGCCCAGTACTGCATGGATTCCTCCAGCCACAGTTCATTCAATTCAGCCCCTCTTTCTTTGGTGGGATATTAAGACTGTGGTTTTGGCTATGACAGATTAAACTTTGTAGACCTCCTTTATCTTTCCCATATGTCTTTTTCTTTCTCTTCTTTTCCTTTTTTGAGTTTCTAATACATTTCTTGACTGCAACCTCTGAGGTAAGGAACATGTAAGGCTGGAGGAAGATCAGATTCAAAAACTGTTTCCCAGTGTTAAGAATCCTCGTCACGTGGTTACCTCGCACTGAGCTCGGGATCAAAGTCACCAGGATTTTTTGAAATAAATGGTTGTCAAAGCTTTCCACTTTTCTGTTAGTATCTGCACACTACTCTGGTCCTTCGTTCTCACTGGGGCCTGGCTGCCCAGGGGGTGTGTGGATGAGCTCTTGGGATACCCTGCTCGGGGGGGACCCTGGTCAGGGGTGGGCCGCCTGCTCTTATCTCCACCTGTCATAATCCCGTCTCCCCCTTTTGTCCGTCTGCGGATGATGATGTTGAAAGGCAGAGAGCCTTGGCTCTGGTACCTGGGTTTCTTCGTTCAGGGGTAACATCCGTCCATTCATTCATCATGACGCTCAAATGCTATGCATCTGCCTGCCTGTATTATTTTCTTGTACACGTTTCTCAATCTCGTCTTAAAAGATGGTGAGAGACTTCATCATTTGTTCACTTGCTCTTTCCATTAACCAACAAGCCACTGTTGACTCCTTATGCTGTGACAGGAATGACCGTGGATTCAAAGACAGATGAAGTTCCTGACCTCACACTGATGTCTACCATCGAATGAAGGAGAGAGAATTCTATAACATTACATGATCTTCTTTTGGCTGGAGACATCGCCAAGAGCTGTAATTGGGGGCTGACGTGGGGACGTGGTTTCCTCTGTGAGTTCACGCTGGTTGATCAGCGCCCGCTAAGCTCGCACTGACGTCTGTATAATAATGACGTGCTCCGGATTCTGCCGAGTGCCAACGTCAAGTGGGAGAGAATTGAAGAAACAAATGGATCACGGAAGCAATTCTGGCTCACCAGCTTGGAAAAGCAGTTTTACCCGTTGAAAGAAAGTTCTGGCTCACTCCTTGTTACAAGATTTGGAGAAACATCAAGACCCTCAAGCCTTTGCCAAGACAGCCCAGCTTTGCCCCTGGCTGTCACTTTCCCAGAGATAATCACAGCCACTCGACAAACAATGGCTGGAGACGCTGTGTTTTCCCGGCACACGGCTATTTCTGATCAATTAAGGTAATGTCTTTGCTAAGTGTTTTGGCAAAGTCTGAGACTCCAATCAAGACACGATCTAATGGGCAAAAGTTTTTTTCTGCAGCTTTTGTTAGTTTAAGGTGTTTAAACAAAAGTGTTCTGGTGGATGTATTTACAGACTTCTAGAAAATATTGTTAACATGGGCAGCAACGGAGATTTATTAAACATTTACTAAGGGTGCCAACAGTATCTCGTACGACTACCTCAGCGAGGTAATTTCACTACCTCTGTTTTACAAAGGAAGAAATTAAAGCTTGTAGAAGATTACTTGCCCAAGGTCAGACAGCTAACAAGTGGGCAGAGTGGAGATTCGACACTGGTTTAAACCATCCTCCTCAGGTGTGGAAGAAATAACTCCTTCAGTTTTGAGTAGAAATGTCCACTCCTAGGATTCCATAAGCAGCTAAAGCCCGAGGAATCCTCACTGTTCCACGTGGCACAGTATCCACCTGCTGGATACATCAGAAGCCAGCCTGTGCTTTACTGTAAGGCCCAACGCCTATCTTTAGCACATCCTTGAGGAGCACTTGAAACCTAGTCCTGCTGACGTTCCAGAACTTGTACCTACCACTGTTTTCCTTCTTAGAACCAGGACATGCCGTGGCCACTTTTGGTTAGGCAGGGCTGCTTTTACCCTCCATCCCCTCTGGTGACCAGTAGCCAGGAAGCGTTCCCCAATGGCAGAACCAGAGCCCTGGATATCTTGGTTTTTTTTTAGAAAGCATCCGTTCCACGGTGGCTGCTTTGGTCTCTGAATCTCATTGTGTCGGTCACGTGTAATGTGACTAGACTCAGAAAATTGTTTAAGAGGTAAGGGAAGTGCTGATGTAAAGAGATTGAGTAGGACTCTTACCATGAAACCCAGGGCCACTGTCCCCACTTGGGCTTCTGAACCTTGCTCAGGGTGAAGCACTTGGTAGGAACATAATCAAAAGTGACTGAATGACAGTGTGTGTGTGTGTGTGTGTGTGTGGTGTCTGTGTATATGCGTGTGTGTGTGTGTGTTTATTTTCCACGCTCCTTTATAGTTCTCACCTACACGCATACACATTTTCACATTATTCTTGGAGGAAGTGGACATATTCCTCTAGGTTTCAAGCGTTTAGCTACAGGAGACCCATCACTAGATTTGAGGGTCTGTCTATGTTATAAAATAAAATAAGTATGGTTTTCAGCACTTTGCATCGACTTATGTGTTCATTTGTTCTTTAGTTCATTCTTTCCTCCATGCATTCCTCCATCCATCCATTTGTCCATCCAACCATCCATCCATCCAACCATCCATCCATCCATCCATCCATCCTTCCAAGCACATGGGTACTTGGTACCGAGCTCCATGCTAGGCACCAGGCACACAGAAGTGAAAGAAGGAAAACCAGGGGCATTTCTTTCAGCCCCATTGAACGGATGGCTCATGTGGGCTTGACTGTGCTCTACTGGGTCCCTGCTGTCTTGCCTTTCCTCAAGCTGCTCCTTCAGCCTGGAATGCCCTTCCTTCCCCAACGCTTCTATCAATCTTCTGCCCCTGCTGAAATCTCCCTCGCTCTTTAATGCTCCTTCTCAGAGGAGACCCCAGAAGTGCAGGTGGCAGTTAGTCAGCCCCTCTTCCTGCCCGGATGCAGGAGGGGACCATTACTCGGAGGACCATCCTTAGCTGCCCCTCCCTTGGTTTGAGCTCACTGCTGCCATGCCCAGCTCCCCTGTTAGCCTGGGAGCTCTGCACAGTAAAGGGCATGACTTATTAGTCTCTGAACTTCCACAATTCCTAGCCTAGGGCTTTTGCGCTTTAGGAATCAAATGTTTGTTGAACACAAGACAGAATGAAGCAGGCATTTTATATAAATGGAGCATGTTATGGAAGGAATTGACAAATATGAGAGCCTGTAAGCACAACACAGCCCTGGCCCTGTATTCTCACTTCTGTGTTGTGCAAAATGAAAATACTCTATTGTTTTTACTCTGACAAATGAAAGTCACATATGCGCACTAAAAACAGTTCAAATAATAAAGGGGCATATAAAGCACTAAGTGAAACTCCTACCTCACCTGTAGCCCCAAAAGATAACCTCTGTTCAGCTTGATGTGTGTCCCCTCAGTGTGTTTTCTGTGTATCTATATATGCGAATATTTACAAAAATGAGGACATGCTCTCTTGATGACAACTGCTCTATTCTCCTGTGATGCTGTCCATTGTTGGGTGCGGATCTCTCCAAAGTCCTGAGGACGGGAAGGGCCCACCCCTGCATGGACCACCCATATTTACCTGTCCTCAAGGTTTGACATTTCTGTTATTTCCAATTCATTGCTCTTTCAAATATTCTTTATTCCTGTCCTGCCCCTAGGTTCTTCAGAACCTTTTTTTTTTTTTTTTAGATTCCATATATATGTGTTAGCATACGGTATTTGTTTTTCTTTTTCTTACTTACTTCACTCTATATGACAGACTCTAGGTCCATCTACCTCACTACAAATAACTCAATTTTGGTTCTTTTTATGGCTGAGTAATATTCCATTGTATATATATGCTACATCTTCTTTACCCATTCATTTGTCAATGGACACTTAGGTTGCTTCCATGTCTTGGCTATTGTAAATAGTGCTGCAATGAACATCATGGTACATGACTCTTTTTGAATTATGGTTTTCTCAGGGTATATGCCCAGTAGCAGGATTGCTGGGTTGTATGGTAGTTCTATTTTTAGTTTTTTAAGGAACCTCCATACTGTTCTCCATAGTGGCTGTATCAATTTACATTCCCACCAACAGTGCAAGAGGGTTCCCTGTTCTCCACACCCTCTCCAGCATTTATTGTTTGTAGATTTTTTGATGATGCCCATTCTGACTGGTGTGAGGTGATACCTCATTGTAGTTTTGATTTGCATTTCTCTAATGCCTAATAACTTTTTAAATTGAGATTCTTTAAATGCTAGGATTAGCATTTTTAATGATTAAAATGATTTTTTAATGTTTACTTTTGTCTGTGTGAGAGAAAGAATTTGTAGTTCTATCCATTAAGCTTTTTCTGTCAACTGTGGTGTTAGCCTTTTCTTAATAATATAAATATGTATGTGAAATACAAATATGTTGTGAATATTTTCCCTAGTTCCTTATGGCCTTTTAATGTTCTGCTTTTTTTTACTTTTTTTGGAATGTGAAAGTTTATCTAATTCAATCTGTCAGGTGCCCCCTTCTTTTTCTGTTTCTAACCCTGTGCCATACTAAGAAAGGGCTTCTTGATTTCAAAATCTAAAAGTCCCTATTATTTTAATGGAGTTTCCTGGCTTACTTTTTCACACTTTTATTTTATTTTATTTTATTTTATTGTGGTACGTGGGCCTCTCACTGTTGTGGCCTCTCCCGTTGCGGAGCACAGGCTCCAGATGCACAGGCTCAGTGGCCATGGCTCACGGGCCCAGCCGCTCCGCGGCACGTGGGATCTTCCCGGACCAGGGCACGAACCCGTGTCCCCTGCATCGGCAGGCAGACTCTCAACCACTGCGCCACCAGGGAAGCCCCACACTTTTATTTTAAATCAACTTGGGCTTAACTTTTTACATGCTCTTCATTTCCCCCAAAGTGATTAAACGAGCTTACAGCACAAATGACAACTAGTTTGTAAATCTGCAGTCACCTACATTATCGTAAAACAAAATTCAATAATATCACACACAGAATGAGGTGTGAAAAACTGGTGTTGTGACTGATGTTTCCTTTCGTCCCCGAAGCATCTCATGCAGCAAGAATCTGGCCTGCTGGAAATCTCACCTCTTCAGAGCCCAGACCAGAACCATGCAGAACTGGGCTGCCAGCTCACGTCCGGGGTCAGCTGCAGGAGGCTCCTGCCCTGCCGCCCCTGCCAGGCTCCTGCCTAAGCTCTGTCCCTCGAGTCATCTGATTTCACCTCCACAAAACAATAAACCCAGAGTTTCCTGAGAAGAGTCAGTGTCAGATCTGAGAATTCAGAAAAATTGGTGATGCCATCTAGAAAGATGTCCCTCTGTACTGCTTAAATAACTTCTACAGAAAAGAGACTTATACTTTAAGGGATAAATCCTTAGTCATCTAAGTCAGTTATTTCTTTATCATGTTCTCATTCTCCAGGGACACCAGGATGCCAACTTTATAGTATAATGAGGTTGCTCCGGATTAAAATTTAAACCTACATTTTCAACTATTCCTTTTACATGGTGATTATTCCATCTAATTTTCCTTTAAATACACTTGTACTTTTAAGAGAATGAGCACGAGGATTATGAACAAGAACAGCCTAGAAAAATATATCAGCAAGATGAGAGCGTAGCACGGTGGTTGTGCTTGGACCCTGGAGGCAGAAAGCCAGGTTAGAGTTTTGCTTCCACCATGAGCTGTGTAATATTGGATAAGTTGCTTAACCTCTCTGTGCCTCAATTTCTCCACTGGTAAAACAGGGATGAAAATAGTTACTGTCTCTTTTAGTGACTGGGAAGATTAAGTGAGTCATATCATGAAAAGTACAGAGGATGCTGTCCTCACTGCTGGGCAGCTTCTACCAAGATCTTTCACCTTCTTATCCTCCTCATCACCCTCCGAGTCAATGGCAGACAATGCAGTGGGTCCCCGGACAGCTGGAGGTCACCCCAGAACCAGACCTGGCTGGACCCAAGTCTTGGTTTCAGCTCTTACAGGGAATGGCGGGGTCCTCGGAGAACACAGTCAAGCTCTGCCTTCCTAGTTAGGTTTCCGGAGGTTACATGCGCTGACAGTACCACCCTGCAGAACAGTGTGGCCGCCCTGGGAGCTGCGAGTAGCACAAAATCTAAGCCAGCTGCACACGCTCGCTCAGATACCAATGTCTCTGTGCCTCACTTTCCACTTTTAAATGGAACAATAGTAGTGCCCACCCCACAGGGCACCACGAGGCGTCACGTAAGCATTAAATGTGTGCTCAGAAATATCTCCAGCAGCTTGAAGTGCTGCTAGAAAGTGATATGTATCTGTTTGCTCAAGAAACAGGAGTCAAGTTGAATAACATCAAAGAACACAAAATCTTACAGCTGGAATTCCAACTCTTATTTTACCCATGAGAAAGCAGAGGACCAGACGTTGAATGATGTTTTCAAGACCGACTCCACCTGACTCGCCTTGATTAATGAAAGAGAGAGCGATGATGCTTCCCAGCTTATGTGCTGGGAGGAAGGAGCCGTGCCGAGGCTCTCCTATGCAGCCCCATGATCTTGTTTAATTATCAAAACCACCTCTCACTGTCCAGAAAAGGGAAGTGAGCTTGGAGGGGCTGAGTCACCTGCTGAAGGCCGCAGAGCTGACTGCTGTCTGACACTTCTCTGTGCCACCTGCTTACGAAAGCGGGGGCGGGGGGGACACACAGTGGGCTGGCCCATGGTCTCCCGCACAACGCTCTGCCTTGAAGGTGGGCGGTTTGCTTGATTTGCTGCTGACTCACTAGCACTGGGAAATGTCCTTGGCATATTTTGGGCGCTCACTAAATATCCCTCAACTGAGTCAATGCTGTTACCAAAAGCATCCGTATGATGAAATCTGTTTCTCCCTTAGTACGGGTACACTCACTGGGTGACTTTCTAAGTGCCTATTACGTGTCAGATACTGACTTGGCACTGAGAACAAGAGGTGAGCCAGACAGACAGGACCTCGGGGCTGGTTTTATTGGAAGGGACGTGGGTGATGACCAGATGTCTCGTGGACAGTCCTTGCCACACGGGACACCCCTGGAGAACCAGTTTAGGGGGAAGACGAGGCTTTTGGTTTTGGCCACACCCGTGGAGCTTTCTGGAGGGCAGGCTGGAGGTATCCCACCGAGACACTCGCATGGCAGCGGCACCGAAGTGAAGCACGCATGGGACCTCCCAAGAAGAACGTCGGGGAAGCAGGGAAACTACAACCCTAAGACGGTCTAACTTTCCTGGGGCTGCTTTAGGATGGAAGATTCTGGAAGGCCGCTGGAGAGTTGGAAGCAAGCCGAGGGGCTCAGCAATGTGGCACAGGAAGTGACCGGGAGGGTCAGAGCCTGCCGAGCTTGGGCAGGGTAGGGGTGTAGAACGCCACCATGCAGGGGGAGCTGGCCCTGGGGGGAATGGGGCACCCAGAGCAGAGCAGCATGGAAGAGCCAGATGGGCTGGGTGGGCAGCCCGGGGTGGTGTGCCGTGGCAGGGGGTGTGACAAGGATGAGATGGGGCAGCAGGGGGACAGGCGAGGGGCTGGGGGCTCACTCACGGGGGCCTTTTGCCTGCACATTCCTCCTCGGGCTCCTGGGACCTAAGCCAGCCCCAGAGGCGGTCCTTGGGCCACTTCCTTTTACCCCAGAGAATTTTCAAGGTGATTCCTTCCAGATTCAATGCCGTTAATGTCACCTTTGTGCAGAGGCTCCCAGATTCACAGCTCGGCCTGAATTCCTCCCCTGAGCTCCAGGGCCACACACCTAAATGCTTGCTGACAACAGCACCTGGACATGGGCATCTCCGCATGCCCCCAACCAATCCCTTGCTTCTCTCCCCAAACCCGCTCCTCCCCCAGGGTAATGGTCACTCCCTGTTTCTAGCGGTTCAGGGCCGGATGCCCCAGGCGTTCTGGAGGAGCCCACACCCCTTCAACAGGCGGGTCTTTCTCTGTGTCCCTGTCACCACTCGCTTGAAGCCACGCTCATCTCTCACCTGAACAAGTGTGGCAGTCCCTCCCTGGCCTCCCCGCGCCCACCCCAGACCCTTCCACATAGAAAGCCAGCCACGCTCTGCTCAAAAGTCTGCAAATGCCTCCAGTCCCATGTCCTGCCTGCAATTAACATGCGAGGGCAAACATCTCCTCAAGATACTGATGTCATTTCCTTTGGGAAAATACCAAGAAGTGGAACTGCTGGGTCATATGGTAGCTCTATTTTTAATGTTTAGAGTAATCTCCATACTGTTCTCCATAGTGGCTGCACCAATTTACGTTCCCACCAACAGTGCAGGAGGCTTCCCTCTTCCCCACATCCTGGCCAACATTTGTTATTTCCTGTCTTTTTGATAAAAGCCATTCTGACGGGTGTGAGGTGATACTCGTTGTGGTTTTGATTTGCATTTCCCTGACGATGACAGATGTGGAGCATCTTTTCGTGTGTCTGTTGGCTGTTTGGATGCCACTTGTAACAACACGGTTGGACCCTGAGGGCATTATGCTAGGTGAGATAAATCAGACAGAGAATATAAGGAATCTAAAAAAGCCAAACTTGTGAAAACAGTAACATGGTAGCTACCAGGGGCTGAGAGGTGAGGAGACAGGAAAGAGGTAGTTTCAGGAAACAAACCTGCAGAGCGTAGATGAATAAGCCCTGGAGACCTAGTACCCAGTGCAGCGATCATAGACAACAATATTGTGCGATAATCATCAAACTTGCTAAGACACTAGATCTTGATTATTCCCACAAGAGAAAGAGAAATGATAATTATGTGATGGGACGCAAGTGCCGACTGTTGCTACAATCAGATTACAGTATATAAATGTATCAAATCTGCACGTGGGGCACCTTAAATGTGCACAATGTTATACGTCAAATAGATAACGATGAAAATGAAAGTAAAATCCTCTTGCAGAAGCAGCCGAGGTAACTGGATGGGAGTGGAGAGTGAGCTCTGGGGAGAGGCAACCTCTGCTGTGAGATCTGCCGTAGAGCAGACCTGCGGGTCGGTGTGGACCAGGCTGGCACCTGGAGGGGCTCCAACCTGCTGGCCAGGTGATGGAGCTGAGCGCACCCACAGCTGCGCTGGCCCAGTTCTGTTCTGGGCACCTACAGAGATTGTGCAAGAACCCAGACAGATAGCAATGATGCTGGCCACGGCCAGTGCCTTTAAGGGGAGGAAGGGGAGGTAGCATCCAAGGAGGAAGCAGAGTTCCAAGTCTGGGGCTTTAGGTCAAAGAGCGTCACTCGAGGAATGAGCAAGCCCCAGAGCTGGCCGTGGCTGGCCCCTGCGAGTGAAGAAATGTCGCTGCCGTATCAGTACACAAAGGATGTTGCAGCCACCAAGCCATCACGCTACAGCGGTCCTGACGGTGATCCCTGAGGGAACTCAGGATGGAAGCAGGATGCCCTCAATCCAGCCGTCAGCCACTGCAGCCCACGCCAGCGGTGCACCCTGAGGGGACTCAGGATGAGAAAACACAGGACACTGGCCCCAGATGGCTGAGGTGCAGAACAAAGGGATGATTTCAGTGAGCCCAGACTCTTGCATCTTCCCATACACAGAAAAGCGCTAAATTCCTTAACTTGCAATGTCTGGTTTTCTTTCATTAACAGTAATCTTTTGATGTTCCCACTACATGGTCTTTGTTGCAAAAATTCCTCTATATCCTGGCTCCCCCTTACCTCTTTGGAGCAGTCCCTTAGAGCTACCCGAGAGGCTGCGCCCTGGGTTTCAGTCCTTAGTTTTGTCTGCCACGTATAACATAATTCTCAAATTTTAGGTTGTGCGCTATTTTTCAGTCGACACCCCGAGGGCATGTTTCCGTTGGGATTTACTTGTTTCTTCTTGTTTACTCATTTATTTAGCCGTGCTTCTCTCAAGGATGCTTCCCTTCCAGTACACCCGGAGACACAGCCCTCAGCTCCAGTCTGCTGAGCCGATCTGTCCTCCAGGGGTGTCTAAACACCTGCCCTCTAGACCCCTCCCCAGGTGAGACAGCCCTTGGGGAACCAGGGCTCAGGTATTAGTACTAACGTGTGACTTTCCTTCTGGGAATTTGGGGAGGGGAGTCAAGGAGATGGTGACATCATATCCTGATTTTACAGGGGTCCCTAAATCCCACGATAAAGAGTACATCCACCCCATCACCAATGACATAAAATGTGGGGACCCTGAATCTTAGATTTCCCTGTACAGTCTTAATTTCAAAAGTTTATCTTGCTGTCAGAGGATATCCCACCATTTAATTTTGGTCACTCTAAATAAAGTAGCATTGATTCTGTGTGAATGAACATCATACTTGATGAAAGCAGTATCCTGGCTTGGTGTTACCTGGGCAGATGGTTGGCACAAATTCTAACTGAACTGATACGTAACCATTTCACCCCTAAAATGAGCCCTTCTAGGAACTATACAAGCCATACATCATAGACCTATGCCCAAGGTGTGGGGAATTTTTATCAGTTATTTGCTACCATTAGATGACTAAGGTCACCATAGTTTTGGCCATGGAAATTCCGGTATCCATCCAATGTTTTGGGATTCTGCTTTATTCTTAGGCTACTAAGAAAGGCTGAGATCTTAAAAGTAAAAATTTGGAAACAGCCTCAGTGTCTACCACATGGAACTGGCTAAGTGCTTTATGGTGGACTGGCTGGCTTTTACACAGCCCTTAAAATGGGGACTATATTTATGAACTCCTGTGGAAAAGAGCCCCAAGATACATTGTTAAGTGAAAAGGTATAAAACAGTTTGCATGGTATGTTTCCATCTGTGTAAAGAGGAAGCCATTGCTTATGCACAGACACACACACACACACACACACACACACACACACACTATATCTGAAGGGTACAGAGTGGCCATACATATTATTATACTACTTGTTCTTGGGGAGGAGAAGTGAGGGGGAAAAGGATGAGGAATAATTTTCACTCTATATCTTTTGATATTTTTGGAATTTTGAAACATGTAACAGTATTACCAGTTCAAAAAATAAATTTAAACAAAACCTTAAGAAAAGAAAGAAAGAAAGAAAGAAAGGCTGAGAAGACTCCACCCAAACTCTGATGCCTCAGGTCAACTAAATGACTCCCTTTGGTTGTTTATATTCCATCAGCTAAAATTAAAGCCCTCTTCACAGGTGGGAGCAGGCACGCTGCCAGGGAAAACAATTTCTATCATCACCATCTTTGGTAACTCCAGAAAGAAAAACACTGGGCATGCTTCATGGAAAGTTATGAGAAAAAACAAAAGTTGCTATTCCAGCACTTTCTTCCTACCTCAGTTAGAACAAAATGCCCTAAAACAGAATCTGATTATGAGCTTTTGGTTTTTAAATAGAGATTTTTAACATGGAATCCTCAAGTCTGATTTTCCTTCCTATTTCCCAGTGTGTACCAAAGACTCTTACACCACTTCAACAGACATTTATGAAGGGTTAATTTTTTCTTCTAAAATTGCATCAGCCAGAAATCTGTGCAGAGATAGTTCTCTGTAGGTTTACAATCTTTTTGTTTTTATTTTAATTTTTTCTGGCTTGCTTTTCTTTTTGTAATTTTTAATTTTATTATACTTGATTTACAATGTCATGTTAGTTTCAGTTGTACAGCACAGTGATTCAGTTACACGTATGTACATATATATATTATGTTTCATTCTTTTCCCTTATAGGTTATTACAAAATATTGAGTATAGTTCTCTGTGCTATCCAATAGGTCCTTGTTGATTATCTATTTCATATTGGGCTGGCCAAAAAGTTCATTCGGGTTTTCCGTAACATCTTTCGTAAAAATCCAAATGAACCTTTTGGCCGACCAGGTATATAGCCATGTGAATCTGTTAGTCCCAAACTCCTAATTTATCTCTCTCCCCCTTTCCCCTCTGGTAACCACAAGTTTGTTTTCTATGTCTGTGGGTCTAATTCTGTTTTGTAAAAAAGTTAATTCCTATCTTTTTCTTAGATTCCACATATAAGTGATATCATATGATATTTGTCTTTCTCTGTCTGGTTTACTTCACTCAGCATGACAATCTCTAGGTCCATCCATGTTGTTGGAAATGGCATTATTTCATTCTTTTTTCATGGCTGAGTAATAATCCTTTGTATGTATGTACCACGTCTTCTTTATCCATTCATCTTTCAGTGGACACTTAGGTTGCTTTCATGTCTTGGCTGTTGTGAATAGCGCATGTATCTTTTCAAATATAATCGTTTTTATGTTTAAAGTACTGGCAGAAAAATTTCTTCTTTTAAAATTTCACACTCAGGCATTCAGGAATGTTGCCACTCCCTGGCATCGGCATGCCACGGGCAACCCCTCACCTCTGCCGATGCTTCCCGTGTTCTCAGCAGAGCCCGGGACTCTGGCAGAGGAACAAAACAGGGGTCCATCCCACCCACGACCCACAGATAGGACAGGAGATGGGGGGAGTAAGAATTAGAAAGAAGCACTGGTAGGTAAAACAGGATGCAGGCCCAGCAGGGGCTCCCCTGACAAGCAGAGGGGACGACAGGCAGGTTAAGCAGGTGACAGCCTCAACCCTCGAGCAGATGACGCCCCTGTCCTCGGGATGGACCCCCACCAGCAAACAGCACATCATTTCTTCTTCCACTGCCAGCATGAGTACCATGGTCCACCACCCCACTTTGGCCAGCTGGTCCCTCGGCCAAAACCGAGATCTTGTCTTCAGAGCAAAATTAAGAGCCTCCTTTGGCAGCGGCCCCTCTGAGTCTCTAAACCCCGGCTCCCTCCCTGGCTTCCCCTGAGTCCAGGTGGCAGCGGCCTCCTCACCACCTTCCCACAGCCCCGCGGTCCTGGAAGGACGCTCCGCTTTCTGCCCCAGCTGCTCTCCTTCCTCTGCTGCTCCCCCGGCTCCTCTGTCCTCCTCCCCTTTCGTGTCTTACCCACTCCTCTATTCCCAGCCATCCCCTACACGTGGATAATTCTCAGACGGCCCAGGGTGACCACCCCCTTCTCCCCACCTCGGAGCTCCACGGACAATCACCAAGGGGCTTCCCCTGCGCGTCTCCTGAAGACACAGGTCCCAAATCATCACCTGACCCTACAGTCCCCTCCGACCTGTCCCCTTCCCGTACCTCTGGATGTTGGGTGCGTCCCAGGTGCTGGGGCGCCTCCTGATGGCACACTTCCTTCACCTCATTGCTCATGAAGGGCTTCAGGTCTTTTCCTGAGTCTCTCTAAACGGTGTCTCCCTCTCTTCTGCTGCTGCCGAGTCTCAGGCCCAGAGCATCCCTGTCTGGATTACTTTAAAGGTGTCTCACCTCACGGTCCGGCCTCCCTTTCTCCCTTCTCTGAGTCCGTTTCCACAGTGCGCCAGGCACACGGGGATCACTTATTTACTCAAAACTTCCCTAAATACCGACTAAGCGCCAGACGCTGTCCCACGTGAGTGGAGAGAGCCTCAAGGAAGACAAATTCCTTCCCTCGACTCCCAAGCTCACCTCCTGGTGCGGGGACAACAGGAAGAAACACCTGGATCATTTTAGGTGGTGACCCATCTTATTTAAGACAGAAACGTGCTTTTGTGGGCTGAGGATGGAGGGCTCACCTGAGCAATTAAACAGGAGGGTCAAGAACGCCCTCTCTGAGGAGGCGGACATCTGCCTTGAATGATGATGAACAGGAGAATATTACAAGCGAGGACAGGAGAGGGTGGGAGCCGCTTGGCTTCGTTGCCATTACAATAGGACAGGGAGGCCACTGCGGCCAGAGGCCCTGCATGGCGCTCCTGGCCTCGGAAAGAAGCTTGGCTTTATTCGGTGTCACTCCCTCCTTAAACTGTAAGTAGGATCAAGCCCAAATGATGCCTGCAGCAGCCATCCAGCTCCTCGGGCAATTCGTCCTGTCTCATCTCACCCCCCCGCAGGCCTCATACACCTCAGCCTCCAACACCACCACGGGGTCCCCTCCACCTGCGTCATCCTGTCTTGCATCTAGCAGACTCCTATCCACCCTTCAAGACCCCAGTGCAATGTCCCATCCCCACCAAACATAAACATCTGCCTCTCGCACACCCCAGGACACTTGCACCTGCTGTGGCTGCCCCGTCACGCATGCCTGACTTCCCCCTGGACTGCGGCCTCCTCGAAACCAGGGGTGGAGCTTGTCCACCTGTGTTGCTCAGCACCTGAGTCTGGCTCCAGGCAGGACAGGCAACAGCCCCCAACACGTTTTGGCAGGTAGGAAACTAAGCAGGTGCATTTCTGAATGGTAAAGACCCTGCCTATGTAACGCTGTGTGTTTGTACCACTCTCTTCCCACTTATCCACAGGGACACAGAGCAAGCACGTCCCAGGAAGATGTGAGGTCATGGCCATATCCTGTTTACCTGTACTGGGACCATTCCGAACAGGCTCAGGTGGATTAGCCAGCAACCCAAAGAGATTTTCAGGTGGGCATCCATTGCCATTTTCGCCAAATACTCTCTCTCTCACACACACACACATACACGTGCATAGGCTTGGATACAACTTAAGTAAAGCTTGCAAAAGCATTAGAGAGAAAGACAGAAATGCTATAGGGTGGGTTTAAAAAGTATGTTCTGAAATAGATTCCACAAATATAGTCAACTGATCTTTGACAGAGGAGCAAAGGACAAAGGAGCAATGGAGAAAACAGCCTTTCAGCAAATGGCTCCGGAACAACAGGACATCCACACGCAAAAAAAAATGAATCTAGACACAGTCCCTACACCCTTTTCAAAGAGTAACTCAAAGTGGATCACAGACCAAAAATATTAAATGTAAAGCTATACAACTCCTGGAAGATAATACTGGAGAAAATCCAAATGACCTTGGGTTTGGTGATGACTTCTGAGATATGACACCAAAGGCATGATCCATAAAAGAAATAATTGATAAGCTGAACTTCATTAAAGTTAAAAACCTGCTCTGCAAAAGACGCTGTCAAAAAATGAGAACACAAGCCATGGACTGGGAGGAAATATCTGCAAAAGATACATCTGATAAAATTCTGTTATCCAAAACGTAACAAAAACTCTTAAAACTCAACAATAGAAAACAACCCGATTAAAAATGGGCCACAGACTTTAACAGACACCTCCCCAAAGAAAATATCCAGGGGGCAAATAAGCATATGGAAAGGTGCCCCATATCATATGTCATTAGGGAAATGCAAATTAAAATAATGAGATACCACAACACCATAGTACTTGGTATTAATGAGATACCACAACACCATCGTGTCTACGCTTCATCACTAGTTTTGTTGATTTTAGGGCTAGGATTCCAGCCGTATTCCGAAGCTACAAGCAAATGCACCAAGTGTAAACCAATACTCAGAATATGTAACAAAAATAAAATATAAAGCACATAAATAATGAAGACTTAATCAGGCTTTATTATTCTATCGGCTATTAGAACTACGTAATGAAAAGTCAGGCTTTTGCGAACTACCACTGCTATTGTGTCTAAATTTCCATTAAGAAACCACAGTCCTACTTTGGTCTCTTCTCCCTCCAATAACTGTATCTCCCCTTACAAAACACTCTTTGTTAAAGGGTCTTTAGTGACTGGAAGACTTGACTGTCACCACCTCCTGGGACTAAAATGGCTAACATGCTTCTTGAATGTTCGTCCCTTGGCAAACATGGAAAGCTAAACAGAAACACACAAAGAACAACACAAAGGATAGTGCCCTTGTTTTGTGGTAATTATCTACTGAAACAATAGATTTTGGAAAAAAAAAACAAAACCAACAAACCACTTGCTATGGTTGAATGAGTCCTTTATATAGAAATCAGTCCTTTTTCAATACTATTCAGAGTCATTTCTCTCCCGTACCAGAAATGTGTTATTTGCTGCTCTCAGCACTTAATCATATTAGTTTGCTGGAAATATGAAACAAACTTGAACTTGAGGAAATTAAGCGTGGCTCTCTTCATAGAACCTAAGATTGCTTCTTTTATATTGTCTAAAAGTAACCAAGGGCCGTTGACTTCCACACGACCTAAATCCCCCCACACACATCACTCTTTGCCTTCCTGGCCACTGTGCACATCTTCTGGGTTATTCTGTCCAATCCTCCCACCCCCGCCAATCAGATGGATTCAGAGTGTGGCCACACTCCAAACGGCTGTGAAACTGTTGTCCGGACCGAGACTCTGGGTCCCCATGGGACACCTCCAGCTCACCATCCACAGGGAGCTAGTGGGCAAGAAGCGAATAGAGGGTCTGGGTTTACCACGTGTTGCAAGAGACATGCTCAGCTAGCACTGCCGCAGGGGGTGCCCTGTCACAAAACAGCAACCCCCATGGGGCCAGCTGGTCCCCATCTCCGCGTAGCTGTCCTCTTCTCACTGGTACATAGACTTAAGACCCAACTGCTGTTCCTGTGTGTTCCAAATGTAGAAAGAAGATGTGTTTTGAATTGGGCATTCAACATAAAAAAAAAAAAGAAAAATCATAGCATCACTACTCACAATAGCCAAGACATGGAAGCAACCTAAGTGTCCATCAACAGAGGAATGGATAAAGAAGATGTGGTACATATATACAATGGAATATTACTCAGCCATATAAGAGAATGAAACGATGCCATTTGCAGCAGCATGGATGGACCTAGAGATTATCATGCTAAATGAAGTAAGTCAGAAAGGGAAAGACAAATACTATATGGTATCACTTACGTGTGGAATCTAAAATGTGACACATTGTTGCTTAGAGGAATCGCTCATGATCCTTTGTATTTCTGCAGTGTTAGTAAACTTATCTATGAAACAGAAACAGACTCACAGACATAGAGAACAGACTTGTGGTTGCCAAGAGGGAGGGAGCTGGGGGAGGGATGGAGTGGGAGGTTGGGGTTAGCAGATGTAAGCTTTTGTTAAAAGGATGGATAAACAGCAAGGTCCTACTATAGAGCACAGGGAACTATATTCAATATCCTATGATAAACTATAATAGAAGAGAATATTTAAAAAAGACAGAAATTAACACAACATTGTAAATCAACTATATTTCAATAAAAAAATACTACTAATGCATCTAAAAAAAAAAAAAGAGTGCAATGGACCAGGGCTTAACTTGTCCCATCTCCCTAAAGAACAATTCCTGGACCCAAGTCTGTATTAGTGACATCGACAGTCACTAAAGATCACCAGAATGAGCTTTCCAGGTAGCCCTCCTCTTGCTACAGCATTAAGTGTGTGTGAAGTTCATTTTTATTAGAGATGGGGGAGAAAAAAGTGTCAGTAAAGTGTGTGCTGACTCAGAGCCTTTGCAACAGACATCCCTGTGCCTGGAATTTGCGTCTCCTAGATGGTCAGATGGCTGGTTCCTTTTAGGCATTTGGTACAGAGAGCAGTTCCCCAACTTCTGATTAGCCACCCTGTCACATCCATCTTTATCATGTTGCTAATGTCCTCATTGTACTCACTTATAGCTTTTTGTGTATTTGTTTACCAACTTTTTTTTATCTCCCAACACGAGCTCCATTGGAGTATTTTGCTCTCTCTGTAAGCACACAGCAGGTTCTCAAAACATGAGGCTAGATGAAGAAGACGTACCCTATAATGATCAATATTTACTAGAGTTGCCATTACCAGAATACTCTGTGCTGTTTTAGCATGTGTCAATTTTGGTAAGTTGTAGTTTTCAACAAATTTGCCTATTTCAGTTTTCGAAATTGTTGGGATAAAGTTGACACCATTTTCATACTATCTTTTTAATGTTGGTAAGAGTGATACATCTTTCATTATTTTTAAAATTAATTTTTATTGGAGTATAGTTGATTTACAATGTTGTGTTAGTTTCTGCTGTACAGCAAAGTGTCATCATCTTTCATTCTTGGTATCAGTGATTTATGTTTTCTTTTTTTCTTAGATCAATCTAGATATGAGTTGATCATTCTACTGATTACTTCAAGGAAAGCTTTGGTTTCATTGATTTTTTTCTATTATCTTTCTGCTTTTGGTTTCTTTGACTTCTGCTCTTTTTTATATCTCTCTTTTTTCTTTGGATTTGTTTTGTTCTACTTTTTCTAGCAGCTTAAGAGAGAACCTTAAATCTTTGATTTTTAACCTTTCTTCTTTTCTAATATAAACATTCAAAGTTATAAAGTTCCCTATGAGGATTGCTTAGCTGCATGCCACAAATTTTAATATGCTGTATTTTTGCTTTTATTCAGTTCAAAATTTCCTTTGTTGCTTCTTTGTTGACTTAGATCATTATTTTTTCTATATTATTGAGATATAATTGATATATAACATTGTATAAGTTAAGGTATACAATATGATGATTGGATATGCATATATATTGTGAAATGATTGCCACAATAAGGTTCGGTAATTCATCCTTCACTTCACATAGTTTCCATTTTTTTTCTTTTTTGGCAAGAACATTTAAGTTCTACTCTCAGCGACTTTCGAGTATATAATACAGTATTGTTAACTATAGTCACCGTGCTGTACTTTAGAACCCGGAACTTATTCATCTTATAACTGGAATTTTTTATCATTTGTCCAACCTCACCCATTTCCCATACTCTCACACCCTCACCCCTGGCAACCACCAATCTACTGTTTTAGTGAGTTTGGTGGGTTTTTATTTTTAGATTCCACATGTAAGTGAGATCCTACAGTATCTGTCTTTCTCTGTCTGGTATTTTACCTAACATAATGCCCTCCAGTTTCATCATGTTGGCCCAAATGGCAGGATTTCCTTCTTTTTTTATGGCTGAAAAATATTTCATTGTATATACATATACCACATTTTCTTTATCCATTCCATCGATGGACACTTAGCTTGCTTCTAGGTCTTGGTCATTGTAACTAGTGTTGCGATGATCATGGGGGTGCATATATGTTTTCGAAATCTTGATTTCATTTTTTTTCAGATATGTACCCAGAAGTGGGATTGCTGGATCATATGGTAGTTCTCTTTTTAATTATTTGAAGAAACTGCATACTGTTTTCCATAGTAGCTGCACCAATTTACATTCCCACCAACAATGTAGGAGGGTTCTGTCTTCACATGCCTGCCAGCACTTTTAATCTCTTGTCTTTTTGATAACAGCTTTTTCTAGCAGATGTGAGGTAGTATTTCATTGCTGTTTTCATTTTTACTTCACTGATAATTAGTGATGTTGAGCACTTTTAATAAACCTGTTGGCCATTCGTATATCTTAGGATTAATGTCTATGCAAGTCCTTTGCCCATTTTTTAGTTGGATTATTATTATTTTGCTATTGAGCTGTATGAATTCCTTATGTATTTTAATATTAACCCCCATTAGATATATTATTTGCAAATATTTACTCCCATTCTGTACGTTGCCTTTTCACTCTGTTGATTGTTTCCTTTGCTGTGTGGAAGCTTTTTAGTTTGATGAAATCCCACTTAATTATGTTTGCTTTTGTCACCTGTGCTTTTGGTGTCATAACGAACAAAATCTTTGCCCAGACCAATGCCAAGGAGCCTGTTTTCTTTTAGTAGTTTTATGGTTCCAGGTCTTATCAACGTAAGTCTTTAATATATTTTTAGTTCATTCTTGTGTATGGTATTAGATAAATGTCAAATTTCATTCTTCTGTATGTGGACACCCTGTTTTCCCAGCACCATTTATTGAAGAGACTATCTTTTCCCCACTGTGTGTTCTTGGCACCTTTGTTGAAGGTCAGTTGACAGCAGATATTGGATTTACTTCAGGGCTCTCCATTCTGTTCCACTGGTCTACATGTCTGTTTTTATGCCATTACTATACTGTTTTGATTACTGTTGCTTTGTAATATATCTTGAAATCAGGAAGTGTGACACCTCCAGATTTTTCCTTTTTTTCTCAAGATTGCTTTGGCTCTTCAGTCTTGTGATTCCATATGAATTTTAGTACGTTTTTTCCTATTTCTACAAAGAATGACACTGGGATTTTGATCGGGTTTGCAATACATTTACCCCTAGCTCATTTGAGTAGTATGGACATTTAACAATATTAATTTTTCCAATCCATGAACACAGGGTGTCTTTCCATATCCCTGTGTCTTCTTTCTTTCATCAGTATGATGATTTTCAGTGTGCAAGTCTTTCATTTCTTTGATGAAGTTTATCCCTAAGTATGTTATTATTCTTGGTGCTATTATGAATGGGATTGTTTCCTTAATTTCCATTTTGGATAGTTCATTGTATATAGAAACATGACTGACTTTGTATGTTGATTTTGTATCCTGCAGCTTTACTAAATTCATTTATTAGTTCTAACAGTTTTTTGTTGAGTCTTGAGTTTCATACATATATGATCACATCATTTGCAAAAAGAAAATTTTGCTCCTTCCTTTTTGATCTCGATGCCTTTCATTTCTTTTTCTTGTCTGATTTCTTTGGCTAGAACTTCTTTGTTGAATAGAAGTTACGTAAAATCTAGCATCCTTGCCTTGAACTGGATCTTAGAGGGAAAGTTTTCAGATTTCCTATGCTGACTCTGATGTTAGTTGTGGGCTTTTCATACATGGCCTTTATTATGTTGACCTAAGTTCCTTCTTCACCTATTTTGCTGAGAGTTTCAATCATGAATGGGTGTTGAACTTTGTCAAATGTGTTTTCTACATCTATAGGGAGAATCATGTGCTTTTTTCCTTTCATTTTGTTAATGTAAAGTATCATATTGATTGTTTTGCATATGTTGAACTATCCTTGTACCCCAGGGATAAATTCCACTTAGATATGATTTATAAACTTTTTAATGTGCTTTTGAATTCTATTTGCTAGTATTTTATTGAGGAATTTTGCATCTATATTCATCAGGATATGGGCCTGTAGTTTTCTCTTCTGTAGTGTCTTTGTTTGGCTTTGGTATCAGGATGATGCTAGCCTCAGAAAATAAGTCTGAAAGCGTTCTCTATTCTACTTTTTTGTAAGAGTTTAAGAAGTATTGGTATTCTTCTTTGAATGTTTGGTAGAATTCACCCATGGAACCATCTGGTCCTGGGTGGTTTTTTGGGAGGTTTTTTGGATTACTGGTTTAATCTCCCTATTTATTATTGGAGTGAACACATTTTAAAATTCAAAGTAAAGTAGGAACAAAAAATAGAAGGAACAACCATAAAATAAGTAATAAATTGTATAATGAAACCTGGCCATATCAATAATTATATTAAATGTTAACAGACTGAACATTACAGTTAAAGGACAATCTCTAGATTGTCAGAATAGATAAAATGCTGCCTGTTTTAAATATGTTTTTAACCAACTACAGGTTTATTAAAGGAGAATGTATAAAAAAGATATCATGTAAACAGTGAGCATAAGAAAGCTGGCATGGCTACATGAAGAGCAGATAGAATAGACTTTAGGAAAGAGTATTTCTGGAGTTAAAGATGTATGTTTCATAATGAAAAAGGAGTCAATGGATCAGGAAAGTCTAATAATCATATATGTCTATGTATATGCCTAACAACAGAGCTTCAAAATGTTCAAAGCAAAAATTGACAGAATTAGAGGGAGAAGCAGACAAATCCACAATCTTACTGGAAGACAGCACAACTCAGGTGGGGGGAAAATTTATCCATTGGGTTTTTAGCTGTACTCTTTGCATTATTTGTTTTTAATGGCTGTCCTGAGGATTAAAATACATATCCCTAGCTTTTTCAGTACACCTAGATTAAGTATATAATACTTTACATAAAATGTAGATACCTTGCAATCAAACGGGTCCATTTTATGCTTTACTTGTCATATGTAGAAGATTTACCTATGTTATAAATCTCAGAGACAATATGATAATTGTTGCTTTAAATAATCGTATATATTTAGAAGAAATTAAGTACAAAACCAGCCTTTTATATTTACTCAGATATTTACCATTTCCCTTCCAATATTCCAGGCTTCCATCTGGTATTACTTCCCTTCAGTCTGAAATGTTTCCTCTGTGTAGGTCTGATGACAATACATTTTTTATCTTTTATCTGAAAATACCTTTCTTTTGCCTTCATTCTTAAAGGATATAGAATTCTGAATTGACATGATTATGTATCTCAGCACTTTAAAATGTTGCTACACTCTTACCTGGCTTCCATTGCTTTTGATGATAAACTGAGCAGTTTTCAAAACACTGTTACCCTGTTTAAAACACTGTTACCCAAATGCTGTTTCAAAACATATGTTATTTTTCTCTAGTTGTTTATAAGATTTTTCTCATGAAGTCTGTTTTCAAGCATTTTCATTATAATGTACCTAGGCATAGTTTTGTTTTTATTTATTTTGGTTTGGATTCACTGAACTTTTAAAATCTGAAAATGTGTTTCTTTTACAAAATTTGGGAAACATTTGGCCCTTGTTACTTAAACAATTTTTTTTCTCTTTTCTTTTGGGATTCTATTGACACTGACATTTTGGTAGTATTCCACCCATCTTTGAAGTCCTATTTTTATTTCAAAGTTTTTTCTCTCTTTTCTTCAAATTGGATAGTTTCTATTGATCTGTCTTCAACTTCACTGCCTTTTTCTTTTGTTACCTTCATTATGTTGTTAAGCCCATCCAGTGAAATTTTTATTTAAGATATTGTGTTTTTCCATTTTAGAATTTCCATTTGGTTCTCTTTTTATATTTCTTATTAATCTTCTGAAATTTTTTTCCATTTTTTCATTCACTATAAGCACCTTTTCCACTCTGTCATTAAGCATATTAAAAAGCTGCAGTAAGTTTTTTGTCCACTAATTCCAACATCCAGGTCATCTCCTGGTTGGTTTCTGTTGATTGCCCTTTTTTCTTGGAAAAAGGTCACATTTCCCTGGTTCATCATATGTTGAATAATTTTGGCTTGTTTCCTGGACATTGTGAATGTTTTGCTTACAAGATGCTGGATTCTCTTATATTCCTACAAAGAGTGTTAATTCTTTTGTTTTAAGAGATAATAAGTTGAATGGACTCACAATGAAAATTCTGAAAACTGGCCATTCAAGTTCTTTTACCCATAGCTAGGCTGCTTGGTCCTTATCTCTTGTATTCATGATTCCATCAGCCAGAGACTTGAGCAGAATTTGTGCACAGAATTTATGGCTCTCTGGCTTTCTCCTTTCTGGTGTTCTTCCCTCAATTTCCAGTGGCTGATGGCTGCCCTGAATTTCGGTCCTGGTTCTTCAGGCCAGGAAGACTGGGGATCATGGATTACTTTCTTGAGTCTACATCTAATTTTCTATTGCTGCATAAGAAATTAACCTAGACTTAGGAGTTTAGACACACTTGTTTGTTATCTCACAGTTTCTTTTGGTCAGCAGTCTAAGCACAGCTTCGTTGGGTCCTCTGTTCAGGGTTTAACAGGGTGTCATCAGGCTGTATTCCCACCTGGAATATCTACTTTCAAGCTCATTGAGGTTGTTGGACAACTTCCTTCCCTTGCAGCTGTATGCCTGAGGACCTGGCCACTTACTATGGACTGGGGGCCATCTTTAGGTCCTAGAGGCCACCTACACTTCCCTGTCATGTGGTTCCCTTCAAAGGCAGTTCATGTCATGTGTGTTTGCTTCTTTGAGGTCAGCAGAGGAATCTCCCCATTCTGCTAAGACGGAATCTTATATAACAAAATGTATCCAAGGGAGAAACATTCCATCATCTTTACCATATAATGTAACCTAGTCAAGGAAGTGAGAACCCATCACCTTTGCCATATACTCTATAGGTCAGAAGCATGTTGTAGGTTCCAGTGAACCCAAGGAGAGGCGTTCATCCAAGGATGTGAATCTCTGGGAAACATGTTAGGATACGTTGGCCACCAGGGCCAAAAGTATATTTTACAGTCTTATAATCTGGGCCCTTGAAGGTAACATAACTTCTCCAAAGTTGCAAAGGTCAGTGCTGGTAGAGCCTCACATTCAAATCCAGGCAAAGCCTACATCCTCCTGGCATGCGGCATACATCAAACAAGCAAACCCATGCTCTACATTGTGGGAGCAGTCTGGATTCAGCTCAGAGAGGAATCAATAAAAGAAATATGCCATCTGCAAATCAATGCTCTCCAGTCTTTCTGGAGTCATGTGAAATCTCAGCTATATCTGCGACTCAGAACTCTCAAACACAAAATTAGTTTCCTAAGTCCCAGAGTTGCTGAAAGTGTTTTATTTCCTCTTCTATAATTAAAGTCACCAGAGATTACAGTACCAGAATGTCCAACAGATGACACAATTTGATTCAGAGAAACCAAAATGTTAAAATACACCTATCAGAGTTATAGCAACACTCTCTGGCAAAGACTGATTCTCTTAGTTTTGTTATCCATTAAGTGTCTCTGGTGATTTTATCACCTCTCTTAAATTACCATGGTATTCAGGCTCTGTAGTCTTGGATCTGTTGTAATCCTAATGATATGTATGGTAACACATTTCTAATAGTTTATATCAAGAAGTAGCTCAATACCAATGGAAATATTAGTTTCATAAATAACAGTTGTAAAAGCATCAATCTGAGAACCATGAGAACCAAGGTCTTTTGGAGAAACTGAAACTCACCAGCTGGCTGGCATGGGCAAGTCTATTAACCGTGGGCCTTTGTTCATAAAGTAAAAGGGGGAGAGAGCTAAGCTGTGTTCTTGACCTGAAAGGTCCTTTCACCTCTAAAATAGAAACTGCACCTTAAGCCTTGCTATGTTAATATGGAAACTGGGAATTAAGAAAAGTTTCTAAGGGAAAAATTAAGATTTTGTAGCACCAATAGAGGTCAACTGTCTGTTGAACTAAAGTCTTTGCAGTAAACCCCATGTGACTCCCACATAAACAGGGGTAATGGCAACAGTCAGGTTTTATTTAGATGTTTCCCAAAGGTTGTTCACTTGAAATGAATATTCATCCATATAGGGCTTTATATACTTGAAAATCCTTGCTGATCTTGTAAGTACTCTTACAAGTCCTAGGAATATATTAGCCTTTCAAAACAGCCTTGGTTACGCAGACAGGCACAGAAGTTATTCTTATTTTATTTCTCAGGAAACATAAATCAGAAAGGTTGATTGGCAACTCCTTCTGAGATCCTGGTCCAAAGTTGTACAGACAGTAAGTGGATGAGAAAGGCCACATGATCTCTAAATGTCTGAGTCTCACTTAAGTACAAGTTGTTGCTGTTTCACTGCTTGCTGTCTCTGCAAAGCCATGCTACATGCTTTCAGATTTCCTGCTGGAGTCCTGTTTTGGTGGCGTTAAGATATGAGAGGAAGTAAACACTGTAAATAAGTACAGTCATATAAAAAAGAAAGAGAAAACCACAGAGCCCTTTATAACGCCAGCCTGAGCAGCTCAGAGGGACAAGACAGTGTTGTCAAAATGGTGTGACATGTAGGAGAGAGAAAGTGCATGAGGGGAAAAGGAAAGACTAAAACCCAAGTTATTTCGCTGTCAAATAAATCTACCCACTAAAAATGTTTACGGCATCAGTGAACTTTCTTAGGGTCATTAAAAATATTTTACCCAAAAATATGCTACAAGTAAGGCATTTGGGGAAAGTATATTTTCCGTATTTAAGTAAAAATATTTCAGTTAAGATTTTACGTTTTGAAGGAAATGGTGAATCACTTATTCATCAATAAGTGGCGAATCATTATTTTTATTTGCAGTAAAATACACACAACATAAAACTTACCATCTTCACCATTTTTAAGTCTACACTTCAGTAGTAAGTGCATTCAGATAGTTTTACAATCTCTGGAAATCTGTTTATCTTGCAAAACTGAACCTCTACACCCCTTAAACAACTCTCCTCCCCCCTCCCCCCAGATGCCGACGGTTCTAGGTATTTTTGCCCTAGGAATCTTTGCCACAAGCAGTTTTGCTGCACAACTAATTGACCATAAGACAATTTTGTCATGAAAGATAAAATAACAAAATAAAATAAAAATCTAGATTAAAAAATAAAATTAACAAAGACATAATGCAACATGAACATGAATAGCAAAATTTTAAAAAGATTTTATTGTGAAAATGAAAATAAAAAAATATTGGAATACATTTAAAATATGTGTAGATTCATGGTTATAGTTACATTCAGGCATGTCTTCGAGAAAGCAATGATACCTCCTTTCTCAAAGTTGATCATTAAGGATTCAGGATTTAATATTGGACATAGCTATTCACAATATAAAAAAATGTGCTCTGTATCTCTTCTTATTTCCCTGGAAATAAAGTGAACAGACAGGAGATGCTGCTATTTCTTGTCAATATATGTAATGTACATACCTGGTAGCCCATATCCAGGCTACATTTAAAATGTTCCATCACAAGCTCAGTCCTTACATTTCACCAAATAATCTAAGCCAGATTCTGTGCCAAATACCAAAATTCTGTCTGCATCATGTTCTCCACTAACAAATAGCAAAAAATGTTCACCATTTTCAAGAAACTTATACTCATCAGGAATCACGTAACCATGTCTTTTTGGGGGCACAGGACGAGCTTGATTCTTCTTTTGCCTCCAACTTCTAATATTGCGTGATAAATCCGATAAAGGTGGCAAGAGGGAACAAGATGTCGTGCCTAAATTAGCCAAAGGATCGATCGATCACGAATGCTCCTGAAGACTGTTGTGAATTACAGGCGTTTAAATTTTTATGGCAAAACTGCCTTATGGCCGATTTATCGTGCAAGCGAAACTGCTTGGTACAAAGATGTTTGTGGCGAAGTTACCAACAGGGCTTCTGCAACCACCATTCTGCTCTCTGTCTCTGTGACTCTGACTACCCAATGTACTCACAGAGGTGGAATCAGACAGTGTTTGTCTTTTCGTTACGGGCATAATGTCCTTCCCTTACAAGCGTAAGGTTCATCCATGTTATAGCATGTGTCAAAATTTCCTTCCTTTTTAAGGCTGTTAATATTCCAGGGTATGTACAGACCACATTTTGTTGTCCATTTATCCCCTGACAGACACTTGGTCTGCTTCAGCCTTTGTAAATAATACTGCCACTAACATGGATATGGAAATATCTTGAGACTCTGCTGTCAGTTCTATTGGTTATACACCCAGAAGTGGAATTGCTGGATCATGCGGTAACTCTGCTTTTAACTTTTTGAAGAACTGCCATACTGTTCTCCATGGTGGCTGCACCATTTTACATTCCCACCAACAGTGCACAGAAGTTCCAATTTCTCACATCCTTGACCACGTTTGTTATTTTCTGGGTTTTGTTGTTATTGTTGTTGTCCTTTTGAGAAGGACTCACCCTAACGGGTGTGAGGTGGTGTCTCATTTTGGTTTTGACTTGCATTTCCCTCATGTTAAGTGATGTTGAACATCTTTTCATGGGCTAACTGGCTCTTTGTGTGTTTTCTTTAGAGAAATCACTATTCAAGTCCTTTGCCCTTTTTTAATCAGGTTGTTTATCTTTTGCTGTTGAGTTATAGGAGTTCTTTATATATACCGGATATGAACCCTTTATCAGATATATGATTTGCAAGTATTTTCTCCCATTTTATATGTTGTCTTTGACTCCGTTGGTTGTGTCTTTTGAGGCACAGAAGCAAAAGCTTCACGGAGACTGAAACTGTGAACTTGGCTGGGCAGTAAATCAAATGTTTCTAAACATGAAGGTCAATTAACCACAGTGAACCCAGACCAGGCGAGGCTGAGGTGGGGATGGAGGTTCAAGACAAGATGGGGCTTGGGTAGAAGGTCTAAACTGGTCCAGGGTTCTGAAGGCTGAATGATGCCTCAAAGAAAGGAATTAGGGTCTTTTCCATTTTACATTTGAAATATTGATTTCTATTCTATAACCCACTTTTCTGATTGTTGATTACCAAAGTGATTGGAAAGCATCATGAAAATGCTTGGATAGGAAGAAGCGAAATGTAAAGGTAGGAAAGATAATGAAGTCACAATTTTAGCAAATTCCCTTTATAATGAGAAACATACGAACCGTTGACATGATTGATAGGCAAAAACAAAGTGACGAAAGGACAAAGAATGAGGTAAGAACGGCATATTTAAACAGGGGATATTTAAACCGTGTGACTCTGTAACACAAAGCCCAGCTTTTAATTTCCTGTGTCACTCAAATGTCAACGTGTAGAATAGCCAGCTCGCTTTTCATTTTGATTTTTATCAAAGACGCCTCCCTAAAACGTCAGACTCGAACGACAGCTAAAAATACGCAAGAATCGAATCTTCTTCCAACAAACACTGGCTTCTTTAGCTGGAAGTGTCAGGGAGGAAACAATCCAGAACAAAAGGTAGGCACGAAACAGCAAAAATAGCTCCTGGTTCCTTTCTCTGCAAACTCTCGTCAAGGAGGACCTGCCATCTCCACCCAAGGAAGTTCCTTGGCCGCACGACTGTTTTCACAGCCTCTGTGATGAACCCCACAGTCTCACAGGGACGTTTGTTTTGGCGAAGGAGCTGGACGTCCTCTAAACACACTGCAGCCCTCATCTTCTTTGCTGCTTCCAGGGGAAAAGGAAACATCCCGACACCAGAGGGGACATCCTCAGCCTTTCCACTTCCCCCAACCCTTTTTAATGTTTTTTACTGTGGTAAAAGTCACAGAATATAAAACATACTATTTTAACCCTATTTAACTGTACAGTTCAGTGGCACTAAGTACGTTCACACTGTTGTGCAACTCTCACCATCATCCCTTTCCTGAATTTTTCACCTTCCTAAACTGAAACTCTGTCCCCATACATGATGGAATATTACCCCCAACATTTTTAAAAAGATCGTTCTGTACCATAATACGTTTTGGGTTTGCTTTCCCATATTTTAGGATATAAACGAAACCTATACTGGCTGTTTATTACAAAACAATTCGTGTAAATCCATATTTAGTTTTGCCGTAGTCTGTTCATGCACTAAACAGGCAGACATACTTTATATTCGGAACATTTGAAGGCTAAGCGAACATTATTTTTTAAAATATAAACTCAAAGGCAGTTTGGCTAGGTCCAAAAGAACTTTACACAGCCCCATTCGTTTTATGCCTCATTCCTGTCAAGACCTTTGAAGTCCCATAACATATTGTATGAGCAGATAAACAGACTTCTGTTAATTGCGGGGAACCAGCAAATAGAGGAGGCATCTCAAAAAATCAGCAGATATCCACCTTTGAGCAGTATTGGTTGATCTATTTTCAGGGTTTGGCCATGGCTTCAGTAAAGGCTTCACACATCATCTCTTTTACTATGAGTTTAATATGGGTTTCAGACTTATATATGGGTCAGGTTTATATACTTCTGGCCCTGGTGGGTCAGGTGAAATTAACCCCGTTTATCCAGCAGTTTCTACCCAGAGAACAGGATTACACAAGGACAGGAGCCCAGCCTTTCCCATCAGTCACTTGCCAGTTTGGCTTAATTTCCTTGCCAAAGGGCACGTATGGAGGTGAACTCATTCTATCCTGATTCCGCCAGATATTTCAACTGTAGCATCACTTCCATGACAAGCAGAGTGGGCCGCTGAGAAAGGGTCCCGGGAGCTCCGAGCACTAGGAAAGTGCAGTACGCAATGGAGCATGATACGTGCTCCCTTCAAGAAGATCTTTAGAATGGTTTTCATCGTTGAGGTTTGGTTCTCCAACAGCAAACACGTGACTTCCCTGCCAATGATGAGTAAATAAGTGAGCTCTTGCGTTTCAAATGCTCCATCCATTTGAGAATCTCTGCATCAGAGGTGACCACGTAGCACAGGAGGAAGATACCTCAGCACCTGCTGTCCCCCCCGCCCCCGCTACTCCGTACTGCAGAGCCTGCAGAGTGGGATTCCAGTCTGCACATTCCACTCCAGCACAGTGCCCCCTGACGGCCGCACGGTTCCCTCTGACCCCACTCGGCGCCCATGCGGGAGAGCTCCCTGCAGGAGAGATGCCCGAGGGCCCTGGGATACACTCTGACCCCACCTCCCCTCGGTGAACCTTGGTGTCCTCACTTGTCCAACGAAGATAAGAACAGTGCCGACTTCATGAGACGCTGTAAAGATGAAGTTAAATGAGATGATCACGTAAGGTGTGAGCATTGCAGCTGAAACACAGCAAGCACCGAACCGGTGTTGGTCTTTATAATTGTTTCACGTGGCCTTGGGACCAGCTGGCTGGGGACAGGACCTCTGCCCAGGAGCCACAGAAAGGCTTTGTGCCGGTGAGTGGACCGCTGCCTGTGGTCGGTATGGCACCACGGCCTTTCGCCCTCGGTTGGTTTAACATTCAACGCTCCTAGCCGGGCTGGACAATGTTTCTCCACTAGGACTTGACCCGTGATCCAACGTACCACGCCCCAGGAAGGAAGTCAGAAGTGACGCCTTCACCCAGTCTAGCCGCTGGCCCCCGGTCGGATCAATGCTGATCATTTTCCGGGGAAGGGGATCAGGTGGAATCGTGAAAAGCAACAGTGCACGTGGGAGCTTCCCGTGGGGTTGGCTGCTGTCGCTGTATTGGACCCCATGCCACGATCTCCGCAGACAAGGGCCATTCTCTGGTATTTCGGAGGCACAGAATTTCTGCACCAATTAAATATTAAGAGCTTTGAAAAGACTGTGTGTTATTTGTCCTTGAACTCCTTATGGCCAAGAAAACTGCTTTGCACAGAAACAGAAACTCAGTATCCCTTTGTTATGGACTGAATTCCGTCTCCACAAAATCCGTATGTTGAAGTCCTAACCCTTAGGGCCTCGGAATGTGACTGTATTTGGAGATGGAGCCCTTAAAGAGGAGATCAAGTTAAAACGAGGCCATTGGGGTGGCCCCTAACCCACTATATGACTGGTGTCCTTATAGAAGAGGAAGAGACAGTGAGAACACACACACACACACACACACACACACACACACACACACACACGGAGGGAAGGCCGCGTGAGGACACAGCAGGAAGATGGCCATCTACAGGCCACGAGAGAGGCCTCAGGAGAACCGACCCTGCAGACACCTGGATCTCAGACTTGAGCCTCTGGGACTGTGAGAAACCGATGTCTGTGTTTAAGCCCCATGGTGGCGTTTTGTCAGGCCAGCCTGAGCAGACTGGTCGCCTTTTAACTTAGCTGGTCGGCAGGCACTGTTCGAGGTAAAAATTCACACTTTGGAGGCCACGAGGCTGTGCTCAGACAGCGCTTCAGCCTTTACTCTTTAACTGTTCTCACTGCCGTGACCTTGAGCAAGTCACTTACGCTTCGTGGGCCCCGGGAGCCGTAAGAGGAGAGACCCTGTCCCCACAAGAGCAGACCATGCAGCAGCATCGTGTTACAAGATAACGTCAGCAAACACGAAATCTAACTGCCACGAGGTGTTTTGCCCACATACTCACTGCTCCCTCCCCTGACTCTGCCCCACAGAAAAATTCTTTCCTCTGTTCCACTAAACGAAACATTTCTAGAGTGTCCACTTGCTGCTTCCCATCCTGTCCTCTGGGGCCTCAGGATAGGGACTCAAATATCTGAATGGGGCTGTCACGTCCCAGTCAGCCTTTCCTTCTCTCAATATTCTAAGATTTTAAAATATTCTAACTTCTGCTATTTTAAAAATAAGGGGTGGCAATTTCCAGACTCATCAACTCCCATAATGTTCTCCTCTGGGCACCTTTAGTTTTCGTCTCTTACAATGTGGCCTGGACATACGGCCACCCAGGTGCAGGCCTAATCGACAGCAGCCCCTCCCTCTATCACACTGGGGCTGGTGGAGCTCAGGGTGCTGGAAACTCTGCACAGCCTCACCTGGGTGCCCATGCCACCCAAACACCAGCACCCTTCCCTCGGGCGTTCTGGCCCTGGAAACCTAGGGGCCCCGGGTCAGCCTTGGATTGCGGAAAAAGGAGGGGCAGAATGGGACCTGGGGACCCTCTTGTCCAGGACCGACAGCGCAGGGATCACAGGAGTGACTCATCTTGGGGCCACTATAGCCCCAACTCAGCCCGAATGCCCCCCCACTGAAGACCTGCTCAGCCTACTGGTCACTCGGGGCCCTGACAGACCCTCCTGTCCACCTGCTTTCATCTACCTGAACCTCCAGCCGAATCACTCATTTGAGTCAATGATTAAAACAAGGCCCACCCTCCCTGGACTTGTGGCCCGAGAGCTCCGCCCAGACAGATGACTCATCCACCCCGATGGGAGACAAGGTTATGTAGTCTCACCCGAGTCTCCTGATAGTGCTCGCAGGGCGTCTGCTGCCTGCCAGGTACTGTGCGTGGAGCCTGGGGCCTAACGAGGAACACGGCACTGTCCCAGGCTGGGGAGCGGTCCAGTGCACAGCAATTCCAAGCTGTATGCTGAGACTGTGGCACTGAGACGGTGCTATGGGCCTGTCTGGACTCTGTCACCAGTGCTCCCTCTACCTAGTGGCACATAACCGACCTCTGCTGAGGATTTCTCGGAGAACAGCTGAGAGCAAGGGTTGTCCTACAAGGACACTGAACCGGAAAATCACGCACGCTGCAAAACGCATTCCATGTCACAGTGTCTTGGACCAGCTCCTCCTCCAACGGACAGGGACAGAGCCACACAGAGCGCAATGCACTGCACCCAACAAATCAGGGAGATTTTGCACTCTGCTAATGGGGTGGATGCAGTGGGGAAAAGCGCGATTACTTCTGGCGGGAAGTCACTTGTTGCATCCTGCCTGGGACCAAAAATCCAGAGCGAGGCCCTGTGGTGGGAAGAGAGTGCCAGGCACGTCTTGGCTGGGGTAAGGCTCTTCAAAAGCAAGAAACGTTCCCCAAAGGCCCAGAGACAACACACAGAAAGAGCCAAAAGGTCTGCCGGCGTGAGATGCTGGGATGGAGGCCTCCCTTCCTGCCCATCCACGCAGGGAGCAAGGGTGGGCGGGGGCTGGAGCACGCAGAGCAAGGGGACTTACGGGCTGGGCCCTGGGGGGCCAGGGGAGGGACCCGGGTCCACTCAGCTCCTCTGCGGAAGCCGTGTTGTTAGGTGCTGACCTCCAGCTGGACACAAAACGTACTACCTGCCCTGCCCTTGACCTTCACCAGAGGGATGGGCACTGCAAAACGGAAAGGAAACAGCCCTCCCGGGGATCTGTGGACTGCCGCTTAAGGGTGCGGTCAAGTTCGCTGGGAGATGGGGGGACTCCTGCCACATCTCAGAGGAAGTCCCCACCGCTGGCCCCGGTGTGCGGTGGGGGGTCTATTCCAGTTCCAGGACCAGACCCTGGAGACAGAGGACCCCTCCTTCACGCGGACACCCTCTTCCTCTCCCAGCTCTGGTTCATCTCTTACAAACAGCGGCAGAGGGAAAGCGTCTCCAGGTGAAGGAGGGCCAGGTCCTCCTCTGGTTATGGGGGCAACCCGCAGGGGGGACGCCCAGCGGTGCCACAGGAGGCGGAGCGGGGCTGAGTCAGCTCCACCATTCTGGGCTGCGTGGCCGCCAAGTTTCCTCCATTCACCTGAAGAAGGGCCTTCAGAGTCAGCAAACCTGCCAGGACCGCTGTGAGGGTGAAATCCGACCATTTATGGGGAACTGTACTTTCCAAATATTGAAAACAGTGGCACACACACGTATACGTTATCATTCTGAAGAAACATGGTTGACAGGCTTTGGAAGACCAAACGGACAGAAGGGAATTTCACAGGATATACGGATCAAAAGGGAGAAAAACCTGGGTTGCAGAAAAAGACTGAACAAGAAGAGGAGAGAGAACGGGGAAGAGATGGAGGGTGGGGGGAAGGGAGAGAAGAAACCGAGAGCTTTGCTGTGCTGGCGATCCATCCGCACCCTCGCGGTGTGTCTGCACCCACAGAACAGATGAGCAGGGGGTGCACCGAAGGGCGGGCCCAGCGTCGGCCACACCCCTGCCGGCCCCGCCCAGCCCCTTCCCGTCAGCCCACTGCTCTCTAGGCTCCTTTGGGCAGTGATGTCCGTGCCACGTGCCGCGTTCTGCTCTTCCTGCGATGGACGCGGAAGCAGAGATGGACCCTTCTCATCTCAGAGGGCCGCCCATTCCTCAAGGACCCCTCGCAGCAGCTGCTCTGGTCTCACACCGCCCACCTGCCGCCCGCACCCCACGGTCCCTGCACCTGCTTCCGCCCACAGCACGAGGTCATTTCCAGCTCTGCAACTACTCTTAGCTCCTGTCCCTCAGGGATGAGCGAATCCTGCAGGCATGGTCCAGAGGAGCTGCCCTCTCTACATTGGCTCTGGAGCAAAGCAATTCTTTAGCTATTTCCACATAAATTCTGAAACCGGTGTTTTCACTTCGACAGGAGCCATCAATAGGTGCTTGACACAGGAATGATGCACATATGAGCGAATTTAATATAAACGTTTACTGACGGAACGGCTCGGTGGGAGACACTGGGGAGAGGTTAGTGAATAAAGAAGCAAAACCTCCTTCCCCGGGCGGACGGGTTAGCAGCTACAAGAAAAACGGAACAGGGGAAGGACGCAGAGACTGACAGAGGGCAGAGGGTCTCGGAAGGGACACGGAGCAGGGTCGGGGCAGGGAGCACGGGAGGGCCTGTGGAGAGGGCTGAGAGCACAGGCAGCGGCTGGCCCAGATCACGGGGGCCCAGGGGGATGTGAAGCCCCCGAGGCTTCAAGAAAAGACAGGATCCTCCTTCTGTTGTGTCGAGTATGGAATAAAGAGGAGGCCGAAGGGGAGGGACAGGAGCAGATGCAGGGACCAGTGAGGAGTTATGTCCTGGGACTGCACCAGGGCCCTGGGGTGGGGGGCGGTAGGGCACAGTGGGAGGACCTGGATTCGCATCAAGATTCCCTGACAGGTGGGATGTAACGTGAGAGAGAGAGAGCGCCCTGTGCACCCGAGACCGTGTCCCCTTCATCCCTCACAGGGGGCAGGGTCCGGGGGGGGCCTCGTCTGATGCACAAGGCGAATTGCAGGACCACTCCTGTCTGCCAAGCCCCGTCCAGCCCAGCTCCCCCCTGCTCAGCCCGGCACTGCAGGAAGCCGACATGCCAGCCGTAGCCAAAAGTCTTTTGTTATTATGAAAAATAAATTCTAAAACGTCTCCAAGCATCAACCACCTTTCCAGAAACAAAAGAACAACCAAGAGGTGTGTGATAGGAAATGGAGTGGACCTCACCCCAGGAGGCCCAGGGACAAGCAATGACTACAAAGTCAGAATCACTTCGACCCCAGCATCTTCTGGACGTTCGTTCCAATAAGCAAAAAATGTCAGTCCTAACGGGAGAGGAGACAGGATCTGGTCCCGCTGGCCGCGTGGCCTGATCGCCCCCGGTCCACGGTCCTGCTCCCTGCGGATTCCCTGGAACCAGGGCCACCAGGGCTTCCTTCTGCTCTGGCCCGGGAAGCAGAACGCATCAGGAACAGGCCAGCAGGCCCAGAAACACGGCCACAGAAGTCCACCTTGACCAGGGCCACGTGCACACCCCCGTTCTTGATGAAACGTGTCTTTGGGAGTCCGGACAGCAGAGTTTTATGATTTCCTGTAATATTCTAATTACCTAACTCTCGTGATGATCCAGAAAATGGAACTTGCAAGTAGTAGTGCTTTCCGCGAAATTCCCAACATTCCCCAATTATCCTGCTTATTTACACAAAAGGAGATACTGTGTTCTTAAGTGTACATTGTACTGAGATATTACAGTAATGAATATCAATTGGTGTTTTCAAGTGCAGGGCCTTGCATATAGCAGCTCTTCAAAACTATCTGTTGACTACACAAGCATATATTTCATAGAAAGTTCCATTTTGGCTTATACTAATAACTGATCATAACACGCCTCCGTCATCTCTCATTATAATAGCCGACATCATGAGCTATTTTCGTCTCAATGCAATAAACTGGAGATAATGTACAAATGCACTGTCATGTTGGAATTATCTGGAGCTGAACGTAACGAACACAAAAATTCAAATAAAATAGGACAAAAGAACGCCTCAATAACTACTATATTTTTTGAATTACTTCTACTTACAATAAAAAAACGATGCACAGCTGTAACTGCCACTAAAGCAGGGGTATAACAACTGGATATGGACTGAATAGATGAACGGCTAGCTGTTTATTCCGTATCTGTGGATGATGACAGCTGAAATTAGACACAGCATTGTCTAGCAGACTTCCACAAGTTACTTTTAATCAATGGACAGAGATAAAGAGTGAAGTACGCTGCTCGTTAACCTGACAGGGGTCGTACAAATGTGATGTCGGCTGATGCGGTTCACGGGATTGTCCGTCTTTAATGGGTGAATTGAGTCCCCTGAGGAAGGATGACTTGATGGTATTCTAGTCTCTTGGTCTCAAACAGGGGCTCCAAAGGGATGACCCACTGCTTTCTCCTCCACACTCCTCCGAAGGTGTGGACTAGTGAGTAGGCTCTTTGAGCTTTGTGCCCAGAGGGGAAAATGCCACCGAGATAAGCAGGCATCCTTGAACAGAATAAGCCTGCTCCAGGGGCTGGGCAACTTCTCTCTATACATTTGGTGTTTCTAGCAATAAAGAGTTTGATCTTTAAATACAATCTTCCACTTAGTTAATGCAGGACCCTGGCCGGACCCCCTGCACCCTGGCCCCTCCACTCCCCAAGGGCCCTGGGGCCAGCTCTCACCTCCACTCCACAGTACAGTCTGCACACCTAAGAAAACAAGTCTCAGAAGTGGAGCAACTTGCCAAGATCGTGTTCCCAGGAATGACAGAGCTGTTGGCATCTGAATCCAGGAAGCGGCTCCAGGGGCCTTGCTCTGACCTCTACCCCGTGGACCTGGGGAGGCTGCTTTGATCGTTCCCATTTTGTAGAGGAGGAAACTGAGGACCAGCAAGCGAGTGGGGGGCTGTCCACCCGGGCACCTGTGTCCTCTGCCCCTATTCATGATCTGAATGCTGACCCAAGAGCAGCCCCAGGGGGAGAGGTGTGTGCACATGACAGGAAGGCGAGTCTCCTTGGGGTCCGTGGCTAAGACCTGTTGTATAAAGGGGGCTCTGACACAAACACAGATGCGGCAAGCCCTTGTGCAGGGCTAAGGGCAAGGCAAGGGGTCATCTCAGCATGGAGCAAGGTGGGGAGAGGACAGTGTGGTCCCTCCAAGATGAAAGAGGGAGAAAGATCCCGTCTGCAACAGGCAATTCCTCTGTCCTTTTCCCCAGGTCCCAGTGAGAAGAAGTGGGACCTACTCATTTATCTTAATAGATAGCTTTAGGCCTCAGCTAACGGTGCATGATGGCGGTAACGTTTCTGCCAAAGAATCTCTCCAGATCTTTTAAAAATATTTATACGAAGTAGACCTGCTGCTCTCACATCTGATTAGTCCAAATTCTGGGCGTGCAGATGGGGCAGGTAGAGGTCTGTGGGGTGGTGGTTCTCAACGTGGGGTTTGTCTGGGAACTTGCCGAAGCCCGAGTTCTCAGGCCTGGCCCCAGACCTACGGAATCAGAAACCCTCAGTGTGGAACCAAGGTGAGTGTGTTTTCACAAGCCCTTTGGGGCGATTCTGACGCTCACTCAAGCTTGAAAAATACTGACTTAGCACACGGTGCCCTAATGTATAGATCATTCCTGTCTGAACGTTCCACGTAATTAAAACTTCATTCAAGGCACTGGGACGAGAGGTGAAGGTCTGAGGCAGAGAGCAGTTCCACCTTTTTCTGAAAATGGCACGTGGCTTCCCTTGTCTCACTGACCCCTCTGTCGAAGGGCTGGTACAAGGATGCCACCCGTTTCTCTCACTGGCTCAAACGCCTCTGGAAAAATCTTCTTGAAAAGCACTTTTAGAAATAACAAATCCTCAAATCATGAGTATAGAAGCAGGTTGCAAATTCTGAGACAAAGGTTACAGTTTTTAAAAGTTTCAGATGACCTGGAAGATGGCTGAAATTATTTTGCCTTTAAGACCTGAAAAAGTAAATAGAGTCTCCCCTCAGTCTCAGTGGGAGATGTTTCCAGGACCCCCTCAGATACCAAAATCCTCAGACGCTGAGGCCCATCTGTAAAATGGGGCAGTACTTGCACATAATCAACCCATGTTCTCCTGTGTACTTTAAATCATCTCTAGGTGACTTATAATACTTAATACAATGTAAATGCTATGTAGATAGTTGCCAGCAAACAGCAAATTCAAGTTTTGCTTCCTGAAATTTTCTGGGATTATTTTTTTCTGACTCTTTTTGATCCATGATTGGTTGAATCCGAGGATGGGGAAACCCACAGATAGGAAGGGGCTACTGTACTGAATTCTTAATACCAGTTGATAAGAAAAAAGTCTTTTAAAAGAAGAACATCTAAGCATTCCCATTTTCCTATAAACTAGTCACGGCCTTGAAAATAATCCTTTCCTCCTGATTCAGGATATTCGTGTTAGTAACAGTTGCCTATAAATAAGGCTTTCCAAACAAACATCTTATCTTTATATGGGAGGAAGTTCAGGAAGAAGGAATTGACGTTCTTCCCCAACGACGACAATACATTTTTGGGTTCCTTTCCCAGAAACTAGTAAATAACAAAATACCTTTCATTTAGAAAGGAAAAAAAAAAAAAAGCACGGTCATAGCAAATGCTTAAATCGAATCCATATGCCATTCATGTTCTTAAGAAAGGAGATGGTTGCTGTGAGTCAATTTCTCCACTCATTCTGTGCCAAACAAAACGGATTTCAGTAAAGAAGCTTTTATTGCCTCAGAGGGGGCTCTATTCATTCTGCAGTGTATACGGTACTATTTATTTTTCATTCAGAATTCCCAATTCTCTACTTAATATACATTTTCCCACTCAAGCCGACTTTATCCACTCTGGAAAAGCACATAAAAATCTGAAAAACGTAACTTCTCTGGATAGAAGGCATTTTTAAAGTGCTGATGCAGCACAGCAAAGGACACCATAAACAAAACGAGAAGACAACCTATGAACTGGGAGAAAATATTTGCAAATGGTGCGACTGACAAGGGCTTAATTTCTAAAATATACGAACAGCTCCTACAATTCAATACCAAAAAACAAACAACCCAATCGAAAAATGGGCAGAAGACCTAAATAGACATTTCTCCAAAGAAGACATACAGATGGCCAATAGGCACACGAAAAGATGCTCAATATCTCTAATTATCAGAGAAATGCAAATCAAAACTACAATGAGCTATCACCTCACATTGGTCAGAATGGCCATCATTAAAAAGTCTACAAACAATAAATGCTGGAGAAGGTGTGGAGAAAAGAGGGGGAACCCTCCTGCACTGTTGGTGGGAGTGTAAATTGGTGCAGCTACCGTATGATCCAGCAATCCCACTTTGGGACATATGTCTGGAGAAAAACAAGCTTCGAAAGGATACATGCACCCCAGTGTTCACTGCAGCACTGTTTAGAATAGCCGAGACATGGAAGCAACCTAAATGTCCATCGACAGAGGAACACATAAGGATGTGGTATATATATACAATGGAATACTACTCAGCTATAAAAAAGAATGAAATAATGCCATTTGCAGCAACATGGATGGACCTAGAGATGGTCATATTAAGCAAAGTAAGTCAGAAAGAGAAAGACAAATACCATATGATATCACTTACATGTGGAATCTAAAATAGGACACAAATGAACTTATCTACAAAGTAAAACCAGATTCACAGACATAGAGAACAGACTTGTGGTTGCCAAGGGGGTGGGGGGTCAGGAAGGGATGGATGGGGAGTTTGGGATGAGCAGACGCAAACTATTATACATAGAATGGATATACGACAAGGGTCTACTGTAGAGCACAGAGAACTGTAGTCAATATCCTGTGATAAACCATAATGGAAATGAATATGAAAAAGAATATATATATATATATATATATATATATATAAAACTGAGTCATTGCTATACAGCAGAAATTAAACACCACATTGTAAATCAACTATACTTCAATAAAATTTTTAAAAATACCAATGCAGTGTAGCATCTACATTCTATAACATTAGGCAAACGCAATTCTTTTGAAATAAAGCTTAAATTATACTGATACTGGAACTCACACTTTTCACCAACTAAAGAAATACCCCTCCCCATCAAAAGCAACAAGACGCCCCCAGAGGTAGGTGGTTGAAAATTGCTAAATGCTGTAAGAATACCCTGTGTCATGAGAAAGTTCAAAATCTAACTCCCCACCAAATAAGGGGTGAAACGCACTGCAGACCCCCACGGGAAGCAGCTCTGTGTTTATGAGTCTGCGCTGTGTAGTTGGGCATGTGTACAGCAAAACAATGCCAGTTTGGTTTGTGCCTACATTTCTTTTATCAAAAGACAGTGAAAATATGATGGAAAACTCAAAATAAATTAGTACTATTAGAAACTGTTTAAGAAACATAAAAATCAAAAGTTTTCTTGTAAAATGCGTTGCATTACAGGCTTTTCAGACAGACTGCGAGGACTGTGTATGGAGAGACCGTTAGATGGGAACCGGGGTGTCTCTAGACCAGGGATAAAGAACAGCCCTGGAGGGACTGAGAAAGGTGACCGATGAACAGACAGATACACGGCCAGACAGATGACCAGGCCGGAAAGGAAAGGAAGTGAGGTGTCATGACACTGCCACGGAGCCACTAACGTGACTGCTAACCACGATACAGGGGCCAAGCCTCCCGTCTGAAAGGTACAGACGTGGTTTCTGGGTTATCTTAAGGAAAGTCAGTTTATGAATAAGCACAAAAGGGCCGGGCCTCAAGCCCAGCTGGGCTTAAAGGGGCTCCACATAGATGTTCCTAGTTGTGGGGTGGTACCTGCCCAGGAGGCTACCAGGCAAGTCGCCGGGAACCATCTCAGCTCAGTGAGGAACAGTGGGTCCTTCTCCTTACACTGCAGGCTGACCCGCATCTCAGGGTCTCTGCGGAGCACTCCTGTTGCTGCCCAGGAGAGTCTGGCTTCTAAAAGCACCCAGAGCACATCGTCCGTCCTGGCCACCCTTGGGTATCATCCCTGTCACATCCCACCCAAATAATTTTTTTCAGTGTCACATTTTAAGCCAGAAAAACTGTCAGAGAGCGTCCTGGCCTCTGGAAAATGAGGGCCTGGAATGTCAAATAGTGTTTCAAGGCCAATCATCAGGCAGATGAAGGAAGAAGCCCAGAGTAAGGGGCCAGCCGCTAGGGACGCTGGCTCTGCCTGGTCACCACGGGACAGTCACGTGCAAAGCCATTCCTCTGCTCTGAAGGCTCCCCAGATATGAGGCCTCCCTAAATAGATGTTATGTCACATAGAAACCAACTTCACGTGCAAACACCTTCTCAGCTGTCCTGTGAACGCGGTTTATTGGGGCACCTATATTGTATTACGTGTCATCCCCATCTTATGCACGCTCCAGACTTCTTACAGTGCCTGCAATTTCCTCATTAAGCAATGGTGCCCCACATTTCAAAGCTCAAGATAAAATAAACGTTAATCAACAAGCCTAAGCCTTTAAGGGCTGAAGGCACAAAAATAGTTTCCGATCTTCCCTAAATGAAGCGATGCAGCATCTCACCTCGACTTCTGAATAAAGCTTAACTTTTCACCCTGAACCATCTCGTTGCTAAAGCCACAAGCTTGAAGGATGACAGGGCGCACAGACACCTTCCAGAGAATTCATGGGTTCGTTTAGCAGGGGCCCTGGTCCCGAGCGGCGCCCTCTCCCTACCTTTTCCGACGTCTTGTCTTGCACGGGTGGTTCCGCGCGGGGCAGGGACGGAGGGGGAGGCGCTCGGCGCTTCTTCAGGTCTGACTTGACCGACATCCCTGAGATGCTGCCAAGGGAGAGCGATGGACCCAGTGTAGTGGAACGGGGATTCACGGACGGGGAGTTTGGGGTCGTCAAGCAGCCCTGTCGGGGGAAGAGGCAAACATAAACCTCATCACTCTGAGATGCTTCTCGGCATACGAATGCTCAGACACCAAAGCCCAGCGCCCACCACCCACCTGAACTTCTCCCATCATCATTTCCACGGACAGCTTGAATGGCTGGAGCAAACTCTTATTTTCACTCTCCTGGGAAAATGATCACAGACCCCATGGCAGGACACACCTCCTGGGGTGAGGTTTATTTTCCTAATCATGAAGGAAACAGCAGACTTTTTAAACCTCTAAGAGGAATTCTTACCAGCTAGAATCATGCAAGATTCTCAACCCACCTGCAGTGGTGAATTAACCTCCTTAAATGTTTAACCTGTCATCAGAGTGAGCACTTAGATGCTGAAAAGAGGAAGGAACCGATCAAGAAGTATATTTCTGCTGGAGAAGAAGCCCGTCTTTGCCATTTCGAGAAGTATTTCACCCGCTGCCAGGGAGGGGCTTAGGTTTCTTCTAACTTTGAGAAGTTTCAAACAAGTGGCCGGGTAGTATAAACAGCCTGCTGTGAAGACTTGACGTGACCACCGAATGCAGTACTTCATGACTGATCCCTAATCAACTGAAAATAAATTCAGCCTAACACACTAATTAATTGTTCCCAAGGAGTAAGGTCTATATCCAGGGAGCAGACTAAAGGCACATAGGTATTTTTCCAGTTTTTCCTCCTAGGTCCTGCTTAATAGAATCACATGAGTGTTAGTTGCAGGAAGGGCGTTTAGAGAATAGCCGTCTAATTCCAAACTAAAGCTGAAACGGAGCCCACCCCTTGCCCTGCTGTGCCCTCTGCCCTGCCCCATCCCTCCCCAGCACTGGAGGCCCCGCCGGTGTAGTCCACACTGATGCCAGTGCAGTGTAGTGGTCAGCCCACAGATGAGGGGGACACACTGCCTGGACTCAATTCCCGGCTTTGCCGCTGATAAGCTGTGTGACCTTGGACAGGTTTCTTAACTTCTCTCTGCCTCAGTTTATCTCCTGTAAAATTGAGGTCAATAACAGCACCTCCATCACAAAGAAATCGTGAGAACTGAAAGGGTTAGGACAGATGAAAGAGCCTTAGAGAGTTCTAGGCACAAAGGAAGCATCTGACATGTGCTTTTATAGTTATCATGTAAATGTGAGCCCATGAAGACAGCGATTATTCCCCGTCTGCACCCGTGGCTGTGTCCCTGGCTCCTAGCATCTCCTGGTACCCGGAGGGCCCTTGAGTCCACATTTGCAGAAATGAGTGGGTGGGCAACCCTGCCCTCACGTTTCACACAAGGAACTTGTGGGTGAGCTTTCATCTGAACCATTGGTTCACCACATTGGAAACAAATACAGACAGGAAACTCATCGCATTCAGCAACAGCCCCGCATTACCTGCCCTCAGCCTCAAATTCTATTCTGTTCTGCCAATTATACTATCATTCAGTTTCCTGAGAAGATTTTTGAGACTCAGATTTTCTTCTTTTTTTTTTAGGTGGTTTTTATTTATTTTTTAACATCATTATTGGAATATAATTGCTTTACAATGGTGTGTTAGTTTCTGCTGTATAACACAGTAAATCAGCTATACATATACATATGTTCCCATATCTCCTCCCTCTGGCGTCTCCCTCCCACCCTCCCTATCCCACCCCTCTAGGTGGTCCCAAAACACCGAGCTGATCTCCCTGTGCTATGCGGCTGCTTCCCATTAGCTATCGATTTTACATTTCGTAGTGTATATATGTACATGCCACACTCTCACTTTGTCCCAGCTTACCCTTCCCCCTCCCCATGTCCTCAAGTCCATTCTCTAGTAGGTCTGCATCTTCATTCCTGTCCTGCCCCTAGGTTCTTCAGAACCATTTTTTTTCTTAGATTCCATATATATGTGTTAGCATACGGTATTTGTTTTTCTCTTTCTGACTTACTTCACTCTGTATGACAGACTCTAGGTCCATCCACCTCACTACAAATAACTCAATTTCGTTTCTTTTTATGGCTGAGTCATATTCCATTGTATATATGTGTCACTTCTTCTTTATCCAGGAGACTCAGATTTTCTTGTACTTAAATATTAATATCAAAGGAAAACTCAATCCCTGAAGGTTGCTTTTTATGCCAATTCATGTTTCCTTGTGAGACACTGACCATCAAATGCCCTGCTCATCAAATGCAGAATCCCCATAAGGAATAGGGGAGGGATCCACAGGAAATAGCCCAACACCCAGAAAACCCATCAACCCCTGCCGAGGCTCCCATAGAAAAAATGTAAAGAAAAAATGTCAATGTTTCTCCCAATCCTTGAGTTCTGCAGACATTAGACTCGTTACTAAGCAAATAAGCCAATGCAAAATGAACTCTTAAATACTTTTCTCTGCCTTACTTCTACCTCCATAGCAACCATGAACATGCAAGGAGACACAAGAACTTAAATTCACTCAGAGATGCAGGGTCCACATGATAAAATGAAGCAAATAAAGCAAACCAGAGCAAGGGCTTGACTGGTCCAAGTCCGGAGCTGGGGAAGTGTTGCACTGGGTGGCTGCATCGCTCAAACGCCGCCCCACATTCAAGGGGGTACAAACTCATGCCATGGAGGTTTGTTAAAACTTGTGAAATACGACGGAGAACTTCACCCACTGCCTGCATCTCTGGAGTGTGCCTGGGCCCATGTGGCATCCCATAAACAAGCTGTTTGCGACAATGCATTTTACACCTCTGATACTAATTGATTTTCCTCCCTCCACCCTGTCTAGACTGGGAACTTCCAATCCCACTTGCTTCAGTCCTCACCACAATTATGCAAGCCTGGTGGACCCCTCTGCACCACTCTGAACTCACCTCAGTCCTTTAAGTGCCCTGAGCATTTTCCCAGCTCTGTGAGGACATTCCCTTAAAAGCACTTCACAGCTCATCCACTTTGTATCTATTTCAGGTTCTACCTCTGTCATCCTGCAGCCCTTAGAGCACTGTGACATCTAAGATTGTCAACTCCTTCTTGAGGTGAGGGGCTGACCCAGCACCCACCATGCATACACAGGCAGGAATGTCTCCATCTTTAAAATTGGGGGCATTCCATTTATTTCAAAGTTGTGGTCAGCACCTAGCATGTTTTTGTCACATTAGAGATGTCCCACCTATGTGGTTTCCTTCTCCTCTGATAAGTATTTTTGGTAAGAATGACCTCATCAGGGCCACAGTGAGGTGGCCTTGGGCAGCAGAAAACTGGACCCCAGAGCCACCCATCCAGGTCCCCCTGCAAGTCCTGACACCTGTTATCCCGGGTGATGGGCTGCACTCGATCCATTATCTGTGTCTCTGGAACAGAAGTGAATTTTGACACAAGAGGTTTTTTAGCCAAATATGCTCTAGAGAACACACAAACATCTCTCCCCACCCCTATCCCCGCCCCCTACCCCTCCAATGTCAGGGTCCCCTGGATCTTGGTTCACCAGCCCCTCTCAATGCTGAAACACAAGAGTGTTTCTCAACCTTCAACCCACGGGAAGCCAAAACATTTCGGCTGCCCAGAGAATATTTGTGGTTTGACTCCTGTTCCCTTCGTTTCCCACTCCTGGAATTTGTACACAGAATGTAGAAAAAAACCCACAGAATAATTTGGATGAAAACACTGTTAAGTATCGGATGTCCTTTAAGATGCTCCTTCACACCAACATGAAACAAAATGGTAAACCAAGAGTGTGGTCCATGTAGTCTGGTGTCCAGACAGCCCAGTCCATGATCTCCTATTCCAGTTTCAGGGTTCTCTCCTGCTACAGAGTGGCCAAGTTCCATGGGGGACAGACCACGGCTTACCTGCGGGAGGGATCTCACTTCCTGCTCCTGTCCAAACTGGTCAATAACATTTTTTTAATATCAAGTCCTTTTCTGGTAGGGAAGTGAGTCATGCCTTTCTACAAAGGTTGGCAACAAAATCCACAGATTCTGGCTCTCACAGTCACACCAGGTTTTCTCAGGAGTTTTTCTCCTGTGAGTGAAGCCCAATAAATCATTAAGAAAAAGCAATGGATAATGAAAAGGGGAAAAAGCAAACCCAACCTTTTTCACCCAGAGCTCGTGGGACTTCAGACTGCGGGGTGTACACCTCCCCTGCTGTCCCTGGAGGGCTAGCGGGATGGGAAACAGTACTAAACTCGGTGTAACTGTATCACTGCTGACAGCCCAGGAATTTATTACATTCAGTATAAAATGATAACTTGATCCCATCTCACACACACAGCTGGGAGTGGAGAGCTAGGAAACAATTTCAGGATCTGGGTGTCAGCCTGAGAAGAGACCAACATCACCTGCGACGGTTGATTTTGCCAGAGATCTCAAATTTTAAATGAAAAAATGTATAATTGATTGTTTCCATTTGAGATGCACTCATTCTCTCAGCAAGTCCCGATCTCCTTCTATCTGGTTGTCACCGCAGCCACTTTGCAAATGTCGACTGAAAAAAAATGCACAACCTAAAAGTTGAGAATTATGTTATATTCAGTGGACAAAACTGAGGACTTAAACCCGGGACGCAGCCTCTCGGATTGCTCTGAGGGACTGCTCCGAAGAGGCAAGGGGGGAACCAGGATGTATAGGAGTTTTTGCAAAAAAGACCAGGTAGTCAGAACATCAAAAGATTACTGTTAATGAAAGAAAACCAGACATCTCAAGTTAAGGAATTTAGCTCTTATCAATGTATGGGAAGATGCAAGAGTCTGGGCTCACTGAAACCACCCCTTTGATGTGCACCTCACCTATCTGGGGCCAGTGTCCTATGCTTTCTCATCCTGAATCCCCTCAGGGTGCACCTTCAGTGCAGGGGGCGGGGGGTTGGTGGCTGCAGTGGCTGATGGCGCGACGGCAGGCATCCTGTTTCCATCCTGAGTTCCCTCAGGGCTCACTGTCAGGGCAGCTGTAATGTGATGGCTTGATGGCTGCAACACCCATTGTTACGGCAGCAAGAACGTTTTCATTGACACAAACGACCTGAGCTTCTCTGTGGGGAGATGCACAGACCCGGGGGGCTTCCCAAGGAGCTGAGCTGGGAAGTGGGCTGGGTGGGTGACCGTGGGCTTGGCCTTTGGAATTAGCTCTGACTCTAACCCATTGGGAGCGTCACTGCAGGCACAGTGGTCTCTGCGGGGCCAGCACGACAGGCAGAGGGCACAGCTGTTACAGCTCCTTACAACCCCAGGGAAAGCTCTGGGAGCCCTGGGTCTCCCTAGAATGATTCTGGGGTGCACAGGCGCTGCAAAGAGCAGCTTCTCTCCTTTATCATTGGCTTGTAACCGATCAGAGATCAGTACCAGGCAGGACACCGAGTGTGCCCAAGGTGGGTATCACTCTTTCCACAGGAGCCCAGCTGCCCCATGTGTGTCCTCTGCTGGAGGTCCTCATGTTGTCTGCACCAGGCGGCTCTACCAGCACCCACGTCACAGCCGAAGGGGAGCCATCTGTCCCTATAGACAGTAAGACAGCTGTGAACACTGGCTACAATATGCTTCCGGAGACAAATGGGTCAATGCTGTACTTGAAACCTTTCTGTTTACATGGATTCCAGAAAAACGTAAGGACGAAGAGTTATTTTGTTCCCGTTTCTCAAAACTGTTCATTCTGGCAAAAATAAAGACTATCTTGTGAGAACCCATCACATGATCAAGTGGACCTTTTGACGTGGTTGGTGAGGAATTCAGGTAGAGGTTTTGGTCTAAATATTGAGGGAAATATTTTGGTTACAGTAGGTACAGTCTAAAATAACCATCAACAATCCTTTCAGCATCAGATGCGTCTGAATTAGACCAGATGCTTTCAGGATGGCTTTAGAGTTTTAACAGTGAGAAAAACTGAGGCCCAAGGAAATGAACTGAGCTCCTCAGGATGCCTGAGCCCCTGGGGATGGGATTCAACTAGTCAGTTCCCAAGCTGACCTGCATCCCCCCTCTCCTTCCACCACACTGGCCCCCTCTCAAAGGATTTCATACAGCTTTGCTTTTTCCTTTCTTTCTTTCATTTCTTTTTCTTTCCTTCCTTCCTTTCTCCTTCCCCCTCTCCCTCCCTCCCTTCCCTCCTCCCTCCCTTTCTTCCTTTTCTCCCTTCCTTTCTCCCTCCCTCTCTCTTTCCTTCCTTCCATCCTTCCTTCCTTCCTTCCCTTCCTTCCTTCCTTCCTTTCTTTCTTCTTGGTCAAAGAATCAAGTGGGAGAGAAGTTGCAGTCAGACCTGTTACCCACGTCGCCTTTTCTTCGGACCCAGGTTTTGGCAGGGATCTAAGGCAGGACCACACGACAGAAACCAGATGGCATGGAGGGACCGCCCACACTCACAGGGATTCGCTGGGCAGAGCAGCCCAGAGAACATCGCTCCCATCCCGCGGCTGCTGGCACCATCCTGGACACTGGGCCAGGCAAATCCCTTCCTCAAGGGTGTGCTCTGCCTGCTTTTTCTTATCCTAGGAGAACAGCCTTCCTGATGGACACACCCAGGGCTGCATCCCTCGGCCAGAGGACACCAAGTCTTCCCACGCCCTGGAAATCTGGCATCAATTCAGAGTTAAGGGCAAACCAAGAGGCTGAAGCCCACCAGCTTCGTGAGAACGAATCCCCATGATGGGCAGAGAAACGGAACTTGTGAATCTAGTTTCTACTCTGCGACGTGAGTGGGAAAAGGCCACTCTCTGTGCCAAGTGCCTCGAGAGGATGCCTGAGGAAACGCATTTCTACAGAAGATAAGTTGCAGAAGCTATCCGGCCAACAAAATACTGTGTCGTAGAAGCTCTCTGACGGTTACGAGCATCAGAACAATTTCAGATCATTTCTCCACTGGCAGGATTTTTCCTGAACTTACAGGAAAATGTAAGCATGCCAGGGCATCCAACTGGTAGTATCTTTCTTGTAACAAAACTCAGGGGAGAAACTGAAGGTGAGCTGGATTGGTCTGAACCTTCTGCTGTAGGACCTCCTGAAAACCAAAACCTGTTAGCAAAGATGGGAATGCTTGGGATATGCGGATTATTCATAACGGGCCACTTTCACCAGGACCATTTTAGAAAGCCAGACATTTCTGAAAAGCTTGTGAATGAAAAGGAGACAAGTCTTGGTGTGATTCAGAGATGGAGAACGCGTGATGCCCAGCCCCAGGAAGGCCATGATCCTGCCGGGGAGGGCGCAGGGCCGCAGGGGTCAGTGTGCAGGCTCCACGGGGGGTGTGGAGGGCGAGAGGAGAGGAAGAACTCTGAGGGAGGTGGTGGGATGGTGAGTCAGGGGTGGTGAGCATGACGCATGGGGAGCAGAAGAATGAGGGGGGCCAGGGCTCCACACACGTGTGTGTGTGTGTGTGTGTGTGTGTGCTGACTTGCTGTGGTCCTAGGTGAGACTTCAAAGGAGGCAAACTCAATTAAGCACAATTTTGGCGGCGGCGGGGGGAGATGGTGCTAATTCATACGAACAATAAAACCATAATAACAAACGTTTCCCCTTAAAATGTGCGACATTTCCCAAAGTTTGTACAGTAGCAGGTTTTGAATATTGATCTATAAGTGGTTTACTAAAATGCATCAGGAGTGAGATTTCCTACACAGCCACAGCTGAGATCAATGGATTCCTCCAAAGGGCATCAGGCCTCGCATGTCAAGCGGCTCCTGTGCATTTCACGGATACCTGGGCTGGATGAGGGGAGGCAATGAGGGCCTGGCTGCCGGTTGGTACTGGCTGGGTTTCAGGGCTGACGGGAAAGACGCCTCATCCCCACATAGAAACAAAACTAAACTGAGAACGAATCTCTTGGCCAGAAACCAGATGATTTCTAACTCTTGGATCAGATCAGGAAGGCTTCTCCCTAACTCTAGGTAACCAAATCGTTAGGTGGAGGAATCCGGCAAATTCATCTTCAAGTAAGAGGAGGGTTTTTTAAGAAGCAGGAAGCGTACGTGTGACTCAATCGTCTCTCAGTTGAGGAGTCCAGCCCTCCACTGTCCAAGCGCCCCCCTCTCACCTGCAAAGACACCCATCATCCTTTGCTATCTACAGGCATCGTGCCGTAGAACAGCAATCACAAATTTCAGTATCCAAAGTGGGACCCTTATCCACGTGGCCCAGGAAAAAGGCCCAACTGGAAAGAACATGGGGCAACAGCATTCTTTCTTTCAAAGATGTTTTTGATGTGGACCAGTTTTAAAGTCTTTATTGAATTTGTTACAATATTGCTTCCGTTTTGTAAGTTTTGGTTTTTTGACCACGAGGCATGTGGGATATTAGCTCCCTGACCAGGGATTGAACCCGCACCCCGTGCATTGGAAGGTGAAGTTTTAACCACTGGACAACCAGGGAAGCCCAGGGCAAAAGCATTTTGAAGATTGTCCTGGACAAACAGAGAAGGGTGGTCCCCCCTTCCAGAAGGGAGTCTGAGTGGACACTGGCTGAGAGCAGAGAACCAGTGCTGCCGGTGAAGAAGGGGGTCTCATCCCCAGACTCAGGCAGAACGACAGATACGTGAGGGGGTCTTGAGCCCCCACACATCAACCCATCTGATCATGTGACAGCTCTCTGAGGTCGGTAATCGCAGGACCCCCTTTCACAGGGAAGGAAACTGAGGCAGAGAGAGTGGGTGCCTGGGGCCACATCCAGATAGTGGAAGAGCCAGGCAGGCCGGCACTGGATCAGAGGTTCTAGAACTTAGTCACACATCAGGACTCCCCCTCACCACGGAGTTTTTAAAGATGGGAAAGGCCAGCCACACCCCAGACCAACTTCAGCAGAAACTCTGGGATGGGACCAGGCATCTGCTGTTTTTCTTTTCAAAGAAAAATTATTGTGTCAAAATACGTGTAACATATGATTTACCATTTTAACCATTTTAAAGTGTACAATTCAGAGGCATGAAGTACCTTCCCCGTGTTGTCCAGCCACCACCATCTAGTTCTGGAACTTCTCATCCCCTAAAAGGAAACCCTCGGTCCATTCAGCAGCCACTGCTCATCCCATCTCCCGTGGCAACCACCCATCTGCTTTCTGACTCTGGATGGACTGTCCTGGTTCCTTCACATGAACGGAGTCAAACAACACATGGTTTCCAGGCCTGGCTTCTTTCAGTCAGCGTGAAGATTTCAAGGTTCCTCCGTACTCAGCCTGTGTCAGAGCATCCTTTCTCCTCATGGCTGAATAACCCTTCCTCGCACTGGAGAGTCCACATTCTGTTCGCCCATTCATCTGGGGACGGACATGCGGGTTGTTTTCGCCTTTTGGCTTTTGTGGCTAGAGCTGCTGTGAACATCTGCCTAGAGGTGTTGGCTGGAAACTCTGCCCTCGAGTTTTGTGGGCACCTAGGAGCAGACTTGCCGGGTCTACGCTTCACTCTCCCCGGCAGCTGCACCGTTTTACCTTTCCACTAGCAATGAAGGAAGGTTCCAATTTCTCCATGTCCTTGCCAACACTTATTTGTTATTTTTCCTTTTATAAAATTGCTAGCCATCTTAGCGGGTGCGAAGCGGCACCTCACTGAGGTTTGGGTTTGCATATTTCTAGCTCATCATGACCCGGGCGTCCTTCCATGGGCTCGCTGGCTGTTAGGCGTCTGCTTTGAAAGTCAAGGTGAAGAGCCACTGCTGCAGATTCCTCCCCGAAAGCATCACACCACTCCCGCTGCCTGGGGCAGAGGTGGCTCATTTTTCCTTCTCCCTCAGGACAGACCTTAGAGCATCAGCCTCCGACATTCATTTCTGGTCCCCAGCCCCATGGTGGCAGGGGTTCCCGTGCATGAGAAACCTCCACAGGGAGCATCTGTACAAGATCTCTGCCCCTCACACTTTCCCTCAGAAAAGCGTATTAGGAAGTGAAGGACAATGTTTTTCCAGGGGAACCTTGAACAGCCTCCTTCTGTTTTAAGTAAACCATTCATAAATTTTGCAACTTTACTATTAACTAACAAAGCACCCCACCCCTGACCCCTCTCTGAGGCTCCACTGCCCCACAAGACACACAGCTGATCCAGTGCATGCCAGCCTGGCCCCAGAGAAGGGACCTCAGCGCACACATGCCCCAGGTCACCTGTGATGTTCACATGTAAAACCTTGCAGGTTTCTTCAGGTTTTCCTGTGACCTGCTCATGGAGCCCCACGCTTGCCTGTGAGCCTGATTTTTAGGGACAAGATTCTGCAGTTCTTCTGACCTGTGCCCACCCTGCATTCTCCCTTTAAGACATTAACACTTGCTGGAAATAAAACGAGGGGAAGGAAAATGGGGAACTGCAGGGGTGGAGCCAGCCCAGAGGTCCAGCGAAGAGCAGGGTTAGAAGAGGGGCCGTGGGAGGGAGATGCAGGTTTTCCCACCCGAAAGCAGGTAACAGAGCGGGGACACCAAGGGACATCCGAGGGATTCCGTCCAATCTTTCCAGTCCCAGGCGAACAAGCAAGGAGGAAAACCGGACCACCACAACAGTGACTGAACATGGTTGCTACAACGCATCAGGAAACTGGGAAGCCGATCTCCCTGTTGCTATGTTTGCAATCCTGGGAGAGGTGCAATGTTCTCCTCTTTCTGGTGGCATGTGGGGAGCTAGCGGGATGCCTGGTCAATAAACCAGCAGGGCAGGCCTTCTGTCCAGGCCTGACAGCAGGAGGTACTCGGAAGGGGAGGAGAAAGGCCGTCCCACTCAGAGCTGAGTCCCAACCGCAGCCTGCGGCAGCCCTGCCTCTGGGGCCACCTCACCTAGGGGCTTACAGGCCAGTGGGCACGGCTGCCTCTCTCCATCCTGGGCCGTGTGGGGCGGGGCAGAGGGGAGGGCAGCAGGAGTCATGGGGGGCCCAGAAGGGAATGGAGAGAGTCCCATTCCCTTCTCTTTTCTTCTCTCAGGACTCAGACCCCGCCTTGGGCCCCTGTTAGCATCAGTCTCCCCAGCTGGATTCGAAGGGGCAACTCCACCAGCTTTAAGCAAAAGTATGGGTGCTCTTCCCAAGTGGACGTACCCTCCTGACCTGCCTGCCGGAGCCCCACTGCCTTTCATCTTCTCTCTCAGATGCAGCTGCTTCTGAGGCCGGAGACTGTCACCTGTGAGGCTGTGTTCAGCCTCTCTCCTCTCGGGCCCCCATCAGCACCCCGGCTCTAAAGAGCATCCTCCCCGGGAGTCCTGCCGTCCTCCCCAAATGCCCTCTTTGGTTCTGGCCCACAGCTGCCTGGGATCTGCTCCCCTAGCAATGCTTCAGGAACAGGCCTACAGGAGGCCAAGGGGTGAATGCGGAGAGTGGGCTTTCCAGAACCCAGCAGAGGACGCCCTGGGTGACTAGAGCTCCTGCCAGGACTGCCCACGGCACCCCGTCCTGCAGGGAACCATAGCTCCAGTGGGTCTCCAACCGACGGCACCCCATCCCCCATTCAGGGTGTGAGTGCGTGTGTGTGTGAATATGTACACACACTCACACACATATATGATATATAATGTATTATTATATTATAATATATATAGTAGCATATTATATATTATATAATATGCTATAATATATAATACATATCAACATATATAACATAATATATACTAATATAATACACTAATATATAATAATGTATTATATAATAATATAATTAAAAATCTATTTATTATCACGTAAATACTCAAGCCCTCATTTCTGATTTTAACACAGAAACCTCAGCCTCTGTGTTTGGATTATTTTCCAACTGCCTGAGACAAGCCTTATTTTCCCCGTGCCAGGTCCCCTGGCCGGGGCTGCACACGGCTGGCCATCCCGCCTTATCGAACAGGCACCCACAAGCCCCCGCATCCCATGCCCTGTATCCAAGCCTGAGGGCTGGGCGTCGTCCAGAGGGCTTCCTGCCTGGGGCGCACTGTTTCCTTACTCCTCTGTGAGTCAGTGTGAAACGCCACGGTCTGCACCTCTCTGGAAGATTGTCGGCAAGATCGCAAGTGCCCGGGTTCTGAACTCCACCATGGGCGGGGGACAATTCCCCCCACTAATGTCAATCACAGGCAGCTCCCCCTCTTCAGGGTCACAAGCTGGTGTGTCCAGGCTGCGGGCTCCTTCCCGAATCCTACTTCCTTCAAAAGTCCCATGTTCCAGTAAGGATCTCATCCCATAGGCAATCCCCTCACACACTCTGGCTACGTTTTAGCTCTCACTTTATGAGTAAATATATATATATTTAACATCATTATTGGAGTATAATTGCTTTACAATGGTGTGTCAGTTTCTGCTGTATAACGAGGTGAATCAGCTATACGGATACATATATCCCCATATCTCCTCCCTCTTGCGTCTCCCTCCCACCCTCCTTATCCCACCCCTCAAGGTGGTCACAAAGCACCGAGCTGATCTCCTTGTGCTATGCGACTGCTTCCCACTAGCTATCGATTTTACATTTGGTAGTGTATCTATGTCCATGCCACTCTCTCACTTCGTCCCAGCTTACCCTTCCCACTCCCCGTGTCCTCAAGTCCATTCTCTACGTCTGCGTCTTTATTTCTGTCCTGCCCCTAGGTTTTTCAGAACCATTTTTTCTTTTTTAGATTCCATATATATGTTAGCATATGGTATTTGTTTTTCTCTTTCTGACTCACTTCACTCTGTATGACAGACTCTAGGTCCATCCACCTCACTACAAATAACTCAATTTTGTTTCTTTTTATGGCTGAGTAATATTCCATTTTATATATGTGCCACATCTTCTTTATCCATTCATCTGTCAATGGACACTTAGGTTGCTTCCATGTCTTGGATATTGTAAATAGAGCTGCAGTGAATATTGTGGTACATGACTCTTTTTGATTTATGGTTTTCTCTGGGTATATGCCAGGTAATGAGATTGCTGGGTCATATGATAGCTCTATTTTTAGTTTTTTAAGGAAACTCTATACTGTCCTCCATAGTGGCTGTACCAATTAACATTCCCACCAACAGTGCAAGAGGGTTCCCTTTTCTCCACACCCTCTCCAGCATTTATTGTTTGTAGATTTTTTTTTTTTTTTTGGTACACGGGCCTCTCACTGTTGTGGCCTCTCCTGTCGCGGAGCACAGGCTCCAGACGCGCAGGCTCAGCAGCCATGGCTCACGGGCCCAGCCGCTCTGCGGCATGTGGGATCCTCCCGGACCAGGGCACGAACCCGTGTCCCCTGCATAGGCAGGCAGACTCTCAACCACTGTGCCACCAGGGAAGCACTGTTTGTAGATTTTTTGATGATGCCCATTCTGACTGGTGTGAGGTGATACCTCAATGTAGTTTTGATTGCATTTCTCTAATGATAAGTGATGTTGAGCATCCTTTCATGTGTTTGTTGGCAATCTGTATATCTTCTTTGGAGAAATGTCTATCTAGGTCTTCTGCCCATTTTTGGATTGGGCTGTTTGTGTTTTTTGATATTGAGCTGCATGAGCTCCTTGTAAATTTTGGAGATTAATCCTTTGTCAGTTGCTTCATTTGCAAATATTTTCTCCCATTCTGAGGGTTGTCTTTTGGTCTTGTTTATGTTATGGTTTCCTTTGCTGTGCAGAAGCTTTTAAGTTTCATTAGGTCCCATTTGTTTATTTTTGTTTTTACTTCCATTTGTCTAGGATCTGGGTCAAAAAGGATCTTGCTGTGATTTATGTCATAGGGTGTTCTGCCTATGTTTTCCTCTAAGAGTTTTCTAGTGTCTAGCCTTACATTTAGGTCTTTAATCCATTTTGAATTTATTTCTGTGTATGGTGTCAGGGAGTGTTCTTATTTCATTCTTTTACATGTAGCTGTCCAGTTTTCCCACCACCACTTATTGAAGAGGCTGTCTTTTCTCCATTGTATATTCTTGCCTTCTTTATCAAAAATACGGTGACCATATGTGCATAGATTTATCTCTGGGCTTTCTATCCTGTTCCATTGATCTGTATTTCTGTTTTTGTGCCAGTACCATACTGTCTTGATTACTGTAGCTCTGTAGTATAGTCTGAAGTCAGGGAGCCTGATTCCTCCAGGTCCATTTTTATTTCTCAAGATTGCTTTGGCTATACGGGATCTTTTGTGTTTCCATGCAAATTGTGAAATTTTTCTTATAGTTCTGTGAAAAATGCCATTGGTAGTGTGATAGGGTTTGCATTGAATCTGTAAATTACTTTGGGTGGTATTATCATTTCGCAATGTTGATTCTTCCAATCCAATAACATGGTATATCTCTCCATCTGTTTGTATCATCTTTAATTTCTTTCATCAATGTCTTAAAGTTTTTCACATACAGGTCTTTTCTGTCCTTAGGCAGGTTGATTCCTAGGTATTTTATTCTTTTTGCTGCAATGGTAAATGGGAGTGTTTCCTTAATTTCTCTTTCAGATTTTTCATCATTAGTGTATAGGAATGCAAGAGATTTCTGTGCATTAATTTTGTATCCTGCTACTTTACCAAATTCATTGATTAGCTCTAGCAGTTTTCTGTTAGTGTCTTTAGGATTCTCTATGTATAGTATCATGTCATCTGCAAACAGTGACAGCTTTACTTCTTCTTTTCTGATTTGGATTCCTTTTATTTCTTTTTCTTCTCTGACTGCTGTGGCTACAACTTCCAAAACTATGTTGAATAATAGTGGTGAGAGTGAGCAACCTTGTCTTGTTCCTGATCTTTGTGGAAATGGCTTCAGTTTTTCACCATTGAGAACAAAGTTGGCTGTAGGTCTGTCATATATGGCCTTTATTATGTTGAGGTAAGTTCCCTCTATGCCTATTTTCTGGAGGGTTTTTATCATAACTTGGCATTGAATCTTTTCAAAAGCTTTTTCTGCATCTATTGAGATGATCATATGCTTTTTCTCCTTCAATTTGTTAATATGGTGTATCACATTGTTTGATTTGCATATATTGAAGAATCCTTGCATTCCTGGGATAAACCACATTTGATCATGGTGTATAACCTTTTAACGTGCTGTTGGATTCAGTTTGCTAGTATTTTGTTAAGGACTTTTGCATCTATGTTCATCAGTGATATTGGCCTGTAGTTTCCTTTCTTTGTGACATCTTTGTCTGGTTTTGGTCTCAGTGTGATGGTGGCCTTGTAGAATGAGTTTGGGAGCATTCCTCCTTCTGCTATATTTTGGAAGAGTTTGAGAAGGATAGGTTTTAACTCTTCTCTAAATATTTGATAGACTTTGTCTGTGAAGCCATCTAGTTCCGGGCTTTTGTTTGTTGGAAGATTTTTAATCACAGTCTCAATTTCAGTGCTTGTGATTGGTTTGTTTATATTTTCTATTTCTTCCCAGTTCAGTCTCGGAAGGTTGTGCTTTTCTAAGAATTTGTCCATTTCTTCCAGGTTGTCCATTTTATTGGCATATAGTTGCTTTTAGTAATCTCTCATGATCCTTTGTATTACTGCAGTGTCCATTGTTACTTCTCCTTTTTCATTTCTAATTCTATTGAATTGAGTGTTCTCCCTTTTTTCTTGATGAGTCCGGCTAATGGTTTATCAATTTTGTTTATCTTTTCAAAGAACCAGCTTTTAGTTTTACTGATCTCTGCTATTGTTTCCTTCATTTCTTTTTCATTTATTTCTGATCTGTACTTTATGATTTCTTTCCTTCTGCTAACTTTGGGTTTTTATGTTCTTCTTTCTCTAATTGCTTTAGGTGTAAGGTTACGTTGTTTCTTTGAGATGTTTCTTGTTTCTTGAGATAGGACTGTATTGCTATAAACTTCCCTCTTAGAACTGCTTTTGCTGAATCCCATAGGGTTTGGGTCATCGTGATTTCAATGTCATTTGTTTCTAGATATTTTTTATTTCCTCTTTGATTTCTTCAGTGATCTCTTGGTTATTTAATAGTGTATTGTTTAGCCTCCATGTGTCTGTATTTTTTACAGATTTTTTCCTGTAATTGATATCTAGTCTCATAGCATTGTGGTTGGAAAAGATACTTGATACAATTACAATTTTCTTAAATTTACCAAGGCTTCATTTGTGACCCCAGATTTGATCTATACTGGAGAATGTTCCATGGGCACTTGAGAAGAAAGTGTAGTCTATTATTTTTGGATGGAATGCCCTATAAATATCAATTAAGTCCATCTTGTTTAATGTATCATTTAAAGCTTGTGCTTCCTTAATTATTTTCATTTTGCATGATTTGTCCATGGGTGAAAGTGGGGTGTTAAAGTCCCCTACTGTGATTGTGTTACTGTCGATTTCCCCTTTTATGGCTGTTTGCATTTGCCTTATGTATTGAGGTGCTCCTATGTTGGTTACATAAATATTTACAATTGTTATATCTTCTTCTTGGGTTGATCCCCTGATCATTATGTAGTGTCCTTCTTTGTCTCTTATAATAGCCTTTATTTTAAAGTCTATTTTGTCTGATATGAGAATTGCTACTCCAGCTTTCTTTTGATTTCCATTTGCATGGAATATCTTTTTCCATCCCCTCACTTTCAGTCTGCATGTGTCCCTAGGTCAGAAGTGGGTCTCTTGTAGACAGCATATATATGGGTCTTGTTTTTGTATCCATTCAGCCAGTCTATGTCTTTTGGTGGGAGCATTCAATCCGTTGACATTTAAGGTAATTATCGATATGTATGTTCCTATTCCCATTTTCTTAATTGTTTTGGGTTTGTTATTGTAGGTCTTTTCCTCCTCTTGTTTTTCCTGCTGAAAGAAGTTCCTTTAGCATTTGCTGTAAAATGTAAAAGCATTCTCTTAGCTTTTGCTTGTCTGTAAAGGTTTTAATTTCTCCGTCAAATCTAAATGAGGCCCTTGCTGGGTAATCTTCGTTGTAGGTTTCTCTGTTTCATCACTTTAAATATGTCTTGCCACTCCCTTCTGGCTTGCAGAGTTTCTGCTGAAAGATCAGCTGTTAACCTTATGGGGATTCCCTTGTGTGTTATTTGTTGTTTTTCCCTTGTTACTTTTAATATTTTTTCTTCATATTTTATTTTTGATAGTTTGATTAATATGTATCTTGGCATGTTTCTCCTTGGATTTATCCTGTATGGGACTGTCTGTGCTTCCTGGACTTGACTATTTCCTTTCCCATATTAGGGAAATTTTCAACTATAATCTCTTCAAATATTTTCTCAGTCCTTTTCTTTTTCTTTTCTTCTTCTGGGACCCCTATAATTCGAATGTTGGTGTGTTTAATGGTGTCCCAGAGGTCTCTGAGACTGTCCTCACTTCTTTTCATTCTTTTTTTCTTTATTCTGCTCTGTGGTAGTTATTTCCACTATTTTATCTTCCAGGTTACTTATCCGTTCTTCTGCCTCAGTTATTCTGCTATTGATTCCTTCTAGAGAATTTTTAATTTCATTTATCGTGCTGTTCATCATTGTTTGTTTCATCTTTAGTTCTTCTAGGTCCTTGTTAAACATGTCTTGTATTTTCTCCATTCTATTTCCAAGATTTTGGATCATCTTTACTATCATGATTCTGAATTCTTTTTCATGTAGCCTGCCTATTTCCTCTTCATTTGTTTGGTCTGGTGGGTTTTTACCTTGCTCCTTCATCTGCTGTGTGTTTCTCTATCTTCTCATTTTGCTTAACTTACTGTGTTTGGGGTCTCCTTTTCACAGACTGCAGGTTCATAGTTCCCATTGTTTTTTGGTGTCTGCCCCCAGTGGCTAAGGTTGGTTCAGTGGGTTGTGTAGGCTTCCTCGTGGAGGGGACTGGTGCCTGTGTTCTGGTGGATGAGGCTGGATCTTGTCTTTCTGGTGGGCAGGACCATGTCTGGTGGTGTATTTTGGGGTGCCTGTGACCTTATTATGATTTTAGGCAGCCTCTCTGCTAATGGGTGGGGTTGTGGTCCTGTCTTGCTAGTTGTTTGGCATAGGGTGTCCAGCACTGTAGCTTGCTGGTCGTTGAGTCAAGCTGCATCTTAGCTTTGATATGGAGATCTCTAGGAGAGCTTTCGCTGTTTGATATTACATGGAGCTGGGAGGTCTCTGGTGGACCAATGTACTGAACTCGCCTCTCCCACCTCAGAGGCACAGGCCTGTTACCCAGCCGGAGCACCAAGGCCCTGTCAGCCACACAGCTTTTGGGAGGTCTGAGGTCTTCTGCCAGCGTTCAGTAGGTGTTCTGTAGGAGTTATTCCGCATGTAGATGTATTTCTGATGTATTTATGTGAAGGAAGGTGATGTCCTTGTCTTACTCCTCTGCCATCTTGAAGGTCTCCCCTATGAGTAAATTTTTAACTGGCTGGCCCATTTTCTGAAATGAGTGAATCAACCGATTTTTCTTGTTTCTAGGGTGTTTGGTGGATTTGCTGGTTCACAGATGTGAGTCTCTGACAAATGTGTTTCACTGTTTTCCTTGGAACGTCTGGGATACGGATACAAAAGTCATCATTTACTTTAGACCTTCTCACATTACTTTCTTTCCATTTAAAAAGCTGGCAGTTGGTATTTCCCTAGAGAGGCACTTCTATGCATGTGTGTGCATGCCATGCACGGCTGTGCGCACACACACACACACACATACACACACACACACACACAAAACCATGGAACAAAGTACTTATTGCTTCCACAGAAGCCACAGGCTTGGAAGTACAGAGGGGGAGTCAAGCCCTGCCACAGTGCAGAAGGGTCATGCTTTGGCCCAGGCATCAGCCAAGCGGCCCATGTGCCCAGTGATGCTACAGCAGTGAAACCCGGACTTCTGGTCAACCAGGAACAGGCAAGGCACATGGCGAGTCTCTCCTGCTCAGCCCACACAAAGCCCAGCCTCAGTGGTCAACCACAGAAACCTTGAGTCAGCATTCCAGGGAACACCCCCAATACACAGAGCTGACACAGATTATTAAAATTATTTTTAAATGGTCGCATCCTTCTTTTTGTATTCTGATTGTCTTCAGCATAAATGTTCACATTTCCTGGAGAAACTGCAGAGGACAGGTAATTCTCCAATCCTCCAGGAGAAAGCAGGCCTCTTTTCAGCCTGGATGATGAGATGAGGGTGACAGAACATATGGCCACTTGCAGAAGATGATTCTGGTTGATGTCATTATCCAGATAAAGGCCACCTGTGGCTACTCAAGGCTGGACAGAGACAGCAAGCTCCACAACTCAAAGGGTTAAGTGTCTCCTTCTGGCTTTTTGGAGAAAGTGCTCTATTTTTTCCAATGCAAAATTACAGGGTCTTAGGGTTGGGATGGCAACCTCTCACCCAGATATGAGTCCATCTGTAAACTTAGAGATGATCAGTCAGCTTTTGGGTGGGAAACAAAGCCCTCACCTTAGGGGTGAGAGTCACCCACCCCCAGCCCTGAACCGTGGCCACCAACAACTCCTCCCAGTATTGACTTGATTATATCACAGCAAAACCGAATGAGTCTAGGAAGGACCAGTGCTCAGAGAAGTAGACAAAAACAATGCAGATCTCTCAGAATGTTGACCTTGCAACCAACTAAAATCTTCAGCTCCTTCTCACATGAACTACAATAGAATCTGGTCTCACCTAGGCTGCGATACGCATGCAAAATTTTTCAACCTAAATTCATTCATTCATGTTTAAGTTCTGCAGCCCTGCATGACAGACAACCAAGCTCTGTACAAATTTCACGTGTCAGCCGCTATGCCACCCAGTTCTGTGTTACCTACAGTCTGAAAAGTCTTCTTCTGAGTGGCAGGTAAGTACATAAGTTCCTGTGCCTGGGATGCCATGGACACCTCTCCTACAGACACCAGAGGTCAGAAACCCAATGCCTAATGGGGACAGCTGTCACCTACTGGGCCTTGCCTGCCCTTCTCAGAGTCTCCATAGGATGCTGACCAATGACTGATGTGGCTGAGGAAGGAGAAACAAGTGAGAAATAAATGTGCTGATTTTTTAACAGAGACTTAAGCCTTAAGAACTCAGAGTATCTTGTTCATGCTAGGATATGCTTATGAAATGATACAGGAGAGAAAGGCCAATAACTGTGTTGCAGCAACGGGTAATTTTTCAGCCAAGAGGGGTCACAAGCCTGGAAACAAGCTGAAAGGCAATCAGACCAGCAAAATATGGTGGGGCAATTTCCCAGCTCACTCATCAGCATAGCACAGCGCTCTGAAATGTGGCTTCAAGAGTGGAAAGGGGTCCAAGGGCTAAGCCTAGCAGCACCCTGGGAGGTCCCCAGCAGACACCCTAGCATAATTTCACCACTTTCTCCCCAACAGCCTGTGGCCATTCCTTACCTCAGGTGTGGAAGGGCCTTAACGGTCTGAGTATTTAACAGCCACCTGTAACTCATATATTGCGTGATCTCAGGACAAAATACATTCTTATTTAAAAGATGTATACCGTGGAATATTGCTCAGCCATAAAAAAGAATGAATAAATGCCATTTGCAGCAACATGGATGGACCTAGAGATTGTCATACTAAGTGAAGCAAGTCAGCCAGAGAAAAACATATGATGTCACTTCGATGAGGAATCTAAAAACAAATGATAGAAATGAACTTATTTATAAAACAGAAATAGACTCACAGACATAGAAAACAATCTATGATTACCAGAGGGGAAAGTGGGGGGACGGGATAAATTAGGAGACTGGGATTAACGTATACATACTACTGTATATAAAATAGATAACCAACAAGGACCTACTGTACAGCACTGGGAACTCTACTCAATATGATGTAATAATCTATAAGGGAAAAGAATCTGAAAAAATATATATACATAACTGGATCACTGTGCTGTACACCTGAAATGTACACGATATTGTAAATCAACGGTACCTCAATTTAAAAAATTCAAGTCATTTTTAATGCACACAATATATTACATCATAAAGATGTGAGTAGGATTAAAGGGGATGCTGAAATATCACGGCTCTCAAAGGCTACAAGAGAAACACGCCAGGAAGGGCTGTCAGAGCCCCAGACAAACGCCAAGCAGACATAAGTGATCCCTGTTTAATGGTGATTTGAGAAAGAATTGAAGAACACGGCACCGAGTTACTTGTAAGTCAAATAAGAGCAATCACTGGGCCTTGCCGGCAAAGTCCTGTACCTGTAGCTTGCTGCCAAGCATGGACTCTCACTCCAGTGCCCGTCCTGTGGAGCTGGGACCACACCTCACTCTTCTCCCCACCTCCAGGGCCGCAGGCAGCCTGCACACCAGCCGCTCCAGCATTCACGCTTGCAGGGCTGTCTGCATGTTTATAGATACCGTCTTGGCCCAGCATCTCTTGTTAGCACATTTATCAGACCAAATGCAAGAGAAAGAACTTGGAATAAACTACTAATTAATACTAAGGTTAAGGTTCCCAGGTAGCCCCTCCCTTTTTGGAAATCGATCACCGTGAGTGTTTTCACAGGGCCCTACCTACACTTTCTGAGTTGGCAAAGGCAGACATCATTCCAAAATCAAAAGCAGTTTCCTACACAAAGTCATCGGCAGTACAAGTCTGCTTGGAAACAGCATCTCCTCTCATCCTTTTCGGGTGATTTGTAAAGGTCTCTGCGGCATTTCTATTTCTCAGGCCTGAGATGGGGATGCTCTGACTGCTCCAGTGTGGGCATCCTCTAACTCAGACCAGGCTCAGGGATCCACAGTGATGGACCGAATGAAACCAGAACCGTAGGGCTGCTTTCAGGTACCAAGACTCTTAGGCACACAATTGGTTGAGGACCACTACCCGCCTGCCAGTGAGTTACCGCTATTTTGTTTTATAAGATTAAACTCCGGGCTTCCCCGGTGGCGCAGTGGTTGAGAGTGCACCTGCCGATGCAGGGGACACGGGTTCGTGCCCCAGTCCGGGAAGATCCTACATGCCACGGAGCGGCTGGGCCTGTGAGCCATGGCCACTGAGCCTGCACGTCCGGAGCCGGTGCTCCGCAATGGGAGAGGCGACAACGGTGAGAGGCCCGCATACCGCAAAAAAAAAAAAAAAAAAAAAGATTAAACTCCAACATTGCTACAGTTGACCCTAGGTCCCAGTTCTGTCCTCTTGGGTGGGTCCTGGCTGCCACGGGGGACTGTCAAGTTCTTCTCAAACACACGCTGTCTCCAGTGAGAAGCCCACAGATGCAGGATGCCTTTTTATGAGCACATCACTTAGGCTAAACGTAAGTGGAGTAGGCTTTCAAATGTTGCCATTCTCGCTCTTTGATAATATTTCACTGTTAATTTTGCTTTATTGCTGCCAACTATTACAGCTGATATTTAAATATATACAGTCACAAGATATGTAGCAAATCATTTTCAAATAACTAGAATAACAAGAAAGAAGAAATCATCCATAAACTTATGCTAAAACAAATGTAAACATAATCCCCCCACCCATACTTGTATAGTATTATTTCATCACTGAATGAATTTTATTTAATTAATATTAAGTATTATTTCCACTTAATCAATGAAAATCAGAAATTGAATTGAAAATTAATATTTTAAGTAATATTAATATCTTATTACTGAAATATAATTAACTTCAGTAACTTCATTACTGAAATTGTATTAATTAAAAATGAACACATTTAACATGTGTCACCAAATTTAAATTGATAAAGGTTCTGCTGTTGCTTCTGTTTTCGGTTTATGCATTTTCAATTACCTAAAATCTCACATAGATGCTTACATTCTCTTACAAAGTAAATGAGTAAAGTGCTGCAAACAGCAAGTTAATTTGAACTCAGACCATTTGCTGAGAGGTTCCCCCTTCGTCCTGTCAAGGGAAAGAGCAGAGAGCGAGGCAGCCTTGGGAGGAAGGCCCAATTCTTGGTCCCACTTCAGGGGTAACATCAGGGACAACCAGCTTCCAGCAAAACCCAGTCTCCCTTCTTTGATTTCAAGCCAAGTGCTGTCACATGGTAGCCAGCTAAGACCTACTTCCCAGGCTCCTTGCCGCTGTCCGTGGCCTCGTCATTACATTTTCATGAATAAAACGTGAGTGGACGTGATGTCCAAGCAAACTCCAGACTGGCCAGTGGAAACCTCTTTTCACCGTCATTCCTTCAAATGGATGGACAGGGAGATGATGGTGGGCATCTGGACTCTTGTGTCCTTGAAAGGTTAGGGTCTCCATCCCTGGACAACTCCAGTCCTGGAAGGACCATGGGCAGAATCGAGAACTTCCGATCCAAGCCTCTGAACCTGGGGACCCACTTGTTACAGCACCTCAGCCTACCCTTATAACTTGGTGGCTGTCCTCAAAAGATGTGCGTGCCATTGATCCTAGACAGTAAAAGCCCTGAATTCGTGCAGACAGATGGGAAAATATGCTACTGTTTTATTTATTTTTTTAAATTGATCCAACATTTGTATATACTGTAAAATGATCACAGTAAATCTAATTAACATCTGTCACCACACACAGTTACAGAATGTTTTTCTTGTGATGAGAACATTTAAGATCTGCTCTCTTAGCAAATTTCAAATATACATTACAGCATTATTAACTATAGTTCCCATGCTGTACGTGACATCCCCATGACATTAATTTTATAACTTTTATAACTGTTAGTTTGTACCTTTTGACTCTCTTTACCCATTTCATCCACTCCCCACCCCATGCTCTGGTAACCATCAATCCATTCCCTGAATCTATGAGCTCATTTGTATGTTTACTTATTTACTTAGATTCCACGTATAAGTGAGATCATATGGTATTTGTCTTTTCTTTCTGACTTATGTCACTTAGCATAATGCCCTCAAAGTCCATCATCCATGTTCTTGCAAATGGCAAGATTTCATTCTTTTTCATGGCTGAATAATGTTCCATTGAATATATGTACCACATTTTCTTTATCCATTTATACACTGATGGACACTTAGGTTGTTTCCATATTTTGGCTATTATAAGCAATACTGCAATGAACATGGAAGCACATATATGTTTTCAAGTTAGTATTTTTGTTTTCTTTGGATAAATACCAAGAAGTGGTATTTTTGGGTCATATGGTAGTTCTACTTTTAATTTTTTGAGAAACCTCCATGCTGTTTTCCACAGTGGCTGCACCAATTTACATTCCCACCGACAGTACATGAGGGTTCCCTTTTCTCCATATCCTCATTAGCACTTGTTATCTCTTATTTTCTTGATAAAAGCCATCCTATCAGGTGTGACATGATATCTCATTGTGGTTTTGATTTTCATTTCCCTGATGATTAGTGATGCAGAGCATCTTTTCATGTGTTTGTTGGTGATTTCTATGTCTTCTTTGAAGAAATGTCTATTCAGATCTTGTTCCCACTTTTTAATGGAATTGTTTGGGGGTTTTTTGCTATCAAGTTGTATGCGTTCTTTATGTATTTTGGATACTAACCCATTATTGAACATATGATTTGCAAAAATTTTCTCTCATTCAGTAGGTCGCCTTTTCATTTTGTTGATGGTTTCCTTTGCTGTGCAGAAGCTTTTTAGTTTGAAGTAGTCCCACTTATTTATTTTTGCTTTTGTCACCTATGTTTTTGGTATCAAATCCAAAAAGTCATCATCAAGACTGATGTCAAGGAGCTTACCACCCATTTTTCTTCTAGGAGTTTCATGGTTTCAGGTCTTACATTCAAGTCTTTAATCCATTTTGAGTTCATTTTTATACACAGTGTAAGATAGTGGGTCCAGTTTCACTCTTTTGCATGTGGCTCTGCAGTTTTCCCAACACCATTTATTGAAGAGACTATTCTTTCTGTATATTTTTGACTCTTTAGTCATAAATTAATTGACCACATATGAGTGGGTTTATTAATAGGCTCTCTGTTCTATTCCATTGCTCTGTTTGTCTGTTTTCATGCCAATGCTATAATATTTTGATTACTATAGCTTTGTGATATGGTTTGAAATCGCGGAGCATGAAGCTTTCAGCTTTGTTCTTCTTTCTCAGGATTGCTTTGGCTATTCGGGGTCTTTTGTGGTCACATACAAATTTTAGGATTGCTTTTTCCATTTCTATGTGAAATGCCAATTGGAATTTTGATAAGGATTGCAATAAATACGTCTGTTGCTTTGGGTAGTAAGGGTATTTTAACCATATTAATTCTTCCAGTCCACAAGCATGGAACATCTTTCAATTTATTTTGTCTTCTTCAATTTCTCTCTTCAATGTCTGACAGTTTTCAGTGTACAGGTCTTTCACATCCTTGGTTAAATTTATTCCTAGGTATTTTATTCTTTAACACGCAATTAGTAAATAGGTTTTCTTAATTTCTCTTCCTGATAGTTTGCTATTAGTACTATATAGAAATACAACAGATTTCTGTATGTTGACTTTGTATCCTGCAAATTTACTGAATTCATTTATTCTCACAGTTCTTTGGTGGAGTCTCTACAGTTTTCTATATATCATATCATGTCATCTGCAAATAGTGACAGTTTTACTTCTTCCTTTCTTATTTGGATGCCTTTCATTTCTTTTTCTTGCTAAACTGCTCTGATGAGGACTTCTAATAATATGTTGAATAAGAGTAGTGAGGGGGACATCCTTGTCTTACTCCTGATCTTAGAAGAAAAGCTTTCAGTTCTACCCTTGAGTTTGATGGTTGCTGTGGGCTTGTCATATATGGCCTTTTTTATATTGAGGTATGTTTCCTCTATACTCACTTTGTTGAGAGTTTTTTTAATCATAAATGGATGTTGAATTTTGCCAAATGCCTTCTCTGCATCTATTATGATGATCATATGATTTTTATCCTTCATTTTGCTAATCTGCTGTAGCACATTGATTGATCTGCTGACGTTGAACCCTCCTTGCATCCCTGGAATAAATCCTACTTGATCATGGTACACGATCCTTTTAATGTATTGTTGCTAATATTTTGTCAAAGATTGTTGCATCCATGTTCATCACGGATATTGGCCTGTAATTTTCTTTTCTTGTTGGTGTCTTTGTCTGAATCAGGGTAATGCTGGTCTTGTAAAATGAGTTTGGAAGTGTTCCCTCCTCTTTTATTTTTTGGAACAATTTGAGAAGGATTGGTGTAATTCTTCTTTGAATGTCTGATAGAATTTCCCAGTGAAGCCGATTGGTCCTGGACTTTTGTTTGTTGGACTCCCTACCGTTTTAAACAGTAGTCTTAAGTAGAAAATCTGAGAAGGTGACTGTTTGGATCTAACAATGTAGAACAAGTATAGACCAATGTGTTATGCCCCGCACTGCAACAGACCCTTCCCCTTAATGGGAGTGGCCACAGCTAGCCTTTCAGACCTCCTAACCCTTGACCCCTGGTCATAATCTGCTTCCACATCCAGCTCAGAAATGGCTCTGTAGCTTTATTCTACTCTGGAACAAGGCAATAGACTCAACCTCCCTCAGCTCACCTGACTCATGGGTCCTGCTGACTCTGCATCATCGAGAGGATGATTTCCAAGAATGATCTGACAGCAAATCGATACGCACATGGTCCGCACCTTCTCATCTGTAAACACAGCGCCCTAACTTCTAGTCTCAGTTTCTCAAGAGTAAAGTAAATCCCCCCAATGCTATTTCTACCTCGCTCCTCAGACATCAGCCTGGGGAGAGCACGACATCCTCAAGACGGCGGGGGATGCCGGTCTTGGCACAGCACCTGAGAGCACAGCAAAGTTCTCCTCACCTCTGGGGACCTGCAGGGGCTACTGCTGCTCCCTGGGTAGCATCACGGGGGCCGAGATAGGAAGGGGCTTTGAGAGCGTCAGATGACAGGTACCATAGAGCTGACGTCATTCACAGTTCCCGTGGGGCAGGCGCTACTCCACAGGAGGAAGCAAAACCTCAGCACGACGTTGTTTAACCAAACAATCCATACTGTTGTGACTCATCAGCAACGTTAAAGTGAAGTTCCTCTCTCACCTCTGCCTTAGGGACTCACATGGGCCGTGGAGCACCCACCCCCCTCTCCGGCAGAGTGTGTCATAGAACAGGCTGGGCCGGGGGTAGCGCTGGTGTCTGGCAGGTGTTTGGAGAGGTGGCCATGGGCATGCCTGCCAGGTTCTCCCAATCCCTGACCGACACGTGCAGGTCAAGGAGAGGAGGGGGCAGCAACAATTCTCCAAAACTGTCAAAAGAAGTGTGGAACATCATCTCTTACTCTGAAATTCTTTCTACTCTCCTCTTTCCAGGGAGGGAATCATTCAAAATCTTTGCATAAAACTTACACAGTGCTGCGCAACTTGGGATATAAACTTCAGCATTGGGCTTTCCTGGCGGCGCAGTGGTTGAGAATCTGCCTGCTAATGCAGGGGACACGGGTTCCAGCCCTGGTCCGGGAGGATCCCACATGCCGCGGAGCAGCTGGGCCCATGAGCCACAACTACTGAGCCTGCGCATCTGGAGGCTGTGCTCCGCAACAAGAGAGGCCACGATAGTGAGAGGCCCGAGCACCGCAATGAAGAGTGGCCCCCGTTTGCCACAACTAGAGAAAGCCCTCGCGCAGAAACGAAGACCCAACACAGCCAAAATAAATAAATAAACACATGTGGGGTTTAAAAAAAACAAAGTTCTTGTATTGGCCAACTTATTGAAAGTTATTTACAAGGGGGGAAAACAAAAACTTCAGCATTAATAACTTGCTTTTTTCTGTGTGTAACTTGACTCTGCTTATACTAAATGTTTGTCTCTAGTAACAAAATGAACCAGAAATCAGTTTTCTTTGGCTGTACTCTGAACATGTCATGCACACGCTCAGCGGGCACATATGAGGTCCTTCCTCTTGGTTCCAGGCACCGCCCTAGTTGCTAGGGAGAGAGTCATGAAAATATAATAATAATAATGATAAATGGCTCTTGCCCTCATAGAGCTTAAAGACAGCTCTCCTTGGTAATGAAAAGACTGCACGGTTCATATGTACTCTCAGCTTCATTTGTACAGATTTCAACCTCTTTCCCCATAAATTAATACTCAGAGCCAGATACCTAAGATGTAGTGTGTGTTGAACAGACTGGCAACTAAAACCAGTAAACGCCTGACTTAGGGAGCATGAATGGAGGAACATTACATCTGCTTGGTACTATTTAAGTTTTACTCCATGAGTTGTTTAGAATCTGTTCTAGGTCCCATTATGGTGACTTACATGGAGGAGGGCCTGTGTCACCTGTAATGAAGATGCTAGCATCCACTCTGCCAACCTCTACTCAACCACATGGGATTCACCTCACACTAAGACAGAGATGGCAAGGAGATTCAGATGCAGGTGAAAATCACATTTTTTTTCTTTAAATCATGGTATTTTCAAAGAAACAACCTTCATAACCATCTGCATTTATGATTTGCTTGTATCTTTGTTATAAAAAGCTAGAAAATCATCCAGACAATATATGACAGAAATCCACCATGCTAAAGGAAACAAATATCAAAGACAAACCACTTAGGAAATATCACTAAATATGTATTTTTATACTTTAACCAAATACTCTGATCAAATATCTATCAATATCTATGTCATATATTTTATGTGAGCCAGGGAGGCAAAACATTCCTCTCTCACCTTTTTATTTTTCTTAGTTTTTCTCCCTTTTTTATCTCCCATATCCAATCAGTAGGTACTGTCCAAGTTTATCAAATTAACTCAGTCTGAAGCTCGGTGCCGACATTCCTGAACGGTGCCTCCTGAAAGCTGATCTCAGCGTCTCCTCCAAAAGGAGATGCCAAGCTCACTAGGGTCACCCAGCAGGAAACGTCACGAGCAAGCCTTAGGCTTCATTGGAGGCTGTCCTTCAAGAGTTACGCTTACGATGTAATTATAGACGCACAACATGTCATCTGGGCAGCAAACGTTCTTCACCAGGTAAATATGGGCATCATTCTGACCGCAAGATGAGAAGAAAGCTCTGGTCCTTCTCACCCCAGACTGAGGGTCAGACACTGAGAAGCAGGAAGTCATATATTCAGTGTGTTTCCAATCTAGAGCCATTGCAAACTGCCCTTGACGCGTGCACACCTGCACACGCACACGCCCGGCAGCACCCGGCCCCTCCCCTCTGCGGGCAGCACAACCTCCCCACGTCCCCTGTGGACCAGCTCACAGACTTGGTCCCAGCGCAGACCCTACTTGTCCCTCCACTCTGTGTGCTTCTCTCTAAGCCCGTCTTCACCTCTCCACCCAGGAGCCAGGGCTCGGGGCCTTGGCTCTGAGCACAGAGCTTCACCTGGGAGCTCATTAGAAACGCCAAATCACAGGCCCCATCCCTGGCCCCCCTAAATCAGAATTCTCACAAGACCCCGCGATGCCCTTGCACTTGGAGTCTGAGTAGCGCGGGGTGGGGGGCACCCCTGTGTGTGTCTCTCCTGAATGCAGGGCGTAGCCTGGCTCCTTGCTGTAGCCCAAGTGTCCGGTGGCCCCCTGGTCTCCTACCGCAGAGCCTTGGTGATATCTGCCCAGAGAGGGGCTCGGGCAGGGGCAGAGGGGTGAGGGATTACTGTGTGAGGCGCCCTGCATCTTCTTCCTTTGCTTCCCCCCCACCCCCGTCCCTCCCGTCTGTCCTTCCTTGTCTGTTTTTTTCTCAACATTAACCTTTCTTATTCTATGAGTGAAGATTCAGACTTTGGGAAGGTGTGGTACATATAGACAATGGAATACTACTCACCCATAAACAGAATGAAATCATGCCATTTGCAGCAATATGGATGGACCTAGAAATTATCATACTAAGTGAAGTAAGTCAGACAGAGAAAGACAAATACCATATGATATCACTTATATGCGGAATCCTAAATATGACACAAATAAACTTATTTACAGAAGAGAAACAGACTCACAGACACAGAGATCAGACTTTTGGTGCCAAAGGGGGAGTGAGGGAGAGAGAGGGAAGGATTGGGAGTTTGGGGTTAGTTAGTAGATGCAAACTATTATGTATAGGATGGATAAACAACAGGGTCCTACTGTAGAGCACAGGGAACTGTATTCAACATCCTGTGATAAACCACAATGGAAAAGAATATGAAAAAGGATAGATAATATGTGTAACTGAGTCACTTTGCTGTACAGCAGAAATTAAAGAAAACACTGAGAATCAACTATACTTCAATAAAATTTTTAAAAAAATTCAGACCTGGGAAAATAAATCATTACATACATCGCTAAAACAGACAGACATACTGTGCACTGTTTATGAACATATAACCATTTACTGTATTTTTAAAATATAAAAGCTTCAAAAGGGCTGTTATCTCTGGGGAAGGAAAAGGGAAAGGGGTCTGCTATGGTTCTAGAGGCAGTTGTGTCTCCATTTGTCGTATTTCTTAGAAATTCTCAAAAAGACATGAGACAATTGGGCTAAACGTGAACATCTGTTAATCGTGGGTGGTTGACTCATGACTATTTATTTTATTTTGCAACTTTTATAAATTGGAACTATACCAACATTTTGCAAAGGGGAGAGGCCCGGACAGCGGGTTCTGTGTCTAAGGGGGGAGCCTTGACCTGTGCAGCAGAGGGAAGTTAGGGCCTCCCCACTACCACTAGGAGTGCAGACCTGTAATCAGCTCCGCAGGAAGTAAAGGAAGGAATCGAGGTCAACCTGGGGCACATTTCAGATGGAGACATCAAGAAAATATGACAAGATGGGAAGAGGCAGCAAAGGCCACAGTGAAGGGAGAAGAAATCCAGCCCAAACCACACCAGGAGAGAAGGAGGCCAGGGGTGGGGCCTTCAGGAGGACCCCAGGCTCCAGGGTGGGCAAACCAGGCCGGGGGGCACCCGATACAGGTCACCTTGGGGCAGGGCCTCGAACACACGTGCAGTCGTTGGAGGATGCTCGGCGAACAGATGGAGAGAGGCAAGCGGCCTGCTGTGTTTGGAACAGAGGGGGCGTGGCAGGTGGCAGCCCCAGCTGCACTGCCATCGCCTGTAAAAACTGGGAGAAGCTGGAAAAGAAAAGCATGGAGCTCAGGGGCCAAGAGATGCCCAGGAAGAAGACGAAGCACAGCGCTGGGGCGGATGCAATGAAGCCGGTGGGCAAGGATCTGAGAGAAGTTGGATGCACACACCCGGAGAGGCTCCAGGCTCACCACTTGTCAGTCTGGACTGAGATTCCAGAATACCCTGTCTGGAATCCCGGGGGATGCTCCCCGATGAGAGGAGGCGGGGAGAGTGTCTGGGGGTGGCAGGCTGTGGAGGACGGTCTCAGGCTGAGTGAGGCGAGGCCACCACCGCAGTGGTCATCAGGCGTCTGGCCAGGATCCCCCTTCACAAAGCCTCGCTCTGCCTGCTAAGTGCACAAGGCTGCACCCAAAGCAGTGAGGCCAGAAAGGAGGCCGTGGACGAGGCTGGGAGAGGGGCCACGGGGAGGCCAGCAGGAGAAGTGACCACGGGGAAGAGGGAGGCAGTGGGATTCGGGATGTATTCTGAAGGTAGCAGGTGGGCTTTGAGCTGGATAGCAGATGGAGCGTGGAGAACGGAGGAAGCAAAGGGGGCCTCCAAGGTTTGGGGCTAAGCCACTGGGATGACAAGCTGCCTTTCCCCAAGTGGAGAGGGCACGGAGGGACCGGGGGTCTGCTTCTCTCTGCTACCTAGTCTGAGAAGCAACTTGAATGCCATTCACTCAACCAAGCCGTGTGCAGGCAACTGCAATTCTACGGATCTCTGCTTGTCCATCCAAGCGCAGGAGGTCACAGAAGAAATACAGACATTAGGAAAAAACAGATACTCATGCTTTAAGGGAAATAAGGAAAATCAGTATTTTGAAAGGGACGTTTTTTACCGCTCATTCCCTACAAACATTGAATCCTCAGGCAAGAGGTTAAACGTCTACATTTCTTCTTTTCACTTTGAGAACGAAGTATTGGCATGAGGCCCTTCAATCAACCTTTTAGGCTCTAGTTAGAATATATTATTCCCACTCTAAGAATCCAGTGTTTTGGATAAGAATTCCTTGAGGCTTTAAAAACAAAACCTTCCTCTGACAGTTTCCAGATTTGCGTTGGAGAGCACGTGACATGAAAACTTTAAAAACTACTGTGAATGGGCAAACAGGTAGGCAAAGAAGTTTAGGATCATTTTTCTAAATTACATTTTTGGGTCTGCGCCCTTTCCACTCTTTGATAGAAGTTTCATATCCAAGACACTGGATCTGAAATGAAAACCTGAGTGGCTATAAGTACTGTTATTTGTTGCTGGTGGTACCACCCTCTGGGGAAGCAACGTGGAAACATATGTTGTCTTGAAAGCCATAAAACTGTCTCACCCTCTGATTCCCTAATACCTTTGCAAGTCTCTATTATAAGGAAAAGTCCCCAAATGAACATGGGCTCTGGGGACGAAGATGGTCCTCTCATTATTTATAGTTCCAGAGAAAAAAAAGCAACAAGTAATGGGGCAGAGTGATGCAGCTTAGCGAGTGCCAGGAGCCCTGGGAGTGATGATGACAAACCCATTGCACACATGGGGGAGGGGAGGCTGTAAAGGTCACAGAGTTGTACGTGCTAAAGGCAGAATCCAGATTCAAGCAAACAGAAACAAAAGCCACACTTTCCCCTCTTCCTGGATGATCATATACAACCTTTAAAAAGTTAAAAGACCATTGCTGTACCAGAGCGAATTGTAAACGACATGATGCTAAAGGAAAAAAGCACAGCACTGTGTACATCACAGTTGGCCTTAGACACCAGAAAGGCTCAAGAGAACATACAAAGTGACGAGAAATGGTGTTGGGCTGTTGGCATTCCACGTGACTCCCTCACTCCCCATTTAAAACTTTCCATATGGTACTTATTTTATAATCTTGAATATAAACCGTTTTTGAAAGGTATACACTAGACTTTTAAAATATCTCTTCAAAATGGATGTATAACAAAAATTAGTTCTATATCCCAAACGTGGCTCATCCCTCGATTTTGTGAATGCTCAAAAAACAGCAAATTTTAGCTTTGTCAGGCCAGGGGGTTTCAGCAGGACTGGCTGTGTCTGGACAAACACTGCCCCCTTGTGGCGGATCTGACGACACGCATTTGGGGGGGCCAGCTCTTTATCATCCACTTGGGACGGGATTCTTAACAGGCCCGTGCAAGCTGGGGAGAAATACGGGATCTCTGATGAGCATGGGGCTCAGGGCACTAAATTATGAAGCTTGCTTTACAACTTAGTTTTTAATAACTTTTTCGGAAAGTGGCATGTTACTGATGGGCATCCCTCTCAACTTCTGGGGCTCCTAAGGGCAGGACTTCAATACAGCAGCCGTCTCCATCCTGGCCAGATGACTCTGCGGGGACATTTCTACCTGGACCCCAAAAGCTTATTCAGGCTTTGGGTCGAGAATCACTTCAGAACGTGGTGAGCAACTCCTAGGATGATGGAAACCTTCCATAACTGCCTGAACAGGGGAAACATGGCCCCAGATGACTTTTTTAAATTGAGGCAATGCTTTTTAAACATCATTCACCAAAAGATTTTAGAACAATGGTAATAAGCAACACAATGGTATCCGGTATGGCTCACGTTGATACATTTTTAGATTGGTCAAATTTATAGCATTTAAATGAAGGCCAGGGGCCTATAAAAGGTCAGTCACTACAGTTCGTTTTACAATTTGCCCAAAATCCCAGAGTTAATAACAGAAGCAGATTAAGAACTCGGGTCCTCCTCTTCCTCCACCAGAGCATTACTGACCACCTTACCAGATGCTACCGTATTCTGCGCGTGTGGCATTTCTGTGCGCTGGATTACAAAGGCGCTCAGGTGTCTTTGCATCTGGTGCAGAGTTCATACTGCTGTCTATGTGACTTAGGAAAAGAGCAGAGGATGGAGACTGAGGCCTGAGGACCATTCCCACCTCGCCACTAATCACATCCTGTGGACCCTGACCACGTTCCCTCCATGTGTCTCAGGGTCCAGATCTGTAGGATGTCACGCATGCTCAGAGAAGGGACAGTTTCCCGGAAAATGCCAAATTCCAGGAAAACTGCTTGAAATTATTCCTGAGGTGTTTATATTCACTCTGATTCAAGGGTCCTTTGATTAAGAAAATGAAAATGTATCTTGGAATAGACTAAACGTTAGTTTACATAAAATTAATCTTTCCAGGAAAGATCTGACAACTATCTGACTACCTACATACCTTAGGATAATTTTTTTTAAATGCGGATCTATTCTCTTCCGACTCTTCAGGTTACAAATATAAGAAACCAGTTGCATTTTCTCAAGGAAAAATAACAATACTATCTGGAAAGTTTCTAATGAAGCTCTGATCCAGTTTACTCACCATTTCAGAATGCTTCCTAAAGTTATTAGCCGAGCTCTATAATTGCTAATCCTTACAAGGGTGCTGCAGGGTGGATGGCGTGATGCCCGTCATACAGATGAAGAAAGGGGAGACAGAGAGGCCCCCTCTGCTGCCTGGGAATAAAAGCTCAGCTCTACACCCCAAGGGCAGATGCCTGCACTCAGCTAGGAGTCAAGGGCTTGGGGAAATTTATAAAAACAGGAGCAGCGCTCTTAAGAAATGTTACATCACCAACTTGCTTGATAAAAGAAAGCATAATCTCAAACATAGATCAGACATCACAGACATGAAGAAATATAAACATGAACATAAAACACTGGGAAACATAAGCAGACATCAGCGGATTTGAGCAGCCACTTGGCCTCCGGAAGCTGGGAATTTCTGCGTCTGTGTAAGGAAGGCTGAACCTACTTTACAGCGATGTGGGGAGGATGAAATGAGATAATTGAACTAAGCACGGGCCTGGCACAGGCAGGCAGGTAGTGGCAGCTGTGGGCATCATCCTCTTTGGCCGGCATTATTTTATTAACTACTATCCTGCCCTAGGCCTTCAAACCCAGTAAACTCTTATTTCCAGGTGAATAGTTAATCTACCACACTGCAGATTCCTTGATTGACTCTGATTTCTAGTAAAAGTCACACGTGATTTTAAAAAATGAAAAAAACAAACAAACCTCCTAGAGACCACTCCATATCTGTATTCAATGATTTTCCTGCTTCCCTTAAACTGCTCTGTGTAATCAGTTCACTTAGCTCTACAACAAACCTGATGACATAATGATGTGGAGTCTTCATATCTAAGAATATGGTCTGTCTTTCCATTTGCACAACTCTACTTTTGTGTGTATTTGTAGAATTTTATGATTTTCCTCATAAACGCTTTGGATATTTCCTATGGACTTTTGGCCTAGGTTTACCTATCTATCTATCTATCATGTCATGAATATGTTCTTAGGCTGCATTTCTAAGAAAAAAATCTCACACAAATTAGCAATGCCCACTGCAAAACTTATGCTACCATCCATTGCTGTAGAAAAAGTAATAACTCCTGGCATGTTGTAATAACCAAAGAGGCGTGAGGGGTCAAGCCCTTCAGGGTAGTTGAACAGATCCTCTACTCAGACACAAAGTTTGCTGGCAGAGTGTGTGAAATATTAGAAGACATTTTCCAACAATCTGTGGCCAAAATTGAGGCTGACAAAAGATAAGCCTTACAGACTAACTGAGTCCACGGACATTTTAAACCATTCTCAGTGGATTTAAGTCTGTTTTATAGCAAAGAAGCAGCATTGCTGATGTGGTTATGGTAAGGAAAGACTTGCTGAAGATTATACAGCTGAAGAAGAGACCTTCTCATTATGTAATTGTACTCAGGTTAATTTGGGGTCAGATGAGAATACTGGTCACATGCGTTTCTATGGACAAGCTGCGGTCACCCCAGGCTCCAGCCCGGCCTGAGTTCCCACCACGAGTTAAATCCTTCTTAGTGGAAACCAGCAAGATTTGGTTGTCAGGAAAATTGAGAGCTGATTTTCAAAGAGCATTAAAATATGGGAATCAAAAGGGAAAAACAGCGTCAAGTCCAGGGCATTAAACCCCTATGTTTTTAAAGTGATGGATGAGAAACTGAGAATCCACAGTTGCTACCTTTAGATTCAGAACTGAGGTTGATAATTGTCAGGAGGATACATATTAACACACTTACTCAAACTAAAAATATGACTTGACTTTTTTTTTTAACCAAAAGTAAATGTGATTTGGCTTTTTGATTGGACAATAAGGGCCCATTTTGCTAATTAATTTATATGGCAGACATTCTCCATAGATCGAATGGCCTAAATCTATAAACCTAAGATCCTGACAAAAATAGACTTAAAGTTTGGGATGAGATTTTTTTTTTTTTTTTTTTTTTTTTGCGGTACGCGGGCCTCTCACTGTTGTGGCCTCTCCCGTTGCGGAAAACAGGCTCCGGACGCGCAGGCCCAGCGGCCATGGCTCACGGGCCCAGCTGCTCCGTGGCATGTGGGATCTTCCCAGACCGGGGCATGAACCCATGTCCCCTGCATCGGCAGGCGGACTCTCAACCACTGAGCCACCAGGGAAGCCCTGGGATGAGATTTTTAACATTCACTAAAAAACACTATTTTGGCAAAAGTGAGTGAAAACTGACAATATGTCAATTTCCTCAGTGAAAACTGACAATATGTCATTTTCCTCAAAACTTACTGATGATATATTAGGTTTAGAAAGTGCCTGTGACATCCATCAGCACACACAGTCACACTTTTTTTTTTTGGGTGGATGGATGTTAACTAAACTTAATTGTGGTAATCCTTTTGCAATATATACATACATCAAATCATTATGTTGTATGTCTAAAACTAATACAATGTTGTATGTTGATCATATCTCAATTTTTAAAAATGGTCAGCTTTGCTATCCCTTAGCTCAGATAAACATGTTAGTAAAATCAGTAGCTGGGACACATGTAATTCTAACTTGAGACTTCTGAAAAATATAACATGAATGAAAAGAAGAGTTATGATGTCAAATTGCTCATTTTGATTTACTTTAAGTATCTAGAAACAATTTATACAATTTCAGAAACTATATCACACTTAATGATAATACTTCTTTATATGTATATTATACTTTATGAATAAAAAATTTTTTTCACAACATATATTATTGGATTTCTACTGTATTTGTTCCTTTGGGAGAGATGTCTTCAAACATTATTTTTAAAAAAGACGAAGTGCCTCTGAGTAATGAGTGTAATTATTATCTGAGAAATCTTGATAAAGTGTTTTTCTTATACCTCCCAGAAGTCAATAACTTTCGTGTGATTGAGTAACAACCCCCCTGGCAAGTCAAATGGCTTCCAAATCTTGGCTATTGACCAATTAAACGAGAACCTAGTCAGGTACAGATAAAAGATCAATCAAAATAATATCTGATAATAGATCACTATGTGATTGACCAGAAGGACTTCAAAGAATTGAAAGGCACTGTTATAGCAGTAACCGTTTTCATCCTCTTGTACTTATTTATGCAAAATATTTCCTCAGGGTTTAAACCAATAAAAACAGAAAGAGTCACACAATTAATGTTGAAGCTTTTCTGGTTTTATCCATAAATTATGTTCATTCATGGGTATATGGAATAAATTTAAAAATTACCTTTCATCTTATTAAAAGATATCTTTTCAAGAAAGATTTCCTTTTCACGCTTAACAGTTATATATCAGCAGTTAATATATTTATATTGTTTATATTTATTTGCAATTGTAATAAGAACTCAGTCTAGAAGAGTATTTTCCTACCCACAGTTTTATGATCACATGAAATTTAAAAACCTAATTTAGATAGACATTCTTGTTTTGTATCACATTTCATTTCAACTATTTAAAACAGACTTTTAAAAACAAAATATATATTGAATAGAATACAATTTTACATGGGACCAGTACGGAAATGTGAAGTCAAGAAAAAAGAAGAATAATGCAACATATTTTATTGTTATAGAAGAGTTTGTCTCTGTGATTTGTCTATGTATCTGTGATTTTTAAAGTGATCGTATCAAACTTTATTAGATACGTTTAAAATGTCAATATTTATAAGATGCTATGAAATATTTTCCTTCAAGTATTTAAAATTATGAAGAAGCTTTCTGTATGCCAACTTTGAAATGCGAGGGCACAGAAAGTTTTAAAAAATTCTTTCAACGTAGGGCTGCAGAATTTAGGAAACAGGCTGTGTGGCTCCCAAACCATCACCTGCTCCTGAGAACGCAGGGAAGTGGTTTCAGACGGTGTAACTCAGTTACTCTAATGAAGGGCCCTCCTGATCACGCCGGCTGGGGCTGGAGAACTGCAAACTAACACATTCGGAAAGTAACACATTCCTCATCTTCTGAATGCACCACGGGCAACTAAAAAAGAAGCCACATGACGCTTTGTGCAACTATCTAGTTTATAAAAACCCACAAAACAAAAAACAACTAAACTAATCTATAATTTCATTTCCCGGAAGGTGGTGCAAAGCTGCCAGAAGCCCCACGAGGTTAGCGCGAAGCCCCTGCGGTGTTAGTACTCACGTTCGAGCCCCTTCCCAGTGCGGACTTGGAGGCATCCTCATCGCTGTCTGCCCCCGGCTGCCTGAGCTGCTCTGCCTGGAACAGAAGCAGGACCCCCGTCATCTCCAGGTGACAGCAGCATCACACAGAACAGTCGTCCTCAGCAATTATTAAAGCAAACCACGCCAGCCTGGCCGTCCCTCAGGGCAGCAGCATCTGCATAAACAGCTGTAATCCACGGCCACGATTCTTAGGAACCTGAAAGCTGTTCTAAAATAGTCCCTAAGCAGTGCTCACAGATCTGACAACCACAGTTTTGAAATTCATGACTCATGGAGTGTGAGTTTCCATTTTGTCTTTTTCCCCAGAGCATCTCTTTTGCTTAGAAGAGATGCAATATGAAAACAGCAGTGGGTCTGAGCTGATCAATTAGCTCCGAAAACCAATTAATTCAGTAGGTTTTGAGGACTTCTACGTTTTAAATTCAGTTTACCACTGCATTGCTGATCGACTGGATACACATCAAAATAACTCACCAAGTACCTCACTCCCTATCCATAAAAGGTGAACAATAATGACATCTCACTTCATGGTTTAAAAGAAGGTTTCCCTTGATGGTGTGGTGACCTCCAGACAGAGAACCACCAGGTGCCCTGGAAAATACAGCTCTGGGCCACACCCTGCCCTCCCAAATGAGGATCTTTGGGGATGTGACCCAAGAATCCAATTGTTACACTAGATCTTAAGGTGATTCTAAGGTATTTTCAGAACTACTTGGTTAGGAGAATAAATAATGTCAAAATGAAACAAAGTTATCACGTTGAAAGAACATTAAAATACCAAAGTTTTAAAACAAGGAAGGATACTTTCCCTCATTGACTTCAGCCAAAATGATACCTTTTTAAGCGTATTCTCTACTGAGATTTCACACACACATATGCATGTTTTTTCTTTTAAGTAGATAATAAAGACTCAGTTTAACTTTAAATGTCTCCATTCTTAGTATTTTGCTCTCAGACATGTGTAGACTATCTGGCATCACAGGATTTTAGAAATCATTTAAAAAATGATTGACTCAGGACTTCCCCGGTGGCCTGCCAGGGAAGGAATCCACCTGCCAATGCAGGGGACATGGGTTCGAGCCCTGGTCTGGGATGATCCCACATGCCACGGAGCAACTAAGCCCACGAGCCACAACTACTGAGTCTGCGTGTCACAACTACTGACGCCTGCGCGCCTAGAGCCCGTGCTCCGCAACAAGAGAAGCCACCACAGTGAGAAGCCCACGCACCGCAACGAAGAGTAGCCCCCGCTCACCGCAACTGGAGAAAGCCTATGTTTGCTGTTGCACGCAGCAACAAAGACCCAACGCAGCCAAAAACAAATAAATAAATTTATAAAAATTTTAAAAATAAAAGAAATAATTCACTCCAAACCCTCCTGCTATTAATGAAGAAAACCTGAGACCCAGGCTTGCCAGGCAGCGTACAGTGTGTGGACGGTGAGAGCCACGGCTCCGGAAAGACAGGCGGGTCCGAATTCTGGCAACACTAGCCCTGGGATTTGCTCAGAATGTGCAGCCTGGGCTTCTCCACCTGTAAAATGGGGTTGATAAGGCCTCTCTCGCCAGGTTTATAGAAGATGAAAGGAGGGTGCGTTTAGCACAGCACCTCCAACAATAAACACAGAGAGAAACAAGGAAGGAAAAGGTTAATGCCCCAAACAACAAATAATCCAGGAAGGTTACGACTGTAGAAGGGCAGTTGAGGGCAAAATAAAATAAAATAAATGAGAGGGAAAGATGAGGTGTATGAGAAAGGAAAGACACTTCTAGCCAGTCTAAGACTGAAGAAAGATGGGGTGGGGCGGAGGGAAAGCCCCTGGGACCCCCAGACCAGGCTTCCTCACCATCTGTGGCGTTTTCACAGGTGTTTCAGACTCTCCTGGAGAAAGCTCTCCCAGACCATCACATGCACTCGGCTCTTATGCTGCTTGAAACAAAGGCATTTCTAGATTTCCTACTGACTGCGCTGGCAGTTTCATGTCTCAAAAGCAGGAAGATACAAGAAGAAGGGCGCTTGAGATCTTGGTGTGAGGAAAGGGTAGATTTTCTGTGAATTAGAATAGTGAGAACCAAAGAGGCCAGCGGTGCCTGCAGTCCCAGCAAACCGACCTCAAATGTCAGGAAGCATATTACCCAGCCATCAAAAAGAATAAAAGCATGCCATTTGCAGCAACATGGATGGACCTAGAGATTGTCATACTAAGTGAAGCAAGTCAGACAGAGACAAATATCATATGATATCGCTTATACGTGGCATCTGAAGTATGATACAAACCAACCTATCTATGAAACAGAAACAGCCTCACAGACATAGAGAACAGACTTGTGGTTGCCAAGGGGTGGGGGAAGGATGCAGTGGGAGTTTGGGATTAGCAGATGCAAACTATATTATATAGGATGGATAAATAACAAGGTCCTACTGTACAGCACAGGGAACTATATTCAATATCCTGTGATAAACCATAATGGGAAAGAATATGAAACAGAATATATGTATATATAACTGAGTCACTTTGCTGTACAGCAGAAATTAACACAACACTGTAAATCAACTATACTTCAATAAAATATTTTTAAAAAGATGACAGGAACCAGAAACCCAACATTAATAGAGTGAAGGGAAATTCAAATGTGAAACTGAATCTGTAATTTCAAGGAATTCTGGCAGGAAAGGAAAGGATGGGGGAGGAGGGAAGAGGAGGGGGACAGGATGGTGGGGTGAGGGCACAGAAGATCTTAAGCAGAGACACACACGGAGCAGAGATTTTCAAAGGACACATGGAAGCGGGGGGAAACACACACAATCAGTAATAAGACAGAGAATGAAGAATCCACAATCAAAGCATCAGGTGGTCGAGGGCAATGCACTGGAGTTTGGCAGGGACTCCTGAGGACAGGGACCCCTCACTAGTTCAGGTGGCGACTTCTCTCTGGGCTGCCAGCTTCCACCCAGCGTTCTCACTGACCTCTCACCTCCGAATCACAAGCTGACCCGGGATCTAACCCCAGGACCCTGAGCAAGTTTATTTCTTTGGGCCCCAGCGTCCTCATCAGGAACACGGGGTGGATGGTAATTCTGACCCCGTGGGCTCCGGAAGGTCAGGACACGTGCAGGCTGGTGCACAGATGCAAGGGCCATGCAATGGGCAGAGAGGGCTCTGGACCAACGTGCGTCCACCCTACTCACGCCTCTTCTACCGCTCCGTGGACGGCGGACGCTTCCAAACCCAGCTGGCGGATTAAAGACTAACGTTCCCCACAGTGGTTCTGTCTTTTTTAGTGCCATCTACTAGTTAAGAGAAAATACTTGACCCAGCAAAATAAACCTTTTTAAACCAACACAATAGAGATCACAAGCATTTTCCTTTCTTGGTAGTTAGAAGGCCTGTATAGCTTGAGGGTTCAAAGATGATTTTAAATGTGCTCATTTTTACTCTCTGTACTACTATGACTTTATAACACTGTACCCAAATTACGGTTTTAGGATTTATTAACTAAGACCAACCAGATCAATAAAATTAACTTATTCAGCATGTTCCCAAATCATATGGGGAGGAGCAGGGAACATCTAAAATTTACTGGCAAATGGACCCACTCAACAACTCATGTTCTTCTCCACAAAGCGGCCCCTGGGCAGCTCCTTGAGGCTGCACCAGGTTGTACAAGTTCTGAAGATTTGGTTCATTTGTCGGGATATTGGGTATTTATATAAACTTAACCGTACCATGCATTCACTTATCCATTCATCCAGAGGCTGTTTACTGAGCTTCAACCTCCTTCCAGGACTGTGCAGGTACCAGCAGAGAGGGTGCATGGCTTCGTGTTCTGCTGGTGAATTAAACGCCATCACCCAAGACCACTGTTTTAGGAACCAAGTGTGGGATGTGAGAGGCATTTGTGCATACTGACACGACACGCACCCTACTCCCTGAAGGAGTGAGAACTCCTACGTGTATTTAGACAAATTCCAAGAGAGGCTGAGGACAAACATCTCAAGAAACTGTCTGTACAGAATGCAGAATCATATGTCAATTTGATTGATATTTGATACTGAATCAATTACCTTACTATCGCTTCTTTTATTAACTTTGAAAAATCCCAGAATTTTTTTCTTCTCTTTATCTGTCTCACCGTTGCCAAGTGATGATTTTCTAAAGGTTTCTGGGGAAAAAAAAAAAGTACTAAGTTATTTTTCAGCATATGAAACATTAGATTAAGTACTTTAAAAATATCAACAAATGATTTTTTTTACTCTAGTCTTAAACTTTAGTTCTTATAAGAGAGCAAAACTATTTCTCTCAAAGCGTTCTGAGCCACCCAGAGCCTCCAGCTGGGTTTAGGAAATCTCTAAAGGTTCTTATAACCTTTAGTATAGTAAAAACAAAACAAAACAAAACAAAAAAACCCCGAATAAATCCAGAAGTTCTAGGGCAGTATTGTGCAACAAAAAATAAAGGGACTACATACGTAATTTTGCATTTTCCAACAGCTGCACCAAAAAGAACCAGGTGAAATTGATTTTAATAATGTTTTATTTAACCCAATAGATCTAAAATATTAGTATTCCATCACATAATCCATATAAAATTATTAATGAGGTGTTTTACATTCGTTTTGGTACTAAGCCTTCAAAATGCACGGTGCACATCACGGCACATCTCAGCTTGCACCGGCCACATGCCTCGTGCCTGACGGCCATGCCTGGTTTGTGACCATCGGACCGGACAGCACGGCTCTCGGGACTGCGACATCTGTGCTAAACATCTGCTTTAAGAATTATGAGGGTGGCGGCAAAAACGCAAACTAAATAAACTACATCAACAGCTTCCCGGCTTGAGGAGCCCACTCCTTTCCAGAACGTGGAGTAACAGTGATGGTTTACCCAGGGGCCTTCTGAAATAACCAAGTCAGCTCCTCCATGACCCATGTCCCCAGATTTTTCTTCCTCTACCTCAAACAGGATGTTTTCCTTTTTCATTACATTCTCTAGGGGACCTGTCTCTTCTTCTATTGTTTTTTTTTATTCTTGACTTCTAAATCCTCAATCTTCTCCATTTCCTGGGGTTTTCTTCAGCGGGATTTTCGAGCTAGAAAGGATGTTCTGGAGTTCCCGATGGGGCACCAAAGCCCAGGCCAGTCGGGATGGTGACGACGCAGCCAAGGGCCACGGTCTCCAGGGCGAGGCAGAACTGGTGGCAGCGGCATCCCTGGGACCTCGGGCCGCACCAGATGCCCATATGGGAGACTCTGGGCATGGGGCCCAGCACTCCCCACTCAACAAGCACCCCCCACCCTGGGATGCTTAAGCTGTGGGGACCACACTTGAGAGCCAGCAGAGTAGAGCTTAAGGACGCCGTCGTGGGGGCGTACTGGGCCTCAGTTTCCCCATCTGCAGATGGAAGATGACTCAGATGACCAAGCCTGGCACCCTCAGTGCCACCACAACCATTGTGACCATTATTCATCGATCGATGACACTCCGAAGGCCACTCCAGGCCTTTGTCATCCGCTCATCCTGTTCTTGTCTTCCAAGGCACACAGATACAGCCAGAAGAAAAGATGTTGAGGTGTTGCTGAAGGACTGAAAAGTTAATTTCCCCACACCGCTGCCAACTGCTGGACCACCAAACCACTGGTGGAAAAATGTGGACTGGATTTTACAAACTCTGCCACCAAGATACCAACCCAAACCAGGTCAATATCGGTGGGCTGCTCATCTGCTAAGCAAGAATTTCATATTCCAACTCGAGAAGGCAGACGTGGAAGTCGGAGCCTTTGTGACATGCATTCTCCCAATGAAGCAAAAACCAAGCCCCGAATCCCTGCATTCTGTCAGTGGCAAAGGCTCCGGTTTTAGTCCCAGGAACCAGGCCTCTCAGCTTCATGCAGGTGGCTCAGCCAGGCCAATCAGCGGTCCCCACATCACATGACATCCAAACCAGCGAGGGGACCGGCTTCAGTGGTGAGACATGCATCCCCCCGGAAACACGCGTGCACGTAAGGTTCACAGTTAATTGCACCAAAACCCTCTGTTAGGCCCAGAGCCTGTAGCAAAATATTCTGTGCCGCAGAGTAAAGCTATATGCGGACAATATGCCCCAACATGTATGTTTGTACCTCTGACGTTTCTAGAATTGACTGCTACGTGACACAGAGGTAGCAAGTGTAGGATATGACAGTGCCTGAGAGATGAGGGAGCGAGAACACATCACCGGCACACAGGCCGTTGTGCCACCACACCACGGTGAGACTGGAGCAGAGACTCAGCCTCTCATTTCTCTTCCTACTGGGGGAGCGGCTGGTCACCAGCCCCAGGACTGAGGCTCGGGCTCGGGGCACAGAGCCGCCCCAAGGGGACCGAGAGGCCACAGCCCACAGCTGCCCGGCTCTGAGCTGGGCCCCAACCAGACGGTCTAATCTCAAAGGTGAGGCTCGGAGATTCTGGACTGATGGGGCCTTCTGTGAGGTTTGAGACTGGCAGGCACTGCGGAAGGATGGGCTGCAGGGCAGGGCAAGATCGCTTGGTTTTCCTGACCGTGTTCACATCAGCCAAGACCCCCAAGGTGCCCCGCCTGGGTCGCAGCCAGGCCTGGAGAAAACACGCCAGTTAAGACCTAGAAGCCGTGGTTCTAAGTGGATGGCAATTTGAGCGTGCAGTTTATTTTGTTTCAATTTACTCTCATTTACTACGACTTAGATATGAATAAAAACACAGGGGAGGTTGTGTCTCATCCGTTTGGATGTGATCTGGAAGGTGATACAGATGAGCTGAGGGGTGTGGACGGATGGAGGACGCTGCAGGGGCCCTTGAGGACCGGCTCATTGAAAACGTCCACTTTTCCGGATGCAGAAATGGAGCAAGCCGTCGGGGGCCAGATCAGGGTCACCAAGCTTGTAAATGCAAGAGGGGAAACTGGGTCTGCATCGCAGGGAAATGTGCACGTTTGTAAGTGACCATCCCCATCATGGGGGTCGTCAAAGAACAGTCAAAATAGCTCTGATTCACCTTCCCCGCTGCCCTCAGCCTTACAATATCCCCAGATCAGATCACTCAGAACTGATCAAGCCTTCATATATATGAGTTTTCTGCTCAAACCAACTATCTATTCATGGTGCTTCTTTTTTTAATTGGAGCATAGCTGATTTAAAACGTTCTGTTAGTTTCAGTTAGCTAGCTAGCTAGCTAGATTGATTGATAGATATAGATATATAGAGTGATATATTCTTTTTCAGATTCTTTTCCATTATAGGTTATTACAAGATATTGAGTATAGTTCCCTGTGCTATACAACAGGTCATCTATTTTATATGTAGTAGTATGTGTATCTGTTAGTCCCAAACTCCTAATTTATCCCCTCCACCCTTCCCCTTTGGTAACCTTGAGTTTGTTTTCTATGTCTGTGAGTCTGTTTCTGTTTTGTAAGTAAGTTCATTTGTATCATTTTTTTTTTTAGATTCCACATATAAGTGATATATCACATGGTATTTGTCTTTGACTTACTTCACTTAGTATGATAATCTCTAGGTCCATCCATGTTCCTACAAATGGCATTATTTCATTCTTTTTTATGACTGAGTAATATTCCTTTGTATATATGTACCTCATCTTTACCCATTCGTCTGTCAATGGACACTTAGGTTGCTTCTGTGTCTTAGCTGTTGCAAATAGTGCTGCTATGAACATAGGGGTGCCTGTATCTTCTCAAAGTAGAGTTTTCTCCAGATATATGCCTAGGAGTGGGCTTGCTGGATCATATGGTAATTCTATTTTTAGCTTTTTAAAGGACCCCCCATACTGTTCTCCATAGTGGCTGCACCAATCCCACCAATAGTGTAAGAGGGTTCCCTTTCCTCCACATCCTCTCCAGCATTTGCTGTTATTTGCAGACTTTTTAATGATGACCGTTCTGACTGGTGTGAGGTGATACCTCATCATAGTTTTGATTGGCATCTCTCTACTAATTAGTGATACTGAGCATCTTTTCATGTGACTGTTGGCCATCTGTATGGCTTCTTTGGAGAAGTGTCTGTGGTGCTTCTTAAAGGAGAGTCCCTCTCTTTGTAGCATCCCTCCGCCCTGTGCGACGGAGGAGGGAACAGGTGAGGAATCTGAGGGGAGGCCACTGGCAGACACGACACCTGGTCTGTGGCTTCAGAACAAAGCCCAGATTCTCTGCATTATTTTTCTCTTTGAAACAAAGTCTAACGTCAAACGCTTTACCGAACATGGACAGAAATTTCTATAAAATCCACTCATTGGGATTTTAATGACTCTCTTGGAGCGTGTGTGTGTGTTATGTGTGTGTGTGTAGTCCAAAAGATTTATATAAGTCCCAATACAAATGTGTGTGCATACACGCCTACGTACGTATGTGCATGCATGTGTATGTATGTGTTATACACAATACATACATATATATATAAATAATTTATAAGAAATGAATGCAAAATTTGGACCAGTCATTTACATACTTGTCTGTGACAGAAAAGGTCAGATTTCACAACCCACACTGCCCCAGATTCTGCCGCAGGCAGGATGGACCCTGAGGGCAGGTAAGCACAGGTGAGAAGGGCACGGGGCCTCTCCTGCATGGACGACTTCTGCTCTGCCCTGAAGTTCTGTGTTCATAAAGGGCCGTTTTCTACAAACAGCTCCCTCACTGCTCACCAATCAGAACCACACAACGAACCCTTGCCCAAGAGACGTTCTTCTCTTAGTCAACCAGGGAGTCAAGAAACCAAGCCACAACCTCAGCTCAGCCTGGCCAGACGCCCCCAGAGGTGCTGCCCTGCATCCCCTCAGGTCACCCCGTGCATCGTCCTAGCCCAGAGCCATGCAAGGTGCAGCTGGCGGGGCAGCGCTGGGCTCACTGTACCTCGGCAGCTCAGGGAAGGCTCCGACTGTGTTTTGGTCAGAAGAACTGGAAAAGGCAGGCAACAGAGAGTGAAGACAGGCTTCTTGACCCACGGCAGCACCTGACGAGGCCTTGGTCCCTGTGTCAGCCTGGACTGAGGCTGCTGTGCCCCGCAGGAGAAGGCCAAGTGCAAAGCAGGCCTGCATCCCTGGCCTGGATCCCCTCCCCTAGAATCCCGCAGCTGTCTGGCTGCTAAGCGCCATCCTGGAAGCAGGTGGCAGCAAAGCCTTCCGCTTTCTCAAGCTGCCGCCGCCAGGAATTCCAGAACAGGGTGGGCCTCTGCCTACAACACATCTCCTGCCCGTGGCCTTTACCCTTCCCCAAGCAGCTGCCAGCTGGGAGGGGGCGCAACCCAAGAGGGGCAAAGAAGAGAGCTCCTCACGGACAGAAATGTTCTCTTCTCTACTCAAATGTCTGACTGTCAGTAGGATGGGATGGAGGCGTTTGGCAAGGATGACAATCAAATATTTCACAGCCCACATGGCACATCATGGTCCAGACGAAAAGGATGTTGGCCACAGGCAGGGCACATCCTCGCCATGCCAGGTGATGCTGCTTTATTTGTCTGGGGAGGCTGCCGGGGTCCAGGACGAGGGTCCCCAGGAGGGTGCCCGAGGCAGTGCAGAGGAGGACTCAGGGGCTGGGGGACAGCTATTTCTCCGCGTGCAACAGCCTGCCCTGCCCTGCGCCGGGGTCAGAAGAGGGAGGTCCAGACTTAGGGCAGTTTCCGCTCTCTCCGCCTCACCCGTGTGCCCAGAAGACCCCCCACGGGCTTGCTGGGCCCACTCCTTAATGCAGAGGCTGGTTTCATACGCTTTTCCCAGGTATTAGATTCTACAGCTACCCTTCAAGATATTCCGATTGACTAGCACATAACAGAAATACTCGTTTGCAGAAGACTTTTCCTTTCACATGCTTAAATGTGGGGCAATTTTTCTTTTCTTGTCTTTCCTTCTCTTTTTCTGTCTTTCCAAATGAAAGCTCTGTTTCCAAAGATTCCCAGAAACCAAATTTAAATAGGGCTGATATAACGAGACAGACACACCGGCAACATCCGGGCCCGTGCAGCAGGTGCTGAGAATCATCTTCTCTGTGTTTTAAAAACATACCGGATAAAACACAAGATGCTTCAAATGCCAGAACACTTTTTTTTGAAGGAATAAATAGTTATGTTCTTGTACATGACTGAGCTAAAACCCTTTCTTGAATGTCAAATGAGACCCAGGGTCCAGAACCTTCAGGAGGAGATCTGGGGGAAGGGGAGGTTCCACTGTGACCATTACAGTTTGGTAATAAGAAAATACAGATTTTTTTAATTGGGAAAAATTTTTTAAAAACTGTAGAAAAACATGAAAACTTGAATATGTGTGTATTTTAAAAGCCCAACCTGGTCAATATTTGTGAAATAAAAGCCAACGGATATCAAATGAGCTCATTAAAATAGACACTTTTGTGAAGTCCATTTTAATAATTCTAAAGTCAAGGAATATTAACTATATATATATATATATATATTTTTTTTTTTTGGTCTCACAGTTGTTCAAATACAGTCAGCCCCTGTGTCAATCAGGGAACTCTGCTTACACAACAGTCTTTGTACCAACATTGGCCTCGAGGTGTCGCTCAAGCCAGAGCCTCTTACTAACTGTGATCTCAGGCTAGTACCACCTTCACGGGAGGAGAAGGATAGAGGGGGAGGGGAAGCAGCACGTGTTGTCTCCAGGAACTGAACTGCATTTGGGCAGGTTTAGGGAACAGCGCACTGCATTCTGCCACTGGTTTCGATTAGGAGCAACGTTTGAGACCTGGGAGTATTTAATGGCAACTGAAAAGGAAATCCAGGAGAATACGGTTCACACGTGGCTTCTGAGAAGTTCTTTTAGAGCAGAAGCGCCAGTATTCTCACCTTTCCCCTTTTTACGTATCTCATGGAAGCTCACGGGAGACAAGGGGTAACGAGCATGCTCACGACTGGGGGAAAGAGGTATAACTACAATCCATATACTGTATTTCCCGCCCACTCCCGTTCTGGTTTGGACAAAATTGGAGAGGCCTGCAAACGCCCATCCCCATCGCTCTGTGCTACGACGCATGCGCGGAGGGCCAGCGGCGCCGCGTCTGAGATGCTGGGTGGCCTCACCTCTCTTGTTGTCCCAGGCGTAGAGCTCCTTTATCCCCAGCTCGTTCAGGGACTTGGAGAGCTCCAGCTCCTCACCGGCCACGTTGTCCCTGAGGAGCACCACGTGCTCCGGGCTGACGTCGCACTTGGCGCAGATGACTGGGAGGATGCTCTGCAGGGGAACCTCGGGGCTCACGCGCACCACCGCCTTCTGTGTGCGCAGGTAGTTCACCACCAGGCGCACCGTCTTCTGGAAAACACGGCAGGCAGAATTCCGTGAGCGCATCTTTGCACAGCTGTGTTTATACTAGAATGGAGCAGGGCATGATTTTGTGTGGACCGGGTCTTTCTTCCAAAATTCAGTGGGTCGTGGGGGAAAGGGCACACTGAATAGGAATAGCAAATGCCTGGAAAAATGAATTTACCTTCCAATCTCTTTTGCTAATGAACAAACTGCTACCAACATGGGGAAATGGACAGCAGTGAGGGTCTCAATTTGGAATCTAATATACACACTGTCTTTCAAGGATTCTAAACAGACCTGAATGCAAGGCACTAATACGTTTCTTAAAGGGAAGTGGTTTGGAATTCTTGTGAACAATCCAATTTAAAGGAAGAAAAAAAAAACCCTCAGAAAACAAGACATCAAATTTTTGTTTAAGAAGACAAAATACCCACATAAATAGATTAATATCTAGTATCATATATTTATATGAATATTGACACATATACACTACACACATATGTATTTTAAGCTAGAAAAATATAACATACACTAGACATACAAATATAATAGGCATATAATAATAGACATCATAATCAGAAAAAAAATCAATTTGACTAAAGCTGATTATACATGTCTACAGATAAAGTGACGCGTCAAAAATGCAATAGGCTGAAGTCTCATGCAGTCAACTTCTGTTTGGTCTTTACTGATCACCCACATTGTTCTAAGATCCTGGGGAGTGGACACAGCAAATGTGTATTGAATAAAAAAAAACGGACTGAGATTTATCTCACCCCTTTCCAGTCTGAGTGCCAGGGTTTGATGAATTTTAGGAGGAAAAATGGAATCATGGATCTTTTCCATGCTTCTTAAACTGGAGTCATATATACACTTGGGCTCACCTGCCCCTGGGATTTGCAGCTGGGGTTCAAGACGGCAAGAAAAGCCACAGAATATAAATATAAAAAGGGTTTATTTCCTTAAACAGTGATTTTAATTGAAGAATTAGGGAAAACTCAAAGTATAGATACCACCAATTAAAAGTTATTAACCACCCAAACCTAGAGGACATGACCTGTTGGCCAAATTACCATGTTTAAAAGTAGGGAAATTTAGGGCTTCCCTGGTGGCGCAGTGGTTGGGAGTCTGCCTGCCGATGCAGGGGACGCGGGTTCGTGCCCCAGTCCGGGAAGATCCCACATGCCGCCGAGCGGCTGGGCCCGTGAGCCATGGCTGCTGGGCCTGCGCGTCCGGAGCCAGTGCTCCACAACGGGAAAAAAAAAAAAAGGGAAATTTATTAGGTATTACAATAATCTAAAAGAATGAAATAGCATTGCTTTCAACTGGAGGGGAAAGATCCACAGCAAAGCCTTATTAAAAAGTACAATAGGGCTTCCCTGGTGGCGCAGGGGTTGAGAGTCCGCCTGCCGATGCAGGGGACGCGGGTTCGTGCCCCGGTCCGGGAAGATCCCACATGCCGCGGAGCGGCTGGGCCCGTGAGCCATGGCCGCTGAGCCTGCGCGTCCGGAGCCTGTGCTCCGCAACGGGAGAGGCCGCGACAGTGAGAGGCCCGCGCACCGCAAAAAAAAAAATTACAATAAGCAGCCGGAGTTACCTTTAATCAATACTCAAAAGCCTGGAATCTATGCATAAAATATTATCCAAATTGCAATGAGTATTTCTGACATTAGTATTTCAAAAGGGAACCGCTTTCTGTTTTCCTCTCTCTAGGAAGCTGTTTACATCGTCTACATATTCCAACCTCTGCCGTGGACAGGAAGGCCTCCAGAACTCAGCTAGAACCTTTAGGACTAGGCCAAGAGGGTAGACATTGGCTACCTGTGGTTATTTCAATGAAAATTAAGACATGAAAAGTTGTTTTTCGATCACACTAGCTGCATTTCGCATGCTCAGCAGCTACATGTCATCAGTGGCTGTCACCTTGCCGAGGGCAGAATTATAGACCATTTCCATCTTTGCAGAAAGTTCTGGTGGATAGTTCTGCTCTAGACTGGCTCCTCTTCTCTGGTATGGAAAGGAGAAATGCTACACAACAAACATTATTCAATGCGTGAACTTCGGTCTCCTAAAGTAAACTCAGTTTAGGGTCTAACTTAGCCCACCACGCAAGTGGAAACCTCAACCACAGCGTGCGTTGCTTATACAGCAGGGGCTCCGCCGGCCTCTCCTCAGCAGCTCCAGCACCCTGGGTCACAGGGAACTGCATATGGCCTTATATGACAAAGGGTCCCTCGTGCTACTGACCTCAGGCACCTTAGCGGGGCCAGCCTTAACCTTCGCTTCAGGAACTTTTTCTTTCAGAAATACGGTATGCGCATTCAGGGTCCCAACCAAAGTATTTGGCTTAAAATTCAAAGGCTGTTGAGTTTCTGAAGACCGGATCTCCAAGGCATGGTTGGACGGGTTCAGGTGGTTCTGAAGGCAAAGTTCAACCAGTAGGTCCATCATCGCGTGGCTGAAAGAGAGAAACAAATCACGGTCATGGGGAATGTTTGCATTCTCCCTTCTGCTAGCTGAGTGGGTTAAGACAAATGAACCAGTGGGTGAATAAGCAAATTGGCCGTCAGTAGGAAGAAAGAAAACAGCTTCTCGTTAATTCCTCAAGCATGACTGCACAGTGATATCTTAACACTTTGAATACTAATAAACAACACTACTGAAAGCACCATCAGAATCAGAATAGCTGGGAAAATAGTTACATTTCTAGTTAAACCCATGGATATGTTGACCTGAATCCTATAAGGTCAGCACAAATGATATTAACATATGGGCATAAGGCATTAAATTTTCAGTTATTCACAAATATAGTGTATCTTAAACACTGAAATTTTAAGTTGAAGACAACAGCTTTCTCTTTAGCTAAAAAGTATGCTTTTTAAAGACCAAAAATGAAGAAAATTACCTTATTTGAATTTTTATAATTTCTAAATTTTAAAATTTTTAATAATTTTTATAATGTCTCCCATCACAGATCATTATTTACCAAGGGAGCCAAATAACAACTCAGCTTGTCCCAAAGAATGAAATAATCTCATTTCCATCACTTATATTCACCTGGTGGAATGTTTGTATATTTCAAGCTGACCTCTCTTTTCCTACACGTTTCCTGAGCAGTGCGGCATAAACACCTCACGAAAGCGTAGGTCCTCTCCTGCGATCTACTTCTTAATCAGGAACTGGCATGGCAATAATTTCAGGTCATAGCGATGCTTTCCTGGTGTCTGGCGCTCAGGGGTGTGTAGACCTGGGACTCATGGTGCACCTGTAAAGGCACAGGTGCCAGCTTCTGCCCACCATTCGGTCATCACTCACCTTGAGGGCTGTGAGCTGCGGGGGCCCTGACGCTGAACTGTGAAACCACAGGCAAAGCTGCAAAGTACCGTATTTCCCATTCACTTGTTAAAAATATCAGTAATATTCTAGTGGATACAGAACACTTCCCAGCCATCTCCATGGCAATACTTCCTCCCACCCGATATCCAGGAAGTAATTAGGTAACAGCCTATGTCTTAACCAGGGGACCCTGGAATCACCTGGGACGTTTAGGAGGCTCATCACCCCCCTGGCTCCTGGGGACTCTGAAAGGACACGCGGTGGGGACAGGGCAGCGCTAACCCTCACGTGGGCCACGCTGGTGGGCGTGCAGGCTAATGACGCTGTCAGCTCTGATTCCCTTGGCTCCGGGATAAAAATCATCTTTCTCTCAACGACAAGCATAATGCGTCAGAACAGGCAAGCAACATCACCAAAGACTCCAAGACACGAAACTCCATGGAAAAGCCTCAGCACAGAAAACAGACTTCTAACGATGCTAAAATAACGACCTGTTACTTGTTACCACGTACTATGTTTCCTCCATGGCCCAGAGCCATTCTGTGCAGGTCACACTGTTCCCACTTACCCTCACCAAGCCTGGGGGGTGGGGACCGTTATCACCCAGTTCCCATGAGGGGGTGGAGCTGGGGTTGGGACCCTGGTCCCATACGATGTTGACTGTCACTTCCCCTCTCTTATCTCCACCCACAGTCTACTGCCACCAAGTAAACCAAAAAGGATAAATTCTCCAACAAAGATTTGAATTAATCCTAGAATGTAAACCACAAAGGACACCAAAGCTAGTGATGTAACCTTCTGTTCTTCTAATTCAATAATTGGTAACATGTTTTTTTTGGGTTTTTTGTTTTTCTGTTTTGCGGTACGCGGGCCTCTCACTGTTGTGGCCTCTCCCGCTGCGGAGCACAGGCTCCGGACGCGCAGGCTCAGCGGCCATGGCGCACGGGCCCAGCTGCTCCGCGGCATGTGGGATCTTCCCGGACCGGGGCATGAACCCGTGTCCCCTGCATCAGCAGGCGGACTCTCAACCACTGCGCCACCAGGGAAGCCCTTGGTAACATGTTTGAAACATAACAGTTGACCTTCTGCAAGGGAGCAGGCCAGCTCTGGGGCTGGAGGGGTTTTCCTGCATCACAGAGAATAAACTCTCCTTGCCATTAAGGGAAGCTGGGACTTATTCTCGCGTGGACTCGCCGAGGAGTGATGTAGTACTTGGTTCCCGTCCGGATAAAGAATCGTACTTGGTTCCCGTCCGGATTAAGAATCTACCCTATGTATCGAGTGGATCTCCTCCGCAATTGGCCGATCGGCACCCACTCTGCTGCCCTCACTCTTCTGTGACCCTAACGTAGGACTCGGCTCTGCCCACCGAAAGCTCTTTAATGATGAAGCTGCAGTGACGTTTTCAACACTTGAGGGTGGAAGCGTTTCTCAACAAAATGTTTGGTGGGAGTAGGGAAGGGAAGGAATTCCCAAGCAGAAAATTCTATGATGCTGGAGGCCTATTTCCTCAAATTGACCATTTGGGGAAGGGGGAAGCACAAAAAAAACCAAACCACTGTAAGACCATGATAATAAAACTCAACACCATACCCGTCATGGTATGTGCTTAAACTGTTCAAAGGGCACAGAGGCCATTACCGCTTCAGCCAAAGGGACAGCATCTCTTCCCGGGGCTGGAACCCAAGCCAGGACAGAGGGTTTCTGCAGGAGAGCAAGGAGGTTTAGGAGATGCGGAGAACTCAGGCTTTGAGAGCTGTCTGTTCTGCAGGCCTCTCTCTGTGTCTACAGAGAGTGACAGACAGCCTAATGCAGACTGACCTGGGCCGCATCTAGGAAGCTGGATACACAGCACAAGGTCTGATGTGAGGACCTGGGTCCAGAAGCATGAGCTCATCTCGCGTTTCCTGCAGGGCCTCCCACTCGAGTGATTCCTCCCCAGGCCCATTTAAAGCATGATCTGAGGAACTACTTTCCAGCACAAGCGTTTCTGGACGGTGTCCTCAGAAAACGGGGTGAGAGTTGGCCGGCTTCTCTGACACTTCCATCGCACCATGGAAGTGGCTATTGGCTGGCATTTTAAGTCACCAAACTCCAAAACAGCCAGCCAGTTCTGTCTTTGATGCTACTGGAAAAAGTCACCCAGAAGGAAGAGGAAACCACAGCACCGTGGCAGCACCCGATGGCAGTCATGGAGGAACCGAGCTGCTGTCTGGTCCCCGGGGGTTTGGATTCACCGGACCTCAGCCTGCAGAGGATGCGAACTTCTAGCCAGGCATCCCTGCGTGCCCTCCACAGGGCCTCAGCAGGTCCCGGGGCCACACAGGAGAGGACTTTCCGGACACTGAAGGTGGCTGCCTGGTTATCCCTGCACACTCTCATTACCTCCTGAGCCGGACTCCCCAGGTGACTCCCACCCACCCACAGGAGTACCAGCACCGCCTCTGATCCGCTGGCCCTTTGATGAGGGGTCGGGCATCTTTCCCCCCAAAGCTGGTTTAATGAAGGGACTCCAGAGGCATCCTAGGGCCACCCTCACCACTGCTCAGACCTGCCTCTCTGCCCCGGTTTCCTCCTCGGTGAGGGCGAAAGGATTGTCCATCCGCCAGTGAGTCTTAAGTCACCCCTAAGTCACTGAGCACAGCGCCAGGCACATGGTGAGTGAGAAGTGTTTGCTGAATAAATGAGTGAATTGGATCCTGTCTTTGCTGTTTGTGGTTGTGTGTGATGAGACGTTTTCCCTGGCTCAGGGCAGAGCATCTCTGCCGGGATGTCGCTGGACTCCATCCGGCTCTCAGCAGGTAGCAAGATATACTCCTTTAAAGCAGCACCCTCAGGGGATTGCCCCATAGAGTTTCCTACAAAGAACACTAGGCAATCAGACACTCTCAGAGTGTCGAGAAAGACTCAGGTGGATTAAAGAAACTGCCTACACCATCATCGCTAAGGACCCCAAGCACGCCCTCTGGTCTCAGTGGTCCCCCTGTATGAATGATGCTGTGGACAAAATCATCTCCCCCCACATTCACATTGATCCCCCAACTCCCAGTGTGACCGTGTCTGGACATTGGGCCTCTAAGGACGCAATAAGGGTTAAATGAGGTCATAAGGGTGGGCGCTAATCTGATGGGATTTGTGTCCTCAGAAGAAGGGACACAGAGAGCTCGCTCTCCCTGTAACCCCACCAAGAGGAGGTCGTGTGAGCACAGAGCAGGACAGTGGCCGCCTAGGACCAGGAAGAGGTCTCAGCATGAAATCACCTGCCGTCACCTTGACCTTGGGCTTCCAGCCTCCAGATTGTGGGGAGTCAATGTCTGTGTTCAGGATGCCCCGTCTGTGGCATTTTTAAGACCGCCTGAACTAAGACAAAGACAGACACCATTATCAGGGTCTCTGCCTCCCTCTCTGTAATCCCAAGTTCAAGGGAAGAGTAAAAGGTAGTAACAAAGAGGACTGGTTACCCCAAACCACAGTAACAGGGGTGGTGGGTGGGCAATGACACTGATCTTTGGGGTTTCTCTCCATTGCTCCTCAAATATCCTTTTTGTTCCAACTTTTTTTTTTTTTTTTTCCTGCAGTACGCGGGCCTCTCACTGCTGTGGCCTCTCCCGTTGCGGAGCACAGGCTCCTGACGTGCAGGCTCAGCGGCCATGGCTCACGGGCCCAGCCGCTCCGCGGCATGTGGGATCTTCCCGGAGCGGGGCACGAACCCGTGTCCCCTGCATCGGCAGGTGGACTCTCAACCACTGCGCCACCAGGGAAGCCCTTGTTCCAACTTTTTAATCTCTGTTCCCCGAATGAATCTTAAGTGCTCCCAATGTAAGGATGAAATTTATTTTTCGGCATTTGTTTGTTTTTTAGGCGCAAAAACGTCTTTTATACAGTATCTAAGCTTCCTTTGCTCACTCATTCACCCATTCACTTAGACATTAGGTCCTACTGTGTGCCCAGCTGTGGGGATTCAAAGGAAATAAAATACAGCTCTAATTCTCATTTGGTCTATCCGAAAGGTTTCACATTTTTAAGGGTGATTAAAAGAACATGCAGATTGCAGCCTTCCTTGAGCATTACACATTCAAAAATTCAATAGTGAACATATCTACAGGTAATTTCTGCCCATCCTGAGCAACTTCGGTATTACTTCTGCAGTACTTGACATCAAGAGCACAAAGAAAACAGATGGGAATAATTTCAAATTTTATCCTTCACTTTGGGTATTTATCGATTACGTTATAATGATACTTCAAACTTAAAGAGAAAGATAACTTGGGTTTAAATGTAAACAAAACACTATTCTTACAGCAGAAAAAGGGATTTCCCTCCTCTATTAAGTTATTTTTAAGTTATTAAATTTATTTTTAAATTTAGAAAGTGAGTAGAATTTTTCTAGCTCTTTCTTTAAAAAATATTACTTTACAAATATGTGGAGATTTCCAAAAAATGGTTTGCGTGAGTCGGTGGCTTCAATAAGAAGAACCTGGTCTTCTTTCAGGTGTGGTTCTTTTTGAAATCCTGGCAGAGCGCTGGACAGGTCGAGGAACAGCCCAGGCCAATCCTGCGCTCCCCAAATGCAGAGGGCACGTGGGGATCAGGCTGTCTGGGGACCACATGGGAGTCAGAGAGGCCAAGTCCCATTTCCGTCCGGCAGCGCTGACGGATGGACCTCTTCCTTCTCCAAGGGAGGGCGCTTCCATCTAAATCACAAAGCTTGCCTTGGCCAGGCCGTTGGGGCTCACTGAGATGCTTACACTCACCTACAACTCCCTCTTGCTGCCATCGTGCCGGCGAGACCCTGGGCTCACTCTCGGGGATCCCGAGCTCACCCGGATACGCTGACGTCTGGCAGAGCCATGGCACGCACGGCAGCAGGGGTTCTCAGAGTCTAACACGTGTTCCGAAAGTTCAAGCGTGTTCAAGCCCAGATCGCTGGTCCCACCCCGGGGTTTCTGATTCACTCGGTCTGGGCAGGAAATTTGCATTTCTCAGAAGTTCCCAGGTGATGCGGCGGCTCTTGGTCTCGGGCCACGCTGAAAAACTACTGTACCCTCGGTACTCATGAAATGAGCATTCAGTACCTAGCAATGACTGGATTAAAAGGTGCCACAGTGTCCACTGTACAAATCACGTTAAGGTCGCTACTTCCAGATATAACGTTAAAACAATCTGCGTGCACTGTCAAATCGTAGACTGGTTGAATGGGCCTAGGTTCTCGTGCGGGATCGAGGCCAGCAGGTGGCCCGAGACCTGGGTAGGGCAGACCCTGGTGTTACAGAGTCAGAGCAAGTCCAGTGTGGCAGCTTCACCTGGTAACACAGAAGCGGGACAAGGCAGGATGCTAGCAGGGCCTGCCCAGAGTGGGTCTGTTGCCCAGAGGCTGGGCTCTGGGATTGAGGCCAGGGTCACGGGCAAAAATCCAGTCCTATGGCCGCTTAGGTCCCGAGCCCATCAACGAGGCACGGGGGAACAGGCCGCAGCAAAATGACCAGGGGGGCCTGCGTCTCAGGCACACGTCAGAAGCCCGGTCATCGGGACGACGGCACCAAATCAGAGAGCTGGTCACATCCTCACAAAACCGAAATGTCACCGGGGCCAGGCAGCTGCCCCAGCCTGCAGGGGGTCTGAGTATGTGACCAGGGAGAGAGGGAGTTATGCCGATTGGAGGGACATGCCTTCTCCAAAGGCGTTCGACTTGTAAAACTGTTTAAAACACACTGCTAGTTGGAACACCTTGACCTGGAGAGAGGGATTTCAGAGGCTGGAGCTTGACAGGTATCCTCGCTGCATGGGATGTCGTGAGCGGCTGTCTGGACAGGTGTGGACGGGCCATCTCAAAAGGCGGTGCCTTCTGGTTAGGTTCTGACCACAGAAACTTGTGTCTTCCTTAACTCCAACCTCAGCATCTTTGACCTCTATCTTGGAGGTCATCTGACTTGAGAATCTAGAGCCTCCTGTATCCAGGTCATACGGGAGCAGGTTTTTCTGTATGCTTCTCACTTGGCAGGTAAGTCAACCAGCCCCCTGGGGGACCTGAAACACAGCCTGGATGGCTTTAAAGTTCCCTGTCAGTGCTTATTTTTAAAATGCACGTAACATTTGCATGCTACCTTTAATGTAGAACTATTGTTCACTGTGTGTGAGTTAAATGAACGTTCAGATGCACCAGCTTTCTCCTGACTTGCCTAGCGCTGGGGTGGAACCTTGCATCCCCAGAGGCACGTGCAGTCTTGTCAGCGGCAAGTGGAGCCGTAGGATGGCTTCCAGGATACACGCTGGGACCCGGCCAGCCCTCGTGTCCAGGCCGCGCATCTCCCCTTCTCAATCCGGGTTCCAGCAGCAGTACACTTCCGCCTTCTTGCACAAACTGGTCCTTTTGCAAATGCTATTTATTTCCTTCTATTTGCTGGGATGTCCTCCTCCCAGTGTCTCATGAAAGCTAAGTGTTCAATATGTATTTTGCTCAATGAATAAATGATCATTTTCATTTTTTTTAGTCTATCGGGATCCCACAAAAGGAGACTGCCTCTCGGGAGGATGGGTTTAGCACCACATCCAAAACCGTAACAGCACCTTTTCACAGGATAAGCAAGGAGTTGATAATCGATGGTCTGCCCCTTAACCAGGCTATTTCCTCACAGGAAAGATTCTTATAAAGAAACTTAGTAACTGGAGGCTGTTGATGAAAATTAAGGGATTTTTAAGGCAGTGAAAATACTCTGCGTGATACTAGAATGGTGGATACGTGCCATGATACATCTGTCCAGACCCAGAGAATGTAAAACACCGTGACTGAACCCTGACGTAAGCCATGGGCTTTGGGTGATGATGACGTGTCAGTGTAGGTTCATCAATTAGAACAGAGGTACCACTCTGGCGGGGGAGGTGGATAACGGGGCAGGTTGGGTGTATATAGGGGCAGGGGTATATGGGAAATATCACTGCTTTCCTCTCAATTTTGCTGTGAACTTAAAACTGCTCTGAAAAAGAAAGTCTTTTAAAAAACAGTATCCTTTAAGTGAAAATGTAAATCAAGTTAAACCAAGCCTATTATTTGGAGAATGGTCCTCTTCTGGCAGCATCCCCAGCATCAAAACTGCCCTTTCCAGCTTCACCCCCTTCACACACTGGTGCTGGAGAAGAACCAGCTTCCTTCAGGCCCTGGAGCCACGAGCTCACAGGGAGCAGGGTTCAGGCCACGGGGCCTTGCTGAAGCTGCAAGCCAACCACACACCTGCTTTCTCTGTAGGGGGCGTGGCCAGCACCTTGATGGGCAGGGGATGGAGGACAGACCAGGGTTGGGCTCGCGCACCCCTCCCCTCCCCTTCATCTCGGAACAGGTGAACTCTCTCCAGAAGGGATTCGGAGGACGATACCTGTGCCGTGGGAGTCCTGTGTTGTTTTACAAGGCCGGGAACCTGCAAATCCATGCACGGTTGTAGACTTGGCTATTATAAATGGGGTCTGACCGCCCACAGAGGCAGGACTGAACATTGAGAGAGATTTCCTCTCTCCTGCAAGGGAAATGCTTGCCTTCTCCTGTCCTGGGCCCCTCGGGCTCGCATGTCAACTGGACGTGAGTTAATTTACCACATCAGAATGACACGGACCCAAATCTCGATTGCTTGACGCCATCTATGAAGCTCCCTTTTGGCAAAGGGCATTTTCTCTTCAAAGCCCTTCTCTTTACTTGTCCCCCAGTTAGAGTGATGGGACCAGCGGTCTCCTGGCAGTGGCCCTGAGCAGTGCTGGTAGCACCCTTCCTAAAAGGGCACCAGAGCTTCTTCCTTAAGAAAGTTCCAGAACACCCGTTCCCATGTCTCATCTAAGAACATACTGAGACTTTTACTTACATTTCTAAATCCAAAGGAAACTTTAAAACAAGAGAGAAAGAAAAATCACTGTCATATGCAGAATGGAATCATCAGACTCCAAGTACTAATGTGTTTTCCTTGTGAGAATCTTTCATGTTTGGAAAGGTAGTTAAGGTGCTGACTGTAAATTATAAACGACTTGCTTATCCTGCGGAAAGGTGGACACGTTCTCTGATAAAATGGAAGAGAGAAACCACACTGATAAACGATTAGTAGATCTGGTTTCAGCAAGGGTCAGGAATGTGACTTGGGCCCACTCTTGTATTATTGAAGAGCAGGACACATAAAACCAATTCCCAAAGCAAGAAGCTGCAGCGTCAGCAAGTTGCAAGCCGCTAAGGGAGCCCACAGGTTGCTGCAGGAAACCCTTGGGGAAGGGATGAGTATTTACCTCTTAGAAAAGAGAAAAGTATTTTAATACTTAATCTCTACAGCTGAACCTATTCTCACAGCCGCATTGCAAAATGGCACAGTGATAACTTCTACTCTGAAAGAAAAAGAAAATTAAAATTGGAAGAATGTGTTCAGTTTGAAAACATTTTTCAAAATAATATTTTTAATTTACAAGTGGTCATTCTATCTCTCCTCATGCACTTGTAAGATCGGACCTGTGTATTATTTAAGACACGACCCATGAGTCCATTTTCTTAAAAGGTATGTAACTAGACAAAGAAGCCATGGTTTCACAGGTGTATACTTAGCCACAAACTCAAGCTGTACACATGAAATATGGACAGTTTTTATATGTTAATCGCACTTCACTAAAGTGTTTATTTATAAATGTAACTAGAAATTGGGCCAAAAATATAAGAATGGTGAGTCAACTGTAATACAGTCACTAATAAAATTACACTCGTCTGTTAAAGTAGTTGGTAAACCTATGCTAATATGGCCTGCTTCTCAAGTTAAAGTTAAGTGGGAAAAGCGTATGTAGAACAAAGACCCCTCTGTAAAACAAGAAATACAGACACTTTAGAAACCTGAATATCTCTTGCGTGAACCCTGCCCACAGGAGCTACTGCCTTCTGTGGGCGCTAGGCCACAGGGATCAAGGTAAGTCCTAACTTTGGGGTCCAGAGCCTTCTGCTGGTGGGGTGGTGGCCACAAGGAGAAGCCCCACAGAGGAGCACACCCTGGTGCACCCTGCTGGGAACACTCTGGAAAGCTGCTTGGCACCCCTTTTAGAGTTGAAGATGTTGTATCCTAGGTACATCTCAATGCCTGGAGAAACATTCCTTAACTTTTTGTACACACAGCCCATAAAATAATTTTTAAAACTTATGTACCCCTTTGCCAGTAAATTGTCACCTGGAATTTTCCTGATAAAATTTAATAGTTGCAAAGGATGTAATATCAGGTAGAATCAGAATACTAAGATTTTAACATAAAACTGTTGTATCACTATTTTCAATGTACCCACGAGAATAAAAACACCCAGAGTGATGTGATTTCCACCATTATCCATTTTTAAAAGACTCGAGCAAACTTTTTTTAAGATTTAAATATTTCAGATCATTTCTTACCTTCCTTGGCTTCCTGGAAATACGACTCCCATTCACTCCTGCCTCAGAATTATACAAAACTATTTTTATGCTTGAATGTTTTTATAATTGATCACTCTATCATATTCTGCACAATAAAATGTCTAAACATGTAAATGGAATTGTTTTCTGTGATTTTGTTAAAACTTTTTATTATGGATTGAGCTACTAACAGTAGTGCGGAATTGCTCAAACAGTATAATTACGATCTATTTTGATAAGTATCAAACATCAAGTTAGAAATTCTATCGGTAATAACACCCTTCAAACTCTTAGTGGAGTATTACCAGTGCTTCCATCCTGCCTCTTACGGCTGGGAAGGGACGGGAAGAAGAACCAGCATGTGAGCTCGGCCACAGGTACCTTCGTAGGCAGATCAGCTCCAAATGAGGGTGCGGGTGGGAATCGAGGGTCTGGAAATTGATTCCCATCAGTGTCAACTCCACGGGTCGGATTTTATTCCTTAATCTAAACCTGCATTGTTTCCATTCGGAAGACTGATAACTGACGGTACTCATACTTCCGAGAGTCAGTCCGTAAGTGGACCCGAGGATGGTCACTCGGGGGGCTGCCCCCGGGCTGTGCAACTTCAGGGCCAAGGATGCCGGCCCCACCTGTGGTGGTGGTCACCTACTCGGAGGTGCTTATGGGCCTGAGAGCCCCCTTCCTTCTGAGCCCACCTCTAACGGGAGTGAGCTGCAGTCCTAAGGATGAGGGTGTGCGTGGTGGCCCAGCTGGCATGCAGCCGGGCCGCCTGCGACACTGCAGGTTGTCTCTAGGCCCAGATTTACACCCCAAGGCCCTGGTCCAGCCCAACGAGGGAGGATGAGCCCACTCCTCAGGTCTCGGTGGATCTGCAAACTGGACGGCAGAGCCCTCCTCGCCGCACCCAGGCCCTTACCTCCCGTTGACCACACTCTTCTTCTCCAGCCCGCTAGGCAGCACCACGGTCATGGCCACCACCCTGCCGTCCAGCGTCTCCTTCCTGCTGAGCAGGTTCTGCGGGGGACTGGGGGACGCATCGCGGGAAGATCTCTGTCCTCTGTGCACGTTGGGGGTGGTGGGCCCCCCAGGAGGGGGCGGAGCACGAGCCTTCATCTTCCTCCTTGAAAGGTGAGAACAAGAAGGACTGAATGAGGTGGCAGCTTCCAACCCAAAGTTAGCAAATCACTTGTCGATGGCCAGCAGGTCCTAAGGACCTTTCCTCCTAATTGTCCATCTTATAAGTGCTTAAGGCCTTCTGAGTTGCACAAACTTTTAAAAATCAATATATTACAACAAGGACCTACTGCATAGCACTGGGAACTATATTCAGTATCTTGTAATAACCTAAAATGGAAAAGAATCTGAAAAAGAATATATATATATATATATATACACACACACACATATACGTGTATGTGTGTGTATAACTGAATCACTTTGCTGTACACCTGAAACATTGTAAATCAACTCTACTTCAATTAAAAAAATCAATATATTAGCCCTCTTCAACATAGAGAAAATGGACAACTAAGAAAAGTAGAGGATGCATCATTTTTTTTAATTGAAGTAGAGTTGATTTACAATGTTGTGTTAATTTCTGCTGTACAGCAAAGTGATTCAGTGATATGTATATATACATTCCTTTTTTATATTCTTTCCATTATGGTTTATCACAAGATATTGAATATCGTTCCCTGTGCTATGCAGTAGGACCTTGCTGTTGATCTATTCTATATATAAAAGCTTGCATCTGCTAATCCCAAACTCCCACTCCATCCCTCCCCCACCCCCTCCCCCTTGGCAACCGCCAGTCTATGGTCTATGGAGGACGCATTTTTGAAAGTAAGTGTTCCTGGAAAGAAACAGCCTAAAATGTGTTCCCCTCCTGGGAGTGGGCTGGGGCAGCAGAGTCTGCTTGGACCAGTCCTTTCTGAACCATTGACTGGGTTACAGATCCCAGCTAATTAAGGGGTCTGCATTGCTCTAGCTGAAAGCGCTGGATCCACAACCAGCTGAGAATCTGGAGCCCATGAGTCCACGGTATTGAGGATGCAACAGGACTACATCAGGAGGTACTAAATAAGCCAGAAAATCCACCAGACCAACACCCACAGACACGGGCGCTGTGGACGGAGGTGGCAGTTTAGTGGCAGGGGCTACAAGTGATGGTATTTTAACACGACACCTGCTCCCCCTCTGTTTTCACCTTATTTCCGACTGTGCTTTGAATTCTCAATTCACCTTGTAGATTTCTAAACACCTGTCAATAAATCACCCACTCTGACAAACATTTTTAGAAATTCTTGTCTCCTCCACATTATTCAGGGGAGGCAACGGACCTTACTTTGTGTAGGTGTTTTATTTTATATTTAGGTACATCGGTGTTTTATGTACAAGTACATATATGTATACGTATGTGCATGTGCATATGATGTGTATGTTTATGTGTATGTATATACATGCACACATTTATTTATATGTTTCTTATTTATATATAAGAATCTTATTTTACAGAGGCCCTGGGCATTATATAACAAGAAATGGCATTTACTCAGCATCAGGACCTATGCTAATAATACGCTTAGGAAGCTCACTTCATTGAAAATATTTTGCAGTTGAGAACACTGAGTGTCAGTAAGATCCTAGCTCCCCCGAAGCCCGGAGCAGGGATGCAGAACAGGTGTGTCTGGCTCCCAGGGCCTTGCCCCTCCCCACCTCGCTGTGCTCCCGCCTGCCCTCTTCCAGAGCGAGGAGCCACAGAGAGGCCACGTGAGCCCTCAACGTTGAACTTCTCCTGCAGAGCAATGTGCTGGGGCACTCTGGCCCAAAGCATCAGACACCAGCATTCCATTTCTAGGAATTTATCCTAAAGAAACAACCCCACAGGAATGCATTGTGGGAGGTTCAAAGATACTCAGTACAATGCAATTTATAATGGCAAACGTATGTAAGATATTCTAACCACAGGTCAGAAAGAGAGAATTTCAATAAATGATGGTACTAAAACAATGTTATACCAGTACTGGTTAAATATACTTTTTAAAAGCAATTTTTATTTTATATTTGACTATAGTTGATTTACAATGCTGTATTGGTTTCAGGTATACAGCAAAGTGTTTCAGTTATACATATATATATATATATATATATTCTTTTTCAAATTCTTTTTCTATTTAGGTTATTAAGAAGAATCAATATTGTCAAAATGATTATACTACCCAAGGCAACCTACAGATTCAATGCAATCCCTATCAAATTACCAGTGGCATTTTTCACAGAACTATAACAAATAATTTTAAAATTTGTATGGAGACACAAAAGACCCCAAATAGCCAAAGCAATCTTGAGAAAGAAAAACAGAGCTGGAGGAATCTGGTTCTCTGACCTCAGACTATACTACAAAGCTCAGTAATCAAAACAGTATGGGGCTTCCCTGGTGGCGCAGTGGTTAAGAATCCGCCTGCCAATGCAGGGGACACGGGTTTGAGCCCTGGTCCGGGAAGATCCCACATGCCGCAGAGCAACTAAGCCCGTGCACTACAACTACTGAGCCTGTGCTCCAGAGCCCGAGAGCCACAACTCCCGAAGCCCGGACGCCTGGAGCCCGGGCGCCTAGAGCCTGTGCTCTGCAGCAAGAGAAGCCACTACAATGAGAAGCCTGCGCACCACAAGGAAGAGTAGCCCTCGCTCACCTCAACTAGAGAAAGCCCACGTGCAGCAAGGAAGACCCAAGGCAGCCAAAAGTAAATAAATAAAATTAAAAAAAAAAAAAAAAAAAAAAACAGTGTGATACTGGCACAAAAAAACAGAAATATAGACCAATGGAACAGGATAGAAAGCCCAGAGATAAACCCACACACCTATGGTCAATTAATCTACAACAAAGGAGGCAAGACTATACAATGGAGAAAAGACAGTCTCTTCAATAAATGGTGCTGGAAAAACTGGACAGCTACATGTAAAAGAATAAATATATTTTAAATGTATATAAGTTGATGTTCCAAAATGCTCAATACAGACATTTTAAGAAAACAAACTTTGAAATATTATTTGTTTTGAGAAATACCGTTTATAAGAGAAGTATGCATTACAGCAATAGATCACAAAATAGTCTAGAAAGACAAGGCAAAGAATTAGTAACAATGGTCTCTGGGTGATGGGTACCATGACATTTGTTTTGCTATTTTCACTTCTATGCATTTCCTAATTTTTTCTATAATATCACCTCTCTATGCATTAGTTGTAAAATGAAAGAGGTCATTTAAAGTGGGGAAAAACAGCAAATAGGGTTCAGATGAGGCCTCAAACCATCACTGTTCACTTCACTGGCCAACACAAGACTTAGGAATGACACCTGGGTTTCATCCTCTACCCTGATAAGTAGACATAAATTAATTCTCTTTTTTCTTATTAAAAACCTTATACCTACATCATATTTTTTATAATTTTTATGCTTTATTCTTATTCATTATATATTTTTTCCTTTAAACTTATAGAAATAAAGATGAAGTAGGAAACATATATTGCACTGGTCTAAGGACTGTGTAGTATTAATTCATTTATTCCTCACAATAACACTGTGAGGAGGTACTGCCATTCCCGTTTTATAGATAAGGAGTCTGGGCACACCTTTCTCAGATTACAGACAATTTGTTTCCAGAGCCTGAAGTTTTAACCAGTGCATCCTTCAACCTCTATTAGGAAGACCAGATATCGGCCCATTATACTGATAGAAAAGTCAAGGCAGAGAGACTGGTTATGTGTTCCTTCATTAATCAACCATAGGTCTCGGCTAGAAGCCCAGTCTCTGAGCAGTCCACCTGCCATTAGCATTACCTCCCAGAAGCACTTTCAGGAAAAAATCATTTTTAGGAAATAAATATACTTTCCAAGTAAACTACATTTTATTTCTGGGTACTAATAAAGCTGGCTTTACAATGGAATATTACTCAGCCATAAAAAAGAATGAAATAATGCCATTTGCAGCAACATGGATGAACCTAGAAATTATCATACTAAGTGAAGTAAGTCAGACAAAGACAAATATCATATGATATCACTTCTATGTGGAATCTAAAATATGATGCAAATGAACTTATCTATGAAACAGAAACAGACTGACAGACAGAGAACAGTCTTGTGGTTACCAAAGGGGAAAGGTGAGGGGAGGGGTAAATTAGGAGGTTGGGATTAACATATACACACTAATATATATAAATAGATAAACAACAAGGATTTACTCTATAGCACAGGGAACTATACTCAATACTCTGCAATAACCTAAATGACAAAAGAATCTGAAAAAGAATAGATATATGTATATGTATAACTGAACCACTTTGCTGTACACCTGAAACTAACACAAGATTGTAAATCAACTATATCCCAATAAAAAAAGAAAAAAACCTGGAGTGAAGGCTTGAACTCCTTCAGAACACGCTGAATAGAAAAGGAAGCATTTGTTCATTCAGCCAGCACTGCGATGGGGGCAAAAGAGGCAGAAGAAATGTCTACTGCCCCAGATTTTTCCAAATAAATGCTGTCCCCACCACCCAGAGTCAGCTTTGGGACACAGTTTCCATCCCCACCTCCTCCCCATGCCTACTGCTGTACCCCCAAGCCCTCATCACTAACGTCTGCACAAATGCAGTCTCTTCCTACACCCCAGCCTCCTGCCACCCAATCCTACTGTGACCCCCTCACTCCACAAACACGCACTGAGCGCCACCATGGATGCCCTTCATCTTCTCACGCTTTGCTCTGTACATACATCCCCGGCCACACAGAGACCAAGACGCTCCCTGCGGCCACACAGAAACCACGATGCTCCCTGCGGGCTGCACGGATGCCCAGGAAGGCTTCTCTGGGTCCAGTGCTGTGTCATGTGCCCATGTGTGAGTGCACATGTGTGCATGTGTCAGTTGGCCAACACTGAAAAAACTAGAATGTTTCACAAGAACACAGTGACTTTCTGGCTTCTTTTGAAAAACTTAAAAATCAGAGCTCTGATTGGGCTCTGAACACCTTCGCAGCAAAACCCAGCTGTGTGTGGCCATCTGGACCCGTAGACCCCGGGCCACCACACACCTGCCCCCGTGCAGCCGTCACAGCATCCGAACCACAGCGGTGCCTGAAAATCAGGGCTCTCCACGGACCCTCAGCCCCGACCCCTCTTGGATCTCCCCCACTTGGCTGGTAACAGGACACTGGTCCCTGATCCTGGAAGCACGAAAGTCCCCCCTTGCCTTTGCCTCACCATCTGCCTTGGAGGTTTTGATCCCTTGAAGACACAGCTCGAAACCATGTCTCCTGAGAAAGCTCCAGGTGCTTCTGGCCTCCAGACACACACGGCTGAGCTCAGGGGTCTCTACCTGCATGCAGAAGCACCTGGGAAGCTTAAAAAGTGCTTACCTGCCACCACGAACCAATCAAATCTGAGTCTCTGAGAGCCGGTTTATGTTAACGATACACCAGCTAAACGATAAATCTCTTTAAAACAGAGGCTCCTGTCTTAACACGGAAATGGCATAGGGTTTTAGCTGTGATTTTGTATCATTTGATAAAAGCAACTGATAGAAAAATATACAGTTAATATATATGTTCATAACTTCACGAATCTGTTTTTATTTCACAGAATAACATTTGCAGATTTTCAGAAGTGCACGTGGAAAATTTCACACCAAAAGTGACTGCCTGGGGTGCAGATGGATTTGTGGACCTGAAACCAAGCAGGACCCTGTGGGGCTCCTGGGCACGGAAGCCTTGTTTTTAGGGGACAGACTCCAGCCTCCATGCCCTTCCCTGAGTTCCAAAGGGCAGGTTCAAACAGTTGCTAATCAGGGAAGGGAGGGGATGCAGAGGCAAGGGACAACAGTCAAGAAACAACAGTGTAGCCTTGGGGCAGGGTCCTGGGTCCCCCTCAAGGGATACACAGAACAATATCTTTAAGCTCTTTATAGAACTAAAACCCCCCCAAAATGGAAGATATTAGCATTCTTCATTCCAGAGAAGATGTCATCAAGAGACCACCTGAGACCAGATTAAAGTAACCAGAGAAGCCCATTAGGAAGAGCCGGCCTGAGGCCAGTTTAAGGAATGCAGGCCCCGCACACACCCTGATCTTGATCAGCAACCCCCGCCCTTGAACCGTCACTATAAAACTCCTCACCAGATCCCCTCGGGTTGGGACACACAGTTCTGAGGGGTACCAGCCTGCTGTGTCCCCCTGTGCCTGGCAAAGCAATAGATCTATTCTTTCCTACTTCACCCAAAACTCTGTGTCTAAGATTTGATTCGGCACCAGTCCATAGAGGCTGAGTTTTCAGCATCAGACCCGCTTCAGAAGCTTCGTGTGTGTCCGCGAATGTACAGACCCCAGGCTGGGAAAGCTGCCTGTTGCCAGCCTAAGATCCTGGACGCAGAGGTCCCACCCGCACTGTGATTAATCTCTTTATGAGGCAAACAAGAACCTCATTTCTTCCACTATTAGTTAATATCTCCAGAAGGCAGCAGGTGCTGTACTAAGGCTGTCTGTACGCTCAATATTTAGCACACTGCTCTACACATTTGTAGGTTCTTAAAAATGCTCATTGATACTGATGTTGGCAACAGTGAAATTATATCAGTTTCAGCCTACAAGGAACTCAGCAGACTTATAAAATCTTGAGACAACAATGAAATTGAAGAACTCTGCATGGACCGCAGTGGTGGGGTGTCCACCTACAGAGGAGGCTGTGAGCAACCCTAAGGATGTGCAGACTTTGGAGATGAGGGAGCAAAAAACGTGTATGGTGGGGGAGGAAAAAATACTGTAATGCACATCATAGAACGAGATGTCAAACAGCACTGATGGGCTGACTATACTGCCAGACAGTGTACCAGAGTGCTGTGGGTTTTCCAAATATGCTTTATCTCTTACTCAACCATAAAAAAGAATGAAATCATGCCATTTGCAGCTACATGGATGGATCTAAAGATGATCATGCTAAGTGAAGTAAGTCAGACACAGAAAGACAAACATCATATCACTTACATGTGGAATCAGAAAAAAGAAAAAAGATACAAATGAACTTATTTCCAAAACAGAAAGAGACTCTCAGACACAGAAAACAAACTTATGGTTACCAATGAAGAAAGGGTGAGAGGGATAAACTAGGAGTTTGGGATTAACATACACACACTGCTATATATAAAATAGATAACCGACAAGGACCTACTGTATAGCACAGAGAACTAAACTTAATATTTTGTAATAACCTATCTATAAGGGAAAAGAATCTGAAAAAGAATATATATATATGTGTTTGTGTGTGTGTATATATATATATGAAACTGAATCACTATACTGTACACCCGAAACTAACATGATATTGTATATCAACTATACTTCAACAGCAATAAATAAATAAATAAATAAATAAATACTTTGTCTCATCTGACCCTCATAGTCTAAAGGATAAGATCTCCAGCTCTCATTTTACAGTTGGGGGAACTGTGCACATGTGGGTTCTAAATAAACAGGTATCCCACAGATACTTGGGGAGTGCCTAAATTACTTCTTTCAAGGTCCCCAAGAAAGAGGTCGGGACCAGAGGATGGTTTTGTGTCTGTTTTGTCTGGAGGAGGGGCCCAGCTACTGCGGGAGGAAGTTCCCAGGTGGGACGCCGCTGAGGACCTGGCTGACCCTGTAGCCAGCGGGGTCCCTGAGGCCTTGGGAGGGGAAGTCAGGAGTTAGGTGAGGGAGGCAGCATCCGGGGAAACAGTTGGAGAAGCAAGCCTGGAGAGGCAGCAGGTACAGCCCCAGGTCCACAGCGCGAGGGCTGAAGTGGAGGACAGGTGGGGTGGAGAGAGGATGCCCGGACACAGACGCCATGAGGGAGAAGATGGGCTGGGGTCGTGGGGAGGCCACTGCACGTCACCCAGACTCCCGCAGGAGGCTCCACAAAGCCCCACAGAGGATGCATCCTGGGGGTCGGCCAGCAATCGGCTTCCCATGGATGGAGTTCGAGATGACAGTGACACTCCCAGTGTTAAGTGGAGTGAGTACGGGCAGAGGGAAAGGAGCAACTGAAGACCTCTCTCAGGACACTCTGGGGTCCTCGCTCTCAGACCAGGCACCCCTGTGGTCCCAGCCACTGAAAAGCCCTGGAAGCGGTGTTAGTACGTGCAATCTGCAGGGTGACGGGTCTGCAGATTTAGGATGGGGCTGCCAGGAGGGACAGGGGCACTGAGAACTCAGTTGTGGCCTGAACATGGGCGCCTCCTGGTCTCAGGTGGGAAGGCCAATCCCCATCCTCCGTTTCCCCTCAGTCCACTGTGACTGGCCCTCACACCTGGACAGGGGCTGACCTGGCTCTGAGGCCACACCTGGCCACAGCAGAGAAGAGCATCTCTTAGGTGGTCCTGTGTGTTCACCTGTGTTGTCTCAGGGGAGTTTCCTTCCTGGACCTCAGTCTCCAGGTCGGTGAAACTGGGGGCTTCCAGTTCTAATAGACTAAGTCACAGAAAAATATAAACCCAAACTACCACCATCATATTACATTAAATTAAGCTGCAGTCAGGACTGGGGTGGCCACGATCAAAAAAATCAGAAAATAACAAATAATGGCTAAGACATGGAGAGATTAGCACCCTTGCACACTGCTGGTGGGAATGTGAATTGGTGCAGCCACTACGGAAAACAGTATGGAGGGGCCTCAAAAAATTAAAAATAGAACTACCATGCGACCCAGCAATTCCACTCCTGGGTATATACCCCAAAGAATTAAAAGTAAAGACTCATGTATACCCATGTTCAGAGCAGCATCATTCACAATAGCCAAAAGGTGGAAACAACCAGAGTCTATCAACAGATGATACACACTGTGGAATATGATTCAGCCTTAGAAAGGAAGCAAATTCTGACACCTGCCATAAGACGGATGAACCTTGAGGACATAAAGCCAACTGAACAAGCCAGTCACAGAAGGATCCCTATTGCCTGATTCCACTTATAGGAGTTTCGGAGGGCAGCCAAGTTCACACGGGGGCAGGAAATAGAAGGGTGGTTACCAGAGGCTGGGGGAGGGGGAGACGGGTAGTTTTGTTTGATGGGTTTAACAGAGCTTTTGTTTAACAGAGTTCCGTTTGCTGAATGGTTCCAGATGGAAAAAGTTCTGGAGACGGCTGCACAACAAGGTGAATGTGCTTAACATCACCGAACTGTATGCTTCAACACGGGTCAAAAATGGTACATTTTACGTCATGTGATTTTTATCACAATTTAATCATTGCCTCCTAATAAAATTAAGTTTTCATCCTAATAAAATTAGACTTCATCCTAATGAAATCGTTTCATCCTGGTAACGGGATCAGCTGGTACTGTGAGTCTTACTGCCAGGGCTCGCTCTTTCTTGGGGGCCCCTCAGCCTCTGTCCCACCACCCATGAGAAGCTTCTCTGGCTGGGGGGCAAGGCGGAAGATGCAGGACCTGACGGGGGTGGAGGCTCATGGGCCCCTTAGAGGAAAGGGAAGGAAGGGGTGAGGCTGCATCCGCCCGGGGGAGGGAGCCCTGAAGGGAGCAGGGTCCGAGGGCAGCGAGGCATCTCTGCTGCCCCCCCCATCCTCCTGCACCCCAGGAGCATCACAACACCTCAGGCTGTGTGTTCCAGGGTGTAACCGTGGGCCAGTTCAAGAGCAGAAGCTGCCCAGGTGCACGGACCCCCCAGGCCCCTCCGCTTATGAGCAGCATCTCCACACGACGTGGTCGCAGCACCACTGACCTCCTCTGCCCGGAGGGACCACTTCGGACCACCTTCACTCGGTCCAGGGAAGCCGAGGTGCTGACCTTGGAAGGTCTGTGCGGGTGTCGGGCGTTTGGGGTCACCTGAGTCTGGGAGCGTGTGGCCGTCAAAGGGCCAGGTTTGTGCCCCAGTCTGAGGACCCACCGGGCAGGGACCCAGGGCCTGGCCCCTCCTGGGCACACCCCGGGAGGCTCTTCAGGGCATGAGCTGCTGAGCAAGCCACTCACCTGCCCTCTGCTCCCTCCAGGAAAGCAGCTGGGAGTGCCCGGGCAGGAAGGACTTAGCAGATGAAAACAATAAAAATAAAAACATTCCTGGCATCTCAAAGGTAATCCATCTTAACACCATCACGTAAAAACATTTCTGGCATTTCAAACAGCATCAGTCAGAGCTCCACACGGTTTTATCTTAAAACCATCACATAGTTCTGACCCAAATGTCAGGGCCATGTCTGCTAGTTACCACATCAGCGGGGGCACTGCCAGACGGCTTTTTCCGCCCAGAGCCCTTCGGTGTGAATCAGGAGGCGGAGACGCTGCCCCAACGAAAGGCAGCCGATCCAAGACGGTGTGGGCTGTGCGTCTGACACTGTCTGGGCTCAGTGAGCGCAAATCCCAGGGCCGGGTCCAGGCGGCTGAATGAAAACCGACCTCCAGGCCGTGGCTGGCACCCAGCCAAGCTGGAGGGGCCCGGGCAGGCAGGGCTGCAGCCTGAGAAGAGAACGTCCACACAGCTCTCTACTTCCCTGAGCACAGTCCCAAGGGCGCTCTGCTCTCTAGTGTGACTCTCCACAGATGCCGAGGCTGGTGCCCGTTCCGCCGAACGAGCAGCCTGCAGGATCCCCGCCCATTTACCATGCTGGCAGCCCGGGCAGGAAGCGGGGTGAACAGCGTCTCCTGGAAGGGAATTTCAAAGTGCAAAGAAATTTGAAGCCCGCCCAAATTTCAAAGAAAAACCAGACCAGGCTACTCGTGGTTCTGATCCGCCGGTGAAGCAAGCTCTGGCTTGGTGGGTCTGTTGGCGCTGCAGGCAGAAGGGGTCACCGTTCTCTTTTAAGAGTCTTCCCAAGCAGAAGTTTGCTTCCTCTCCGAAGAGTCAGAAAATTGGACACGAGCTGCCCTGGTTCTCAGGGTCAGGTCACTTCCAGGGTCACCTGGATTCTCCTCCAGCTCTTGGACGCGAGGTCTCTGCTCATCCCCAGGGAGGGAGCAGCCCCGAGGCTGCCAGGCACTTCCGCTGAGAGTCAGTGCAGGAGGCCTGGGGTTCTGGGCAAATGGCCCCGGCCGGCCGGCCTCCCGAATCTGACTCTGAATTGAGTCACCTCCTTGGGAGTCGTGGGTGCCGCAAAGAATTCAGTGATCTGGGAATCACTGGTTTGGAGGAAGCATCAGAGAAAGGCGGGCAGGAATGACAGGCTTTTAATCATACTATCACAAACATTATCCTTCACACCTAAAGACTTAACTTCTCCTACGAGCAGTGCCACGCGTGTCTGGGAAGACAGTCTTCCACTAAACAAATATGTGGTGGTCTCATCACATCCCATCCTAAGATCGATGACCACAGCTGTAAGTCACCCTCCACGGGATCACGGTCCCCAAGGCTGGGCATCAGCTCACGTGACACAGGAAGAAGGATGGTACAGCCACGAGGGCACGGAAGGCAAGAGTGCTCCGCAGGGACTGGTAAGGGCTCTTGATTTAGGCTGAGTTCACAAAGTTGCAGGAGATGATGTGTGAGTGGTGACATGAGCAATCAGACGGAGGTGGTAAGGACAAGCGTGGGCCTGAGGCTGTCCCCAGCAAGGACGGTCATCCTGACGGCACCAAGGTGGGGAGGGGCCTGGGATGTGGGCACATTCCAGGAAGGCTGGCATGTGGTGAGGCAGGGGGATGCGCACAGACTGGGTTAGGGAGGGACCCTGGGCGTGCGGAGGGGGAGACGTCGGGCATCTCCTATGAACGCTGAAGAACAAAACAGGCTCTTCTCGCAAGGCACATGATTCACACGTGCACACGCACCCACACGTGCACACATGTACACACACAGCTCTGGAAGGCAAGTTCACAAACAAGTGCAAATTTAAGGCAGCTGACCATCAGACCCAAAGGAGAAATCCCACCCTCATGAGAAACAAGAGAGGGGCAGGGGTCAGACAGAATCAGGGGCAGAAAGATCTACGGAAGCAGGACTGCGGGAAGGTCGGAGACGTTCTGAGAACGGCTCCACCTGGGCGAGGATCCCGTGTGCCTGGCGTCAGCACCCGAGATGGCCGAGATGAAGACTAGGGTGCTGGCCTCCCTGGTGGAAACGCACCTAAAGGGTGAGGTGTGCAGACAGCCCCAGGGGACACACACTCCCCTACATCCCACCCTAAAGGGAAGGCCGTCCCGGCTCCAGCGGTCTCCGGTGGGGTCTGAGGATGGACACTTTATTTCCCTTTAAGCCCATATGTCTGTGAGCCGGGCTGGCGGGGGGTGAAGGTGAGGACATGCAGGCAGGTGTGGGCGGGGGCAGCATGTGCATCTATGCTCACGAGGACCTCAGGGTCTACACCTGCAGCTACCCGCGCAGCAAGGACTCAGCACATGCTCAGCACGAAAGGGAACCGAGTCAGTGCTTCTGCCCTGCTTTCTGGCAGAAGAAACCTGACCTCGTGACACTGACAGTGCTGGTTTCAGAGCTGCCCGCTCGTGGACACAGCAGCCTAGGAAGTGTGAACGCATACGCCAAGGCTTTTCCAATGAAGGCACTGAACACTCACAAGGGACGGGCCTAGCAAACACTCCGGGATCTGCCCAGGAGGCCGGGACTAGCCGCAGATGTTGTGGTCTCGCTGTTGTGAGGCTTGAACTAGGTAACATACGTAAGATGACTGGCCCAGGACCCGGTGAGGGGCAGGTGCCCCCAACAGGTCACGTGTCCGTACAGGCTCTCAAGCCCCAAAGAGGGTATCTGACTGATGAAGAAATCTGCAACGGACTTAGTACTGTGCTCAGTTCATTTCTAGCCGGAAGGCACACAACGGCTGCACAGAAACGAGATGAGGGCAGAATGTGCTTGAGGATGCCTGTTTATTTCTTCTTAAACAGACACTTCACAGACTTTTGAGATAATTATTGAATTTTTAAATAAAACTTTTGTGCAAGAAAATTTGTCTCTATAACACTTTTTTAAAAAAACTAAAGTATACCAATCCCTGAAGATCTACAAAGGGATTCATTGGCAACCCAAAGTGCAGAATATTTTTTTTTGACACGTGCAATCATTTCAATTTTTTTAAAATTAGTAGTAGCCTACATGAGGTCATCTGCATTCTACTCACTGCCACACTGCTCCCCACCAGGGCCGGGTGGGGCTGGGGACATGCCAGCAACAGAGAATGAAGGACTTCTGTCCCCTGTACCATGAGGGGTAAGGGACCAAGCCCTGCATCGCCTCAGTACAAACTAGCTTTTTCTTTGTTGTCTGAGAACGACATGAAGACCCTGGCCTTTAATTAGCTGTGTGCACTGTTCAACAGGCAATGAGGACCATTTCATGTAACTGCTTTTTAGTTTCATGTTTGGATGCATTATGAAATGTAGCCAGCAGATTAATGGCATCTGTTTAAGTTATTTGCATTAAAAATAAAAGCAATGAGTCAGACAAAGGCAAATACCATGTGATATCACTTATACGTGGAATCTAAAAAAAGGCTACAAATGAACTTATCTACAAAATAGAAACAGAGTTACAGATGTAGAAAACAAACTTATGGTTACCAGGGTGCAGGAGGGGGGAGGGATAAATTGGGAGACTGGGATTGACATATACACACCACTATATATAAAGTAGATAAACAGCAAGGACCTGCTGTACAGCACAGGGAACTCTACTCAATACTCCGTAATGGCCTATATGGGAAAAGAATCTGAAAAAAGACTGGATATATGTAACTGATTCACTTTGCTGTACAGCAGAAAGTAACACAGTATTGTGAATCAACTGTACGCCAAGGAAAATTTTAAATAAATGAAAGGAATCATGAAGATGGTGTCTATGAAAAGGATGGTCATCCTCTTAAAGCCAGAAGATTGATGTGCATGATAAGAAGCCGAAATACAAAGGTTTAACTTTTCACATTTAAATGGAATATTGGCGGTTTCAGCTGGATTTCAGCCACAGAATGGGAGTGAGAGCCGTGATTCAGAGCGAGGGCTACAGGGCAAGAAGCCTGGTTCCAAGCCTGTCTCCTCAGCATCCCATGTCCCGCAGTGCCTGTCGCTGTCCTGGGGGTGTCCCTGGCGCTGCTCCTTCCTCTGCGTGACCCCTGTCAGCCTCACCCACTCAGGAACTGGATTTAGGGGAGGGACCCGGGTCACACCCGGGAAAGAGCCTTGAAGGGGGTCACCATGAGGGAAGCGATGGACTGCTTCTCTTTTGTAAACGTATTCACCCAGTAGGTGGAGTTTCCCTTCTGCAAGGTATATTCTACAGTTTTCTCAGGAAATTCAGTGAAAGTTTAAACACACCAAGTACCTGCGTTGGCGGAGCCCAGGTGAGCTCTGGGCATCAGCAAGAAGAAGGGCCTTCCGCTGCTACCGACAACATCCTTCTGTTTATCCTTTCATGGGTCAGGAGAGTCCAGGAGAAAGTGGAACCCAGACATCAGACCCCAAAGATGACGCCCAATAAAGGCTAATAGGGTTGTTAGAAATGAGGAGAAAACATACCGTGGAGGCAACAAGGGCACGAAAGAGTGGTCTTCACAACGGTCGTCAATACCTGAAGCAACAGGGCACAGAGCAAGGGCGTGTTTGCCCCCCCCGCCACCCCGGCCAGGGGCAAGGGACAGAGACACCACTGCTACCAAGACCCGCCTTCTGGCTGGGACACAAAGAGAGCAGTTCCAGAAAGTTTGGGGTGGTCTGGGATAGAATCCCAATTGGACAAAATCCCCCTCCACGTGATTCCCGTGGGCCCCTTCCCACCCCTCACCCCTTCTCCCTCTGCTAGATTCTACACTCAAGCCATCATTTAAATCACAGATCGCAGTAGCCACCACGTCCTCGCTTACGTCCCCCCAGCGCTGGGGCGCAAGCACACCCGCCTTGCCTGTCCCCGTCTCCTCGGTCCCCCCACGCCTCCTCCTTTGCTGCCTTGAATCAGCAAGCTCTCCCTCGTCGAGGGCTTCACACACCGTTCCCTGCTGTCGCCTCTCCTCACCCTGGAAGGCGCGCTCCTCAGAACGTTCTCTCCCCCATCCCTACTGCGACCCCGTAGAATGTTCTCCAGCAGAGCATCCGGCCAGTGTCTCTCACAGCGCTTCTCCCAGTCGGCACTCACAGGACTTGGACCAGACCACGGACCAGCCACGACTCTAGACTCTAACCCCACGACTCTCTTGGTCCCAGCAGAGAAGGTAACTCAGAGACTACTTGCTGTACAAGTGAGTCAGCTCCCCTCTGCTGTGATTCAGCTGCGTGTCACTGCCCTGTTGTGCGAGCATCTAAGAGAAGGTGGACGTCCCAAAACCCAGGCCAACACCCGGGGACGGCACGGCACTGCGGAGGGCGGGCAGGATGGGTGCGAGGGGGTAGCGGGCCCTCCCCAACCTCCAGTAACAGCTCCCACGCCTCTGAGCCCAGCAGTAACCGGGGTTTTTAGCTCTCAGTTTCTGGACGTACAAGCCAGCCAAGTCCCAAGCACTTGGCATACATACGTTCAGTCCTCACAACAAGGGCACGTGCAGGGTTACTCTCCCCACTGTACAGACGGGAAGACTGAGGATCCGACAGGTAAGGGACTCTCTCGGGTTCACACTGCCACGGGTCCTCCTGAGCCACTACGCGCCCCTGGCCCTCTCCCTAGTTATTTCCTGAAAACAAAAAACCCCAGGGTATCCAGCAGCCAATGCTGAACCGCCAGGCTCTGTGCCATGTGCTAGAGGGTGGGCATCCCGCAGGGGCCACTGAGTTGAGGGGGTGGGTCGGGAGGCCCCCGCTGGGAAAGGTTCCTGGCACAGTCTGCTGTGATGTGGGGTCCGGACCAGCCTTGTCTAATGGAGCCCCCGAGGACGTCCTTCAGTGCTGAGGACACACGAATCACAGGCTGTGTCCGACATCCTCACGGAACAGAGGATGAGGCAGAGTCCCGGAGAGATGGGCAGACTGGCTGACGGCGGGAAGGTTCCAGGTCAATCCTCAGGGCTCTCCGAGCCTTTAGGATCAGGATCTGGTGAGGGCACGATGCAACAAGACCCCTTCACGTATGTGCACGCGATTTCTGCAGACCACCGTGAGTCACGGGGGCCCCAGGTTCGAACCCCGGTGATGCCTTCTCTCAGGGTTCAGTAAGTACCTCGCGTCATCAGGGTACTATTCCTTCCTAGACAAGAATCCTTTCTAATAAAGGAGGAATGAGGCCAGTTCCTCTGATGCTTTCCCTACCATGTTTGCCTTTAAAAACAAAACTTAGGACAAGGGAAACAGTAAACGAAAGATCCAGATACATGTACCCACGGAATTCTCAAATGAAGAGGCCATCTTCAAGCGGCAGCCTGAAGGAGAAACACTGCATCAGGAGAGGAGCACCAGAGTCCCAGTAAACCAGGGGGAAATGGGCTTCCCATAAAAACACTGCTTTTCAGGGCAACGGACAGACACCGTCCTTTGGAATTCTGCCCCAGAACACCCTTTCATAGCTGCAAAGCACCTGCCAGCCCCGTGATACACTCTGCTGTAGGCGGATCTGGCGAAGATATTGCCAGCTGTGTGTCCTACAGCAGACGACTCTGTCTGGGCAAGTACTGCCACTTGTCGGCCTCAGTTTCCCCAGGAGCCAAACGGAGAATGATTTCAGTGTTTATTATGGGGTTCACGTGAGGATTAGACAAGATGACTCAGGAAGTTTCTTGCAGGGCACTCAGTGACTATAGCTGTTAAAACGGCTTTTACTGTTATTAGCAGGTTTACTCTTTGGGACAAAAAAACAAGCCTCCTGCCTCTAACAAGGGCAGAGGAGAAGCTGACTCCTCTAGGTGCCCCATGAAAGCTCATTTGTGCAGCAAACGCATTCAAAACCAACCAAGAACCCCTACTCACAAGAGACTTTCGCCGTCGTGACCTGGGGCTGGGAGAAGCTTTCAGTAACCCAAAATGAAACGATTAGCTTTCTTGATGGGGTTCTCAAAGACACAATAGCAAAAGCTATCCATAACACTCAGCAAACTTGACACGCGGGCCCGTGTACATGGGAACATGGCTATCTCAGTGCACATCAAGTACATATTCAAAGAGCAGCATTTGAGAGCTGAATCCCACAGCGGTTACCCAACCCCCAGTAAGTTAAGAAAGAGCCCGTGGGTGTGGATCACTTAGCCGGCGGCCAGGACTCCACGATGGAGCTGCGCAGAGCAACTCACGCCCCGAGAATCAGATAAAACCAAGAGTTACTGCATTGCTAAGTGTTATAGAAAAAGGATCTCTCCTTCCAAAAAATAGTCTGCACCAGTTTACTGAGGTTTGAACATTCTTATCAAATGAAAGGAAACAGATCCGAGGAGAAAACTTACTGGTTCCCAAACCACCTGGCGATGTGTGCACACATCCCAAGCTGTGCCGGCCCCTCCTGGAGGCTTTGCTTTGCCCCTTTACAAGGAGCAGGGGGCACCTTATCTCACGGCCAGCGCGGTCCCAACAGCTCAAGGCAAGAGCCCGTCCCTGGAGCTTCCCCGGACGGGAGCGCAGGGGAGAAGCAGAGCTGTGAGGACATGCAGAGGCCTCTGATCCAACCAGCCTGTGACTTATTCATAAAGGTGCCACCCAATGCAGGGCTTCCTCCCAAGCAAGCCCGCGGTGCCACGCCTGCCAGCTAAAACGGTGCTCCTGAGTCCCCCGCCAGGAGCAAAATCAATTTGCCTTGGCTCACCTGGTCCCAGGCTTGAACCTTCTAATCCAGAAAACAAACTGAAAAGGACCGAACGATCTGGGAGGAAGAGCAGAGCTGTGTCTTCAGCAAGGATGCCTGGCAGCCACCCGCTTCTTTCTGACAAAGCACGCCCACCACCTTCTCGGAGCTGCCGGCACGGACATCGCAGGTGGTCCCTCGGGGAGAAGCGTAATTATTCTTTGAGACACAAGTCAGACCCTCACCGTGGCTCACCAACCTTGTGCGACCAAGCATTTGCTGACTCTGCCTGAAGCAAGCCTTCCCACGTCCCAGGCACGATTCAGCACCTTCTGTGGCTGAAGAGCCTTTCTTTTTCTTTTCTTCCCCCCAAAAGCTACGTCGTCAGAAGCCCGCTGTGTTCCTGCAGCCACACTCCGTGCGGTAGTGAGGCTTCTCAGGCTTGAAGGCCATATTCAGTTTCTACCAAATACCACTGTCCCAGGATCACAGACGAGCTGCCAAACAGATAAGGTGGCAGACGCGCCACGAGGCCGCAGCGCCCAAGGGTCCCAGCGAGGGGGCAGTGGGCTTAGATGAAGGGATCTGGCTGTCAGGACAACACCCTCCCGCTTCGGGACCCCACAGTCAGCTCTGCCTGAGCTGCAACGTCACCTGAGCTTCCCGCCTCCAGCCAGCAGCCCCCATTGTTCTGGTCGACTTCCTTCCCCGCAAGGGGAGGCACAACCAGTGCAGCACAGCTCCAAGGAAGCAAGGAGTGTGCCGCCCCCCAGGAGCCCCCCAGTGAGACGCCATGTCCTCCGAGCTTCCGCACTGCAGTGAGGCCTCATCCACACGTGCCACCATCTCACGCCCACCACCTCCAGAGACTGTGCAAGTCTGCTGGCTTCTAGACATTAGAAGCCCGACAAAGGGCCCCTCCAGGCAACACTTTCTCTGCCACCTCTCCTTTTAGGTTAGTGCTTCATTATCTTCTACTGCACTGTCATCTCCTCCCCCTCCTCTCCCCCTCCTCTCCTCCTTCTTCCTCTCCTCCCCCTCCTCTCCTCCTTCCTCCCTTCCTCCTTCTTCCTCCCCTCCTCCTCCCCTTCCCCTCCTCTCCCCCCTCCTCTCCCCGCTCCTCTCCTCCCCTTCCCCTCCTCTCCTCCTTCTTCCTCTCCTTCCCCTCCTCTCCCCCTCCTCTCCTTCCCCTCCTCTCCCCCTCCTCTCCTCCTTCTTCCTCTCCTCCCCCTCCTCCCCTCCCCTCCTCCCCTCCCCCTCCTCCCCTCATTCTTCCTCCCCTCCCCCTCCTCCCCTCCCCTCCTCTCCCCCTCCTCTCCCCCTCCTCCCCTCCCCCTCCTCTCCTCCTTCTTCCTCTCCTCCCCCTCCTCTCCTCCCCCTCCTCTCCTCCTCCTTCCTCTCCTCCCCCTCCTCTCCTCCCCCTCCCCTCCCCCTCCTCTCCTCCTACTCTCCCAAAGGCTGTGCCAAGCTCCCTCTTGGCCAGGCTCAGCCTGTCTCCTCCGGCTGCATCCTTACTCAGGTCACTGTCCTCTCTCGGGGACTCTTACCGTAGACACTAAGGAATCTTCTCCTTCACCTGCCCTGCACACCTTGAGTCCCATCCCCACAGTCTGAGAGGAGCCTTCCTCAAGGACAGCTCCTTCCAACCACCCTCCTGGTGCAAAGCCCTCAGCGGTCCCCACTGCCTGCTGGGTTAACCCCAGACTTCTCCACCTGCGATGCCTCCATCTCAGCACTGTTTCTGCCACGCCCCCAGGTCACCCTCACTGGGCTTACCTGAACCTTGGTGCTCCACACACAGGCTGAGGTTCCCCACCCAGGCCGTCCCATCCGTGAGTCTCTCACTGGAGAGTCACAGGACTCAACCGTGCCCGTGGCCAGGGTGGGGGTGGGAGTCGAAGGGGTGAGTGGGAGAGAGGACCCCAAAGGAATGACAGGGAGAGGGTGACAGCACCCAGGCTCACATCTCAGCATCACTGCTTACCACGTGACCTTGCACAGGGTATGCAGCGTCCATCTCCTCCTCCAATAACGGGCTCATATAAAGATGCAGTGACTCACTCTCTACAGGCCTGAGCTCAGGGCCTGGTGTCCTCGCCCCCAGCTGGTAACCATCATAGTACAGGGTGGAATGGGACCCTCCCGATCTCACACCACCACGATGCCTCACACTGGGATGAGGACCCCACCCTCTGGTCCCCCTGCAGGTCCTGGCATAGAGGAAATCCCACCTGCTGCCCATCCCCCCTCCACAGAGAAGAGAGATGTCACCAGGAAACAAAGGGTCTCTATCGCCAGCGTGGCAGGCTAGTGGGACATCACTGCGCCCTACCCACTCCCCACCATCCGGCGCTTGGCTACCCCGCCTCAAACCACAGAGCCACACACAGGGCTGGGCTGGGGGCCGACGCGCGTGGAGCTGCAGAATTGCAGGCCTGGGGCTGCCCGGGAGCGCTGGGATGCGTGTCCCTGGGGCTGGGGAAGTTCAGGAACCAAAAGTGATGCCTGTTTGCTGCCTCACGAGATTGGGAGGGAGGCTGGCCGGAGCTGCCAGGTCAGCAGGTGACAGAGAGGGTCAATGATGGGCAACCTGCAGGCCCACCGGTCGGAGCCTACGGACTGGACTCCCAGTTCCTGAGGCAGGTGGATGCTGCAGGGCTCGACCCCCCAGAGGGAGGAACCTGGACGTGGAGCTGCCCGCCAGGGCTGAGGCGGAAACGGCTGCGGGGCCCACGAAGCAGGAGCCGAAGGCCAAAGTCCCTGGACACTCACAGATGAGCCCCACAGGAGGACAGGGCAGCAGGGTACCTGCTGCACCCAAGGGTGCACTGACCGGGTAGCAAGGGAAGAGCACAGAGCACCCAGGGGGGACAAGTGCCGGCTTCCTCCGGTACTGTCTGCCCCGCACCCAGGCCATGGGGCAGCACCCAGGGGCCCGAAGAGGAGCCTGACAGTGGACGGGGCAGCGGCCTCCCCAGTGGTGCCACGGTGAGTGGGGAGGCCAGGGTGAGGGGCTACGGAACTGCATTTCTTAACATCTGACAAATGAGACCGTTCTGGTGGGCGACAAGACTAGAGGCTATGGGACCTGCCCGAGACATAGTCCAGGAGGAGAGGATGGCAGAGGCCTGACACGCACTGACTGATGGATTCCATACGATGTTCACGGGTCCGACCTGTTCCACAAACGGGCTGCACACCCTCATCTTCATCATCGTTTTCTTTTTTTTTTTTTTGCGGTACGCGGGCCTCTCCCGTTGCGGAGCACAGGCTCCGGACGCACAGGCTCAGCGGCCATGGCTCACGGGCCCAGCGGCTCCGCGGCACATGGGATCCTCCCGAACCGGGGCACGAACCCGTGTCCCCTGCATCGGCAGGCGGACTCTCAACCACTGCGCCACCAGGGAAGCCCTATCATCGTTTTCTTCGTCAAAAAATGGGAATGGGCCAAAAATGAGAAGGAAGGAGAGCAGTAAAAAAAAAGAAAGTAAAGGACCGTCATGAAGACCTAGTTTCTTCCTGGAGAGCAGGATTTGGAATTTGCCAACACCCACCTGAATGTGGTTCTGGAAGGATCGGGGAGGAGCCATACTGAGGGTCTGGACAGCTGAGCCCAGCAGCAACCTGGCACCACCCAGCACATCCCCGAGGTCTGGTAGCACGGCTATTCTTATTTCCCAAAGGATAAAACCAGCAGAGATTTTTATGACTTTCTCCTACATGTTTATTAAATTTCTTCCTGGGCTGTCTGGCCATTAGTAGCCATATCCCGCGAAACTACCAGGTAGGCTGTGTGCAAGTTCAGTGATCAAGGTGATACGTAACAGGTAATTACAGAGATGATCAGGATAAATTATACAACACGTCGCTATGGAAATGGCAAATAGTCTATGACACAAGAGCTACCAGAGAATAGAAATACAAACAGCAATTCTGTTACTGAATAGGCAGAATAAACGATGACAAACATTAATTAAAACAAAACTCTTGGGCGTCCCTGGTGGCGCAGTGGTTGAGAGTCCGCCTGCCGATGCAGGGGACACGGGCTCGTGTCCCGGTCCGGGAAGATCCCACGTGCCGCAGAGCGGCTGGTCCCGTGAGCCATGGCCGCTGAGTCTGCGCGTCCGGAGCCTGTGCTCCCCAACGGGAGAGGCCACAACAGTGAGAGGCCCGCGTACCGCAAAAAACAAAAAAACTCTTTATGGTTTAAGCACATTTGGGGGATTACAACAGACATCTAATTATCTGTTGTGACAGAAAATCCCTTGGTTTCACACCAGCCTCCAAAAGCACACGCTGGCCAAATTAGCACTGATTTTAGCTCAAAAGACCTACGGCAAAACCTATAGTTTTCCTCCCGATTCACTGACAGAGCTGGCAAGGGGCAAGAAATACCAATACGCCACCCGTCACAAGTAGACAGTGATTGGCTTTCAACAAGCCATACGGCTATGTTTTTTCCCTTCAGTGGGAAAAAAAAAGGAGCAGGTCGGTATTAAGTTCCTCCCGGCAAAGTGTGAAAAAAAAAGAGCGAAACTGAGTAGGAATCCCGAGATAAAAAAGGCAGAGCAAGAAGCTAGCTGGGACGCCACACGCTCTGAAATGCATCCCTTGGCTTGCTGATACGACTGCTCCGTTTCTACTTACTTTTGTAAATAACTGAAAAGCAGTGAAATCCGATGAGCCAGCTTTCAGCACAGCTACTAACTGATTGGGACGGAATAGAGCCCTGAGAATTTCTCGGGAAAACGAACCCGACTCCCTTCACTGGAGTCCACTAACTCACCCAACCATGGTCCCCGATGCCCCTCGCCTGATGTCTGCCTCCCAGAGAAGCTCTGATCTCTGGGCCTGAGTCTTCACGCCTTCATTATCATTGGGAGGTTCCTGCAGACAAACTGCAGATTTGCTATAAAAACGCCTAAAGTGTGTACCTGCTACCTCAACTGTACTCACCTCGCGGTCTTAGGTCTGCCGCTGTTATAAATAGAATTTTCACTGCCCACAATACAAGGAAATAGCACTTTCTTTAGGCTGACATTATTTTATTTTCAAAGACGCCTTCAGTAAAGACAGCAGAGAATGAAGGCAGGAAAGCACAGGCAGAAATAGAGGCCGGCTTCTTGATTTTTAACTGTGAGGAGAGAGCAGTACAAAACCAAGAAGGTCCACTGGGCATTACCCATGTCAGTGACATTAGGGCATCATGCTCATATCAATTAAGACTGGTCTTAAATTTGGAAATTTAGGGGGTAGATATTACCACAAAAACTGTTAACTTACAGTAAAAAAAATAAAATACTTTTGATAAAGTTTAAAAAGAAATAGAGGCCAGGGGTCAGTTTGTTTCTTATAGGGACCTTTCCTGGGTTCAGAGCTAAGCGCTGGGTGCCTTTAATTCTCCTTTGAAAGTGTGACACTTGATAACCTCCTTGTGAACTGTTTCTCAAAATAGGGCCTGGGCCCCGCGGCCGGTCCCTGCGCTGGGAAAGCTGAGCTGGGAGCCTCCACGCTCTGCTGCATCAGCCCCTCCCAGGCCGCACAACTGGCACCTTCAGGCCTGCACCACCCGCTGGCGGGTGCAGAGCTGAGGGGCCAGGCCTGCTCCCTGACACCCAGGGTCCGAAGCAGAGACGGTGGGGAAACGCCATGCTTGTGGAACCCAGGGCTAATGGCCCATCCACCCAGTGCTGGACGGGGGCCTCTGGGGTCTCGTCCCCTTGTGGAAAGGAAGTGGGGAGGCAGGTCCTCCTTTGCGTCGCTGAACTAGCCCACCGCCCTCCTCCCACCTCTGAGGGGATCTGTCTTGGTCCCGCCTTTAGCCTCCATCCACCTCAAACACCAGATCGAAAAGCTGGGGTGGACACCAGAATCTTTACTGCAAGTCCGTGTTTTCCAGGGAGCAATCACATCCCCTCAACTCAAAGCCAAGCACCTGAAAGGGAGTCTTTGATGTCTGACCTCGAAAAGCTGTCCCTCTGCCCACCACCTAGGACAGCTCCCAGCCTCCCAAACCACGGGCCTGGGGCAGAGCCTGGTTGGAGGGGCCACAGTGTGGGAGCCCCTCTTTAAGAGAGAGACCGGAGAGCACACTACAGAAGTCGGTCACGGCCAAACACGGGCAGCCCTGACGGTCCAGCCCCTGGGACCTGCCAGGGTAGGGGGCCGGCCAGCCTCCCCAGCCCAGCTACCCCTGCTCTGGGCTCTTCCGGCCACCATTCCACACCCAGGCCCACCCCAAAGCCAGAACACGTCAGTCTGGCTGAACAAAAAGCCTTTGACTTTCTAAGCATCACAGGAGAAACGTAGCAGAAACTCAGGTGTCTCCCCAAACTAGGACTGCCCTCTCCAGCAGGCAAGGACCTCTTTCAAGTAAGCGGGGCCTAGTCTGCTCGGTTTGTCTTCTGAGAGAAGAAAAGGGGTGCTTCCTGAAATCCAAACTTCCAACCTGCCAGGCCGTCCACAGAGACCAGTCAGGACTCACCCTCCTGCCCAGTGGGGTGCAGAGGCCTCACAGGGAGTGTGGGAAGGTCTACAAATGAGAAAACCCGGTTCCTGTTTGCAAAGGACTCAAAATACAACGGGGGATTCAGACGTGGGGGGATTACAGACAGAGAAAGCAGGATCTTATGAGATGTGCAGAGGAAGAGACGATGAAGTCTTCCAGCACAGAGAACCTCAGCCAGTGGCTGCAGTCGGCAGGCTTATGGGGAGGACTGGAGGGGGCCCCCTCAGGGAGGGGAGCAGTGGTGCTGGGTGGGGACTGCCCTCCCGGCGAGCAGACTTTGAAAGAACCTAGACACCTGTCCCCTTCCGAACAAAGCAGCTCGGGACTGACAGCTGACACCGTGTCGTGTAGCAGATGCAAGCTCGCAGCCCCTCGGACGAGCCTCAGTTCAGACAGCGCCACACAAAGGAATGTGGGCACTGGGGTGGGGGCGGGGCGCCGCTTGGGTCCCGGGTGGGCTCCACACCAGCTGTCCCCCTGCAGCTCAGATGCCTCTCCTGGGAAGAGGACCAGGGGCAGCTCCCGCCACCCCGCCCCGCAGTGAGGGGCACAGCACGTAAAATAAAGTGGCCGAGGCATCTGGCACACGGACGCACTCGGGGATACAAGCCCACCTCGCACCTGTCTCATGCTCCAGCCCCATGGCGGCCAGTCCCGCCCCCCAACCCCAGGCCCCTCCCCAGCCTGGACTCACTTCCTGACGCAGGGTGGCAACGGCTCCCTCTTGAAGTCTGAGCCCCCCAGGGATGTGCTGGGCTGGGGACCACCTCATTCTGTCCCGCACACCGGGTCGGCACCAACGCTATACCTGGCTGCCCACCTGGCCTCCGAGCTGGTCCTGGGAGGAGCCCCTTCCCCCAGTTCCGACAACCGCTATTCCTTGCCCTTTGCTCCTTTCAAATCAAAACCGAAATGAGGAAGCAAGAGGTCCAGCTGGGTGCCTGGAGCCCGAAGTCTTTTGTAACCTAAAGCTCCGCGGAGCTCTCCTTCCCTGGGGTCCAGAATCCCCCATCCACTCCCCACAGCCTCGTCCGTGTTTACCCAGATCTCGGCGAAGCCAACTGGCCCTCGTTAGTGACTCTTAGAAGTTAAAACTTAATATGCTTTTCAGCTTGATTCTAACCTGTTAATAGGAAAAATAAAGCTTTTGAACAAAGCTACACCCTTCTCTACGTCCTCACAACGATTTGTCCACAGTGTTTCCCCACTATATTCAACAGAAAGTTACGCAGAAAATTTACAAAAACCACTTAAAATGCAGCTAGCAATAATGCTGAAAAATGAACTCAGCTAAGAGGTTTCAGCTGAATTCACAGTTAAGCTTTGCTGATGTCAATACACCTAAACTATATGGAGCTCAATTAAGTCCCTTTATCATTGTTGTCACTTATAGAATAGAAGAGGCTGTAGTAACAAATTATGCCGTACATCCCCACAATTCTGTCACTAGCTTCTGAAATCTGAATGTGGTATTACCAAAACATATAGAATTATCATTGTATTTTGTCCATTCTGGGACACCTAGGGAAAAAGAATTAACTTTCAAGAGCTGCCGTTCTTTCAGAAACATTAACATGTTAGCAAAGAAAACAAAAGATGTATTAGAATAGGGCAATATTTACAGGGTGCTTTAGGTAATGACCAGGTCCCCAAGGAGGATTTAAGTCCTAGAAGATTGAGGGTCATCTTCTGTTTCAAAGCTGTGGGTAGTCTGCTGAGACCCCAACGTGCAGCCCAGGGAGGGATGGCTGATGTCACAGGTGCCTTTGTTGACACCTCAGGCTGCCAGGACTCCTGCCTGACTCCCCTCCAGGACCACAGACACATGGGAGTCAGGCAGGAGGAAGAAATTCCACCCACCTAGGTGGTCACGAAGCTGACAGTGGACGGACTCCAGGCCCTGTTCCCTGCCCAGGTCGGGGGTCAGACTTCCCCGTGAGGGCAGAGTCCACATAGCCATGACCAGCCGGCTTTGAGAGCCTCCTTGGCTCCCCAGGTAGGTCACCTAACATTTACCCACACGAAAGCCCTGTGACTAACGTTCACAGTTGGCAAGTTTCGGGCAGTGAGGGTCCTTCCTCTGGAGCAGGGACAGCTGGACCTCTCCGTGGGCCTTTCCCTTCAGCCCCCTCCCAAGCCCGGCCCCATCAGACCAAGACCCTGCCCTTGCTGGGGTTTCTCTAAGAGGCCCTCAGCACGTGCACCTTCCCGGGAAAGCCCCTCTAACAAGAGGGGGCGGATTTCTCACTTTCCATGTCAAAGCCCCTTTTCAGTCTCAAAGCTGCATCCCAGGGCAGGTTACCCCAGGTTACCCCAGCTGTAACCTACACAGGGGTCATTCTTTGCCCTCCAGCGCTGAAAAAAGCACAGCATCCAACTCAGCTTTCCAGGACCTTTCTTATCCTTGGGGGAAGGTGGGGGGAAACGCTCGGTTTCTTCCAATTTTCCTGAGAGCAGGACACCAGCAAATGCTGGAGGCTGGCAGGCCGACATGGCCAGAGGATGAGAATCCGTCAGCCCTGACCCTCAGCTGCAGAGACAGAGCGAGAGGACCAGGGCACCCATTCGGGGTCACACTCATGCCACATCTCTCCGCAAACTGAAATGCTCTATCTTGTTAAGTTAAAGCAAAGGAAAAGACTATGTCGGCTTTAAATACACACCAGCCAGTCTTTTCTGTGTTTCCTCCTCAAGGATCCAGTTTGGGGAGCATCCAGCAGCCCCCAGCCCCCCAGCCGCCAGGCTCCAGTCCAGGACCCTGAATCCGTGGACCATCACTTACCACCACGCTTTCCTCTGCAGAGAACTCTCCCCTCTCATCCCCGGCATCTCTGCCTTGTCCCTGAAGACCCACCTCAGTCCGGGAAATCCTTCTCCCATGAAGGATCCCAGGCGGAGGGAGCCACACCTCCACCCGGCCTCCCTCCATCCCGGGGGCGCCCCTCCCCAGGGGTGCCCGGGGGCTGCCTCCAGCAGTCACTCATTATTAGACATTAAATTTTATCGCTTATGCTTCAATAAACTATATTAGAAACAAGGGCAAGAAACACTCAGCACTTACGGCCCCCTAACCGTTTTACCGTCATCTCTGCCCTTGAGGTTGTTTACAGAATTGCAGCCACTGCGGATGGCGGCTGCTGCCCCTCCTCCAGCTGTGCGTTCAGAAACAGCCATGCTATCTTGTCTTCACCACGGAAATGGGCAAATGCTACAGATAAGGATGCCCTTTGCTGCTCTGTTGACGGTCCAGACCCGGGGTCAGCAAACATTCTCCAGAAACAGCCAGATAGTAAATATTTGGGTCTCTGTGGGCCGTTTGGTCTTTGCTGCAATTGCTTTACTCCACGGCTCTCCCGGCTTGAGAACCACACGGAAATGAATAATTTGTGTTCCCATAAAACTTCCTTTATGGACACTGAACTTGGATTTCATATAGCTTTCCTGTGTCACAAAATATTACTCACCTTTTGTTTTTTCAAAACTCATTTAAAAATTTCAAAGACATCCTTAGATTGCAGGCTGTCCCAAAAGAGGATCCAGCCCCTTGGCCATAGTTTGCCAACCTCTAGTCTAAACTTATTAAGAAAATGATGGAGAAAATCTTCATGATGCCTATTAGACAAAAGGGTGTTCTGTGTGTAGCCTTTACACTGTGGATAGCGTAACAGTTCAAGGAAAGTTTCTGGTAGAATTCATACACTCCATCCAATTCAGCAAGGAAGTCTCACACCACTGAGGCAAGTGTGAAATTCCAGCATTCATTGTTTCATTTTGTCTTTCTTGTTGGAAATGAAAATGTCCATCGACATTCACTCAGAACTACACTTGTCCATCAACGCAACCACGGAGTGCCCGTGTGGGTTCAAGGGTTCCGCAAATTAACAAAATAACAAAAGCATCTGTGATCACCGAGTGACTTTATGTGCACAGCTTCTTGGCTATGTTTCCATAACTTCTGATCGGCATTTTAAGTAATTGGTTCCTGCTCAAGGACGCAGAGAAATAAGCTAATTTCCTATTTAAAAAATAATAATGTTGCATAAAAGTAAGTATGAAATTAGACGCCTTCTGAAATGGAAGTCTGGACACCTGACAAAGTAAGATTATGACAAGGAGAGAAAGAAAGAGGTTCAACAGTCTGGCAGTCACACCGTCATGTATAAAATAAATATTTCCTCATTCCACACATTTCGGAAAGACAACAATGAGGCCCTGAAGCCTCACTGCCCTCATTTGCTGGTTCTCAAGAGGTTTCCCTGTCATGTCCTGTAGTCCTTCAGGGCCTGACTCCCTCTCATGGGATACCACAGGCTGCCCTGGCTGAATTCCCCTCCACAGTGAACAGTATAGAGAAGGTGCCAGAAAGTCCTAGAGTGGCCGTGAACTGGGCAGCTGCGTTCACGTGCAGGCTGGTGCGGGCTGGCCACGCCCCCTCTGCACCTCCTGTGAAATCACACAATGACATTTCAGAGCCACCCCTTGCTGCTCCTTAATTTTATGATCTTAAGGTTCCTGAGATCCAGAAACAAACAAAAAACATCAACTTGGGGTTTGAACATGGCTGAAACCCTGCCAGGACCTAAGCCAGTGCGTTTTGTAGATACTGGTGACTGGATTTCATGGCACAGGTGCACAGAGGTGACACCCGCAGTTGACCCCCTTGACGGCAGGGAGAGGGCTGTGCCCCGACCCTGGGCCCTGACCCTGCACCCGGGGTCTTTCTGAGGCCCCTCCTCTCCAGGAGCCCTTGTCTGAGGCCTTAACACCTCTGCGTGGACCGACTCATCCAACAGGACGCCCAGCACAGAGGATGCCCTGGTGACGGCTACAAAGGGGAGTCCAGAGCCCAGGAAGCAGCCCCAGTTCACCAGGCCCCAGGAGTGAGCGACAGGAAAGCACGGGACCAGGGCTGCCCAGGTCAAGTGCGGACAGCTGTGCCCGGGGAGACGCTGCCAGGATGCACGGACAGTTCGCTTGGTCCCACTGAGGACAGATGGGCAAAGCATGGCTGAAACTGATGTCGGCGCAAGGCCAGCAGAGTGCAGAGGAGCCAGCGGGAAGCTGTCCCCAAGGTGAAGGGTTTTGACCCTTTGTGGTACAAACCCTGAGAAGCAGCAGAGTGATGGGGGCCCTGGAGCCCACGGCTCTGGTTTTGCCCCGCCCACTGGCTCGGTGGCCTGGGAGTCACTCCACCTCCACCACCCTGGGCCTCGGGTTCACAGAGGCTATGTAGGGGTGACAGGGGTGGCGGGAGTCACCCCTCTCCCAGGGTCGGGAGCATTACACACGTGAACTGCAAACCACCCAAAATACGTAGGGGCTGCAATCATCGGATCTCTTGGAAGTTTAACTATATGCTCGTCATACAAATGTAAACAGTATGAAAGAGAACACAGCACACACACACCAAAACTGTCCTATTCTCACTGTCCCCGATCCACTTCCTCAGAAATAACCAGATGTTTGCCCTCCTTCTAGGCTTTTCCCTAGGACTCTACCCGTGTGAGTGTGTGCGTGCACGCGCGCGGGTGTGTTTCCACAGAGTGTGAGAGGTCACACCCCCGGAAAGGGCTGCTGAACCAAATTCTCCCAGGGCTGGGCACAGGGCAGCTCTGCTGGACACCCAGCCCCACAGGCTCCCTTCTTGGGGGAGCTGACCCATTGGAAGCGGGGCCACAGCACAGGCCTAAAGACACGCCATCATTTGTGTGAGTGACTCACGGGCTTGTTCAAAGCTCAGCGCACGTTTCACACACAGCTCTTGCTTATTTCCCGGCAGACGCACCAGTTTCTTTGGGAATCATTTTAATCCCAGCACAGCAACCAAGCACTGACACTCCCGCTGGTAAAGGCAACGTTCCCCTCCCTCCTCCGACTGCCAGTTCACTGGCCCAGGGGACCTCGTGTTCCCCACTCCTGCACCCGGCACCCGGCGAGGCTGCTGCAGGCCTGGTCCCTTCCTGGCCGGGCACCTTCCTTGGTTCCTCTTCCCCAAGTGGACAGCTAACCGTCCGGAGAGCTGGGCCTGCCCGGCCCAGGCGGGCTAGCAGGATGCATGCACGCACCACCAAAGTCACGGGAAGCTGGGCTTTCTTCCAACACCATCCACCTCCCAGACAGGGTCCGCAACACCAAGCGAAACACCACCAAAAAACACCACCATGGCATGGTTCCGGATGCTGTCTTTAATTGACGACACCAAAAATACCACCTCCGAACAGAGCGAACTGCAACCCATGTTCTATATAAGATGTATACAGATGTTGAAGAAGCTTGAACTGTGTGAATTCATTTGCTGAGTAAATTGGGTCAAAACCAAAGGAGCTTGGGTTTTGTTTTTTTTGTTTTGTTTTGTTTTTTGCAGTACGCAGGCCTCTCACTGTTGTGGCCTCTCCCGTTGCGGAGCACAGGCTCAGCGGCCATGGCTTACGGGCCCAGCCGCTCCGCGGCATGTGGGATCTTCCCGGACCGGGGCACGAACCCGTGTCCCCTGCATCGGCAGGCGGACTCTCAACCACTGCGCCACCAGGGAAGCCCTAGCCTTTGACAGGGAAGGGAGTGAGGTGAAAACAGCAAACAAGAAAAGTACAAGGCATCCTGGAAATTCCGTCATCACCCTTCCAGCAGGACAGATGCCCAAAAAGCTGAATGTGAATTCGGTGTAAATATTATGTAAATTCCTGAAATTTAAGTTTGACAACAAAAATAGTTGATGTTCCCATGCAAACTCTGAAAAATATTGCAGACAAATTTGATAAAGGTTATTATCTTTATTTTAGAAATAGTCTCAACTTAGGTGTGGGCAACAACGCAAATGCATTTTTACACAAAGAGTCATGCTTTATCAGAGGGTGGAGTGAGGGCTCCTGAGATAAATTTTTCTTAAATTCTTCAACGGCAGATCATCTGAACTACATCATACAGGATTCCAATGCCACTCCTTTTACACTGTTTTCCTAAAGTAATAAAGTTGGTAACTTCCTGCTGAAAGCAGAGCACATTTCTTCACCACCTTATGTGCTCTGATTCTCCCTTTCTATGCTCTGACTTTTGCCCTCAGTAAGAAATTTAATTTATTGTCCCCTTGTCGCTGCCCTGATGAGGTTCCTCCACTCATCAGAAAGCCAACAATGGGGCTCCAAGGCATCACTGCCCGGTCACCAGACCTGCACCTTGCCCTCCACCAGCCAGGAGAGGAACACATCCATCAGGTAAAATGCAGAACTGCTGCTAAGACAGTAGATCGTAAACATTCTCATCACAAGAAAAAAAATGATACTGACGTGCCGTGACGGCTGTTAACTAGACTTATTATTGTGATCATTTCACAATATGTGTACATATATCAAATCCTTATGTTGTACACGTAAAACGAATACAATGTTGCATGTCAATCATAGCTCAAATAAAATAACACAAAGTCATTACATTAAAATTTTTAATTAAAATAAAATAGTAAAGTAAATAAGTAAAGTAATATAAAGTAAAATAGAATAGAGTAAAACAAAACAAAATTAAATTAAAATAAAATGAAATGCAGAGTCGACACTCCCTTCATAAGCCTCCACGGACTGGCAGGCTGATGCACAAAGCTGTCCCCTTCCAAAGAGCACCAGCCTGTATCCAGCCAGCAGGTGACAGGGGGATACACACTCAGAGAACTTCTCCCCCCAGGTAGCTTTAACGATGACCAGAGCAAAGCAGTTTGTGCCTACAAATTTATCACTGCTCCTTTTTGATTATGATGAAGAATGCTGCCATGAACATTTGCGTCCATTTTTTCGTGTGGACATATGGTTTCCTATGTTCCCACCTAGGATTGGAATTGCTGTGTCAGATGCTCAATCCATGCTTAACATTTTGAAGAACTGCCAAACCATTTTTCGATGTGGCTGCAACATTTTACACCCCTATCAGCAATGTCTGAAGGTTCCAGTTTCTCCATGTCTGTAACACTTGTTGTTGTCTGTCTTTATTACAACCATCCCAGGGAATGTGAAGTGGCATCTCATTGTGGTTTGGGTTTGCATTTTCCTAAGAGCTCATGACACTGAGCATCTTTTCATGTGCCTATTGGCCATTTGGACATCTTTTCTGGAGAAATGTCTGCAGATATTCTCTGGCCATTTTTCAACTGGGTTATTTATCTTTTTATAGTTGAGTTGTAAGACTTCTCCATATATGTTCGATTCAAGTCCTTCTCAACTATATGATCTGCAAATATTTTCCCCTATTCTGTGGGTTGTCATCTCACTTTCTTGATGGTAGTCTTTGAAGCACAGATTTTTAAAATTTTTATGAAACCTAATTTATCTAATTTTATTTTTTTTGCTTGTGCTTTTGGTGTCATTTCTAAAAAGGCTTTACCTAACCGAAGACCAATAACGATTTACTCCTATGTTTTCTTCTAAGAGTTTAATAGTTTTAGCTCTTTCATTTGGTTGTATGATCCACGTAGAGTTAATTTTCGTGTGTCATGTAAGTAAGGGATCCCCCTTTGTTCTTTTGCATGTTATCCAGTTATTCCAATACCACTTGTTGAAAAACTATTCTTTCCTCATTGAATGGACCTGGTACCCTTTTCAAAAATCAACTGACCATAAATGTAAGGGTTTACTTCTGCACTCTGAATTCTGTTCCATTGCTCTAAGTTTATCCGCGTGTCTGACTACGCTGGCTTGATTACTGGAGTTTTGTGGTAGGTTTTGAAATTGGAAAGTGTGAGTCCTCCAACTTTGTCCTTCTTTTTCAAGATTGTTTTGTCTATTCTGGGTCCCTTGCATTTCCACATGACTTTTAGAATTATGACATTGAATTCTGCAGAGGACTTCACTGCAGTTGTTTGAAGAATGTTCTCAGTATGTCCTATTGTTTCCTCCTCATGAGATTCAGATGAAAAACTGTCCTGGCAAAAATGCTCCAGAGGAGTATTGATCATTTCCCATGGCATTACACGAGAGGCACATGATGTCAGGTTGTCCCAGTACTGGAGCCGTTGCGTTACGAGCACCAGGTTAAGGGCCTCGTCCCCAGACTGCTCCATTGCAAAGTGACGCTTTATCCTTTGTAAGTAGCAGGCAATTTGCGGGGCCAGGCGGAGGATGTGTGCACACCCAACTGTCCCACAAACTTTCACCCAGCAATTTTAGCATCCCCTCGTGATCCTTACCTGCTTCGAAGTGGCAAAACGGAGATGGTTTAAATGCATTGTTTCTTCTGAATTTATTCAGCTGACATTTCTCCCTTCTCTCTTCCTCGAGTAACACTGTGAACTTAGGAATTTTTTAAATCGCATACATTGTCATCTATTACTATAATTATTCTTGTCAGTAGAAGGTCCATCAAGCCAACTCTGGGTCTTTTTTGACAGAGTTCCATACGTCTTTGACTACTTTCTTGCTTTCTGGCACAAGATTATCCTGTTTAACAACTGTAATAATTTGTTGCTCCACGGATCTCTGCAGGAAAGTACAGTGTAACTGTTGGAAAGTATAGATAGTGTAACTGTTACATATACCTATGCATATAAATACATATGCATTTGTAAAAACAGTGATGTATACATGTATGTATGTATATACATATATATATATATGGAGAGAGAGAGAGAGAGAGAGAGGGAGAGAATATTCATACCACATGTAGCCCTCTCCTCCTTCACTTACAAACTCAGTGCCCAATAACATCAATACGTTTGATTTTTCTGCGCTGTCCTGCAATAGCTACAAAATCATTTCAGAATTACAAAAGCAACACCACTATCAACTATAACTGAACTAGCTAAAGCCCCAAGTTTTTTGCCACTTCTTTTGTTCTTAATATATATTTCACTAAAGACGTATAGTCAGAAAACTCTGTTCAAAAATTATCAGAATAAAGTCTTTATTCTGGGTGGTTGTGTTATCAAAGTTATGGAGTTAGGCTCATTCGTTTCTGTTTGTATTTGACTTTACGATGTCCTTCTTTCCTCTTTGATACTAGTTTGTTCTCTGAATACATAAAACACTCTGTGGTTCATAATCAAATCCAGATAAAAAGGAACGTTCACAAAGTCTCACTCCTGCTTTTATGTTACCCACTTCATCCCCACATACCTCCATCCTTCCTGCTATTTTAATTTTTTGCAAAGAAAGCAAATGTATGTGTACCCTCATTTCCCCTTATTTCTTACACAAAAGGTAGGACACCATGAATGGTTTCCATGGGTTTTTTCATTTCACTATGATTACTGGGAATTGTTCCATGTCAGTTCATAATGATTTTTCCCTTTCCTTTTCTTTGGGGTGGGCGGGTGCTGATGCAAAGTAATTTCAATAGATGATGTGAGACTGTGAATAACTTTTTTGTACAAAAGGGCAGGATGGGAGGCATATAATTTCTGGAGATTAAACTGTAATCCTTCCATTGTGGAATTAAGTACCATTTGTGTTAAACTGGGAACTAAACGCAAACTTGTATATAAGAGAAAATACACTGTTAATTTATGTAAATGGAGACACAAACAAAACAATAACTTCAACATCTAATGTGCAACTTGAATTAAGTCAAATCAAAACAAACTAACTGTCCAAGTTTCAAATAGAATGCTAATAATACCACGTGTAACCCGGGTCTCCTTCCATTTTCCCTCCATCCCCCTTTTCCTTTCTTTGAGGAATCAAGTGGAAATTATCCTCTCCATGACTCTTCCACATTAGATGCTAGAAATTCCGACTGCCTAGAATTCTCCAGAAAGTACTACTGAGCTCTCATGAGTCTGTCAGCCAGACGGAGTCATCTCTGTGACCCTGTTCCATTCACAAACATCAAAGCCACCATCTGACCTCATGGGGGGGTGTATGTAAGGCGAAAACACCAACCAGCCCCTGGGAAGCTGACCTCAATTTGTTTTACACTTTCTAATGACTGTCCTCAGACCTCGGTAAAGGTGGCTGGTCTAATACATTCTCTGCCTTTGAGTAATGTTTAAAAGCTCTAACCATTTTTTTTTTTTTTTTTTTTTTTTTTTTGCGGTACGTGGGCCTCTCACTGCTGTGGCCTCTCCCGTTGCGGAGCACAGGCTCCGGACGCGCAGGTTCAGCGGCCATGGCTCACGGGCCCAGCCGCTCCGCGGCATGTGGGATCTTCCCAGACCGGGGCACGAACCCGTGTCCCCTGCATCGGCAGGCGGACTCTCAACCACTGCGCCACCAGGGAAGCCCTCTAACCATATTTAAAAGGCTACTACTTGTAACTGACTTCAATCTCTCTCCATACCTCTCCCCCCGCCCCAAATTAGAAAGCACCTGTGGATAGTTCTAGCTGTTAGCCAAACATATATTTCTTAAAACGAGTAAGAAACTAAAGTGCTGCCTACATGTGAAGCCTGAATCAATCTGAATATTTTATTCTATTTCTGATCCTGCTATTTAGCATATGCCAGATTCTTTTGCTTTAAAATAAATGTTTAAGATGCAAGATGTAATTAAAAGAGGGACCATCGTAGCTACCTCGTACTGCAGTCAGGACTAGAAGAGAAAATGTCTGTAAGATTGCCCGGGACACCGCTGGGTGTACAGCAAACATTCAGCCAGTTCGAGTGGAGTTCTACACATCATTCTCCGGGAAAAGAGTCACACAGCCATGCTGTGGCCTTTCCTGCATCTCCTCTTCACCAAGTGATTACCGACCAGACAGACGACAGAAAACAGTAATAAGTGGCACTGTCCAGGGACGCACTGATTTGAGGGTAGACCAGTTGCCTGTCACCCTCGTGCGAGGTTGACCCATGGAGTGACATGCCAGAGCTTTGGTGGGGCCCGGGCTCAGCCATGGAAGAGAACAAACAAGAATTCTGAGCCTGTTCTGGCGATGGCGGGGGCTGGACCAGGGAACCCCACCCCCGCTGAGACCTCCTCCCTGCTGCAAGGACAAATGGCCCGCAGGTTCCAGGGTGGACCGGAGGGGCTCACAGCACACCTGGCAGCTGGGAGCCGGGCACTCGGTGAATGTCACCTGGTGAAATTTACCGCACGTGAAGGTGGGCACGATTGTCCCTACACCAACTGGGGAAAAATGCTGGCCTGGGAGGTTTCCTCACTCAGCCAGGGCCAGTCAGCTGGCCAGCCCGGATCATGGCCCAGTCCCTGCTCTGTCCCCTGAGCTCCTGCAGAGCAGGACGGCCCATGCTGTGTAGACCCTGCAGCATCAAGGCAGCCAGTGGCCTGGACCCCAGTGCCGGCGCGTAGCCATCTCCGCCCCCAGGGTCTAGACCCCAGCGCCGCCGTAGCCATCTCCGCCCCCAGGGTCTGGCAGCTATCTTTACTCCTTGTTCTGACACACCGGCAGCGAAAAGGATCTCTGAAATGCACTCTGGAAGGCTGCACGGCTTAGCTGAGACCCCGGGATTTCATGGCAGCGGTCCAGCGGGTCCAAGCACAAAGGCGGGAGTGTTCCCAGGCAGCGCACCCAGGACTCCAGCCATTCAAACCGACTCCCTCTCCAGATCGCCCTGGGTATGGCTTTCCAGGACTCAGAACAAACAAGCATTCTCGATCTGTATCTACTGGAGGGAACCAAAGGGCTGACGCTGAGGCACAAAAGGTCTTGCCATGAAATTCCCTGCAGGAGCCCCCTCCAGCCATGCTTTCCTCAGGACCTCTGAAAGCCAGCTCTCTGTGCCACAAGCAAGGCTTTGTGTGTCAGAAAAGCCCACTCTTTGGGCCTTTCAGCACACACAATGTCTCGCAGGCAGCAGCCAATTTTAGAGCATGATGGAAAGGCAGTGGCCACACCAACACGGTTCTGCGTGTTTCTGGAGAAGCTAGAATCCCACGGAAAAGGAAGCAGGGGAGCTGGCCCCCTAGCAGCAGCACCACCTGGATCAGACTCACTTTCAGCTCCCCAGGGAGCCCTTCTGTGTGCACCTTCTCCAGCACACAGATGGTTTCCAGTGTGTTCTGTGCTCAGGACGATCCCAGGAGGAGTGGGGACCATCCCCACAGACTAGCAGGGAAGGGAAAAGCTCAGAGGCATCATGGGACTGGAGGAAGGTCCCCAACTGCTAAAAAGACAACAGGTGCTCTAATGAGCAGCTGTATTACTTCACTGCCTTGTTTAACTCAGAAATATTTCCTTCCTGACATCCTGTTTCCCTGCATTATTGTGTAAAGTGAAGGATCACTGCTTTTCATCAACCTGGGACTCCACATACAGGACCTCAGCAGAGATAAGGTTTCCTTCACTGACTCTCCTGGTTCACTCACTATACTGTACATAACACACACAGGATTTTAAGAGGGGATGAGGAAGGCCAGAAAAACAGAACCTAAACAAGGCTGAGGATGCCATGTCCCTTTCAGCTCTCTACAGTAGCCAGCCAAGGCTCTGAGCTTCCCCGTGGGCGTAGTAAAGATGGCAAGCACAGCCAGATTGAAAGTTCCATGTCCCAAATCAGGTGGACCTGGAAGACCACTTGTCTGCAGGACCTCATGGTGAGAATACAGTGCTGAAAGTGAACTGTGTCCCTAACAACACGCTGAACAAACACCCTAACAGTTTTCCAACAGCTGTTCCTTCCCTCACTAAAGCATATATACCCTGACACCAAGCAAGGTCCAATTCCATGCAGAGTCAAACAAGGCAGTCTCATATGCACCTGTCTCCTGGGTTGGCTTGATGGAGGATAAAAGATGGCACGTCTAAAGCACCACCAACGTTTTATGAAATAGGGAATTCATCTGGTAAAGCCAGAATACTTCTAAGCAATATGCAAAGGTTTATTCCTTACAAGAAAGGCAGGCTTATAAACTGGATATTTGGGTTGAATATGCTTTCAACCAATTATTTATTCTGGGATTACTATAGATAAATCTATAATGTACACACACGTATAAAACGTATAGATAACACATATTTCAGTTAAAATTATGTTTTCTAAAAATGTTGCTAATACTTGGCATTAAGTATACAAAATATGAAAGCAAAGGAACGGAAGCCATTTTAGTGTTTAGCAAAATAACTTGATCTAAAGAAAAATATATACATTAACAAAAGTACTAAGAATCCATTCATATCTGATCAAATCTCCCCCTCTCTATTCCTATAAGAAAAACTTTTCAGTTAGGCCTCAATAATCAATGAGAAACATGTTGATTAATGAAATTAAATTTTAAAACTAATCCTTCAGGACACTGTGTATTTGACGTAACAAAGGAAATGCATTATTTATTTACCTGTAATATAATGTACTTATTTGCTAATTTTGAAACTCCTTTTCCTGGAAATAAGATTGCTCTCTTTGAAATGTATTTTTATAACTAGAAACAACACTTTCAGTCACTGCTTTTACTCAATAAAAATAGTTAGAATTTATTATCCTAAATAAATGAAGAGAGTATGTTATATTTTAAAGAGTATAATTCTTTAACAGTTAAAAACCAATATAGTATTTTCAAACATCTAAAAGAAACGGCTCTTGTATATCTTATTTATAGAACTGTGTAATATCTAAAATTTGCATGAAAACTGAAGGGCTTCCCTGGTGGCGCAGTGGTTGAGAGTCCGCCTGCCGATGCAAGGGACACGGGTTCATGCCCCGGTCCAGGAAGATCCCACATGCCGCGGAGCGGCTGGGCCCGTGAGCCATGGCCGCTGAGCCTGCGCGTCCGTAGTCTGTGTTCTGCAACGGGAGAGGCCACAACAGTGAGAGGCCCGCGTACCGCAAAAAAAAAAAAAATGAAAAGGGAGAGAGGGTGCCTGATTTTTCTTCATTCCTTTACTCCAATGACATTCACTACTTCTCTTCCATGTGTCAGTCTCTGGGGTAGAATCTGGGTAATGCCAACCAAGGATGATGTGGTCCCTTCTTGGTGCAAGTTCCCTGCTAATGGGAAACAGACAGACACTTACTAGAACAACAGGCTTGTGCCATGACCAAGGGTCACACCACGTGCCCTTGGAGCTCAAGATGTAACTTTGGTGCAGCCACTATGGAGAACAGTCTGGAGGTTCCTCAAAAAAACTAACAGTAGAGCTACATATGACCCAGCAATCCCACTCCTGGGCATATATTCAGACAAAACTCTAATTCGAACAGATCCATGTACCCCAATGTTCATTGCAGCACTGTTCACAATAGCGAAGACATGAAAGCAACCTAAGTGTCCACAGACAGAGGAATGGATAAAGAAGAGGTGGTACATACAGACAAAGGAATACTACTCAGCCATTAAAAGGAATGAAATGATGCCATCTGCAGCACCATGGATGGACCTAGAGATTATCATACTAAGTGAAGTAAGACAAAGAGAAAGACATGTACCATATGATATCACTTATATGTGGAGTCTAAAAAAAATCATAGAAATGAACTCATTTACAAAACAGAAACAGACTCACAGACAGAGAAAACAAACTTATGGTTAACAATGGGGAAAGGTTGGGAGGGATAAATTAGGAGCTTGGGATTAATATATACACACCACTCTATATCTGGGCCACAGAAGAAGCAGGCAGAGTTGATCTCCACACCCCCATCCCTAGACCCCGGCTTAGATTCCTGTCTGCTGCAGGTCTACACTGCACGGGGGACCCGTCCCCATGAGACAGGCCCACGTCACCACCCCAACAGCATCTTGAACGAGTCATGCAGTCAAGACTTCGGCATGTTTTCCAACTACTTGGAGGTTTAAGGATTAAGGGTAACAGGGGCTTGATGCCGGAAATGAGTCGGGAAAAATTGTTCATAATGGCAAGAAGAAACATTTTTGTTTTTAAGGTAAACTGGTCTAAGTGTCTTTCCACACAGCAGCCGGAGGTCCCCGCTTTCCCGGTAAATTGTGCGTTCAGGTGAAACCCCAGCATGGTGAGGATGAAGACATCCCCAGGTGTGGTAACAGGTCTCAGCTCCTGGCCTGCCTGAAGGTTTAAGGGCCAGGAGAGGACCGGGCAGACCAGTTTGGCCGGATCGCACTGCGGCTGGTGACACGGTCCCAGTGTCACTGAGTGCCTTTTTGGCAACCACCAGACATTCTGTAAGGATTCCCTGCGCAGAAGCCCTCTGACACAGCAAGCGCTGTCCTGTTCCAAACCAGGGGAGGAGCCGTGTTTAGGGGATGCTGAGCCATGTGACATGGGCCCCGGAACCCAGCTCCACGTTTCACCCTCGCAGCAGCCCACAGGGAGGTGCATTACTCCCATTTTTATAAAAGATGAGACTGAGGTGAACTGCTGTCCAGCGACAACATGACTAGTCAAGGACGGAGCTGGGGTTCCCATGCGGGGCTGTCTGAGCCCAACCGCCCTAAGATGCTCTGTGGGTCCAAATGACACCTTCCCCAGGTTCTCAGATTCTCAGAATCAAAGTGCAGGGCAGGAGGGGACGTGCACACAAGGCAGCTCTGTGGGGACCTGCTCATCACAGTGACAGCAGGAACAACTCAATGTCCATCCCTAGGAGGCAGTTTAAACAAACCATGATAGGGTCTCGCAGTGGAGGAACTCTGCAGTTCCTCTGCCGGACCAAGGCCAAGGGCACTCTCTGTGAAGACCGTTGTTTCACATAATTGTGAAAGAAAATACAGTTTAAAAAAGCTGTTCCTAAAACTTGAAGCAAAATGAACCAAATGCTTTTTTTTAACTGGACATTGAGTTGGTAACATCAAAACACTGCAGATGGGGTGCATGGGGCATAGGATGAAACAAAATACGCTGTGTTGAAGGGGACGTGATGGGCCCATTAACTGTTCCCTCTGATAGATAGACAGACAGAAGGATAGACAGACATAGATAGATGATAGAAATACATATTAGATCTATAGATAGATAGATAGATGGGCAGACAGACGTTGTTTTCCAACGGTGGGGCTGGAATGGCCCGAGGCCTCTCCTATCTCCTTCCAAGCCCGGGGTGCACGGAAGGGCTCTCCGTCACTAGCTGGTCATCCCAGCTTTTGTGTCTAACTTGAAGTTGCCTGGAAAGGCACATGACATTGGTCAGGTGCCTAACAACCGCGGGCAGCACCCAGGAAACCCAGGTGTGGTTCACCTACAGCAGGGTACCTCGGAGGAGCCTCTTACCCTTCCCTTTACTCTCCTGGGTCTGACAGTCGCAGGCTCCCGTACCAGCTTCCGACGCCAGCAGCGTCTGCAATCCCACCCCCACTTCGAAGACAAGGCCCAAGGGGCCAAAGATTAGGCAGCCCTGTGAAGGCAGAGGAGACCTAAGGGATTGGCGCTCGGAGAGCAGGGCCACTCTCCCAAACCCTGGGCCGGCCCAACAGGGAAAGGGCAGGCAGGGCGGCCGGGAGGTGAAGGCAGGAGGAACCCCAGGTGGCGGCTGGACAGCGAGGTCCAGGCAGAGCCCCTGGGCTCCTTGCAGGTGGAAGGGAGACGTCCTGCTTGCCAGCCCTGGGAACAGGACTCAATCTCAGTGCAAAGACCGAAAATGCACGTGCAGAACCCTGGCATCCTTGGAGTGCCCCGGAAAGGAGGGGGGTGCGGGGCTCCCTGACAGCTGGCTATGCCGGGCAGCCTGCCTGTGACCCTCCCTCCATGGCCCAGGCTCCCTGCTTCCAACCAGGAGTTCAGAGTCACATGGGTCGACGGTCCACGTGGATTCACAGGAGTGTGGATTCGCAGGTGTATGTACACCCACACACCCCAAAGAAGCAGCCATCCCCGTGGTGTCCTCTCCATGTGAGGACACAGCTCTGAACTCATAACAAAACTCAGGGCCAGATGTGACCCAAAGGAGGCACGTTTCCCAGCATTTTATTTGACTCACAACCCTCTCTCACAGTCATATACATTATGACAAGTTCCCTTGGGGATCATTTAAAAGGATACTTAACAAATATTCATTACACATAAAGATAAATCTTGACTTGTTGTGTAACTAGTGGTGCATACTGTGAGCCTGTTTTCATTTTATGGGAAACAACTTAGATGTGGGCAAATGAGTTACCAAGTGATTAATGATTTCATTCTCTGTATGGGAACGAAATGTACGATGAAATGCAGACTGAAACTTAACTGTGTATTCTGGGCAAAACTGCTCTTGCAAACTGGATGTTTGACATTTTCCCTTAAGATCAAATGGCTCTTATTTTAAATGACAAAGGGAGAAATGGCTTTTCGGCTGCAACTTGCAAGCGCTTCTGCACAAACAGTGCAGTATGTGTAAGGACAGTCCCTACTCCCCAGGGAAGAAAAAAATGAAGACATTGTAGGACGGCAGCAGCATACATGTATTTTCTAACTTGCAGTTTTACGGACACTTAGACCAAGAGACATACCCTTTTTACTTGGATCCACAGCTTAGCTGTCTCGGGAGGAGTATCACAAGGCGAATTTGTATAATGAGCCCCTTTTTTATCTTCCTCATTAACTCACATCTCAACATCAGGGCCCCTTCTGTTTCTCACTTTTTTTTTTTTTTTCGTCGGTACGCGGGCCTCTCACTGTTGTGGCCTCTCCCGTTGCGGTGCACAGGCTCCGGACGCGCAGGCTCAGCGGCCATGGCTCACGGGCCCAGCCGCTCCGCGGGCATGTGGGATCTTCCCGGACCGGGGCACGAACCCGTGTTCCCTGCATCGGCAGGCGGACTCTCAACCACTGCGCCACCAGGGAAGCCCCTATTTCTACCTCTTTAACGATGCCAACCCTGGTACACTTTCCCAGTTCCCTGCTGTAAATCACTGCATAAAGGACCTTCTCCCGGCCCCCGTCTGGGTGTCCACCCGGCCTCTCCTGATGTGCACATGCAAGGTGGGCTCAAGACAACCACAAGGGTGAAGCCACTCAGGCTGGGAGCAGGGGCTCCACTTTTCTATATGCATTTATTATAAACAGAGACACATTACTAGTGTACTGTGAACATTACAGAAGTTGCCCGGAAATAAAACTTTGGAAAGGATAAGACAAAAATTAAATACTTCCTTCCCTAAACCCAATGGATCATGAGGCAGGCCCACTGGGACACACACCCGCCCTCTGCAGACTGCTCCTCTAAGAATGAGCAAGTGATATCAGTGGTAGCGACACGATGACCTGGACAGCTCGTTTCCCTCCACAGAGGGCAGGGTGTCTACTGTGTGGCATCTGGGACATCATCCCTGCCCATCCTCAATAAGGAAACGTTTCCTTCATCCCCCCAGGATGCAACCAGGGGTTTTAGTCCAATCAAGGGGTACAGAGCCGGGAACGGAGGAACGCAGCGCCAACATCCCTAGCAGTCTGTCCAAGAGGAGGATTCACCAAGTACAGCCTACAGCACGGTAGCCATTCCCTGTAGGAAACAGCATCTCTGCCCAAGCAGTGTCCTCTGAATTTACCAATAATAGCAGAGTGTGCACAGAACTTTCAGTCTTCCTCAAAAATAGCCTTTCCTATCACACTTCCACAAAGTGACCAGAAATATTAGTAACAATAGCTCCAAGTTAAGCGTTCACTGTGTGTGAGGTGCTGTATACATTTAAATTACGGGCTCTTCTTTGTTGCAAAACTCCTATATATCCTGGCTCCCCCCTCACCTCCTCAGAGAAGTTCTCTCAGGGTTACTTGAGATTCTGCCTCCCGGGCCTGAAGTCCTAAAAGTCCCTGCTGAATAAAACATAACTCTCAAAAAAAAAAAAAAAATGATGGGCTCTTCACAACTCTAGAAGCAGGTGTATCATAACCCCTTTTTCCAGATGAGGAAGTAAGAACACGGGGTGTCTTAGGTTCCCCTCAAAACAGAGCTTGACCTTAGGTGCAAATCCCAAGGAAGCAAGAGTGAGGGGGTATCGGAGTGAGCCTGGGGTAGGGGCACAGACACGAGATAGAAGGGGGTACCCGGCTGCCCGTGGCTTGGTGACAAGCTAATTGCTCAGTGTCACTTCAGGCTGGTCCTGTGTCTCCCAGCAACCCAGGGGGCAGGAGGAAGGCAGTTTTATCCTCACAGCAAGTGGATCCTAAGTCACGTCCTACATCAGTGACCCCAGGGAAGGAGGAGAGAGATGCTCAGTATGGGAGGGAGGCCAGGGCTTGTCATGTGCTCGTGACATGGGGGACAAGATGCTGTCACACACAGAGTCCCTTGTCTGAGCAGTTGGGCCAGGAAGGGGAGCAGGCGTGCAGATCTGGAGAGGGACAGGACCTGTCCAGGCAGCTCGCCGCGCAGGGCAGGATGGGAGTTCAGGGTCAGGAGACCTGGCTAGACCTTCCCCAGAGCTCCTCGCGCCTCTGTTTCATGGTTTCCTCCAGGCGAACAGACAAGACTTCACTTAAACCACAGTAAATGTAATTGTGACTCTGGTTCGCCATAACAATCCTTGACTTTGTGAAAGCCAGAGTCAGAAAAGGGAGAGTATTTTATAGTTTCTTTATAGACACTGTCTATTAGTTTGTTTCGAGATGCAGTTAGAAAATAGATGTTCACAGCTCTACCAGCCCATCCCATCAAAGAATCTTGGGTCAAGAAACAAAGTATGCTCTGTCGCCCCCGAATGAAGATGTGGTAGGAAAAAGCCCCAGAGAAAACCCTAAGCTAGTGGACAGCTGTACCCACATAGGACAGAAGGAGTTCCTCAGAAGCCCCCTTGGTGTGCAGCTTCTCTTTTCCCCCATCTGGATTTAATCAAGTCAGCAAATCAGGAAAGTAGACAGGAACCAAAATATCTCCAACACGCACACTTCCATCTGAAGTCTATTTATACGCCCTCCGAGATGGACTTAGCTTTGGAAGCACCTGTGTTGTCTTAGAAACACTGTTGCCAAGCATAACCTGTGGATGGTAGCTGCCCCTGGACACCCGTCTGAGCACATGCGGCTCCCTTGGAGCAAAATAAAATGCACCCTTTTAAGAAGAGAGGAAGAGAAAACATTTTCTCTAGAAAGGCTTCTTTATACAGCCCCAGTGTGGCAAAGCTCAGAGCCAGCACTGGCCCTGAGGTGGTGAATAGCACTGGTTCCGTTCCCGAAAGACTTCAAAACAAGATCTCCTCCAAAGACGCACATTCTTGCTTAGAGTACTGAACTTCCTCAATATGCTCATTCATTCCCACAGGTACGATGCGCCTACTGTGTGCCGGTACCGTTCTCCAGAGTCTCGTGGGGAAAAGGGGGTCAGGGAACGCAGGGTGCATTTTTGGCAGCGGACAGAAACATGTGGCTAGCTTGCTTTTGGCTTACTTCTAAAAGAGACAGTGTTTGTCGTTGGATAAATAGAGATAATGCAAATGCAAATATTCCGGGGAGAAATAACATACTGATGTCAAGTTAATAACGGTTGTCAGATCCTGTCATGAGACTGCAGTTTACTGGGAGAGTATTTTTAGAGAAAGTAGGGTGCTGAAAGGGGAAAATATAGATAGAGAAAAGAAAGATACACAAACGGAGATCTGAGCCCCAAAGGTCTTCCTCAGTATTAGCTGATGGCAATTCACTCAATACTACTATGTGCCGACCATGGATTTTACTGTTCAACTTAAAAAAAAACCAGGGGCTTCCTTGGTGGCGCAGTGGTTGAGAGTCCGTCTGCCGATGCGGCGGACACGGGTTCGTGCCCCGGTCCGGGAGGATCCCACATGCCGCGGAGCGGCTGGGCCCCGTGAGCCATGGCCGCTGAGCCTGCGCGTCCAGAGCCTGTGCTCCGTAGCGGGAGAGGCCTGCGTACCGCAAAAAAAAAAAAACAAAAAAAACCCCAGAAGACTAGCAGATTTGAGAAATCTGTAAGTGTGTATATGTGTGATCCCAAAATTTAAGTCTTATTAATTTTTGGTAAAATTTAATTATTACAGTAGAGATACTATGGGAGCTCATTAGCTATAGACAGGCCTCCTTGGCACCAACCTAAATCCCATTTATCTTTATGGTACATGCGACGTCCTTGTCCCAGAAATCCTCATGGGATGACCCATCAGATCTGGTTCATGGCTGTGCGGGGGGTTCAGTGCATTGGTCCACAAGCTTTGGTGTATAAATTATGAACCACCTAGAGGGCATCTGATAAACGTGGATTCCCTAGTAGAGTCTGATTCCTGAATATTTAAAAAGCACCCTGGCTGGCGCTGAGCAGACTTTGAGAACCTCTTGCATGAGCCAACAATGGCGAAGCAAGCGGCAAGAAGGTGGAAAGACAGCTCTGTATTGTGACCCGATCAACTTCGTGAACCTCAGCCTACCTTCTGTGAGACTTATATCCAGGTCCTTAAAAAGGATGGACTACGATGAAGACGTCCAGGAACAGGTACACTAACAATGGGCGTAAACAGTGGACTTGACCTGGCTTCCTCTGGTTCAAGTCCAGCCGCAGACGGCAGGGACAGCCCATCTCAGGGGTCAGCAAATTCCTGTCCCCTGTGTTTTCCTGTGGTCAGCAAGCTAAGAATATTTTCTACAATTTTTAAATGGTTGAGGGAAAAAAGCAAGATAAGAATAATATTCCATGGCATGAGAAATTACATGAAATTCAAATTTCAGTGTCCATTATTTATCGGATAATAAGTCTTTAGTGGATCCCAGCCACACCTGTTTTTTTACATACTAAACGCTTATGTATGTAAGCTCAGTGCTGAGTGGGCTCCGCAGAGACACACAGTCTGAAAACATGTGCTATCTGGCCCTTTTACTTTGAAAAGTGTGCCAACTCCCGACCTGTAGGATACAATCCAAAAGCCTTTCAAGGGCACAGAGCCCTCGGGATCTGGACATGCCAGCTTTATAACCTCACTCTCCCAGTGCCTCTTCATCCAGTTTCTTCAGCACTTTCTCGGAAACACACGACTGTCCTTGGAGCTGGTGGGCTGCCCTCTGGTGAGCAGCTCACTGTGGTTCTGCCAGCTCGGGAATACTCTACCCAAGAGGTGATTCTGTTATCCCCAAACTGCTTATCCCAGCAGGACCTAACTATTTTGATCACGTTGCTTAAAGAATACGTTACAGAACATAATGAGTGTAAAGAGACAAAATATGATTATTTTCGCGTAACCTAAGATAGATGTTTAAGGAAAACAAAGTTAAGTTGCTATGAATGAATGAATGACTGGTTTACTTAGGTGATGGAAAGTCTAAGGACTAAGGAGGAAAAAAAAATGTGTCAGTCCCAGGAGGGTTCTGCACTCAGATTTTTTTTAATTGAAGTTGATTTCTAATGTTGTGTTAGTTTCCAGTGTACAGCAAAACATATATATATATTCTGCTTCATATTCTTTTCCATTATGGTTTATCACAGGATATTGAACATAATTCCCTGTGTCGTACAGTAGGATCTTGTTGCTTACCTATTTTATATATAGTAGTTTGTATCTACTAATGCCAAATTCCTAATGTATCCCTCCTCCCCACTTTCCTCTTTGGTAACCATAAGTATGTTTTCTACGTCTGCGGATCTATTTCTGTTTCGTAAACTGCACTCAGATTTGATCGAAATTCTTTTTAAGTTCTTAGCTGATTTTAGAGAATCCGAAGCTGAAAACCATAAGCAGTGAGTTCTGGGTGTGACCCTCTATCTAAAGATTGCAAAATACACGTAAATGCATATCTTTAGAACATTTCATAGTTTCAACTCACTCATTCATTTAAGCGATCAATCATGATCCCACTCCGGTCAGATCACTGGTTTCCACTATCACAGGCCGGCAGTTCCCTACACTCCCCGCTGTTTCATGGACAACTTCTCCCAACAGGGTCAATTCTGTCCCCGTCCTACAGCTAAGGGAGCTGTGCTTGGCTTTCGGTCGCTTGCCCGGGTCTCATAGCTGAGACGTGGTACGTTTACGTCCAGCCCCAGACAGCCCGACTCTGGGAAATAGCATCCTCAACCACTCCGTGATTCCGACTCCAGAGAAGCCAGGGCTAAAAGATATTCTAAATTATAAGATTTCTAAATATTTTTGCTATCCAACACTCCACCATGGGCTATGAAAAAAAAGATTCACTTAAATTTGGAAGTTTGAAAAGGAAAATTCAGATTAGGGACAATTAACACACTCAGGAAAGAGACTTATCAGAGTTCCATTCCAGATGCTACACGTCAGTGAAAGTGTGTTCAGGCATCTGAACGCTCAAGCCCAGGGCCAGAGGAATCCACTCAAGTGATGGTTTTCTGATGTTTTCACCCCAAAGCCTGCACTTTGGGAGTCTCCACAGGGCAAGCATGTGGGCAGGGTGCTAACAGGGGTCTCAGTGGCCCCACTGCCTGCAGTTAGAGGAAGAAACTGCACAACTTGGTCTGGCAGTCGGGGAGCCCCTCTCTGTACCTCTGCGTCTGAGCATGCATCTATGGGACACATAGCAAACACCACCACCAACAACAGCATTCTCTTTTCTGGGAACAAAAGTCAAATCATACGCAACTGTAATGCAACCTCAAAACATAAAGCTAACCTATGTTGTGAATTTTTAATGTATATTCTAGCTTGTCACAAAAGTGTTTGGGGCAATACGGCAGGCACCACTATTTAAAATCCCCTCTTTACCAAAACAATAAGCCCATGTCTGCAGTGACAGCCCTAACCAGGTACTGAGGCCGACTTACCTTCCAACACTCACTTCCGGTTTTAGAAGGGAAACTACCACCCACAGGCAGCTCTTGCATCCTAAGCAAATGGGCATAGTTATAGTGAATGGATTCACCTGGCATTTAACATCCAAATGAGAAGTTTCAGCAGAGAGGCAAACTAATTTTACCTATTGGAAAATAGTTCACTCACTTAATTCAATAACCAAATACAGGGAGTTCCCTGGTGGTCTAGTGGTTAGGATTCCAGGCTTTCACTGCCACGGCCAGGGTTCAATCCCTGGTCAGGGAACTGAGATCCTGCAAGCCGCACCGTGCAGCCAAAAATAAATAAAAATAAATAGGTGAAGTTTAAAAAAATAATCAAATTCAAATCCAAAAATACTTAAACACTTCAGTGGTTCTGGAATTCCAACACCTCACAAAACCTAGTTTAGCTATTTCTATTTAAAGGGTCACTGAATCACCCCGGTTCGTGGACCCCGCCCTCTTGTCTCTAGGACACCAGCTCCACCTGTAGCAACCGGACGTCCATCACCATGAAGTACCATCTTACCCAGACAGTGATTCTGGCCGGACCCTCTTCTCCTCCCTCACCTGTCCACTCTGTGTGTCACATCACGTCCCGGCCTCAACACTGCCTCCTTCACCATTACCCCCAGCCTGTGCCCCTCCTGTTTAGGGCCCCCTCTCCCGCTAAGCAGACCTTCGCAAGAATCTCCAGCAGTCCCCTTCTTGTCCATGGTCACTGCTGCCTCTCTAAAGTCCGGTTTTTAAGGGACCTCTGAGATAATTGTATTGAAAAGAATTCTTCTCTGATGCAGACAACTGGACTTGATTTTCAGCTCTGCATTTTTGTATGCACTGGTTTTGTCTGATATGGGAAACACCAATACTAACAAATTAAATAAAAAGCATCTGGCTGCACTTCAACTCTTTAATGCCCGAACCTTTGATTCCCGAGCGACAGAACAGTGAGGAGTGATGCGGGCAGGGGGTCCAGGGCGGGGGGCGGAGAGTGGAGGCTAAGCGTGCACCCTCCAGGTGCATGGCGGCATCGACCGAAAGAACCTGCACAACCTAAAAGCCGAGTTATCTTTTATTCAGCGGACAGCACTGAGCACTTAAGCCTGGCACACAGGCTCTCGGGTAGCACTGAGGGACTGCTCTGAAGAGACAAGGGGGGAGCCAGGATATACAGGAGTTTTTGCAACAAAGACCAGGTAGTGGGAACATCAAAAGATTACCGTTAATTAAAGAAAACCAGACATCTCAAGTTAAGGAATTTAGCGCTTTTCTATGCATCTAAGGGAAGATGCATGAGTCTGGGCTCACTGACATCATCCCTTTGACGGGCACCGCGGCTACCTGGGGCCAGTGTCCCGTCTCTTCCCAACCTGAACCTCTTCAGTGATGAGGAAGCTGTAATGTGACGGCCTGATGGCTGCAACACCCTTTGTGTACTGATACGGCAGCAATGTTGTCTTTTTCATTGATAACAGCAACTGGGCACTGCCAGGCCTTGGCCATGGGAGGGGCCAGGGAGGCAGGCCCACCCCAGGACCCAGGACACGCCCAGCTGCAGGAAAGGCCTGGTGGCACATCCGGGAGATGCCAGAACAAGGCTGCATTTGTACCAACTCTGTTTATTTGCCTCTGCAGTAACACTGTGTGAAGCTAAAGGACATTCTCAACATCTAGGTACAGGACTCCCTTTGCACAACGAGAATGTTTAGACTGTCGGGGGACCTACCCCCACTTCCAGATCTAGCTGACGGAGTCACACCCAACAGGACTGGGCTGCCCCCCGGGTCCTTGCCCGTGTGGCTCCCACGTCCATCGGCCTCCCCACTTTTCAGAGCAGATCTGTGGGGAGGGAGGGCTGGGGAGTGAGGCTCCACCAGAGAAAAGGAGTCGAGCCTCTTCTCGAGGAAAGGTCAGAGAAAAACAAACCAGTACCCCACCATCAGGGAGTAGATTGGCAAGCAGAGACCTGGGAGATGCAGGGGCACAGGCAGAGGGGCCCATGGGAGTCACGTGGGAAACTTGCAAAACTCCAGGGGCCCAGGCTGCCGGGACCCAAGTCCCTTTGGGAGGGGGCCCTTGTCCAGCTGCGACGCACCTAGTCAGCTGGGAGCTCCCTGAATTCTGCATGCATCCCTCCCCGCCAGCCCCGCAGGCATCTCCCCCACTACTCCAACCCCAGGCCAGGACAAAGTTATTCAAAAACAGTCATCCAGCGGTTAGAAATTCCAGCTGTCACCTCACCGTGGAAAATAAAAGCAACTGTCTCCTTGTCTTCCGAGAATGTTCATGGACCCTGATGACCTGCTGGAGCCCAACATGCCCCCGCCCCCCAGTTGTATTTTCTTTTTCCTCTCATCTGTCCCCGCCCCATGGCAGAGGGATTTGTGGGTTTCTCTGTTTTAACAAAGAAGCCCTTATCACCTTCTTACGTACCCTTCAAGGGCAGTAAGCTCCCTTCCTTTTCCTAGGAAACGCTCTTTGTTTCTACAAATAAGACACTGGGATAAACACAGGAGGAAGTGTCCTGTGAAGAAGCAAACACCCAGCAGCTCAGCTGGTGAAGCTCATAATGGAGGACGTGCACTCAGACTCTGGGACAGCGCCTCATTTGGGTGACAAGAAAGCGGGAATTCTAAGGAATCCGTCTGAATTAGAACTCAGGATCTGGGCTGGACAGCCAACAGCCGGGAGCAGCACATTCCAACCTGTGATAAGATGTCCTTTACTCACTCAGGTCACTGCGGTAGGCAGGCTGGAGTGTCCCCCGCAGTAGTGTCCACGGGAAAGGGCACCTGCGGGAAGGGGGTCCCCGTGGGGGTGGCCTGCCCTTGCCCCTCAGGCCTCACCCCCCTGCCTTCTGTGAGTCTGCAGGGAAGCAGGGGCTGGACGCGGTGTGGACCATTCCCTGAGGTGCCTGGGGCCAGAGCAGGGGTGGAGGTCCCCAGCCCTAGAAAGAGTGTGGCCTCCAGCACACAGGGCAGAGGGGGTCATCGGAGACTCAGGAGTAAAGAGGAAGATGGGCCAGATAAGGACGGTAAAGTGGAGCAGAGGGTGCTGCGGAGGGTGAATAGCTGGTGCTGAGTCAGGGACACGTCTAGAAGCTCTGACCCTGCCCCCCAGATGGCTCCAGCAGGGCCCCATCGCCAACCTCTGCAAAGGCAGCAGTGGGGCCGCACCATAGGCCCAGCAGGATGGGGATCCCTGGGTGAGGCTTCCCTGCTGCCATGACAACCATGGATGCTCTGGTCCAAGCAAACGTTGCGCTGAGTCAAAAACTGCCAGGTCTGCGCTTGCGAAGGTCTGGGCCAGTCATTCAGCCTGAGAAAGGCCGCGACCCCTGCCCACAGCCTGAAGGGTGCGACTGCACCTGAAGTCCGCAGCTGGGCCTCTGCGCCTCGCTGGCCAGGTTCACTGTCAGCAGGCAGCCAGCGTTCAGGTCCACAGTCGCTTGCCTGGACTGGTTTCCCAGGACAAGGTCACTAATAAGACCCCCACAAGAAGTGCGTATTGAACCCTCTCCCCCGCAAGGACGCTGATGCAGGAAGTGAGCCAGTAACTGAGCTCATAAAGTCGTGCCTCTGCCTGAAATCGCTGGGGCTTCTTGGACGGCAACAATTCACAGAAATAAATGGGTGAACTGTATGGTATGTAAATTATACCTCAATAAAGCGTTATTTTTTAAATTATGGAAACAGAATGTTTATTTCAATGTAAAGTCTCTACCCACTAAAACTCTAAAGTCCCAAAGTAAATTTCTAAAATCTCTTGAACCTTCGTTGATGTGTCCAACCTTCATCGTTTGGAAAATAAGACTTTTTAAAAGGTGTTCTTCCTGGGCTTCCCTGGTGGCGCAGTGGTTGAGAGTCCGCCTGCCGATGCAAGGGACACGGGTTCGTGCCCCGGTCCGGGAAGATCCCGCATGCCCGCGGAGCGGCTGGGCCCGTGAGCCATGGCCGCTGAGCCTGCGCGTCCGGAGCCTGTGCTCCACAACGGGAGAGGCCACAACAGTGAGAGGCCCCGCCTACCGCAAAAAAAAAAAAAAAAAAGGTGCTGTTCCCTTCCTTTCCTTGCTTTTATTTTCTTGAAAAGGTATTGATTTAGATGGCCTAGGAGGCAGCTGGCGGGGGGGGGGGGGGGGGGGGGGGAAGGAGTGGGACATATGCAGGGCATTAAAGGGGTAAGTACGTCCATCTATGGATGGTTCTGGAAACCAGGCTCTTGGTGTCAGAGCTGGGAGTCAGCCCTGCGGCGAGTGGGAGCTTGGGAGGTACAGCGTGTGCGTATATGAAGATGTGCCCGTGGGTAGGAGGAGGGTAACAGGGAGCGCGTCAGAGCAAATGCAAGTATCGATAACCGGGGAACTGGGATGAGTGCTGAAAGGGATTCTTTGTAGTAAGTGCGCAACTTTCCTATAAACTTGACATCCTTCCAAAATAACCGATTAAAAAATATACTGGTAGAAAATGGAGAAAGGACTATCGAACCGCACAAGGATACTGGGGGTAATTTCCATCTGATTCTTCAGCCAGCACGAGAGCCAGCACCCGCCCCTCCTATCTCAGTCTCTCCAACACCCCGACCTCCCAGCCCCTCCCCCTTCTCTTGGCCCCTGGTTTTTCTGTCTCTGCTGCTCCGTGTTTCTCCAGACTCCTCTGCTCCTTTTTCCTGCCTTCCACAGACTGACCCTCTTTCTTTCCTTCTCCTTCCTGCTCCCTCCCCACCTACCCAATAGAGAACTCAATTCCAAAAGGAGTTAGACTGTATCTTTTATTATTTAGGATGTATAAGATATAAACATTTACAAAGAATTTGAGAAACTTTATAATAATTTATTATTTTCTTCTTAAATAACAGTTTTGGTCACTTTCTAAATTTTAGAAGTATAATGAGTAAAGAGTAGTTTAAAATTTTTCTCTCTGGATAAAAAAACGTAATTTTTTTTTTTACTCTCTATATAGTCTTTTGTTCTCCCTATGGGTCAGTCATCCTTAATTTTAAAAAAAGTTTCTGTGATCCTAATTTGCCTCTGGGACCTATGTGGATATAACTAATAACAAATAACAGATGGACAGACAGACAATGGACAGGTGGATGGACAGATGGACTGCTGGACAGAGAGAAGATGCATCACTCTTTCTGCACTGCAGTCCCAGTGCCATCAAACGCAGGTGACAACAAGGCCACCGTCCCAGGTGGCCACAAGAACTCAGTGTGCTCATGTCCTGTAAACACACACAGCACAGAGCTGCCATGTAAGAAGCCATCAGGAGAGGACCGCGGATGGGCCATCTCCCTTCTCCGACATGCTTTTTGAACCCCTGGCCACACACCAGAGCAGATCAGTTTCATGTTATTTACTGACCTCCTTCCTGCGCCTACATGCTAGGCATGTACAAAACAAGAAGCGCAGCCCCTGGGGACGCCTAAAGGACAATCCTATCTCTGGACCAAAAACACAGTGGCCGCAAACGCTAGCACGTAAATACCCATATCAAATGATAAATAAATTTAGAAGCTCCACGTTCACAGAAACTCTCTCTCTCTCTCTCTCTCTCACACACACACACACACACACACACACACACACACACACACACACACACACACACTCACACACACTCTCTGAACAGGGTGAACTTGATCCAGAGCTTAGCCAACCTGAGAACCAGCCCCAGGGAGAGCACTCCCATTTATGGCCACCTGTCCCCTCCTTCAGCTCCACAGGAGACAACGGTGCTATATTTAGACGGGTCCGTGATTCCAGACACCGAAGCCAGGGAGCACGGATCAGCCTCTTCCAAGCACTCCTCTTCCAAAAGCCAAGTGGCCACGAAAATAATAAAACGACAGCTATAATCTGTAGAACTGGGGGTGGGAGGATGCCTCCACAGGGGATGTGTTTTCCTTGCCGATTTCAGCATGGGGATGATTGGCGATTTCAGCGTCGGCTGGGCTGCTGACTCTTCATATGCTTCCCTGCACCAAGCCCTGCGCCCACGCAGCATGCCGCCTGCGGGAACACTCCTTTCCCAGACACTCGGGCCTGTGAGCAATGGTACAGCTGTTGTCACTCTCAGGTTACCAGCACACCCCACCCTGCGTACCAGCCCAGCACCCGGAGGCTAATGATCACAGGGCTTAGCTTTTTAAAATCCCAGTCATTTACTGCGAGGCCGCACAACAAATTTATGTGAAAGGCATTGCACACGTTTTACATTCTTAGTGAAATCATAAAGTTTTAGTGTTTTAAAAATTACTTACTAAAACCCAGGTAATTCTAATAAGGGATAGAGCCCAGAAACCGTACGGGAGAAACGAATGAACAGCCGTGCCCTAACTACAAAAAACGAAATGAAATGTGTGGCGTAACTGGGTGTACTTCCAAGGGTGCATTATACTTTCTTCGATAATTTTATTTCCTCTCTGTTTTCAAATAAACTGCCTGAAATGTCAACTACATTTACTAGGCCCTACAATTATTATTTTGATAGGAGATGCTTTGACACATGACTTTTTCAATAGACTTTGTTTTTAGTTTCGCAGCAAAATTCGGCAGAAGGTACAGAGATTTCCCAAGTAACCCTGTCCCCACACATGCCTAGTCTCCCCCACGATCAACAGCCCACAACAGAGTGGTACCTTTGCTATAACTGATGAACCTGCATTAGCATCGTTATCACCGAGAAACCCTAGTTTACTTTAGGGTTCACTCTTGGTGTTATAGATTTTATGGGTTTAGACAAATGTATAATGATGTATCCACTGTTGTAGTATCAAACAGAGGAGGGACACTGCACTAAAAATCCTTTGAGCTCCACCTGTTCATCCCTCCTGTCCTCCCCGACTCCCTAACTAGGCAACCACTGATCTTTTCATTTTCTCCATAGTTTTGTCTTTTCCAGAATGTCACATATTTAGCCTCATACAGTGTGTAGCCTTTTCAAATTAACTTCTTTCACTTAGTAATGCATGTAAGGTTCTTCCATGGCTTTTCATGGCCTCATAGCTCATTTCCTTTTAGTGCTGAATAGGATTACACTGTCTGGACGTACCAGGCACATACATCTTAAAAGAAAAAGGAAATGGTTCCGAAGGAATAAACACTCTATGCCCTGTCTCTCCCACTCACTGCAGCTGTAACACCTGGCCGGAAGGCATGGAGCAGCGATTTGAGAACTCTGAGACATAAACTATAACAGGCGAACTGGGGATGAAGCCTGGAATTCACAATACCACCAAACTGGTGCTCAGTTTACCATTTTTTCGAGTCCTGACTCAATGCAGCATGAACTGTACAGAGGACAAAGGCACGGACAGAGTATCTGCTCCCAGGGCAGGGGAGGGGCCCCAGTGCTCAGAGAGAATGGGGGAGGCCCCTGTACACTCACCCTGCGCTCGCGAGCCCAGTCCCAAGCAGTCTCGTGGTGGTAGGGCTGCTGGTACAGTGGGGGCCAAAGAACGCTAGAACTCTGAGCAGCTGTGCTTCTCAGAGGGTAGAGTAAACCCCACTGCTTTTTCCACTCTCTTCTGCTGCTGCTTTGCTCCAGAAGTGGGCAGTCTCAGGAACTGCACCTCGGATCCGGGTGAATAAAGCCCCAGCTTTCTGGCTGGAGCACCAAAAGGGGAAGCCCAGAGAAGCAGACAGCCCTGGAGAGACTGCAGAAAAGGAGGAGCTCAAGAAACTCCATGAAGTCGTATGAACTCCCTGTGGCATCTCCAAACCGCACCAATGTGGATCTGACCCTTAGCAGCAGTCACAGCCTTTGAGAACTGGACTGTAAGACAGACCGTCCCCCGGGGCCCAGACTGGCCACGGGTGGCACAAACGTGGGGAAAATCTGAAAGCATCGTAAAGGCTTTGTAAGCAGAACTGACACTGAAACAATAACCACGGAAAGCTTGGCAGAAATTTAAACTGAACTCAATTGAGTCAACTGCCTGATAGAACAAAAATATCAACATTCTCATAAGACTTAACTAAAAGCCAGAATATCATAACGTAATATTCAACAAGTCTATCCAAATTTACTCATCTCAATTCACATGGGGAAAGGCAACCATCAGACGCCACGGCAAGATGATCCGTAGAGCGGAGCTGTTTCACAGAGACTTTAAAGCAAACGTCACAAAAGCACTCCAAGAAGTAAGAGCAAATACACTTGAAATCAATGGAAACATAGGACGTCTCAGCAAAGGAACAGAAGATACAAAGAAAACGAAAAGGAAATCTTAGCTTTGAAAATACAATAACTGAAATTAAAAACACCTTGGATGGGCTCAAGAGCAGATTCACTGATTTTGAGTATCTGTCCATATAAATTCTCCAATCTGAATAACATAAAGAGAAATGATTGACAAAAAGTACACACAGACTCAGGAACCGATTAGACAACACCAAAAGGTCTAATATGTGTGTCAACAGACCCCTAGGAGGAGAGAAGAATGCATTGCAGAAGAAAATATTTCAAGAAATAATGGCAGAAAACTCCCCAAATTTGGTAAAAGACATAGCCTGCAGATTCAAGAAGTTCAGTAAACCCCATATAGGACAAATATAAACAAAGCTACCCATGAGGATGTTATAACCAAACTATTTAAAGATAAGGAAAAAAAATCATGAGAGCAACAAGACAGATCCTCATTTCTTATATGAGAATGATCTGAACAACTACAGAAACTATAATAGCTAGAAAGAAGTGGGGGAAAGCGCTTTAAAGTACTGAAAGAAAAGAATTATAAGCCCAGATTTCTATATCTAGCAAATATATGCTTCTCGCATGAAGATGAAATAAAGACATTCTCAAATGAAGGCAAAGAGAATTCACTGCCAGCAGAACTGGTCTAAAAAAATGGCTAAAGTAAGTTCTTCAGATTAAATGAAAACAATGAGGAGGAAACTTGGAACATGAGGGGCAACAGAAATGATAAACATGTAGGCAAACATTAAGAGGCGGTTCTTCTCTTCTTGAGTTTTTTACAATACAGATGTAACACATAACCATGGAGAATGCCTATATTCCACATGAAATGATACAGGACTGATTCTAGGGAGACTGTGAAACGTTTGTATATTTCAATCCATACAATTTCAATCCCCTACAATTAAACAAAAGTTACTTAAAAACCACAGTAGAAAAATTAGAATGAGACACTAAGTTTTTTCAAATAACTCGAAAGAAGTCAGGAAAGGGGAAACAGGAATGCAAAACAGGCAAGAAAGGGAAAAAAATAACTAAATTGTTGACCTAAATTTTAAAAAATCAATAAAAACTACAGATCAATGTTTTTCATTCATATAAATAGTTTAATGGAATTTAATGGTTTGATGCTATGATTTAATGTGAATGGTCTAAACACTTCAGCTGAAAGATGGATTATTCAAATATATACTGTCTTCAAGAAACTTACTTTAAGTATAATGAAATAGGTAGTTAAAGTAGTATTATGGAAAAAATATACCATGCAAATGTTAACCCAAAAAAAGCTGGAAGGGTTATGTCAATATGAGATAGAGATAATATGTCAGAAAATTCAAGAAAATTACCAGGGATAAAAAGGGATATTACACAATAATAAAGGGATCAATTCGTCAAGAAGACATAAGAATCCTAAACTTCAACACACCAAACAAAGACACTTTGAAATACATGAAACAAAAACTAACAAAACTCATCAGAGAGATAGACAGATCCACAACTAAATTTTGAGACAACAGTCCTCTCTTGGTAATCAATATAACTAATACACAGTCAACAGGATACAGAAGAACTGAATGACACTATCAACCAACCAGATCCAATTGACATTTCTGCAACTCCATTCAACTGTAGCAGAAAACAGCTGTCCAGTGCACATAGAACACTCACCAAGATAAAACATCTCCTGGGTCACAAAACAAACCTCACCAGATGTAAAAAGAATTGAAGGCATGTAAAATATGTTCTCTAACCATACTGGAATCTGACTAGAATCAATAACAGAAAGAGAACCATAACATTTCTAAGCACTTGGAAACTGCTTGTATTATAAATAATATACTTATAATAATCCATGGGATATAAAGGAAGTTTCAAGGACTTGAACATAAATGAATAAATAAATTAAAATTGATGGGATGATAACAAGGAAGTGCTCAGAAGAAAACGTATTATAGTATAAAATGCTTATTTTAGAAAAGAAATGTCTGAAATCAATAATCTGAGTTCCACCTAATTAAAACAAGAGAAAATAAACGGAATCATGGAGAAGTCAGATAACAATAAAGATTAGAGCAGGGCTTCCCTGGTGGCGCAGTGGTTGAGAGTCCGCCTGCCGATGCAGGGGACACGGGTTCATGCCCCGGTCCGGGAAGATCCCACATGCCGTGGAGCGGCTGGGTCCGTGAGCCATGGCCGCTGAGCCTGCGCGTCCGGAGCCTGTGCTCCGCAACGGGAGAGGCCACAACAATAAGAGGCCCGCGTACCGCAAAAAAAAAAAAAAAAAAAAAAGAGAAAATGACAACAAAAGTTGGTTCTTTGTAAATAAAATAAAATAAATTTGTAAAGCAAACAAAGTTGATAAATATATCACAAGAGTGATAGAAAAGAGAGAAGATACCACTTAGTAATATGAAGAACTATAAAGAAGATATCACTATAGAAACCACAGATATTAAAAAGAATAGTAAGGGAATGCCCTTCACAGATCCATGCACACAATTAAACAACTTACGTGAAATGGACCAGTTCCTCAAAACCACAAACTACCAAAATCTCACGGAAGATAAAATGGATGATTCAAATATACTTGTTTAAAAATTTGAATTTGTAGTTAAGAACACGTAAAAGGAATCTTCAGGCCCGTATTGCTTCACTGGCAAATTCTACTAAATATTTAAGGAAAAAAAATTATACCAATTCTACCAAATCTTTTCCAGAAAATGGAAAAGGAGGAAACACATCTCAAATCGTTGTATGAGGCCAATATTACACTAATGCCCAAACCAGACAAATACATCACAAGAAAAGAAAACTAAGTACCAATACCCCTCATGAACACAGATGCAAAAATCCTCAAAAAATATTAGCAAACAGAATCAGGGATATATAAGAAGAATACAGCACAACGAAGTGGATTTTATCTCAGGAATACAAGGCTGGTTCACTATTTTAAAATCAATAAATGTAACTCACCATATTGACCATCTACAGAAGAGAAACCACATTAACATATAGATTTAAAAAAAGAAAAGCATTTGGCCTAACTCAACATCAACAAGTCTCAGCGAACTAGGAGTAAAGGGAGCTTCCTCTACAAAAAGCCTCCAGTTGTATCATACTAAATAATACTAAAGGCTGAATGCTTTCTCCCTACGATCAGGAGCAAGGCAAGGATGTAGACTCTCAGTCCTCCTAGGCAACCTCAAACCAGAAGTCTACACTGTGCAATAAGAAGAGAAAACATAAACAAACGAAAGCCATAAAGATTGGAAAGGAAGGAATAAAAATATATGTATTTTCTAGGCATACATAGTCAATCCTGAAGAATCTGCAAAAAATCAAACCAAAACAGAAACCTCATACAATTAATAAATGAGTTCAGCAAGGTCACAGGAGACAAGGTCAACACACAAGTCAATTCTATTTCTACACAACAATGAAAATTGGAAACTGAAGTTTCAAATTCCACTTATGATGGTTCCAGAAATGGAAAATATGTAGGTATAAATTGAGCCAACATAGATGAGATCTATCAATATATGCTGAAAATGACAAGAAACTCATCAAAGAAATTTAAAAAGACCTAGACAAATGAAGAGATATATCATGTTCATGGAGCAGAAGACTCAAATTGACTTACGGATTTAACAACATTTCAGGCAGGATTTATTTTGTAGACATAGATAAACTGATTCCAGAATTTTTATGGAAAGGCAGAGAAATGAGACTAGCCCAAATAGTTTTGAAAAAGAAGAAAGCTGGAAGAATCACATTACCCTGTTTTAAGGCTAAATATAAAGCTACAATATTCAATGGTACTGGTGAAGGAACAGGTATAAGTCAATTAAAAAAGATAAAGAATCAAGAAATAGATCCACAGTGGTACAAATGAACTTATTTACAAAACAGAAACAGACTCACAGACACAGAAAACAAACTTATGGTTACCAAAGGGGAAAGGAGGGGAGAGGGATAAATTAGGAGTTTGGGATTAACAGATACACACTACTCTATATAAAATAGATAACCAACAAGGACCTACTGTATAGCACAGGACACTATACTCAATATCTTAAAATAAACTATAATGGAAAAGAATCTGAAAAACGATGTATATACACACGTATATATATGTATATATGTACGTATATATATAGTATAATTGAATCACTTTGCTGTATACCTGAAACTAACACAACATTGTAAATCAACTCTATTTCAATAAAAAATTTAAAAAAAGAAATGGATCCACCCAAATATGGGCAACTGATTTTTGTTTTGTTTTTGTTTTCGTTTTTGGCGGTACGCGGGCCTCTCACTATTGTGGCCTCTCCCGTTGCAGAGCACAGGCTCTGGACGCGCAGGCTCAGCGGCCATGGCTCACGGGCCCAGCCGCTCCGCGGCATGTGGGATCTTCCCAGACCGGGGCACGAACCCGTGTCCCCTGCATCGGCAGGCGGACTCTCAGCCACTGCGCCACCAGGGAAGCCCAGGGCAACTGATTTTTGAAGAAGGAGCAAATGACAGTCTTTTCAAGAGCTTTGTTGGAACAACTGGATGCCCTATGCCAGAGAAAGAAGAGAGCACGACAAGGAGGGGAAGAAGAACTCATCTAAATCTAACGCCTTATATAAAAATTAACTCAAAATGCATCACAGAGCTAAATGGAAAAGTAAAAACATGGGAGGAAATCTTCATGACCTGGGGTTAGGCAACAGTTCTCAGACATGGCACCCAAAGCATGTCTAAAGCATGAAGTGTAAAAAAAAAACCCAAAAAACAAAAAAATGGTTTTCCTCACAATTTAAAACATCTAATCTTCTAAAACACTGCTAAAAGAACAAAAAAACAAACCACAGGGAGAAAAATACCTGCAAATCACATATTTGAGCAAGGATTTGTATCACCTTAAATGACGACTCTTCAAAACACGGTAAAAGAAAATGAATAATCCAATTAAAAATTGGATTAAAAATCTGGTCAAAAGACCAGAACAGAGATTTCACCAAAGAAGATCTATGGACGGCAAATAAACACATGAAAAGTGCTCAACATCACTAGCCATTCGGCAAATGGGAGTTAAAACCATGATGTGGTTCCACTCCACACCTATGAGAGCGGCTACAGGAAAAAAGTCTTGAAAATACCAAGAGATGGTGCGAATACAAAGCGATTGGACGTCTCGTATCTTGCTGGTGGGAATGCAAAATGGTACAACCACCCTGGAAAACACTTTGGCCGTTTCTTACAAAGTTAAACATACCCCCTCTGACCCAGTCCAGGAACGTTTATTGCAGCTCAATACACAATCACAAAGCAGTGGAAACAACCCTGATGTCCTTCAATGGATGGACGGGTAAACAAACTGGGTTGGATCCACACAATGGGCCACGACTCAGCGGTGAAAGTTAAATGAGCCGCTGAGACACGCAAGAAGTCGAATCTCAGAGGCGGTCGCTGAAAGAAGTTACTCTCGAAAGGACACTCACTGCATGAGGACATTTAGACGGCGTCCTCAAAAGACAGAATGGTAGTGATGGACAACAGATCAGTGGTTGCCAGGGAGAATACGAGGGAGGCTGGGGGGGTCTTGGGGGTGATGGGACTGTTCTGTGTATCCTCGTTGCAGGGCTGGCTGGTTGAGCAGATCTATACGTGTGGTTAAAATTCAAGGAACTGGACACCAAAGAAGTCAAGCTGACTCTGCATGAATTTAAAAAATAAAATTTAGAAAACACAAAGAGAAAATAAGAGCTGGATTCAGGTTGCCAGTCTTCACGATAGATGTTCATGGAAAATCCTTCTTCCGCTATCCTGCTCCCAGAACCTTCCAGGCCAGCGTCAGGTGTCGGTGCTCCATCTGCCCTCACTTCACACACACACACACACACACACACACACACACACACACACACACACACTCACTCATTCTCAGGGCCCTGGTGACAGCAGTACCACGTGAGAGCAGAAAACCAATCGGTTTGGATTTACAGACTGTAATCCCGATTCTCTGACGCTGGGAGGATAACAGAGAAAAATGCCAGCTGCCTGTTACAGGTGGGCGTCAGATAAACGGTGCTGATGTGGGACTCACTTACACTAAAATACATCCCTTGTTTATCTGAAAAATCACACGACAGGCATCCCGTATTTAATTTGGCAACCCTAGGTCGTTCTCGGTGCCCCCAGGCCGTGGCACCCTCGGGACCGCCCAGGCGGGTGGGTATGAAGTGAAGCGGTCGGCCCGTGGGGACGCCCCCCTTGCTTGGCCTCAGCAGGATCAGGCCACAGAGGTGGGGCTCTACAGGCAGCCTCCCCGCCAGGTGCAGAGCCCAGGGCTCCTCGGCCCCTTCATCTCACCCCTACCCCAAGGGAGAGCTGCTGTTTTGTGTCCTGCTCCAAAGCGACGGCTCCAGACCGTGCTTTGCCCACCACCCCAGGCTCACGGTCAGACGCCCAGCCTGAGGCTGTGCGACTCTGAACGACTCTCTGCGTCTCCCTGAGCCACACGTAAACGAGGCTAGTAGGACCCGTCCTGCTCTCCCCATGGGCCTCCGTGGACAATGGAAACTCGGTGCCGGCCAGAGGGATTGGCAAAGGGCCCCTCAAATGTCCACCGTTCTCTTCCTCATTGTTGAGAAGTCACCCCACCTGCTCACCAGTCCATCCGTTCTATCTGTGACACGCGTCTCCATCCGCGCCAACAGCCTGTCCACGGGCTCCGATCACAGCCTCTTCTTCTACCTGGGCCTCCACGGCAGCTCCCACCTCAGCCTCCCGCCCCAGCCTCTCCCTCCCCATGGCACCAGGGCTGTCTGCTGACAGAGCTGATGAGCTTCCAGCCCCCCTCAGCAGCCTAGCAGATGGAGGGGCTCTAATGGGCAGCACGAAGCCCACCATCCTTCCTCCCTGGAGAACCAGCTCTCTCGTCCTTCCAGAAACAGGCCGTGCTCTCGGACACCTCCGTGCCTCGCTCCTGCCATCCACTGTCCCCTGGCACGGAAGGGCCGATCGTCCATTTCCTACCCATGGCCTCCCAGGCGCACAGACACAGCCCTGTCAGCGCGTGCCTGGAACGTGGTACCCACGACATGGCAACCACAGTGACCCAGCTCCATGACAGGCTCCTCCACTCTGCCAGCAACTGACCTCACACTCCACACACAGTAGGTGTGCTAACAACGTGTGTCAGGTAGAAGCGAGCATCTCCGGCAAGCCACGGAAGGTAGGTGGGTAGCAGTGACCACAACTAACCCCTGCGAGTAATTAATGATCTCTCGGTGCCAGGAAAAATGACGCCTCCTCTGAGGAACAGAGCTTGTCTTCCTTTCAGTGATGAGAGCTATGGCAATCAGGGCTTCCTTTTCTGCCCAGCTTGTCAGAGACACAAAGACAAAGCCAGTGCCCCCTCACTGCACGTAGACTTGCTTTCATGGCTGGCATCCCCTGCCCCCCTCTGCATTCCCCGGCCTGGTTTTCTCTTTCTGTTTTCATTAACCTTCCTGCATACAGGCCCTAGGCCAAGGCTGCAGGGAAACTGATGAGACACAGAGGAAACGCACGTGGCAGGGCAGGAAGATGGTCAGAGCAACCGTAGAAAGTGCGGGGAAGTGATCGCCCCAGCGAGCAGCAGCTGGAACCGGGACGGACCACGTTTTCAAGCCGAACCAGAGGGGCAGCATTTGTGCCAGGCCAACTCGTGCAACTGAGCAGACACGACGGGATCGCACACGGCATCCAGGAGCGGGGGTGGCACTGGCCAGTGCCCTACTCCGAGTCATGCCAGGACACCGAGGGCCACCAGCACGGCTCACTGACCTTTCTTGGTTGTTAGTGGATGGGGAATGTGGGTTGTGAAGCGACAGGCAAGGCAGATGGATTGGGCTTCCCTGGTGGCGCAGTGGTTGAGAGTCCGCCTGCCGATGCAGGGGACGCGGGTTCGTGCCCCGGTCTGGGAAAATCCCACATGCCGCGGAGCGGCTGGGCCCGTGAGCCATGGCCGCTGGGCCTGCGCGTCCGGAGCCTGTGCTCCGCAACGGGAGAGGCCATGGCGGTGAGAGGCCCGCGTACCGCAAAAAAAAAAAAAAGCAGACAGATTGATGGCCAGAGTCCTTCCCGGCAGAGGTTCCCTGAAACCCGAGAGGGCCCAGCTCGGGCCGTCATCTGGAGAAAACCGTTCCTGGGTCAGTCACAGAGTGACCTGTGCTTGTCCTCCCAGCCTGCCTCAGCCCAGCAGCCAGCGCACCCCAAATCCTGGAAGCATGGGCGTCACCTTTTCTAAAACTCCGAGGTGACGGGTCAGATGTCACAGCCCTGGGTGTGCAGCCGTCCCTACTACTTCTTCCCTGGCAACCTCAGCTTCCCCCCAATCTCTCAGATTAATGATTCAAATGATAACACCAAATGCCAGACCACACTTCCCCGAAGATGCCTGGCAGCTCCCGTTCAGCCGTTCCGCACCCCTTCGTCCACGTGAACACCTGGCCTCCCTTCCATGCGCCCTGGAGCACATGCTCCATCACCCCTTGCTGCTCTCTGCCAGGCCGGGGTCCCTCACCTGCACAGGTGGGCACACAGCACATACCCCCTGATGAAAGCTGCGAGGCTGGGACCCTGACACGCACAGAGGGAGCTGGAGGGACAAGAAGAGGCAGGAAGGACAGGAAGATGCTGCCGTGAAGGAACCAGGGGAAATGAGCTAGAATGAACACAGTTGCAGCCGAACTCTTTGTTTGACCTGTTGTCCTAACCAGTAGGTTCAGCTTAAGAATCCCTTTTGTAACTGTTCCAAGTTACCTTGAAGACAATCTGGGCAGTTGAAGTAAGGACAGGAAGTTCACTGCTAGTAGGGAATTACTGTTGGTTTTGTTAGACATGATAATGAGATAATGGGCATGAACAAGTCACCCTATTAGTCAGTGATGCCCACAGAAGGATTTGCAAACGAAGGTGAGGGCTTTGCCCATAAAACAATCGAGCCAAATAATACAGAAGTTTAAAGTTTTTAACGCACGATAATGGGCACAAATGGGCACCTGCGTAGGGCCCACCCCCTGCGCCCACCCATTATGCTGTTCTCTGCTTTTATGTATGTTTGAATTCTGCCATCAAATTTTTTAAAAGGAGAAATACTCCATTTTTGTCATTCCAAGTCATCCACTGAATGGAATTAGCTGAATCATCAAATCGATTGCTGTTCATTACTGAATTTAGGGCAGTCCCCTGAAAAGTGATCTAGTCTAAAATTCTCTTTTTCTTTTTTTTTTTTTTGCGGTACGTAGGCCTCTTACTGTTGTGGCCTCTCCCGTTGCGGAGCAGAGGCTCCGGACACGCAGGCTCAGCGGCCATGGCTCATGGGCCCAGCCGCTCCGCGGCATGTGGGATCTTCCCGGACCGGGGCGCGAACCCGTGTCCCCTGCATCGGCAGGCGGACTCTCAACCGCTGCGCCACCAGGGAAGCCCTCTCTTTTTCTATTTTTAAGGTGGATACTATTTAAAAAGGAATGATGATCATGTGAAAACATTGCTGAATCAGAAGCTGTGAAAGCATTATTCAGCTACTTCCCGGCACCCTGTGGTTTGCTCAGGGCCAACTATTCACACTCCCTGCAAGCCACTCCACCTGCACCCCCGTAAAGAGGGCCTGGACCCCACAGGGATGCCTCGTACCCCAGGCCCAGGGCACCCCTGCAGGTGAGGCTAGTGATCCTGGCTGGACGGATTCCATTTCCCGCTGAGTTAAGACAATTACTGAAGAAATAGCTGCTAACACATTTGATGCTCCCAGGAAAAAATTTACATTTAAAATTTAATGAACTTCGCACACACTAGAACAGTGAAAACTGAAGACGGACCCAGCGACTGTAATTCTCCACTGCGGGTGGAGCGCAGAACAGTTCAGCAGCTTGGAAAACAGCTGGGGGCTTCTTAAATGGTAACCACACACCTACCACTCCGCCCAGCCGTTCCACCCCTAGGTTGTTACTCAACAGAAAAGGGACCTATGTCCACACCAAGACCATAAATGAGTGCTCACAGCAGCTTTATCTGTAGTGGCCAAAACCTGGAAACAACCCAAATGTCCATCAACAGGAGAACGGACATGCAAATTGTTGTAAATTAATAAGTGGAAACAACCCTCCTGTCAACAGAGGAACAAACCACAGAAATACCAAGATATAAATGAACATCAAAACCATTATGCTGGGGCTTCCCTGGTGGCGCAGTGGTTGAGAGTCTGCCTGCCGATGCAGGGGACGCGGGTTCGTGCCCTGGTCCGGGAAGATCCCACATGCTGCGAAGCGGCTGGTCCCGTGAGCCATGGCCGCTGAGCCTGCGTGTCCGGAGCCTGTGCTCTGCAACGGGAGAGGCCACAACAGCGAGAGGCCTGCGTACCGCAAAAAAAAAAAAAAAAAAAAAAAAAAAATACCATTATGCTGAGTGGAAAAACTAGACAAAAAAGAGTGTGTTCCACCCAGTGCCATGTAAAGAAGATTCTAGAAAATGCAAACTAACCTATAGTGACAGAAAGCTGACCAGGTACGGGTAGAGGGAGAGATGGGTTGCAAAGAGGCAGAAGGAAACTTTGGAAAGTGAAAGAAAAACCCTGCATCTGGATTGTGGTGATGGTTTTCCAGGGTGTAAACATATACCAAAATTCATCAAACCATATGCTTTAATTACGTGCAGTTGACTGTACATAAATGTACCTCAACCGGTAGTTATAAAATTCAGTACATCTTCTCAACCGCACAGAGGAGAAAAGAATAAATTCCCGAAAAAGAGCCTCATCTTCAAAATACTGAGAAGAATAGCGTGAGTGAGACAATGCATAACTGAGGTCCAGAGGCCACTGGCTCCAGCGCTAGTTACTCCCTGCTGAGTTCAGGGTCTGAGGTCAGGACAGTGTTCTCAGCATATAAAATACACCTCCTCCACCTGGAGCAATTTGCCTACGTTTTCCATCAGTGAGGATCTACCTTAGTCCTAACTTTGTCTAAATAAAGGTTTGCTATCTTTTCTGTATCTGATCTTACTAGCCCAGGATATATGCATACTCTTATATCCCCTGCAGACCTAGCACTGTCCTTGCACGTGGTCTGTGCTCAATTTCTGTAGAATTAAGTTTCACCTGTGTCCCTTATTCAATTAAAGTTATCAAAATTGTCCCTTTTAAAAAAAATAACAGCCCCAAGTAAATGGGACCAGAGAAATACTCTGATGAGCGCCCGCCCTCGCAGGCAGCGCTGCCGCAGGCCTGCCCTGTCACCACATGACTGCCGGGGGTTTCTGTGCAAGGTCAGGGCCCACCCAGAAAAACAAACATGACAGCTTGGTGGCAAGGTGCCTGCACGCTCCCGGGGTCCTCAGGTCGGGGTCCTCCTCGGCTACCACGTGCCACGCGCTTCCTGCAGGGCCGCTCGGACGACGTGTCCAAGAGCTGCCACCAGAGCCAGGTAATTTGCAGTTCAAACTGATATCCTCGACTCTGGTGTTGACTCTTCTGAATAGTGTCCGGTCCTGACAGCCTCCCAGATGTCTGCACTTCTCCACCCCTCTTTATCCTCCTTTTTGATCATGAGGAACAGAGAGCTCCCCATTGAATAAACCTCTGGGTGTCTATTTACGTGAACTAATCTTGGTGTGATATTTACAGCTCCTCCCTCCTGGCTGCTGAGGCGTCTAGAGGCGTGTTATTATTTAAGAACTGCTTCAGCAGAACCATTTTCTGAGAAGGCCTTTCATAAAAATAAACCTGCCTGATCTCTGCCCCGCCCTACAAGCGGGACTAATTGCTCCTTCTTTTCTGGGTGTTCCTGCAGCACTCTGTACATACACACCCCTGTCATAGCGTTTGTCATCATGACTCATTTAGAGGCCTGTCCTTCCTTCTACTCCGTGGGCTCTGTCAGGTCAGGGACAAACTGTCCACACCCAAGAGGCCAGCCCACGGATGAATGAGTTTTCATGAATTCTTGTTCTTAGAAAATCATAGCTGATTAAATGAATAAATCTTTAAAAGGGTCCTATAGGGCTTCCCTGGTGGCACAGTGGTTGAGAGTCCGCCTGCCGATGCAGGGGACACGGGTCCGTGCCCCGGTCCGGGAAGATCCCACATGCCGCGGAGTGGCTGGGCCCGTGAGCCATGGCCGCTGAGCCTGCGCGTCCGGAGCCTGTGCTCCACAACGGGAGAGGCCCTTGTACCGCAAAAAAAAAAAAAAAAAAAAAAAAAAAAAGTGTCCTATATCAGTAAAAATGGACCATTTCGTTTTAAACACCCATTGTCGGGAGGGTAACAGAACACCAACTTAGCAGAGTAGATCATACATGTATGATTTTCACCCAGTACGTGGGCAGGGAATGTTGTCTGCCATTCCAGTTCCACAGGGATCAGGCCACTGCAGCAGCCCCCACGGTCCACCCTGGGGGGATTCAGAATGGAGAAAAACAAGATACTGGCTCCTAGATAGTAAAGATGTGAATCTAAGGAATAATTTCAATGAGCCCAAACTCTTGCATCTTCCCATACATGGAAAAACACTAAAATCATTAACTTGAGATGTCTGGTTTTTGTGATTAGCATTAGTCTGTGGATGTTTGACTACATGTTTTTTTTCCAGCCAAAGCTCCAATATATCCCAGCTTCTCTGGAGCAGTTCCTCAGAGCGAACTGAGAGGCTATCTCCTGGGCTACAGTCCTCAGTAAGATCCCCGAATAAAACGTAACACACAACTTTTAGGTCTTACGTTTTTCTTCAGTCGACAAGAAAAACAAGAGTCTGTCCTAAGATGCTGGAAGATGTTTGATGAAAAAGATGTTTGGTGAAAAACATTGTTTAAATGAAGCTTGTCTTTACTTCGTTTTTGGTTTTGTACCAAAGAATCTTTTTACGCCATTTAAATATTTCATGTCTTTTTTGATCAACAATTTATGTTTCAAGACAAGTAATTCTGCAGGAAAACAACTAGATAAGTGACCCCGCAAGGGTTTGACAGAGCCTTCTGTTTCATGGGGGATGCTTGCGAAGGCTTTATAACCATTTCCAGGTTGCGAAGTTGCCGATGACTCACAGCTAGAGGCTAAGTATAGCAGGAGTGCTTGCCTGCAATCTGGGCCTGAGTGGCGTTTTCCAAGGCAACTGGGTTAAACCATGTGAAGTGTACTGAAACGTAGACAGAAAGGCCTCTGAAGAGGAAATTATGTAACAACAATTAGAACAATTGTGCTAATCGTGCTAATGTATGTGGTTCTTTCAGACGAAACAAAACTTTAGCTCCTTGAGAGCTTGAAACAGTGTCTTTATTCAGGCCATTCACTTTCACACTGGACGGGAGGATGAACAATGCGATGGATGAAGGGACGGATAATCTTTACCCAGGACTGGACACCTCAGCCACCTGGGAGCTCCTTCAGTCGAGCCAGGAGCCTGGCTGCCTGGGGCGGGGGCAGAGTTGGCAGTTAAGAAAGTCCTATATTCCAGAGAACTTCTGCAAATCCCTATCCTTGACAATGCAGTGAGGCAGGAAAGAGGTAAGTCAATGAGAATTACAGGAATTCAGATTTTGCTGATTTTCTCCTCTCTTTCTTCCTAAGGTCGCAAGTTTCCAACTGGGTGCAGGAGGAATAACCCCCCTGCCCATGGGCCCAGGTTCCAGGGGGCACTGGCCAGCAGCATGCCTGGTACCTCTCCAACCCAGCTGGAGGGTCTCAAGGAACACCGGCCTATGGGCCTGGGCCCTGCTGATGGTGGGGTGATGGTGTGGGGACAGCAGGAGGCTGGCAGAACTGCTGCGAGAATGACAGGACATGTCCACAGCTGCAAGTGCCCAGGGAGGGGACATTGCGTTGCTTCCTGGCCACAGGCCTGAGGTCTGTAACCCTGAGCAGGTAGGTTAACCTGTCTGGGATTCAGGGTCCTCATCCCCGAAATGATGACAATAACGGTACCTACGTACGTGTCTATTGAGAGGGGTAAATGACACAATGCACAGCAGAGAGCCTGCAGGCACCCTCACACCACATCCACAGACCAGAGCTGCCGGTCTGTGGCCAGGTTTGGCCAGCCCACTTCTGTGATGTCCCAGCAGGTCAAACTGCTGTGAAAGCTTCTGGACACTGCAGACAGCTCCACAGACCACGCTCTGAGGAGCAGTGGCCTCAGGCCTGCTGCAGACACAGGATAGGTAACTCTGGCCCTCAAACCCCGGTTCACTGGCCTTGCTTCTTTCTTCCTTTGTTATTACAAGTGTCATATTTGCCTTCGAGTCAGACTTAAAGGCGTGGGTCCTGAGGCACAGACGGCCGACACGCTGGCCTGGTCCTGACGCTAAGCCAGACAGAGCAGCACGTGCTCGGCAGGCCTGGGCCTGACTCCCCGAATCCCGTTACCACCCCCTGTGTGATGCGGGATACAGGCTGGGGCCACTGCCTCGAGGATGAAATGGGTGCTCGCCTTCTCCCAGAGGCCCCGGCTCCAGCCCACCCTCGGCCAAGGCTCCCTTTCTCCTGAAGCAGCTGCGTCTTCTCAGCGGGCCTGACGTCACCCAGCTGCTCACACCTCCTAGAAAACTGCCCCACATCTTCCCCTGAGAACTAGAACTTTCTTCAGGGCCCACAGCGACCTTTCCACAAATATCTGAACCATGCACTGCGGGGTAAAGAACTACACTAGGCCCTGTGTCCCTGGGTTCACATCTGGGTTACCCATGCCACCCATCTGGCCCTGGGTTACCCATGTCACCTAGCTGGTCACACTCCTTAACCTCTCTGTGTCTCACCTTCCTCATGAATACCAGGGGAAAGAGCAGCCCCTCTTCCGGGCTGTTGGAAGGATGAAGTGGGGTGACACACAGCGGCACTGTAAACGGTGCCTGGTAAACACCCGACCGCCCGTGCCCTCCCTGAGCTGTTGTCGCAGTCTCCACGCAGCCCCCACCCTCTAGCCTCACCCACAGGCAATACTAGCATCTGAGTGAGTGAGTGAGTGAGTGAGTGACTTTCTGCCCAGCTCTGCCGCCTCCGCCCAGGTCCGGCGCCCCAGGTCTCGGGGTTCAGAGCCTCGCCACCCGGAGCCCGGGGCACCCAGAGTCAAACCTTCCTTTCCACTCACAGGGCTGGAGGTGAGGTCAACCTGGTCCCTGGGCCAGGTCCATGGTCCCTCTGGTTGACCCAGCCAGTTCCCAGACACTCCCCTTTCCTCTCTGGCTTCTCTGCCATGCTGGCCTCGGTGGAATCTTCTAAGAAGCAGCTCTGTCCATGGGGATGGAGCTCTTCTTCTCAAATCCCTTTGACCGATCCCCCAGTTCTTCAAGATGAAGTCCAGACCCCCGGGCTGGCCCTGCAGACCACACGCTGTGGTCCCAACCCATGGTTCAGGCACTTCAACGTGCCATCCTCTGTTCCCTTCCGTCCTCCAGGGTGTGTCCGCCTGCCAGTTAACCCCATGGGGGTGGGAACGGGCCCCTCACTCACTCCTGGCAGCCCCTCCCCTGGCACACGGACCTCATCTTCCACCACCGAGACACACTTGATCCACTTTTCCACCCAGCTCCAAATCTGACCAGCTTTTCCTCATCTCCTGGCTTCAAACAGGGGCCCTCCTACGGTCAGGGCTGCAAGACCTTCCTTTATGTTGGTTTTAGCTGCTCTCCAATGTCTTGGCTTGGCCTGGTCCCCTCTGAGTCCTCTTCCCTGTGCTCAGAGATGTTTATGAAATAATTGTGGGCAGTTTGCTACGTAGACAGGCCAAGATCTGGCCTCGCCACCAGCATAATGAACAAGGAGGGGTTATCTAAATAAAGCAAGGATGCCGTGATTTCCAGCCGTCAACTGGGATGAGAAATGCTACTCCAAGATGTTCTACTGCTAATGCGAAATGAGAAGACCATTTTTTTTTTCCTGAAGAGCCCCAATTCTGGTGATCACCGTGCTTTCAAAACTAGGAACCTCACTGAGTTCATTTTCACTCCAGTTCACTGGTCATGAACTGCTGCTACTGCTTTTACTACTATTTTAAGTGAAGACCTGACACAGGAGCCAGAGCGCGGCTGTCAGAGGGGGTCACAGTCAGCTGAGGCCATCACAGTGACTCATTTTCTGGCATGTGCCTAATCATTGGCTCGATGCTGCCAACGCAGTGCCGAACCTATGACAACAATACACCACTCAGAGGCTGCATTCTTCGAAATAAGCTATTGTTTCCACTGCTGTGATACAACCCTGTACTTCACAAACGAGCGTGTTTGAAACTACGGTCATCAGTGGATGTTTTCCCAAGCCTCATTACACAGTTAACGCAATGGACCATGATTTCAGGTTCAGGCTTTTACGTTCACTCGCAGGGAGCAGAGATGTAAAAACTTTTTATGCCCTTTTATAGAATCTGGAGACAGGACATGCGGCTGAACGTGGGCTGGAAAGGCCATCATCCAAACCCAACAGGGAGGTCAAGGTGCACATCTGCTTTTGTGTACACAGCGAGGGCCCAGTGGGCTATGGGAGGTGGTGGTGGGGCAGCCCCCTCACCCCGGGCTGGAGAAGCAGCAGACACAGAGGCTGGTTTGACCTCCCAATTACCACTACTTTCCTGTAGCGAAAAAAGAGAGTCAAGAGGAAGTTTGTCAAAACAACAAATATTGTTGAACACCTATTTATCTCAAGCTAATGAGCTTGGAGTGGCGGTTGACGAAGCTCTGAGATGTTTCCTGTGACAAACATAGACAGACGTATCAGAATTTAGATTGTCTACGGAATCTGACTCTACCGGGGAATGTGTAAATCCTCTGGGTTTTTCCGTTTGAATCAGCCAAGTGTCTTCATTTCCCGACACCTTCCCCAGTGGATCTACAGACTTGCTCAGTATTTTACCTCGTTTCCAAACATATGTTTTGCAGGAAATCATCCTATGGTGTTATCTCGCAGAGAGGAGTCTGCAGAGCAGCTGATCAAACACATGTGAGACATCGCTGACTGTGTTCCACGCTGAACCTAGATTATTTATTTTATATTCTCTTTAATGGGTAAAGGATGTCATGCAATGATGCTGGACACAGCTTAGGTTTGGAGCAAAGACCTCCTCCAAAATCCTTCACTGGACCAACAGTCGGGAGACCCCAATCCGATCACAGGCTGCTCCACCATCTCCACATCAGTCAGGACAAGAGCAAGGATGAAGGGGTGCCCAGGTCCGAGTGGCACCAAGAGGGTGCAGTTGAAGACCTTGTTGTCCCACCTGCCATTCTTTACATCCACACCCTCATTATGGAGGTGACCAGACAGCAGCAAACCACTTGCTCCTCCCTCAAAATCCCCAGCCTGCAACATCAGGACCTCCTGCAGAGCAACAGGTGGTCACTACCACACTTGGACAAAAGAAAAGGGACGTAAGTGAAACGTGGTGCAAAGCTTTTTCTCCCAATGATATATCACTTCTGCACGTAGAAAATAAATGAAAACATGTTTCCATGCCAATGCCTATTCAGCATTATAAAAACACTCCCTACCTAGTCTATATATAATAAATGCTGGAGAGGGCGTGGAAAAAAGGGAACTGTCCTGCACTGTTGGTGGGAATGTAAATTGGTGCAGCCACTATGGAAAACAGTCTGGAGATTCCTTAAAAAATTAAAAATAGAGCTAACATATGATCCAGCAATCCCACTCCGGGACATGTATTTGGAGAAAACTCTAATTCGAAAAGATACATGCACCTCAGTGTTCATTGCAGCACTATTTACAATAGCCAGGACATGGAAGCAACTTAAATGTCCATCAACAGAGGAATGGATAAAGAAGATGTGGTACATATATACAATGGAATATTACTCAGCCATAAAAAAGAATGAAATAATGCCATTTGCAGCAATGTGGATGGACCTAGAGATTATCATGCTAAGTGAAGTAAGTCAGACAAAGACAAATGTCATGATATCGTTTGTATGCAGAAACTAAAAAAAAAAAAAAGATGCAAATGAACTTATTTGCAAAACAAAATGAGACCCACAGACACAGAAAACAAACTTAGGGTTACCCTAGGGGAAGTGGTGGGGAGGGTTAAATTAGGAGTATGGGATTAACATACACACACTATTATATATAAAATATGGAAAAAACAAAGACCCACTGGATAGCACAGGGAACTCTACTCAATATTTTATAATAACCTATAAGGGAAAAGAATCTGAAAAAAATATGTATATGTATAACTGAATCACTTTGCTGTACACCTGAAACTAACACAACATTGTAAATCAACTATACTTCGATTAAAAAAAAAAAACACTCCCTACCTATATAACAATGTTATGAGAATGAAGTGTGCACCCCTCCCGCACACGAGTGTATTATTAAAACCAGCCCAGTTTAAAAACAAGTCATCCATTACTTCCCATTAATCTTGCCAGGTAAAGTCTAAATGCTGACATACGAATACCTATCATTTTCAACTCAGAAAATGAGAAGTAAACAGCAAGAAAACATTCCAAACATATAATTTCCCCCTGGGGTTGCCATTCAGATGTCTTGTCTAAAAAGCAATGTTTTCCACTGACCGACAGTGAAAATAAAGAGAGAAAAGACATATTCTTCCAACTCCGGATGTGTCATTTATCAGTTGTAACTGACAGATGGAAAGGATTCCACACAGGTTAAGTAAAGCTTCATAAAGCATGATAAGTTATTTTCGTGAGTGTGACTAAAAACAAGCTTAAAAAGAAGAAGAAAACACACCGGGGAATGATGGGCTGGCACAGACCCTGGGGGGCTACGAGCACCTGTACAGGGACCTTCACGACACTAAGGTGCCCCCAGGTGGGCGCTCAATCAATTCCACCTGATGATGATGGCGACCCTTCCCACCTGTGAGGCCCCTTGGCGCCAGCTGCAGGACACAGCAGCAACAGCGCTGCCCTGAGGACCACCCGGAATATCCTGCCTCCTAGCTCCTCCGTGCCGGGAGCCCAGAGACGGGGACGTTAGCCCCAGGAGCCCCCATCTCTGACGCCCACCCACCTGCAGGAGGTGGGCAGTGAAAGCTGCCAGGCTTACTGTGACACTCACAGCATGACCCACAGTCCGGCCAAGGCCGCCCACAGAAAATCACACCCCCAGCCCTGTGAGTCTGAGTCTGCGTAGCTTCTACTTTGAGGGCAGCCCGTCTGTGGGGCAGGGCAGAGCCCTGCTTTTTCCCAAAACCTACGGGCACAAGACGCAGTGAGCTGAGTCAACACCCTGGGCCCAGGGAGGCGCTGAAACGTCTATGAATTCCTAAGCCAGGATCGGCAGAATGTCCTGCTGGGGGAGAAGTCTGCATTCGAGGCGTCACGTTAATTCACAAACACATTGTCTGTGCTCCACAAGAGCTGGGATCCCACCCCACTTACCCCTCCCAAAACAACACCCCACCCGGGCGACTCAGGGTTGCACATCTGGAGACCTATCAACAGCGCTACCATCAGGTGGGTAACATCATGGGTCCCACACACAAGCCAGAAGCCACTCGGATGCTGACAAGCGGACTGTGTCTTCAGAAAAATGCCCTTGAGAAGCGCAGGTGGTTCGGAAACAGTCCAGGGGCATCACCTGCGTACACCAGATGGTAGCTTTAGCCAACGGGACTTTGGAAGCTATGTCCCAGGCCTCTACTCTGTGTGGTGGGTGACCTCAGGGTGAGGGGCAGGACACCAGCCTGGAGTCTTCAGCCATGTGACAATCTCACCCATAAGCTGTAGAGAGAATTACATCCACCAACTTTGGAGCACCGATGGGGGTCCAGCCTCCTGGGGCAGGGCTGGTGACGCCTGTCCCGTCAGCTGGAAAACATTAGTATCACAGATGACTAAAAGGCTGAAATGAGGCAGGTCCTCGCGAAAAGCATTTCTGTCTCCTCCTTTGAGAAAAATGTCCAACCCCAAAGGCAGCATTCCAAAAACGTGAAACATGATGGTCAGTGAAAAAAGAATTGATGAATAACAAGGAAATACTTTACACGGAAATCTTTTTCAATTTAAATTCATCTCGTTCCCAAACTAGTTTTCATTACTTTTCTGAATGTGGTAAAATTCCCCCCCAGCCTCGTTCGGGACACACTCTGCGTCTGTGGGTCACTGCACGGAAACCAGGCATCGGCACCTGAGAAGCGGTGGGGGAGGGCAGGGGGGTGATGTAGGGCGGGTAGGGCACGAAAGACACTCAGCTTCATGACCCCCAGGAACACCTCTCTTTAAAAGCTTTTTTTTTTTATTGAAGTATAGTTGATTTTCAATGTTGTGTTCATTTCTGCTGTACAGCAAAGTGACTCAGTTATACATATATATATATACACATTCTTTTTCATATTCTTTTCCATGATGGTTTATCACAGGATATTGAATGCAGTTCCCTGTGCTCTACAGTAGGACCTTGTTGTTTATCCATCCTATATATAATCGTTTGTATCTGCTCACCTCAACCTCCCAATCCTTCCCTCCCCCACCCCCCTCCCCCTTGGCAACCACCACTTTTTAAATCCACTGGCAGGTCTGCAGACCACTCCTCCTGCGTGTGATGCTGTCCAGACACTGTTAACCACTGAGATGTAAGAAGGGGTTTAGACACGGCATCAGAGGGAGAAAGTTTTCAAGCCAACTCCATGGGATAATTATAGGCAGCAAGACAGACGGGCGGGCAGACGGGTGGGGAATTCTGGCAGGAGCTACTCTCAGTGGCAAATGTCTAGATTCTGGCCACAGTGAATCAGTCTCTTTCCAACCTAATGGCTTGTTTATTGAACATTAGTGGATTCTGCTCTTAATTAATAGGGCTCCAGCCAACACAACTATCACTGTTTGAAGTCTCAGGAATTGGCCATGGGAACACAAGTCTACACTTTTGCTGTATTATCACTCCCACCTGAGCTATTTTTAAATTCAACTCCCTAAACATCAGGTTTGCAAGAACTGCCAGAATCTGATTTGGGAGCCTGCTACTGTGCCCAGGGCTGGAAGTGAGCTTAAACATCACGTCCCCGCCACCTGCACACAGACGCGCGCGTGCACACGCACTCGCGCTCACAGCCCGTTTTCCCAAGTCTCCTAACTCAGTTTGCTACCTAAGCATTTCATCATTCAAGCCGCTTCCACGTAACCGAAGGGTCAACACATCTGGTCCACTCCCTGAGCTGAAGGCCGAATGGAGCACAGATGCTGAGACAAAAGCTTTGCAGGGGTTCCCCGTCCTGTCTGCCATCCCTTTCCCAACCCACCCAACTTCCCAGGCGGGAACCCTGATTCTCCTGCTACGGCCACCCCGGGGGCCCAGGCTTGGAAATCCTCCTGCCTCCCCCACCCCCCCCCCTTTTCAGGCTGGTGCCCATTCTGAACAAGACACAGTGGGCAGGGCACCCGTAACAGGAACAGAGACATCGTAAAAAGCAAACTGTTGGTGCCCTGATCTGTTCCAAATGAAGCCATGGGGTCAGGGCCAGGCTGGTGCATGGGGCTCTCCTGGAAGGCCCTGGGGGTGGTGTCACTGCCATCCAGAGATGCCAGCTGCCCAGCAGGTGCTGTCACAGACCCACAGCCACACTGTGGAGGAAACCCTGCACCACGGCTGTGAGGGATGCTCAGAGCAAACTAAGGCCACGTTTCCAGCAGAGGCCCAGGAGCCGCCAGGGGCCCCCAGTCTGAAGAAACTGGGGGTCTCCCAGGACCCTGGAGGAGGGGGAGAAGCAGGGACACCTGCCTGGTCTGCCCACTTTCACCTCAGCTCCCCCCACTCCCCACAGAGAGGCAGAGGCTCGAGCACACTAGCAACGATGCCGGGAAGCTCCCTGGTCCCGTCCCCCCTTCCTCCAAGACTGTAAAGGACCAGGTGATGAGGACACAGCCAGCGGACAGCATGCTGGAAACAGGAGCTCCTGGGCGCTGCTGGTGGGAATGCCACACGGCGCAGCTGTTGTGTAAAGCAGGACGGCAATTCCCGAAAAGTTAAACACAGAACTGTCTACAGTCCAGCAATCCCACTCCTGGGAGGATATGGGGGAGGGAGTCAAAGCAGAGACGGGTATCTGCAGTCTCACATCCAGAGGAGCATACTTCACAGCAGCCAGTGGTGGAGGCCAAAGTGACCACTGACAAGTGCTGTGATTACACTTTCAGCCTTAAAAAGGAAGGAAATTCCGACACCTGCTACCACATGGATGAACCTTGAGGACATTCTGCTAGGTTACATAGGCCAGTTACAGAAAGAGAAATACCGTATGAGTCCACCTATATGAGGTCCCTAGAGAAGTCAAATCCACGGAGACAGAAAGTAGGATGGTGGGCGCCAGGAGCTGGGGGAAGGGGGTGGAGAGTGAGTGTTTAATGGATACAGAGTTTTGGTTCGGGCAGAAAAAAATCGTGGAGCTGGAGGTGGTGACGCCTGCACAACAGTGTGAATGGACTTAATGCCACTGAGCTGTACCAATGGTAAATGCTATATCATGTAAATTTTACAACAATAAAAACAAAGACTGGGTCAACAGACATGAGCGAAGGGAAAGGGCACCTTAAAGTAAAGGGCACGTCCCCTTCCTTCCCCCACCTCAGGCTGGGTTGGGGCAGATGGCCCCGGAAGAGGCCCCAGACAGGGAGAAGCAGGTCCCCTGTGACTTGGCATCTTGTCTTAGCCTGTTCGGGCTGCTATGACAGAACCCCACAGGCTGGGTGGCTTCTAAGCAACAGTCATGTATTGCTCGCAGTTCTGGAGGATGGAAGGCCGAAGTCGGGGTGCTGGCGTGGTCCGGGGGGGGCCCTATTCCAGGTTGCAGACTCCTCACTGTACCTCCACACGGTGTAAGGGCCAAGGGAGCGCTCAGGGTGTCCTTTATAAGGGCACTAATCCTAATCCCAATTAGGAGGGCCCCACCCCAGAAGCCCACCTCCTAATATCACCACCTTGGAGGTTAGGAATTCAACATGTTCAATTGGGAGGGACACAGACATCCAGACCACAGCAGGACTTCCACAGACTTTCATCTCCTCTCTCAGCCACCATCACTTTGCATCGTCTAATACTGTCACTCTAGTTCCACAGAATCAGACGTCCAACACATCTCAAGTCTGCAGAGGCAGGGTGGCACAGCTGGCAAGCCCAGTCGGAGTGGATCGGGCTGAATGGTGTCGTAACAACTGACCTTTCTGTTGTCCTATAGTCTGGCAAAAGCAAGATGAAGCAGCCAGTTTTTAAAAAGTCAGTTTTGACAAAAGAAGGGTCTATAATTTCTGGGAACACTTCTGATCCTATGATTTCAGACCTCATGTGAGTCTTGAGCTCATCTTATCCAATACCCTCCACGAATCACGGGGAAGCAGGGCTCATTTCCAGAATTGCAGCTGTGCATCGTGTCCTGTGCCACAAAGTTACGACACAATTTATCACCAGGTAGCATCCCTGCCCCCCAGGAGCTCGTAAGTCAGACGGTCAGAGACGAGTAAATGGAAATCCACATGAGGGTTTCCTACAGGGGAATCACCACTGCCACAAGAGGCGAAGGTCAGGGCTCTCATCCGAGACTGGAGGGGGGGGTCTCGAGGGCCTTCGATGGAGTCCCCAGCTGCAGCTGGGTGAGGGGGCAGCAACCACCTAGGAAAGGAGAAGAAAAGCCCACGGGCCTCGGGGAGAGAGAAAGTCTGAGAAAGCAGGGCACAGTCTGGTTCGGGAGGGATAAGGGGGCAGGGAAAACAGAAGAGACTGGAACTGCATGCCCTCTAGGGCGCCACTGGCCACACCTGGCTGTTGACATGTAAATGAATGAAAATTGAAGAAAGTGAAAAATTCAGCTCCACATTTCAAGTGCTCAGTGGCTCCTGGACTGGACACAGATACAGAGCATCATTAACCCTCACAGAATTTCGTGGGACAGCACCGGGCTGGGAAACAGGCAGGAGTCACCCCAGGACAGGCCAGCAGGCTCGGCTCAGGTCAGTTTAATCCTGCACAACTGACACCGGCACCCAAGTCTTCTTATTCCTGAGCCCGTTTCCCTTCCACCAAGCCTGCCTGTCTGCCTTTGATAGGAGAAAGTCAAACAGGATTAATGACCAAGGACAAGGCATTCTAGATTAGGGAGATACCCGTCTGGCCCAGTCGGGGTGCGAGCATGTCCACGCGTGTCCAGGGAGAAAGACGGCCTGCTGCCCTCGTCTGGAGGGAGGGGAGAGTGTCCCTAAGACAACGGTTCCTCGTCTGAGATCTTGGACAACACGGTGAGAAGGAAGGGGGAGAGCAATGAACCAGGACTCCTGGTCTATCTGGCTCAACTCTGGGAATTTGTGTCCGTTTTTTCCAAAAAGGATAAGGATTTCCATGATCTTTCTAAAGCAATCAGTGTCTCTTAAAAAGGTAACATGTGGTTTGGCAGAGGTGGGGATTGGATCTACAACAGGGTTTGTGAGAAAGTGTTTGTGGTCTGGGAACCTGTCTCATCAAATGTACCTCAATAAAATACATCTTAGCCGTTGCTTGAAAAGCTTTTCCTTTAATTTTTAAATAGAAATGATTTTGGCTGTACAATTTATTCTCATTGAACTTGACCTGTAGAAGACACGGTCCTGGCAAGCAACAGCTCAGCGCCTAATTAGGGGACAGATGGAAGCCTGTGAAAACCCTCAAGGCTGCAGTGTGCCCCCAGCCGGGGAAGTGAGCGTCCTCATTTCTGAAGCGGGGGACCATCCCTGAGATGGACGGGAGGAAACGCAGATGCTGCCGGAGACCCACCAGAGTACGTAGCAAAATCTACTTTAGAATAAACACCGTTAGGTCTTGAAAACAATTACCATCATTAGCTGTGTATAAAAGCAAATGAAACCATATAAAGTATTGATATAAGTCAGAAAAAAAGTTGAATACTACTACTGGAAGAGACAGGTAAAAAATAAGGAACTATGGGAACATGAAGGAAAAGTGATAAAAGACGCGGCCATCAACTCAGGGGCTGAAAGCCAGCAAGTGGTCCTGAACGGTGAACACTGCAGGACAAGGTGAAAGTGGAAGCAAAGGTATAAAGTGGTGGGGGGTAGGGGAGAGATTTAAAATTCGCTTAAAAGGAAACCATAAAAGAGTAAAAAGGCAGATTATCACTATGTCAATAACATACATCAAAACTAAATGGCTTAAATCATGAAAAAAATGCAAAGATGAAGATATATAAAAGCCTTCAGTGGATCAGGAAATATCAAATCTATATTCTGTTATAGTATAAAGCAACTGAAAAAAATGTACAACTAAAATTACCCGAAACGTACAATGCACAGACCCCACAATTATATGCGGATGGGGAGAGAATAAAGGGGTGCGGGAAACACAAAATAAATACATGACCTCTCCACTAAATGTTTTTATTTAGTTCAAGTCCAAATCACAACCAACTGCTCCTATGTTTTAAATGTGCACATCCTCAGTCTAAACGTTACTTTGGTGTCAAATATCTCGGCTCACTTTTTAAAACTGATGGTCAATTAAAAATGTAAATTTAATGATAAATTTAATAACAAAGCACAAAAGGCCTAGAAACCTAAACTGCTCCTTGCTGTGCAGACAGCCTATAATCACTGTTTTCTTAATAATTATGGAAGCATTCTCGGGTGTTCAGAAATTACTTCACTTCCCAGGTCCCAAATTAAAGCGGCCACTGGACCCAGACCTGCATGCACGTGGGCGTGTCACTTGCCTGCACCTACCCAATAATAATCCACTCTGCTGGCGCCAGAAAAGTCAGGCAGGGAGGGAGAGAGGAGGGGCTGCAGGCCGCCGTGCCCAGAGTCAGGAGAACCCAGCACAGTACAAACGTCATTACAGCAAATTTAATCGTATATTAGCTTCACCTTCATTATACAACCACTGAGAAGTACTTACAGTGCTCTGAGATTATTTGCTATTGTAACAGGGAAATTGTAACAGGAAATGAACAGTAACTCCTCTTACGTGTCAAGAAAATTTTAAGAAAAACTACAATTACAAAAGAATAAAATTCCTAGGCTTCCTTTCCACTTTATATCAAACAATAACTTTGACATTCTTAAATGAACTGCCAACATAACATCTAAAAAATACAGTTCAAATTAAATGGGAAAAGTTTAATGAAGCCAATAATTAGACACACTGTCATTTTTAAGGATGTAAATACATTTTCTAACACATTGGCCAAAAGCCTAGAAACCTTAAAAAAAAAAAAAAAAAAGGCCTAGAAGCCTAAACCTGTTATTATGGGGCACACCTGTTAATATTTTATTATCTCTGTATGCTCCTGAGAGGTGAGGCAGGAAATGCTGAATTGGCCACCCAAGTTTACGGTCGGGAGTAGCGGCCTCCTATACTGAACGCTACGTTGGGTGTTGAAAGGACTCAAGTAGCTCAAGTTACCCACTTGAATTAATATTTTAAAATTTATTTCTTGGGCTTCCCTGGTGGCGCAGTGGTTGAGAGTCCGCCTGCCGATGCAGGGGACACGGGTTCGTGCCCCGGTCCGGGAAGATCCCACATGCCGCGGAGCGGCTGGGCCCGTGAGCCATGGCCGCTGAGCCTGCGCGTCCAGAGCCTGTGCTCCGCAGCGGGAGAGGCCAAAACAGTGAGAGGCACGCGTACCGCAAAAATAAATAAATAAATAAATATTTCTTGTTCTAATAACTTGATTAAATAAAGATGAATTTATGCAGAAAAAGGATTACCATCTATGTCTCCAGGAAGCACACTTTTTGATGAGACTGACTAGAAAACTTCACTGATTTTTATATCAGCACACTGCCTGAATGCAGTCAATGGTCAAAGGCACCAGCTGTTTAGACATTTCATGTCACTGGAGACTATTTTATTCTACAGAAATACGTGTTTCCGCCATAGAAAAAAAAAATTAACCAGTATCCTACCAAACTCACCAATGTCCTGTCTCTTATTCATATAGGGTCCAGTGGGACAGTTAACCCCGTGTCCATCACCAACTACTGGGATGGATCTTACACATACTCAAACTAAAAGTAAGCCAATAAACTTTGTCTTAAATGGACTTAAAGATATTTTAGAACCTCATCCAAAGGTAATTTACCTTTCCTTGCATTCTAGAATATTCCATCCATTATTATACCTCAACTGAGCTCTGAAATTCCTAAAACGTCACATCAAGTCTGTTAGTTTTTGCATGTCTTCTTTCCTAAAAGAATACTTTCCCCAGACAGTTTTAAGTTCATCTTAAGTTATGATTTTAATGAAATTACTAGTAAAAACCTATAACTTCAATCTAACTAAAATGTATACTTGTGTTCTCAACAAAGATAACAAATAACTCTGCATTAATAATTTAGGCAGACATACGATGGGTGAGTTTACATTCACTAAGTCCTCTGGCCCTTCAGTAATCCTCAAGAAGGGCTGTCATACACCGTATTTTATAATGTGAAATCTCCTTAATTCACTGTCCCCCAACCAGCCCATTACAAGGAAAAGTGCCAGTTCCAGTGGACGACAACAAATTCGTTACATCAGTTATCTGCTATCGTGCAGAGAAGTGATAACTTACCGAAAGTGGGATTGGATAACCAATCATGGCAGTATCAGAGAAAAACAAATTCCCCGGAGTATGTGGCAAGCACTGCCTTATTCTCAGGCAACATAGGAACCAGTCAGAGAGACGAGACTGTAATTTCGGTGAAGAACCAACAGAAGCTGACTACCACCAATAATGTACCAAAGCCAAAATTTTCACATCTGTGTCTTTCCTTTCTGGTAAGCAACCGATACACCTAAATCATATAAAACATTCAAAAACACCCAAGACCATTTCTTTCCTCTGATTTTAAGCACGTTGATATTGCTTGACTTCACTAAAATATACTAAAACAAATGACAAATGATACAGTAATTGGGAATAATAGACTTAAAAGCACTATGTCTACATTTCTCGGACAAAGATGTTCAAACAAGCAGATCAGAGGTTCTGGATGTGAGTGTGGGGACAGAACCAAATGCATCAATAATAACAATCTCACTTTTGTTACCATATCCACAGCAAAAGTCCTTAGTCTCCCTGGGGGACTTGGACATGAAGGCCAACCAGAACTCTGCAAAGCACTGTGAACCAGACCCAGGGTGACTGCCCTCTTGCTTACACAGTACCAGCCTGGAAAGAGGGCCCAATTCTTAGGGCTCCCCGTTTCACTTCCACAATCAGATTCCTTTAAAGGATCTCACAGATAGTTTTTGGATACCGTTTCACTGGCCTCTTAAATGTTCTCTGCTTCAAATATATTTCTAAGGTAGTTTTGCCAAAAAATGATTCCGTCTCCTTAAACAGGCTCATTTAAAAAGCTCCAAAGACGGCAGGTTTAGAGGCAATTCTGTTTCACGTTTCTCTAAGTCATTTTGCAATGACCCCTGCCATGAAAAAGGATTTCCCATGTGTATTTTCTTTGCAGGAGATTTATTTATTCAAACGTAATTACATAACCACTAAGCGCCCTGCAAAAGAAAAAAAGTTCTTTTTAACATTCCTTAGCCTCAGGATTATTTGATTTGCTAACCTGGCTCACTTTTTCCTGGCATTAAAGGGAGAGTTAAAAAAAAAAAGCCAGTTTTTGAAAACCTTTTGCGCACTTGGGCAGCACCGCGGCCTATGGGCACACGCGGGCAGGATGAGTCAGTGGGATACACTGCAAAGAAATGAGATTAGTTGTCCCCAAAGCTGCCTCGCTGGAGACCAGTTGCTAGAGGGGAACGTGGGCCCCTTCGGTAAGCAGGTGCAGGGCCCACCCCAGGCACTCATTCCATTTGCAGGACTCATCACACATTTGCTCCAGGCCCAGTAAGACAGTTCGCAGGTCCTGGGTGCGCCCCGCGGAGAAGCAAGGCAGCCACAAGCAGAGCGCGCAACGTTGCAGCGCAGCGGCCGCCAGGCCCCGTGGAGTCGTGCAAGGTTCAAATTCCGCCTCAGGATCCGGTTAAAGAGCAGGCTTGTTTTTCTTGTATAAAGGAAGTCACTCTTTCTGCGAGTAAAATGTGAACGTGACATGCAATCCACACACGCGAGGTGTGGGGATGGAAAACAGACCCTGCGAAAGTTTGGGCAGGGGCAAGACCACGCCAGCCGGGAAGGGAGCCCCGACTATACTCCGATGCTGGGGTCCCTGACGCGGGCCCGGCCCGCCCCGCCTGTGCCCTGTGCAGGGGAGCCCCGAAAAGCCTGCCGGGGCGGGGGAGCAGCGGTCAGGAGAACCTCCAGGGCAGTGCCCTCTACACAGCCCTCCTGAGACCGCGGCACCCAGGCGCCTCCGGGGGCCCGGAACCTGTTCCCCTTCCTTTTGGGGGGAAGGTAGAGCGGACGGTGGGGCGGGGTGCCGTGCCGGGTGCGGGGTGACCAGACTGGAACGCGGGCGGGAACCGGGCAAGTCAGCGACAGGGCTGGGGGCCGGGGCCGAGTCTCCACTGCCTTCCAACCCCAGCCCCCACTCCCGGAGAGCCCTCGCGGGTGGCAGAGGAAGGCTCGGGGCTCGGTGGGGCTCTGCCCGCGGGGACCCCCCAAAGGGATCGCGCCCACAAACGCACCCACGCGAAAAGCGCCCGGGCCTCGGCCTGACACTGTTACCCGGGCAACGACCCGGGAGCACAAAGTACACAACCCCCTTCCTTCGCGGGGCGCGGGCCCGCGGGCCGGAGAGAGGCGCCCCCGTCCCGAGTGAGCGCCGTGCGGGCGCGGGCGTCCGAGCCGAGCGGAGCCCGGGGCCGCTTACCCGGTCGGGGGCTTGGCCGCCGAGGCGTGCGGCGCGTCCATGAAGCCGGCGGGCGGGGGGCGCGGGCGGCGCTCTGGCCCCGCGAGTCAGGCGCTCGCAGACGCCGCCGCCGCCCTCATTCACTTTTTCCGCGCCGACCCATCGTCCTCCCTCGCGGGCCGGCGGAGGACAGCGGCGAGGCCGGGACGACGGAAGGGGCTGGAACCGACCCGCGCGGGCGGGAGCGCGGGCCGCGCGGGGAGGGGCCGGCGCGGGGCGGGGGCGCCGGGAGTAAGGTGCGCCGCGCCCCCGGGAGCGCCGCCCCCGCCGCCGCCGCGCGCCTCCCGAGCGGCGGACCCGGCCCGCGGCGCGCGTCCGGGACAGGGGCCCGGCGGCACCGGCGCCCGGGGGCGATTCCCGGCCCGCCGCCGCGCCGCCGCCCGCTTGCCCCGGACCTCTGGGCCCCGGGAGCGCGCCGCGCCGCGGCGGGGAGGAGCTGCGGAGGGGGAAGCACCTGGCAGCGGCGGGGCCCGGCGAGGGCGAGGTGGGCGGACCGGTGGGAGGACTGAGGTTGGCGATCGAGGAGTGAGTGAGCGGTGCCAGGCTCGCTGCCCTGGAACCCAACAGAACCTCCATCCGGGCAACGGAGCTCTGGTGCGGTGGGTCTCAAAGTGGGTGCCTGACCTGCAGCATCTGGGAGCCGGCTAGAAATGCAGATTCGGGCCCCGCCCCGGCGTCCTGAGCCGGAAGCTGCGGGCGCTGGAGCCGGCCGGGAGGTGCTCCCGGAGCTCGGGTGGACGCGCGCTCGACTTTGTCTAGTTGTTCTCGAGGCGCCGCGGTCGCGCTGCCCCGCGGTGGGTCCGAGTGCTGGCCGCGGGCCGAAATGCCAGCAGAGGTAGCCCGCTGGCTACCATGCCAGCAGAGGTAGCCCGCTGGTAGCTGCTCTGGGGGGCCCAGAGCAAGCCAGCCAGAGGCCCCCGATCTGGCGAGCTTCACCCCAAGGTGAAGCTTCACGCTTCCTAACCCACCCCAAGGCCACAATAGGGATCTGGGCTAGTGCGAAAGTCTGACTAACAGAAATGACTCTTTGCTGTGGTTCCAACGACTAGACTAAAAGGCGAGTAAGTGAGCCTGCAGGGATCGGTGTCGGAGGAGGTGCTGCTTCGGATCTTAAACTTGGATGAGGAATCCCGAGGCCAGCCTGAGCCGTCCTCCCGCTACCCTCCAGCTTTCCCATTAACGAAGCGGAGGCGGGGGGCGGTCTAGACACAGAATACGAAGTCCTTGCTCGGACCTGAAAGGCCTTAAGTGCTGAGGCCGGGGCGCCCACCCAGAAGCCTCTTCCTACCTCTGCGCTCGGCCTCGGAGCCCAGCGCCCTGCGGCTCTGCCCACCTCAGGTCTCTGCATGGGATGCTCTGCCACGGGATTGCCCGCCTGCACCGTCTCACCCTGCGGTGCCTGCTCAGATACCATACCACCTCCCCAGGGAAGCCCTCCCGGAGCCCTCTGTGTGAAAGCACAGACTTAGTATTGCTCTGCTTGTCCTGAGTTATTTTTCTTCCAAGCATTTATCATTCTGTTTGTATATATATCAATAGTATATATATTTTAGGATATATTTGTTGTCTGCATGTATTTAAATGTTTGCTTATATTTATAAAGAACTGTTTATGCTTGCATTATAAACAAAATGTTGCTTATCTATGAATGTATTTATAAATTTTGTTCATATTTATATAAGTATATAAACAATTATGGGTGCATACATTATAAATCAATGCAGTATAAATATATAAGTACATCTCATATTCAGCATGTTTCTGGCCATCTGTCTCCTCCCCTAGAATTTGATCTCAGTGAGTGTTGGGCCGTTGTCCGTTTCATGCATCACGGGACCCCCAGCATCTAGGACAGTGCCTGGCAGGTGGAGGGGGCGCTCCATAAAATAACCAGTGCACTGAATGAGTCTCCACGACTCCTTCCCCCTCTAGGTTTGGGGGTCAGGGGCTCCTCCCCAGGGTCTCAGGAGTCCCTCCTTGCTCTGGACACCACATGGGAAAGCGCAGCCTGGGAGGGGTCAGAGCCGGGAAGTGGACCCTGCTGAGGATACAGGAGGAAGTGCCGCTCATGGTTCACAGGTGACTGGCGGGCCTGGGACTGTGGCAGAAGGAGTGGGGGTGAGGACTAGCCCAGTGTCCCCGTGGAAAAGGGGGTCAGAGCAGGTAGCTGCTCAGCCAGACAGTCGACGTCCTAGAAAAATTAACAGGTGGAGGCAGTCTCCCACCTCCAGGCTGAGGTTCAAGTTGCTCTCATGGGATAGAGGCCCGGAAGGACCCTGAGGCCTGGACACCTCTGACTCCCGGAGGGCCACCAGGCACCTCAGACCCCGAAACCCAGCAGGAACCTCTGTCCAGGAGTGGGGTGGAGGGCAAGGACCGGAAAAAAAGGTCACAAGGAGGCAGGGGGTAGGATCAGACCTGCCACCGGAATGGTGGGTGGAGCTCCCAAGGCCCTCAGGGGAGACTTCCAGTGGCAGGCCTGGCAGTCTCCTGGGTCAGCTGTGAAGGAGGGGCACAGAGCCTGGGAGGCAGGAAACCAGTTTCTCTGTTTGCAACCCAAACTTCCCTTACTGTGAGGATCCCTGCAGACCCACCCATGTAGAGGTGTGGTCCAAAACTGTGCAGCTGGATGGATACTTTCCAGTGTCTGCTATGTGCCAGCCATTGTGTGCAGGCTGGAAACAGCTGACCACCTCCCAGATGCATCCACACCAGGGAAACAGACGTACCAGGCAGGGGGTTAGCGTTTCCAGCCACAGGGTACCAGCACTAGGGAGCCCGCAATAGATAGCTGAGAGCCTGAGGGCGGGGCTCTGCCCCTTGTGGAGTCCTGAGCGGGAAGCTCTCCCGGGTTTGCTTACCGACCTTCTACAGCAAATGCACACCTGCATGCAGAGACCTGAATCCTGGGGGACAGGGGTTCCCAGCTGCTCCTTACCGGCACACTCTTTTAAGTTTCCCTGACTAAACTAGCACCTTTGCAGATATTAACTATCATTAAATGCTCTATATGGGGTGTTGTAAATACCCAGGGACGTGCTGATACATCTTTTTAAATGGCTCAAAAAAAAAAAGCCCCAGTTTGCAAACTTTGTCAACTTTTGTTGTGTGAATGCTCCCACCCTGGCCTGTCTCAAGCGACCATCACCCATCTCGAGGTCACTGATGGCAGAGTGGGGGCCAGGCTCCCACACACACTGGCAGCTGCCTGTCTCACCTTCCTAAGTGTGGCAGGAAAGCTGAAGCTTTGCCCCTTTTCAGCACCCACTCTGAGGCCTGGGCACCATGCTTGGTGTCCCTGTGCCGACTGTCACTGGCCCGCCCTGACGGCTCTGGACGGCCGTGATGCAGCTCTTGACCGAAGGAGTGGGTGCTGTCACTGCTGCTGAGAAGCAGAGTGTGAGGCCACCTCAGGGGCTCCCTTCCCTTGCCCTGACCCCAACACCCCGCTTTGCTGCCCCCTCTCTTCCCAGACCTCCCCTTTCTGCTGGGCAGCAAAGGCCCTCAGCACCCCACTCAGCCTGTGCACTCAGCTCCTGCCTCCAGGTGGGGTCCCTGCAATGCCCAGAGTCCCTCCAGCTACCCAGCATGCATCCGGGGAAAAGGAGGGGAGGAATGTACATGACACACACCCACCCCCCAGGCAGATCAGCTTAGAGCAGGGTTTCCCAAACTTGAATACACACAAGACACTCTGGAGATCTTGTTAAAATGCAGCTCTTGGTCCTGTGGCTCCACGGCTGTGGGACCTGAGAGCCTGCATTTCTAACAAGCTCCCAGTGAGGCAGGGAAGCTAGGGTTTAGGCTCAAACACACTAGCCTCAGGCCTGATTCTCCACTCGCTAAAGGAATTACTAAGAGTGAGTTCTTCTCCTTTCTAAGATTTAGTTTCCTCTCTGAAATATAAGAATCATCAGAGGCAAATCCAGGTTTTTCCGGGGCCTGATTATGCAATTTTAAATACCTCCCATCACAGGGAGCTATATTCAATATCTTGTAATAACCTATAATGAATCTGATAAAGAATATATAAGAATATATATATATAGGGAATTCCCTGGTGGTCCAGTGGTTAGGACTCTGCGCTTTCACTGCTGAGGGCGCGGGTTCAATCCCTGGTCAAGGGAACTAAGATCCCACAAGCCATGCAGCATGGCCAAAAAAAAAAAAAAATATATATATATATATATATATGTGTGTGTATATATATATAAAACATGTATAACTGAATCACTTTGCTGTACACCTGAAACACTGTAAATCAACTAAACTTCAATATAAAATTAAATTATATAAACTTACAATTAGATAAATTATGTTAAAAATTAGGGTAATAAATACTAAAAAAAATAAAAAGCATACCATATGATCAATACCAATTTAGATACCAAAATGGATATTTATTTTGAATGTACTATGGACTGAATTGTGTGTGTCCCCACCCCCCCACCCCACCAAATTCCTAAGTTGAAGCCTTAACCCCCAGTGGGACTGTATTTGGAAATAGAGCCTTTCAGAGGGTAATTTAGGTTCCATGAGTTCATAAGGGTGGGGTCCCAGCTCTATAGGACTAGGGTCCTTATAAGAAGACAAGACACCAGAGCTCACTCTCTCTGCATAAGTTTTCAAGTTTGCTTTAGGCTAGGATTTAATAACTTTTTTTAGGTCGGTAAGTTACTAAAACTAGACTGCATTTCATGTGAGATTATTAATTGACAATAGTAACTCAAAAAAACATTCATGTAGAGTCCTTGATTTTTATTGAGATATTCATATGCCACAAGAGTCCCCTCTTCCAAGTGTACACTCCAGTGGCCATCCAGTTGTCTTATTATACATAGAGGTGCCCAGCCATCACCACTGTCTAAATTCAGAGCGTGGTTATCACCTCCAAAATAAACCTTATGTCTGTAAGCATTTTCTCCCTATTCCTCTGTCTCCCCACCCCCTCAGGATCACTCACCTTTAGGTTTCCATGGATCCACCTGTTCAGGACATTTCATAGAAATGCACTCATACAATAATGTGACTTTTTGTGTCTGGATTCTTTGACAATGTTTTCAAGGTTCACCCATGTTGTAGCGTATGACAGGACTTAATTCCTTCTTATGGCCAAATAACATTCCCTTGCATGGATAGACCACATTTTGTTTATAGATTCATCAACTGATGAACATGTTAAGTGGTTTTCAATTTTTGCCTGTTATGAATAAAACATGCACATAGAGTTGACTCTTGAACAACACATGATGCAGGGCTTAGGGGCACCAACCCTTCCTACGGTGGAAAGTCTGAGTAAAATTTATAGTTGACCTTCCACAAGGTTGCTCTGTATCTGAGTCTCTGCATATGTGGATTCAACCAACTGTGGATCATGTAGTACTGTAGCATTTCCTATTGAAAAAAATCCCAAAGAGTTCAAATTCGTGTTGTTCAAAGGTCAGCTGTACAAGTTGTTGTGTGAACATGTTTTCATTCCCCTTTTGTATATTCCTAAGAGTAGAATTGTTGGGTCATATGGTAACTCTGTGTTTAACCCTATGAGAAACTTCCAAACTGTTTTTACACAGTGGCTGCACCATTTTCCAGCCCCGCCAGCAATGAATGAGAGTTCCAGTTTCTCCACACCCTCGGAAACACTTGTTAATGTCTGTCTTTGATCATAGCCATCCTAGTGGGTATGAAGTGGTATCTCATTGTGTTGGGGTTTTTTAAATAAATTTATTTATTTATTTATTTTTGGCTGTGTTGGGTCTTCATTGCTGCGCATGGGCTTTCTCTAGTTGCGGCAAGCGGAGGCTTCTCTTGTTGTGGAGCACGGGCTCTAGGCACGCGGGCTTCAGTAGTTGTGGCACACGGGCTCAGTGGTTGTGGCCCATGGGCTCTAGAGTGCAGGCTCAGTAGTTGTGGTGCACGGGCTTAGTTGCTCCACGGCATGTGGGATTTTCCCAGACCAGGGCTTGAACCTGTGTGCCCTGCATTGGCAGGCAGATTCTTAACCACTGCGCCACCAGGGAAGTCCCTCTCATTGTGGTTTTGATTTATGTTTCCCTAACGACATGATGTTAAGCAACTTTTCATGTGCTTTTTGGCTATTTGTGTGTCTCCTTTGGAGAAATGTGATTCAAGTTCTTTGTGCGTTTTGAAAATCAGATTGTTTATATTTTCAAGTTGTGAGAGTTCTTTTTATATTCTACATACAAATCCCTATCATATATGATTTGCAAGTATTTTATCCTTTTGTGGGTTATTCTTTCATACTCTTTTCTTTTTAAATTGAAGTATAGTTGATTTACAATGTTGTGTTAATTTCTGCTGTACAGCAAAGTGATTCAGTTATACATATATATACATTTTTTCATATTCTTTTCCATTATGGTTTATCACAGGATATTGAATATAGTTCCCTGAGCTGTTCAGTAGGACCTTGTTGTTTATTTTATATCTAATAGTTTGTATCTGCTAATCTCAAACTCCTAATTTATCTCTCCTCCACCCTCTTTCCCCTTTGGTAACTGTAAGTTTGTTTTCTATGTCTGTTCTTTCACACACTTGATGGTGTTTTTTGAAGCACAGAATATTTTATTTTTGATGAAGTTCAATTAATTTACTTTTTTCTCTTGTTGCTTGTGCCATATCTAAGAAATCATTGCCTAATCTAAGGTCTGTTTGAAGAGTATTAATCCTCCTTTAAAAAAATGGCAGTATAGGGCTTCCCTGGTGGCACAGTGGTTGAGAGTCCGCCTGCCGATGCAGGGGACACGGGTTCGTGCCCTGGTCCGGGAAGATCCCACATGCCGCGGAGTGGCTGGGCCCGTGAGCCATGGCCGCTGAGCCTGCGCGTCCGGAGCCTGTGCTCTGCAACGGGAGAGGCCACAACATTGAGAGACCCGCGTACCGCAAAAAACAAAAATTAAAAAGGCAGTATATTTTTTCCAAAGTAGTAGTTTATGGGTAAGGCCAAGCACAGGAAAGATTGGGAAGTAGCTCTAGTGTGTCTTCAGAGACTTGGGTCCTCTCCTTCTGCAGCCTATTCTTTAAATAGGAGCTCTTGAAAATAGCTCTTTGGAGCCTAGTCTGGTGTTCCTTGTCAGGGCTAATTCCATCTGAATAGCTACCGGACATTCATTCAAGGCATGGACTCCACAAAGTGCTGTCAGGTATTAGCAATTAAGGAGTTCATGCAGGGCAGGGCTCTGATTCCCAGGAATCCTGAAACCACCCTCAAGGGATGGATGGGATTTGGGGGTCATACTGCCTCTGAACCGCGAGTCCCTTGGTGGAATAGGAGCCGGAATAGGAACCGAGAGAGGTGGGATGGGCCCACGGTTCGATTAGGCATGAGGAGGTTGGTCCTGGGCTGTTCTTGGTTGAGGTCTCTGGGAGAGGTTCGTATACACTGAGCCCCCAAATCACAAGTCTGGGAGCTGACTCAACCCTATCCTCATCCCCGGTTTGTTTCTCTTGGACCAGCCTCCGGCACCTACCAGAAGACACACATCCTTCTGTCTTCTCTCTCTTCTAATAATAGTTAGACAACACGTATGTATTGACTGAACCATGAACCATATTCATAGTTAGCATTTAAGGACAGCTACTAGGGGCAAAGCACTGTGTTCAATTCATTAACAACACTAATTATGTGATGTTTAAAGTGACCCGAAAGATAGGTACTATTGTCGTCCCCATTTTAGGGATGAAAAAACTAAGAATTTGGGGAGTTAACTAAGTTGCCGAAGGTCGCCCAGAGCAAGGATTCAAGCCCAGGAAACTTTACCAAAGACCCTGTTTCCTCTGCTGTTATGCGAAGGCAGTTCTTCTAATCTATGCCCAACACCCAATTGCCCTGGGACCCATTCAACACAGAAGCGGTTGCCACCCTTCCTGTGTGTCAGCAAATGTGTTCAGAACTCAGTGCCAAGCAGCAAATGGAGAGAATGTGTAGGTCTGGCTCTCCTGCCACTTTGTCACGACGCTTTTATTTTAGCTGCCAGCTGTCGTAATTTTCCTCCTGGTGAGATCATACTAAGAGCTGTGCTTTCCCCTCGTGCCTTGTCAAGAGGAAGCGTCTCTGAGTCTCTTGGATGAGATATTCAGCCCCTGAATTTATGTAACATCACACCTACACCCGCAAGCCACACAGGGATTATGCATTTGGGTTTAGGATTCCTTGTAGTGTTTTCTAGAAATATGAGCCTCTTCGGGACACACATCTTTGGAGTTTTGACTAAAGAGGATTTTCTGACCTAGGCCGATGTCTGTTCTGTCATTAACCATGATTTTGCCTTCAAGAACTGGCCAGGTTTTAACACAGCTGAAGGTTCAGAACATACTAGTTTACAAGTAAGACTATATACTTCCCATTTGTTCAGTATCATTCATCCTGATGTCATTCCAAAAACCAAAGCTGGGATGAACAGCATTCCATATTCTTTCATACTTTTCTGCATATTAAAAACTCTGTTATCTAACATAGTTCGAGAGTGGAGGGATCCAGCCAAAGAAATATAATGACATTTCTAAATTTCTGATTTTTGGTTTCGAATATTAGCAGTTTGTTGGGCCAACCCATAGCCTCCTTCCCAAAGGGATAGCTTCATCTTTTTCGTGTGTCTATGGGCTACATTTATCAAGGAGAAGAGAGAGAATGGAATGCATTCTGTATTCTTTTTGTTTGTTTGTTTGTTTGTTTTTGCGGTACGCGGGCCTCTCACTGCTGTGGCCTCTCCCATTGCGGAGCACAGGCTCCGGACGCGCAGGCTCAGCGGCCATGGCTCACGGGCCCAGCTGCTCCGCGGCATGTGGGATCTTCCCGGACCGGGGCACGAACCCGTGTCCCCTGCATCGGTAGGCAGACTCTCAACCACTGCGCCACCAGGGAAGCCCCTACTAAATATTTTATAATAACCTATCTATAAGGGAAAAGAATCTGAAAAGGAATATATCTATATATATCTATATATATCCATATATATATATGAATCACCCTGCTGTACCCCTGAAACTAACACGACATTGTAAATCAACTATACTTCAATTTTTAAAAAGTAGAAAAAGAAAAAAAAAAGATTACCTCACCCATAAATAAGCACTCAATAAAGTTTGCTATCATTATTTGTATCAAAAAAAAAGAAACCTCAATTAAATAACAAATCTTGAGATTCATAATGATGAAGATGTTGGTACGGGGTTCTGGCTTTCTACAGAATGACATTTCAGGAGAGGGGCCTCTGCTTCCTGTGCCTGTCTTCACAACAGAAGTTCACTATTTAACCGGCAATTTTTCACACACAAACAGACATGAACCAAACTTTCGTCCCTCCCGAGAGCAGCTGCGTACTGCCTGCTGAGTCGGATCACCGTAGCTCAATTGGGGTGCAGCAGCCTTAGGGGCACCCTTGTCTGCCAGGGGGTTCTCTGTGTGCTTCTCACTTGTGCACAGCAGAATCACACCTCTGGGCTTTTTTAAAACGAAAAGGCAGGATGGAGTATCAGACCAGTGAATGCTGCAGGGCTATTGTGTTCCATTTTACAACCCCATCTTTTCTTTTGTTTCACTCCTTGAAAGAAAAGCAAAGATAGGGAGAGGGCTCTCAGAGAGGCCAGGTGCCAAGGCAAAACAGGCTGAAATTGTGCAGAAATAGACATTTGTCTGAGTTAACGAATCTCTCACCAGCAGGTCACCTCTGGAATGTTTCCTACTCTGTACACATTACTTTCATTTTTTCCTATCCATCACTTGAGCGTCACGTGCCCCTGTGGCAGTAAGTCAACCTTCTCCATCTTCAGGCCGCCACCTCTGTTGAATCATCCAGGAATTCGTCGGGATAAACAGGGGTGGGGGATCAGTGCTCTCTTAGCATCAACCTCAAAGAAACCTGGAGCCCACCCGTGCCGTGACTGGTTGCTGCCAGCCTGGACACGTTGGGGGGCTCTGCGGCACACGGATGCCGGGTCTCTGATCCAGGCTGATTCCCGCTGGGCTGCAAGGATTCTCTGAAAGATGCGTGATCACAGTGTTGGCATTTGCACTTCCCAGGTTGCAGCTCTTTCTAGTAACCTTCAGGGCCTCTTCTCAGGCACGTCCCAGAGCCCAGCGCATGGGGGGAGCTGCGTGGAGTCCTGGATTCTAGGGCAAAGGGGCTCCACGCATCCTCAGCTCCATTCCAACCACGGCAAGACGATGGATTGAAGACACAGGAAGAACAGCCGTTCCACTGTGGTCACCCTTCTGGGCGCGAAGGGACCAGCTTGTCCCACATTTGCATAAGGAATGAAAGCACCGAGTGGCTCTGCGTGGAGTGAGGGGATCTGGCTCTGAGGCGCTCTGTGCCACCGCCAACATTGCTACAGTCATTCTTCTCTAAAGAGGAGAAAACCACACACCCACTCGGGGTCGAGGCAGCCCGGCATGCTTGGTCACACCAAGCCGGGCGACCTACTGCCCTGACACTGGTAGAGATGCGTGCAAGCAGCTTGGAGGCCTCCTGGTCTGATGAGCTTCACCGGGGTAATGGGAGAAAGCTGGGCCACAAGCCACCAAAACCTGGGCGGAGAGGCAGTGAGAGTGAGAACACGGTGACATCCACCAGAAAGCATCGCCCCGCCCCCAGGGGCCAGCAGCACGCCGCCCAGTGGAAAATCAGGGTGCCGGGCCTTTTGTATAAAATCCAGGGGAAAATGTGCTTAAAGGTACTAAAATTGAAAGCTTTTGCCTTTTCTGGGATCTCTTTCCCAAATTGTCATGGTGTTTTTCACTTGTTATTTACTGTCATTCTAAATAAAGAAAAATGATAAATTTTAAAGCGTTAGCATGGATCTGACCGTTCATCTTTATATTGTGCAATGCCAGTTTTAAACGGGAGTATAAGAGAACTTGGCTCCTATGCAGGTCCAGTGGCACAATCTGTATTCCATAACTGTACGTGCCTATGTATTTCTTTCATATGAGAGCCGTGAAAATGTTGAACAAAACTAATGTTGCTGTTTTTATTTTGCTTCCTGACACACACACTTTCTACCAATAGATGAGTAAGGAAGGACCCAATGGAAAAGAAACTATGGTTGTCCTATTTTTCGATTTCCTTCTATGACATAATTTTCAGTGGAAGTGGCTGGCTGGAACATAGCTAACCAGCACGTGTAAATCAGCAGATGCTTCAGAAAAGAAGCAGAACTCATGACTTCTCTACTCATCAAAGGAGTGTTGGACCTTTTGGATCAGTGCAGTTTCTGGCAGGGAGTGTGTGTGTGTGTGTGTGTGTTGCACAATAGTGTATGTAGTTGAGTTGAAAGAAGAATGAGAGATGAATTACCCCTTTCCAAAATATAAGTGCTCTATAGTTTTAAGGGATTGCAAGGAAAGCTCCCTAGGCAATGTCTTGAGTTCTAGAACCAGGAGGAATGCAAGCACATTTCCCAGATGGAGAAATGGCCTCTCTGTCTGTAACCTAGGCTCTAAGTGGCTAAGAACAAAGCCACTGGCTGTGGGGACTCTAAATGACTGGTCTGCAACCACTACCAAAACACACACATACACACAACATGTATGTTTAAATGTTTGTCATCTCAGAGTATACGTTTAGGAAATACATTGGCATATTTCATGGTGGTTACTATATAAAGAAAAGAGAGCCAATAACTGGGAAAATCCTAAACTCCCAGCAGTGAGTGATCCATTGTGAACCTTTCTGGAGGTGGTCCACTTGTGTTTCTTGGTCCTATAAGTTGAGAGAAGAGCATCAGTGTCGTCTGCCCCTAAATTTGGAATTTAATCTTTATTCTTTCTTCATCGCTTTGTTCACTTAGCACTCTAGTTGATAAGAATAAACAGAGGAATGATGCTTTTAGAGGCGAATAAAAAACCCAGAGGCCATTGGGAATCAGCCCAGTTTAACCTGCCAGACCTGTGTAACACCTAAGAGGCAGCTGACATGATGTGTCCCCCACTCCTTCCATGAGCCAGGCCAGAAAATGACCCAGCCGTTTCGTGATGTTCAGACCAAGGCTTTAGGACTCAAAATTTCTCCAATAACCTCTCTACCTCCCTTCGAATGATCTGACCAGACACATGTCCTACCTCAAGTTACCGACCAACATCACTCTCCCTTACTACTCTTCAGTGCCTAAAAAATGGCAAGTCTAAACATTGTGTGACACGCAAGGCCCATTATATTATAAACCTGGCCTCCACTTTTCCCTTTTGCTTTTCATTGGGATTGGATATGCCAGACAGGGGATTCCGCTAACATGGTGGCTCAGGGTTGGAATCCCAGGAGCTAGAATTTTGGCAGAGAATCCACTCTAATTTTTAAATATTAAAATGATTTAGATATTCTAAAGCACTGTCTGGGCTATACCAAACACATTGGCAGGCCAAAGACAGCAGATGGTAGATGGCCAGTTTTCACCCAGGAGGGGATAAAAATGTGCTACCTAATCTTTCTTCTCATCACAAGTCAAAGACAGGACTCTCCCCCAAAACAGTAGGATCACATTCTTTCCAAGTGGACATGAGATATTTATCAAGATGAAAACTAGTCTGGATCATAAAAGAAGTCTCAAAAGACATAAAAGCTTTCAGTCATACAAAGTATGTTCTTTGAGTACACAGAAGTTAATTGGAAATCAATGACAAAGTCAGTATCTGGGAAACCCCAAATTTTGGAAAGGAAATGCCACACATCTAAATAAGACAAAAGGGAAATGGGAAACTGTTTTGAATCGAATGAGAATAAAGATACACTGTATAGATTCTGTGGGGTGCTGTTAACTCAGTCTTCAGGACAATAGCAGCAAAGACCTGGGTCAGATAAGAAACAAAGTCTCGAAATAGTGACCTCGGCTTCCACCTTGAGAAACTAGGAAAAGGGAATCAAATCAAATGTAAACTCAGCAGTTGAAATAATAAAGATCAAAGTAGAAATTAACAAAAGAGAACACAGACAAAACTAGAGAAAAATCAATGAGATCGAATGCTGGTTCTTTGAGGTCAATAAAATTGGCAACCTCTAGACAGACCAATCAGGAAAAAAAAAAAAAAAAGAAAAGATACAAATTATTGATATCAGGAGTGAGAGAGGTCACATCACTACAGATTCTACAGATACTAAGAGATAAACACTAAGGACAACTTTACCCTAATAGAATTGACAACTTACATAAAGTGGGCAAATTTCAAGAAAGATACAAATTGCCAAAGCACATTCAGAAAGAAACAGCCTAAAACTCCGTCTATGAAAGACATTCAATTTGCAGCTAAAAATTTTCCCACAAAGAAAATTCCAGGCCCAGATGGTTTCACTGGCGAGTTTCAGAAAACACTCAAGAAAGAAATAATATCAATTCTGCAGAAACTCCTCTGGAAAATTGAAGAGGAGGAAATATTTCCCAACTCGTTCACTGAGGCCAGCATGAGCCTAATACAAAACTAGAGAAAGATATTACAAGGGAATTTAGAAGAAAGAAAGAAAGAGAGAAAACTACAACCATTACCCTTCATGAACATAGATGTAAAAAGTCATAGCCAGGGCTTCCCTGGTGGCGCAGTGGTTGAGAGTCTGCCTGCCAATGCAGGGGACACAGGTTCGTGCCCCGGTCCGGGAAGATCCCACATGCTGCGGAGCGGCTGGGACCGTGAGCCATGGCCGCTGAGCCTGCGTGTCTGGAGCCTGTGCTCTGCAACGGGAGAGACCCCAACAGTGAGAGGCCTGCGTACCAGAAAAAAGAAAAAGAAAAAGTCATAGCCAAATTTTAGCAAGTTGAATTCAATAATATGTAAAAAACTATGTAATATGATAAAACATAGCTACCAAAGAGATTTATCCTAAGAATGAAAAGTTGGTTTAATTTTAAAAAAATCAATCAGTGTATTTCACTGTATTAATAAAATAAAAAATAAAAACCTTATGATCATCTCGGTTAGTACAGCATGTGGTCACATTCAAACATCCATTCATTTAGAGATTTAAAAAAAAAGCTACTCAGTAAATGAGGAATAGATGAGAACTTAACTGATAAAAGGCCTCTGTGAAAAACATGCAGTGACATTACACTTAATCATGAAAGAATGAATACTTTCCTCCTAGAATCATGAGTGAAGCAAGAACATTTGCTCTATCCTCCTCCACGCAATGGCGTACTGGAGACTATAGCATTCTAATAAGGCAGAAAAGGAAAAAAGAGCTATCCACATTGAAAAGGAAAAAAGAAAACTGTCTTTATTCGTAGACATGATTATGTTAAAAAAATCTGATGGACTCTATATAAGAAAAGCCACTAGTAAAGTGGTCTTAGCAAGGTTGCAGGATACAAGATTAATATAAAAGTTAAATGTCTTTCTATATTCTAGCAACGAACAATATAAAAAATTGAAATTAGTAAAACAATATCATTTAAAATAGCATAAAATAAGAGAGAGAGAAAATCTGACAAAAGAGGTACAAGACCCGAACACTGAAATCTAAAAAAAGTTAGAGAATTTAAGGAAGAACTAAATAAATGGAGAGCTATACATACCATGGTTAGAGATCAGAAGACTAGGATTTTAAGATGTCAATTTTCCCCAAACTGATCTATAAGTTCAGTGAAATCCCAATGAAAATTCCAATGGCTTTCTTGTAGAATTTGACAAGCCGATTCTAAAATTCATATGGAAATGTCCAGAGCCCAGTATACCCAAAAAACCTTTGATGGGAGGGAGGGAGACGCAAGAGGGAAGAGATATGGGAACATATGTATATGTATAACTGATTCACTTTGTTATAAAGCAGAAACTAACACACCATTGTAAAGCAATTGTACCCCAATAAAGATGTTAAAAAAAAGAAAAACTTTGAAAAATAAGAACAAAGTTGAAGAACTAACGCTATCCGATTTCATCAAGACATTCTAGTTGACACACTGCTAAAACATTTGCATTAGTATAAAGCTAGACAAACAAACCAATAGAACAGAATAAAGAACTCAGAAATATACCCACACGTATATGGACGACTGATTTTCAACAACTGGGCAATTCGGTACAGAAAGGATAGATTTTTCAACACACGTGCAAGTGGATATGCATATGCAAAAGGGTTGACTTTGATTCAAACGTGTGCACTATATAAAAGTTAACTCAAAGGAGACCATAGGCCCAAAATCATAACTTCTGAAAGAATATACAGAAAAAATCTTTGCGACCTTAAGTTAGACAAAGATTTTGTAGATATGACACCAAAAGCACGATCCATAAAAGACAAATATATAAATTGGACTTTTTAAAAAACGTCCACTTATTCAAAGACATTGGAGAATGAAATGACACACCGCAGACTGGGACAAAAAACTGGCAACGGACATATCTGATAAAAAAAAGCTGATATGCAGTATATTATATATATATATGTATATCAAAACACATTAATAGGAAAAATAAACAATCCCATTAAAATAGAGTCAAAAGATTCGAACAGACATTTCACAAAAGAAGATACATGGATTGACAATAAGCAATGAAAAGGTGCTCAAAATCCATGTTAGTCATTAGAACCACAATACAAATTAAAACCACCATGAAATGCCATTACACTCCTATTATTAGAACAGCAAAGCTTAGACAGACTGACCATACCAAGTATTGGGAAGGATGTGGAGTAACTAGAATATTCATCCACTTCCTGTGGGAATGTAAAATGATACAGTTACCAGAACGGCAGTTTGGAAGTTACTGATAAGTTAAAGATCTGTATGATCCAGGCTTTCCACACCTAGGTATTTACCCAAGAGAAATAAAAGCATATGCCAACACAAAGACTTACAGACCAGTGTTTAAAACTGCCTTATAGTTTTCTCAAGGTATATGCCCAGTAGTGGGATTGCTGGGTCATATGGTAGTTCTATTTTTAGGTTTTTAAGGAACCTCCATACTGTTCTCCACAGTGGCTGTATCAATTTACATTCCCACCAACTATGCAAGAGGGTTCCCTGTTCTCCACACCCCCTCCAGCATTTATTGTTTGTAGACTTTTTGATGATGGCCATTCTCACTGGTGTGAGGTGATATCTCACTGCAGGTTTGATTTGCATTTCTCTAATGATTAGTGATGTTGAGTATTCTTTCATGTGTTTGTTGGCAGTCTGTATATCTTCTCTGGAGAAATGTCTATTTAGGTCTTCTGTCCATTTTTGGATTGGGTTATTTGTTTTTTTGTTATTGAGCTGCATGAGCTGCTTGTAAATTTTGGAGACTAATCCTTTGTCAGTTGCTTCACTTGCAAATATTTTCTCCATTCTGAGGGTTGTCTTTTGGTCTTGTTTATGTTTTCCTTTGCTGTGCAAAAGCCTTTAAGTTTCATTAGGTCCTATTTGTTTATTTTTGTTTTTATATCCATTTCTCTAGGATCTGGGTCAAAAAGGATCTTGCTGTGATTTATGTCATAGAGTGTTCTGCCCATGTTTTCCTCTAAGAGTTTTCTAGTGTCTGGCCTTACATTAGGTCTTTAATCCATTTTGAGTTTATTTTTGTGTATGGTGTTAGGGAGTGTTCTAATTTCATTCTTTTACATGTAGCTGTCCATTTTCCCAGCACCACTTATTGAAGAGGCTGTCTTTTCCCCATTGTATATTCTTGCCTCCTTTATCAAAGATAAGGTGACCATATGTGCCACAATGTTCATTGCAGCTCTACTTACAATAGCCAGGACATGGAAGCAACCTAAGTGTCCACTGACAGATGAATGGATAAAGAAGATGTGGCACATATATACAATGGAATATTACTCAGCCATGAAAAGAAATGAAATTGAGTTATTTCTAGTGAGGTGGTTGGACCTAGAGTCTGTCATACAGAGTGAAGTCAGAAAGAGAAAAACAAATACCGTATGCTGACACATATATATGGAATCTAAAAAGAAAAAAAAAAAGGTTCTCAAAAACCTAGGGGCAGGACAGGAATAAAGATGCAGACGTAGAGAATGGACTTGAGGACACGGGGAGTGGGAAGGGTAAGCTGGGACGAAGTGAGAGAGTGGCATGGACATATATACACTACCAAATGTAAAATAGATAGCTAGTGGGAAGCACCCGCATAGCACAGGGAGATCAGTTCGGTGCTTTGTGACCATCTAGAGGGGTGGGATAGGGAGGGTGGGAGGGAGACGCAAGAGGAAGGGGATATGGGGATATATTTATATGTATAGCTGATTCACTGTGTTATAAAACAGAAACTAACACACTGTTGTAAAGCAATTATACTCCAATAAAGATGCTAAAAAAAAACCTGCCTTATGTGTAACAGCCCCAACCTGGAACAACCCAAGTGCACCACAGGTAAATGGAAAAACAGATTACAGTATATTCACACAATGGAATACTACTTATCAATAAGAAGGAATTTACTATTTATATATGCAACAACATGGAAAAAGCTCTCAACATAATTATGCTGGGTGAAGGAACACAGAACCACCCACCCCCCCAAAAAAAATAAAAAAGCTCAGCACACGTTGAATGAACCCATTTACATAGAAATCTAGAAAATGCAAATCAATCTGTACTGTTAGTAAGAAGAGTGGTAGCCTGGACATAGCAGGTGAGGTGGGAGAGGTAAAGGGGAAGGGGCCGGAGGAAGCCTTTAGGGGTGATGGGCTCTATCCTCACCTTGATCACAGTGATGGTTTCATGGGTATATATATATACATCAAAACTTGTCAAAGTGTACATTTGAGACACATGCGTTTATTGTGTGTCAATTACCCTCCAGTAAAGCTGTTTAAGAAAACATTCTACGGACTGAACCAAACCCTCCTGTAAGGTGAAATATATCCCAAGCTGCCGGTTTTCACCTCTGAGACAGCAGAATGCTGTGGACAAAAGTGTTCCCCTTTAGAGGTTCCTGTGACCATGCATAGGTCAAGGGAAATCACGTGGCCCCGGTGAAAGAGCACCCAGGAAGCCAGGCACTGAGCAAACACGCCATCCACCCCTTCCTTCAAGTTCTGAGGCTCACTTGAGCAACGATCCCCTTTAAAGGGCCGATATCCAGCTAATTATAAATGTAGGTTTAAACTACTCCTAAAAGGAAATCTGCTGTTACCAAGGAAAGAAAAAGGAGATTCTTATCAAAGTCCAGAGAGCCCTCCTGGGCCCTCACAACTCCCGAGAGCTCAAAGGTTTCCTGCCCTTATCTCTGAGTTGGCACCAAATCTCATACTCACTTCTGATATTTCATGTGTACTTTGCTTAACATATTCTCAGGCTCTGCTTTTCTTGTTGTTTGCTGGACTGAGAGCAGACAGGCCTGGGGCTCCATCCAGGGGAGTGTCTTAGTGGTCCCGAGCTTCAGCCTCCTGGTGGATAAATGAGGATGGGGTCCACGTACTGCACACGAAATGCGACGTGGGCAAGGGGCCCCAGGGTGGGTGTGAGGTGCCTGCCGGCATTTTCGAATCCTGACATGGTCACAGTTTCCACACGAATTTAAGGAAAAATGAGAACCAAGTTCCTGCGCCTTGGCGCCCAGGGAAGACAGCAACTTGGTGGTCTGGCTTAGCTCACGTGCGGCCCGCCTCCTTCCCTGGAGGGTCTCAGCCAGCCTGCCACAGCTTCCCACCCCTCTGCTCCTGTCGCCCGGTGCAGCTGGGGCTCAACCTCAACTCAGGACTGCGTGTGCCCGTTCCCAACAGCGTGACGGCTTGCTCCATGGGCTGCCCCCTCCCAGCTGCTCTCCCCGTGATATCTGGGGATCACCTGCCTATCTGTGTCTCCATAAGGATGGCAGTGAGCTAGGCGGCATCAACCCACGCGTCCCTCGAGGAAACACCTGGCGGGTTTCTTTGAGGAGGCTTACATGACGTGCCCTTCTCCTGGTCTCAGGAGGATGATTTGTGGGTGACGCTCATGGCTGAAGTGTCCGTTTAGGTCTCCCCCTGGGTGTGTCCTTATTACAGACACATGGCCCTTTGGTGTGCCCTGTGTCTCAGCCCTCAGCCCAGTGGGGTGTCGGTACACTCCCTATGTCCCATCGAAGTCTAGCAGAGGGCGGCTGTGACAGCACGGAGCCCAAAGGGAAGGCCACCCTACACATGCCTTCAGATTCCCTGCATCCCTGGTCTTCCCCGGGAGATAGGGAAGACATCTGGAGGCGGTCAGGTCTGGAGTCACCAGAATGAAGGTTCTGAATTAAGAGGACGGAGGCATCGCCACTGACCTCTCAGTGTTTCCATGGGAACACAGTGAAAGTGCTTTAAGGAGGAGAGACGTGACATGCTTCGGACATAAACGGAGGGAGTGTACCTGCTTTGCTGCGGGATGCCTGTTGTTGCCTCTAAGAACTTGGGCCTTGTTCTGCAGAGGGTTTATCCCAAGCGGCTCTAGAAGTCGGAGCTCAGAATCTGTGCATGGAGTAAGCACAGCTATGGGGAGCCCCAGGCTGACAGTGACACCCACTCTAGCGGCTCTGAGTGGACCTTAGTGGCAACGTGGAGGCTGGAGAGACAGAATTGGAAGCGTTCAACCCTAACCCTAACTCCAACAGGCCAAGGGAGGGGGCCTGTGAGCTTGAGGTCCGGGGGTGATTCTGGGGCAGGGACATAGAAACGGTGGCCACGTTCTCTGCCCTGTGATTGTCCCAGCTGTCTCTGATGGATGGAGCTAAGCAAGAGGACACTTGGGGGAAAATGTTTCCACTCCAACTCAGGGGACTCATTTGGCTTTCACCACGGCCTCCTTCTGGAATTCCTTACATCTGTGTCCTGCTCTAGCACTCCTTCACATTTTCTTTGCAGAAGCCCCAGGCTTTATACCTGACTTAATCGGCCAGAGACACCCCACGTTCACTGCCCTTTGTAGGAACCAGCCATGGGCTCAAACAATACATTCATGAGCTCTTTTTTGGCATCTTCTCTGCTTATTCGATAAAAATGTACCACAAATACCGTTACATGTCAGGGACTGTGGAAAGCAAGGGGAGACCAAGGAAAGTATCCACATCCTGCTGCCCTAACACAAAGAAAGTCCTTTTTAGGAATTCTAAGGGTCATGTGGGGCTACAGGCCCCCAAACAGCCTGGGGCACCTTGCCTGGATCATTTCTTGACCAATGGCTAGCCTCACACGGAGGCACACATTCACAACGGATTTTAGGTCTGGAGCTCAATGCAACCTTAGGAGTCCACGCTGCATTGTAGGACAAATCTAAAAGCTCCTTTTTAATTTTGCCACAGAGGACAGAAGACAGTCAGCTTCCATCTGGCCTCCCTAAGAAATGGAAGATGCTCTGGCGGAGCTGGGCTCTGGAGGGCTGCGAAGGGGGCGGGGCTGCCCCAAGGTGGACAGGGGCGGGGAGGGGGGCAGGGGCCGGGGCAGTGGGTGAGTCACCCAGCATATCAGACCCCATATCAGGACCCACCTGTGAAGCCGAAAGTAGGTTCTGGAAGCTGGTTTCTAGAGGAAAAAAGCCCAAGTTGTGTAAACCTCTGGGGAATGGAACTGTGAGGCCAAGGAATTGACAGAGAAGTAGGATTGAGGTGCCCAAGATGACGGAACTAAAAAGCCACGTCTCCAGAGCCAGGGATGAGGTGGAAGAGGGGGAACGAAGCCTGAGGCGGGGAGTGAGTGAAGAGATGGGAGCAAAGTGGGCTGGCTGCCCCACCCCCATCCCCCGATGACCCACCTGATGCCTCGTCTCCATCTACCTGGTCTCCCTGTTCTGAGACTCGCAGGTGTAGGATGCTCAGTGTAACTCACATAGCCAATCAGAAGGGTGGGGGGACGGGAAAGCAAGCCCCATGTCTGCAGTTAAAAAGTAGCAGGCTCGCCGCTCCAGGCCACGTGTCCTCTGAACCCTGGACACCCTGGCCAGCCTCCCTTTTGCGCTTAGCTAAATCCATAGGCGCCGGAGTCATTCCTGCCCTGGGCTGCATCCCTGGCCTTGCCCGCCCACCTCAGGGGCCCTGGCTCTGTGTCTCCTCCACTCAAGAAATGGAGAGTGGCTGGAGAAAACCCTCTACCATGGAGAATGAACTCCTTTGAATTTAGGGCCACGCACCGCAGGGGAGCCCTGGTGCTGATGCTGTGTCTGCCTGATGGATGCGCTGCCTACCCTCCGTGGACCATTTCGCATCCTTTTGAATCTCCCGAGACTCCCCCAACACCCCCTGCTCCTGTCCTCGTTGATGACCTTGCTCATCATTTCATGAGGAAACATGCGAAATCAGAAAAGCATTTTCTCATCCCCTGCAGTCTCTCAATGGGCCGCCTCTGTATCTATGAGCCTGTTAGAGAGGACACTGGGGCTCCCAAGGCCCACCTCTCTCCTGCCCAGGGCTCTGCTCCTGCCTGCTTTCTCCCTCTATCATCACATTTCCTCTTGTCCTGTACCATTCCAATCAGCAGGCCTACAGGCCAGGATGTGGTCCATGCAACACTGCACCCGTCCTGCTTCGGCCCTTTCGCTCGGCTCTCCCTTGGAACCACCCTCCGTGAACGAGTCGTCGCCGCTGGCTGCCCCAGACACTCACCCTGCTTCCCCACGCAGCTGTCGGCCTCCAAGACAGCTGCCCCCGCCCAGGGCACAGTGACCTGCTCTGGGCAAAGCGAGCTCAGCACTCAGGCCTCCTCTCCCATGCAGCCCTCTCTAAAAATGTTTGTGTCTAAAATGATGAAAATGTAAAAGAAGTTCTCAAGAACAAATGCAGATTACAAAAACTGATTAGAACTTTAAGATTATTTTACATTGAAAAATAACATTTTGAAATGTTTTCAAATAATTTAAAACTTAGAAGAACAAAACAAAAACAGCACAGAGTTTCGTGTGGTTAACATGTAATATAAAAATGGTACCATTAGCAAAACCGGGAAACTGACACTGGTGCAATCTATCAACTCAACTACAGACTTTAGCTGAAATTCACCCTTCTTCCACTGATGTCCTTTTTCTGTTTTTTTTTTTTTTTTTTTTTTTCAGTACGCGGGCCTCTCACTGCTGTGGCCTCTCCCCTTGTGGAGCACAGGCTCCGGACGCGCAGGCTCAGCGGCCATGGCTCACGGGCCCAGCTGCTCTGCGGCATGTGGGATCTTCCCGGACTGGGGCACGAACCCGCGTCCCCTGCATCGGCAGGCGGACGCTCAACCACTGCGCCACCAGGGAAGCCCTGATGTCCTTTTTCTATCGCAGGAGCCAATCTGCTTCCCTCACTGCATCTGTCACTGTAGCCTCCTCCAATGGGACAGCTCCTCAGTACCATTATAATTTTTTTTTGGTAGAATGTTTCTCAGTTCAGGTTTGTCTGATGTTTTCTCATAACTAGATGAAGGCATTTTTCGCAAGAATACCAAACACTTCTGGAATTTTTAAGCTGACTGATGAATACGTGACAGATGACATTCTAAGCATTTTTGAAATCATATTAACTTTACTCAACTCCCTTCCAGGAAGTAATGATTTACTCGCTTTTTACAGATGAGAAAATCGGGGTGTTGAATCATTGTCGGAGTTCACACAGTCAGCAGGGATGCTGTTGGGACCCGAGGGCGCGCCTGGCCAACTGGGCAGCTCTGGGTGAAGGAGGTGGCACTGCTGATGGGCTTTTCCATGGGGAGGGCTCCTGGGGAGTGTGTGAGCCTTCTCGGGACTGGACGTCTCCGAGAAAGGGTGAATCGACCACTGGCAGACCTCATCCCACTGTGCGACTCAGAGTCAACCGTAAAGTAAAAGTCAAACTCTGGCTGACATTGTTCAGAAGATCCTTACTCCCAGGACCTAACTCTCTCCACCGAGCCTTGTGTCCTGTTGGCATCTGGTTTTATTTTAAGGTGGAGTTAAAATGGGCAAGATGCCACTGAGCCAGGCAAGTTGAATTATGAGTGGCTTGATGGTGAGCAGTACCAACTACAAAAACTGCTGTAAAGTGAAGGATCTGTGAGTGAAAGCTGTCAGTTCTGCCTGTCCTTCAAAGTCATAATATGCGTGTCGCAAGGAGCTGGTGACTAAGCCTGGGATTGTTCATAGCGCAGAGGAAAGATTGGGCTGTTTGGCACTCTGCCCTTGCTGGGCCATTAATGGCCATATTTCCTCTTATGTGCAAGACACGTGAATGAAAGCTTATGGTTCTTTTCTTTCACGTGGCAAATTATTGAATGTTCTGTTAAATATTGACCTATATATCACACTCGTGCTTGTATCTTACTTCTGAAATCCCTTGAACAAGCAGTTCTTTCCAGATAGGCATGTCGGGTTGCAAGGGAAAAAAATGCATTGCAAGCAACATGGTGCAACTGGTCGCAGTGTACCCAGAGTGGCTATCAATGGATCAGTGACGCCTGGAGCACAGAACAGCTGTTCTTCCGTGGTTGGGTCTGGGCCCAGTATTGTTTAACATCTTTATCAATGAACCGGGTGAGATGGAATGGAAAAACATGCTTTGTACCTGTGTAGCTGATACAGAGCCGGCGGGGACAAACGGGGCCCCAGCAGAGAGCGTTATAATTTAAACTGACCTCGGCAAATGGTAGCCACGTTCATTGATTAGATTCCATGGGTAGAGGAGAGTCTTAGAGAAAGAGAGAAATACGAAGAATGTACAAAATACAACCTGTTCTTCAGCAGTTTGTCAACTGACTGGGACAAAGACAAGAGCAGAGCAAAGATGGCAGCCCAGGAGAGCTGGTGCTGTGTGCCCAGCATCCCAGACGTGACGGTTCTTCACAGCTGTGCCCAGGTGCTCGGACTCTGGGATGTGATGGGGCTGAATGGAGGGGGATGGGGCAAGGTGTGGCGACTTGACAGAGGACAGCATGCCTCTCAAGATTAGTCCAGGAGGGGTACAGACTGAGCTGCCCTTCTTGTGAGTGGTTACATAACCAAGAGGTACTGAGCACGAGGACACGATTTTGCATCAATAATACTGACACAGAGCAGGATCCCGTGAGGCCCTCCTGGGTGCAAGAGCCTTTCTGTGTCCCCAGTTTTTTGTTTGCAGGAAAAAGGCTTTGGCCTCCTAGACCTTCCCTGAATTCCAAAGGGCAGATTCAAACAGTTGCTAATCAGGGAAGGGAGGGGATGTAGAAACAAAGGAAAGACAGAGGAGAAACAATCATGCAGTGATTAAAGCAGGGTCCTGGCTCCTCCTCAAGGGATATACATGACAATATTTTTGAGTTCTTTTACAGACATTAGAACCCCCAGCAAATGGAAGAAATCAACTACTTGATGACCATGAAGGTGTAGCCCTAGACCTACCAGAGACTGAGGACTGATAATGTTAACTCCTGTGACCCTGCCCTGTTACCCCACCATCCACCAGTCAGAGAATTGTGCCCAAGCTGATCACTTATTTCCCTCCCTCACCTGGCCTTTAAAATACCTCCCTGAAACTAATCAGGGAGTTTGGGCCTTTGAAGCACTAGCCGCCCTGGACTCTTTGCTGGGCGCCTGCAATGAGCCCTGTACTTCCCTTCACCACAACCCGGGGTCATATCTTGGCTTTACTGCATGCAGACAAGCAGACCCAAGTTTGTTTGGATAACAATACCGTGGAAGATAGATACCAGAAGCAAGCAAAATAAATCAGTGAATTCTTTAGCGTCATGGAAAGTAAATGACAATATAAATAAAAAGTGAATTATAAATATAGAACATGCAGAACTCAGGCACGGTAAGTAGAGAGAGCTACAGATGGGAGTTATGACATGTAAGAGAACAAAAAGTCTTGTCATGGCTATGAGGCCATGTTCATTATATTCATTATATTTCCTTTGAAAGCCAAATAAACTAAAAAACAAGGACGTAAATAAGTAGTGTGTGTGTATAGAGGAGATTTTATATATTTACATATTTATATAAATACATATTTTCCTATGTATTAATTCGTTGTGTGTACAGGGGGGATTCCTCTTCTGTACTTTTTTATTGTGCTCTAATTCACAGAGCACAAAGTTCACCCTTTCAAAAATCCTTCTTAGCCAATGGTTAGACTAAAGCACTTCTTAGCCTATGAATGAGGTAGCAGAAAACCACCAAAATCATTAACCAACTGGATTTGGTTAGCTTAGAGACCAGAAAAGCTTTGACTCAGAACACAGTGGAGAATTTGCATTGTAGAACAACAGATTTCCCAACTGTAAAAGTTGCTAGGAAGTATCAATATTGTGAAAATGTCTATACCACCCAAAGCAATCTACAGATTCAATGCAATCCCTATCAAATTACCAGTGGCATTTTTTACAGAACTAGAACAAGAAGTCTTAAAATTTATATGGAGATACAAAAGACCCTGAATAGCCAAAGCAGTCCTGAGGGAAAAAAAAAACAGAGCTGTAAGAATCAGACGCTCTGACTTCAGACTATACTACAAAGCTACAGTAATCAAGACAATATGGTACTGGCACAAAAACAGAAATATAGATCAATGGAACAGGATAGAAAGCTCAGAGATAAACCCACACACCTATGGTCAACTAATCTATGACAAAGGAGGCAACGATATACAATGGAGGAAAGACAGTCTCTTCAATAAGTGGTGCTGGGAAAACGGGACAGCTACATATAAAAGAATTAAATTAGAACACTCCCTAGCACAATACACAAAAACAAACTCAAAATGGATTAGAGACCTAAATGTAAGACTGGAGACTATAAAACTCTTAGAGGAAAACACAGGAAGAACACTCTTTGGCATAAATCACAGCAAGATCTTTTTTGATCCACCTCCTAGAGTAATGGAAATAAAAACAAAAATAAACAAATGGGACCTAATGAAACTTCAAAGCTTTTGCAGAGCAAAGGAAGCTACAAACAAGATGAAAAGACAGCCCTCAGAATGGGAGAAAATATTTGCAAACGAATCAATGGGCAAAGGATTAATCTCCAAAATATATAAACAGCTTATGCAACTCAATATTAAAAAAACAAACAACCCAATCCAAAAATGGGTAGAAGAGCTAAAGAGACATTTCTCCAAAGGAGACATACAGATGGCCAAGAAGCACATGAAAAGCTGCTCAACATCACTAATTATTAGAGAAATGCAAATCAAAACTACAATGAGCTATCATCTCACACCAGTTAGAATGGGCATCATCAGAAAATCTGCAAACAACAAATGCTGGAGAGGGTGTGGAGAAAAGGGAACCCTCTTGCACTGTTGGTGGGAATGTAAATTGATAGAGCCACTATGAAGAACAGTATGGAGATTCCTTAAAGAACTAAAAATAGAATTATCATATGACCCAGCAATCCCACTACTGGGCATATACCCAGAGAAAACCATAATTCAAAAAGACACATGCACCCCAATGTTCATTGCAGCACTGTTTACAATAGCCAGGTCATGGAAGCAACCTAAATGCCCATCAACAGACGAATGGATAAAGATGATATGGTACATATATATACAATGGAATATTACTCAGCCATAAAAAGCAACGAAATTAGGTCATTTGTAGAGACGTGGATGCATCTAGAGACTTTCATACAGAGTGAAGTAAGTCAGGAAGAGAAAATCAAATATCATATAGTAATGCATATATGTGTAACCTAGAAAAATGGTACAGATGAACCGGTTTGCAGGGCAGAAATTGAGACACAGATGTAGAGAACAAACGTATGGACACCAAGGGGGGAAAGCCACGGTGGGTGATGTTGGTGTGATGAATTGGGAGATTGGGATTGACGTGTATACACTGATGTGTATAAAATAGATAACTAATAAGAACCTGCTGTATAAAACAATAAATAAAATAAAATTTTAAAAAAAAGTTGCTAACGTAGGGAATGAAGGTTCCCCCAGAAAGCCTTTTGAAAGGAAGATCAATTCTGATCTTTCTGGCAAGGCAGAAATGTGGTCTGACATAGCCCTAAGATTATATCCTAAGATGGTAGGCCTCGTGCGTGTGTGATTTGGTTCTGTTGTCAGTTCTCTGAAGGTGTAACGCTGACCCATGTAAACTCGTAGAGAAGAACAATCCAGAAGCAGGAAAACAAAGCGTCATTAGCTTTCTGGGCCAGTGTAAAATGTAAATGTTTTCTCAGAGTCGGACAGTATAGTCAAATCAGCAGCTGACTTCTCTGTACTTCACTGGACAGCAGTGTCTGAGGTCAGAGCTCTCAGACGTCATCAGGAAACCAGTTGGTACAAAAGGGCCTGATGCTAAACATCACCGCTCCCACTGACGGGGCAGAGGGAGCAGCTGTCCAGCTCCAGTAAACCAGGTGAAAGAAAGAAACCTCCCTGATGGTCTTCCTCCCCAAGCCTCTGCCCTGGGCTCGCCATCTGGTGCCGTGTCCTGCCTTGCTGGCCATGGAGATGCTGCCCTCTCCCCTTGGAAAGAACCCCTTTGCCTGGTTGTATGATTACATCTGAGCGCCCTCTTCTCTCCTGCTCTCTGTTGGGGGAAATGGCAGCTGTGGGGCAGGGTCCACCTACAAAAGCTACTTGTTTCCAGGTACGTTGCCATCTGACAGGTGTTGATGGTCCAGGGGACTCCAGACCTGCAAGCTGGTTACCATCCTCGGTGCCGTTCACCGGGTGGTATGGGGATCAGTACTGTCTCAAGGGAGAAGAGCCTCAAGTGAGGGGGCGGGGCTCCAACCCCAGGGCTAAAGCAGTGGTCCCCGTGCTGTGCACCTGAGGCGCTCAGAACCCACGGGTCCTCTTGTATCTGTTTCACATGTAAAGCCCATTCCCCAAGCTTCGATCTATTTAGATGGAAATACAAAAAAGGTGCCAACTGTCATTAGGTTGACAAAGAAGCTGTCCATAATTTGCATTTTCATAGTTTGCAATAATTCCATAGTTTGCAACCTCCAGCCCTCCCTCTCCCTCTTCCTGACCTCCTGAGTTGGAAGAATGAAAAAAAAAAATGTACCAGTTTCTCTCTCCATATAATCTCCACTGAAAAGAGTGGAAATTAATTAAAATAAAAACAAAGTTTTCCTACTCTTAATAAAAGGAGAGAAAAACTAGAAAAGGGAGTCAGGGGCTTCAGGTAGGACTTAGGCTGCTTCTACTTCTAAAAGAAAGCTTTCTTGCTATGAAATATCAGTACGGATGAAACAAGGCATACTTGGAGCCTGACGTAGACCTTTCATAAACAGCGAAGGCTGGTATTTTAAGCTCATTAACACTAGTCAGTTATGCTATTTGGATGTTTTTAAAGAATATTAGGTTATTCCTTTTTAGTTTAACATCTGCACTTTGATAAATCTTTAATATCTCATATAACTTCTAACCAACTTCAAACAGGCAGCTGCAGATTGAAATGGTTGTATTATGTTATTATGGCCTTAGCAATAGATTTCCATTAGAGAATTTGCACATGCCTTAGAATCCAAGGTGAAATAATCTGTTAGCTTTGAAATATGATCACTACCTGGCCATTTAATAAGGCTTTTTGCATACAGAATTCTTTCATTGAATTATTTTAATGATATTATACTATAATATTATATCTATTATGCCTCTCTAATAACTTGGAAGAGCATTGTCGCCTTAAAAAATGTACAAGGTGAGAGTTGTGAGTTAAGTTTTATTTGGGACAAAATGAGGACTATAGCCTGGGAGATAGCAGCTCAGATAGCTCTGAGAAACTGCTCCAGAGAGGCAGGGGAGAAGGTCAGTAAACGTGTGATTTTGGTGAAGGGGGAGTACCTGCCCTCAAGCACATACTTTCTGCAGAAGGTTTCTGCTAGCCGTGAGGAGTAGACATCACCATGAGGGATTTCAGTGCTTTTCTAGACATGAGGAGGTGCAAGAATTAGGTTCATAAAATCTTCTCCTGAAACTAATCTAACTGTCTGAAGATGTGTTCTGCCAGTTTTCCCCAGAGCACAGTGTCTCATTTCTGCTCTCCACCCTGAACTCCTTTCAGGGGGTGTTGAAAGTCAGCAGCTGAAGCAACACAGGATTTAATCCTTATAGAGGTAGATGGAAAGTGCAGTTTATAGTTGACAGCATGATCCTATGTGTGTAACTTTATATATACATTTACCTACCTACTACGTGTGTATACACACACACACACACACACACACACACACACACGGAGAGATTTAAAAGAGTTAATGTTGAGAGTGCTTACTTCTGACAGCGAGATTTGTGGTGATTTTAAACTTTTAAAAATTGTTGTACTGTTGGATATCTATATTATGCCTAGGTATCTTTTTTTTTTACAAAATTAAAGTTATTTAAAAATTACTTGAAAATATCAATGAAGATTCAGCCTTCTTCATTTCTCAGCGAAGGAACAAAGGTGGTGAGTGTATTTTAGAGACATTTTCCAGTGATCACATTGAAGAAACAAGCATGATTCCTTTCCCATCTCTGCTTCAATTATTTGGAAGTTCATTCATTCCGTCGTTCACATGGATGCATGCTTCATGGCAGAGAAGGTGACTGTAGCTGGAGATACTTGTCAATGACGCAGAATCCCCAAATTAATAGTTTTCCTCTAAAATACTAACCTTAGAACGATTGTACAGTTGAGTGTAACTTCCAGGGTGAGGCTGTACCCAGCCGGGGGCACGTGTGCACAGGTGGTGTGTGTGAATAAAAGGCTCCCATCACCTGGATGCCTGAGCAAGGTACTCACGTGGCTTCAGGTCCCATCTGTATAATGGGCTAATAAAACCATTGCTCTCAGGGACTCACCCTGGGATTACATGTATTGTTCATACTGATGATTATGTTGGTAAATTAAGGAACCTGCAATAAAAGACACAAAAAATTCCTTGTTTTATGCTACATATATCAGAGACAGACATTTTAGCTTCCTTCACATAGCTGGTCAATCAGATGCAAAGACTCTTGAGGGGCAGCATAATTTGAAAAATAAAGTTATAACAGAGACTTGGTTAGAACACTTGTATTCTTTGTACACCTATACATGAATTACTATGTGAATATAATGTTTTCCTAAGAAATATGAATACCTGAAAATATTAGCAGATATTTTGACTTGGAAGCAAAAGGTAAAAAGTCATACAGGTGACAGTCATTGACCTCTGCCTCGTTTCCCAGCTTCTGTCCTCAGCTCTTTACAGATGTTGGAAGATTTTCCCACTTCAACCCCACTAATTCCTGACGTGGGCAATCACTTCCCATTACAGAATAAGAAGTTGTATCTTTTGGTTGATACCAGTGGGGTCTTGTGATTGCATATCCTTTTCAAAGTATAGTCTTAAGGAAATGTGTGTTTCTTGCAGTTATTTCACTAAAAGGATGCTTCATCACGAATCTTTACATTCAGTTTTTATTTTAGACACATATTTGTGAATGGGCACATTTAGAAGTTGTCTCCCTCTTCCTTTTGGTGGAAGGCAATTGGAGAAGATAAGGGGACATAGGATCTCTGGCTTCTCTGGTCAAAGATATGGTCATTAAACTCCATTCCTCTTACGCATGTGCGTTTAGGCACGTTTCCAAAGAAAAGAGGAATAGATTTGATTGGATGGAGGTAGTTATTAATTAACCAGTTGGTTTACATTGATGTTAAAAGGAAAAAGAGAAAAACACGTTGTCTCGTGCTTCTTGAATGATTCAGCTATAACTGCTTTGCAACAACACCACCCGTTCCCTGTTCCCATGACCACAAACGTGGACCCTGAAACTCCACCAGGTCGGCAGCCTCCAGTCAGAGTTTCCCATTGAGCCCACAGAACAGCGGGCATACAGCACCGAGGGTCGCTTTCTGGATCTGATGTTCCCATGACACACAATACAGCCTGTCCAGTGGCCACGTGCTCACGTTTCAGCCTGAGCAGTGATAGCGCCTCCCAAATAAGGAAAAGGATCGTGGGGTGTGGGTGGTGAGACAGGCGTTGGGTTTCAATTCACGAGGAAGAACGGATGGGATCCCTGGTGTTAGGTTTGCCCTGGCATCCTTTCCCTTCCGGAAACTTGCAATGCTTGGAGACCTGGGCAGGAATTCCTTGTTCAGGAGCAAATCTCTCCCGAGGACAGGGCAGCCCCACTTGTGTGTTGCACATGCAGAATGTACACTAAGCTGCAATTCGTATCTTTTGGTGTTTAAATTGTGTTTGCTGTACATACCATTAATACGATTTAAGGCAGACTTGTACGTGAATGAATTGGGCTTCATTGCCTGTAAATTGTGACCAGGCAACTAGAACTTAAGGACAGGCACTCTGTTTACCAGACAAAAGCACTGGCTGGAAGTCTGAATTCTCCTGGTTTGACACACAGATTGTAATTATCAGAGACAGAAACTAGGGCACATCACTCCAACTTCTGAGGTTCCTTTTTCTCCCAGTCTATGAAATGGAAATCAATACTAATGAATTCCATATACAACCGTTATGAAGCAGTAAGTTTTTTAAACTGAATTGCCAAACTGCTCTAAGGAACCTTTGTGGGGCAAGATATATATGTCCTCATGTGCAATGTACCTGAGCTGAGGTGAGTCTGAGTGAAACGCTCACAGGGAATTGTCTGAAGAAGAGGATCGGCCACAATCCCAGGGGTCTCCGTGCAGACCTCAGCTCCACTGTGTACCAGAATGCACCAGGTTTAGGCTCCTTTCTTCTTGAAATCACTGATTGCGGGTAAGCTCAGAAAGCATGGTGTCCAAATCTCACCTATATGCTAAAATCTTATAGATTCTGTAGCTTTGGTCCAAAAGTAAATCGACTTGTCCGTGGTCCCCTAGCAAGTTAGTGGCAGCCTAGACCAGAAATAGTGGGTAGGAAAGAGGGTGCTGTCTGCAAGACGCTCCTGAGAGCATGGAAATTAGATCTTGATGGTTCAGCAAGTAAAACCAACACATAATGGTGAACACAAGTGTCTGCAGAAACTGCCCGCAGGACTGGACACGTCTGAATGCACCAGACTCTGGTGCCTCTCCCACCTGTGTGGAAAGGGTTAATACAAGCAGCATGCATGCACTTCATAGGGTCTAGAAAAGGAACGCCACAGGTCAGATTTGGCCAGATTTCTCCAGCTCCACGTGGAGATGGCAAGGGTCCTGACCAGTAGGCTCAAGATTCCAGGAGAAATGGTGGCCTCGCTCACAGAACCAGCAACTGCCTCTGACTCCATTTTTCTGGGTGTGGTTTGTTTTGTATGGAAGCTTTCTAACAGGAGCAAAATACTGCATCGTTTAAGGAACCATTTCCTGAAACAAATCAGTGCTGAGTTCACACACATACAACTTTCCGCTCAAAGGGTGATCATATGACCCTGAACTGAGATGAGTCTAGGGTGGAGAAAGAAGCTGGTGAGGCCACACACCAGCCTACCCACCTCCCTCATCTGAGCCGTGATGCTACCTGAGTCTAGGCGGGTCCTCTTTGCACTAGCGGCGGTTTCCTTAGCCCTGCTGCTCCTGTGGACAGCACCCATCCACTGCGCAAAGATTTGCTCTGAGCCTCGGTGTGTCCACTTCAGGCAGCCGCTAAAGGATGCTCATGCTTCTCTTGTGCTAGTCCCGTGAGAAAAGACCCATTGGTAACCCTACTTCGCTGCCTTATGTGATGGTCCCTGTTATTCCTGAGTGGACTGGAGAGGTGTGCTCCCTAAGTTTTTACAATTGGAATCTGAAGCCAAAGAAGGTAAAAAATGAAGGTAACATTTAGAAATGGCTTTCGCATATGGCAGGGCAATAGTTCAGTTCATAAAGCAACACTTCACAGCCCATTGGATTGGATGAGATGTTTTTCCCCAAGTAGCAGCATGTGGGAAAACTCACTTTGGAATCTGTTCCACCTCTACTGGCTTCAATAACCATTTTCTGTAACAGCCTGAAACTGGCAACTTGCAAGTGTTTGCCATCCAAGTTTCCACCCTTTACCTGTTAGGCAGGTTTCACTAAGGTGGAGACGTTTGACAAAGCAGCCTTTATCCATCAGCTGCAGTAGTTTCAGTTTACCAGTGTTCATTGTGGAATTGCCAGTTTTGGCAAAAGGCCAGGATTTCCTAATTGAATTAAAACTTAGTTTACAAGGTTTCCCAAATGTATCAGATTTATAAAAATTAAAACAAATTGTTTGAGCCTCAATTCTACCACGAAGAGTAGAGTCATTAAAAAAAAGGGGATAACCAAGAAGGACCTACTGTATAGCACAGGGAACTCTACCCAATATTCTGTGATAACCTATGTTAGAAAAGACTCTAAAAAAGTATGAATATGTGTATATGTATAACTGAATCACTTTGCTGTACACCTGAAACTGACACAGCATTGTAAATCACCCATACTCCAATAAAATTAAAATATTAAAAATGTAAAGAAATATATAAAGAGAGAAGGGGAGAGTGAGAGACCGCTACCAAGGCACTATTTTGCTGCTGTTTCCACTATTGGTTTCAACTAACGTCTTCATCTCGAAGTGCTGCTGCTTTGAATTATTCCTTTCTAACAGCTTTGGTTTATTAATTCTGTTTATTAATTACCAACATATTTACCGAGTGCCTGCCATGTTCCAGAAACCCTTCTGGGCACTGGGAACATCAGACTAGATCAGAAATAGCTTCTCCAAAAAGGAGCTTCTGATGTGGTAGAGTTTTCACCTTCATCTCTTCAGTGCTCTGTTATTCTGTTTCCAAAGAGAATATCCATCTCATTCATCTAACAAAATCTTTGTTTCACTCTACAAATTCTACTCACTATCTCATTAAGTGCTTTTCTTTTTTCTTTTGATTTTTATTATGCGGCATGCATGTTGTCAAGTGCACAATTCTTAGATATATAGCTTCGTGAGTTTTTGTAACTGTGTGTACCTATGGTAGCATACTGTAGGCCAAGATTAGAACAGATACACTTCTAGAATTGTGGTAATCTCTCCGTGTTCCTTCCCTATCAATAGAGGAAACACTATGTATTCTTTGTGTGTGGCTTCTTCCTGCTGTGAGATTCAACCACGGAGTCGTGTGTCTCATCCAGAGTTGTAAGTAACAGCCATTTATCCTTTGTACTGCTCTGCAGTATTCAGATGTGTGAATAAACCACAGTTTGCTTATCTAGTCTATTCTTGATTCACATTTTTTTTTTTTTTTTTTTTTTTTTTTGGCGATACGCGGGCCTCTCACTCTCACTGCACAGGCTCCGGACGCGCAGGCTCAGCGGCCATGGCTCACGGGCCCAGCCGCTCCGCGGCATGTGGGATCTTCCCGGACCGGGGCATGAACCTGTGTCCCCTGCAACGGCAGGTGGACTCTCAACCGCTGCGCCACCAGGGAAGCCCCTTGACTCACATTTGACTTGACTTTAGTTTTTGGCTACTGTGAATGAAGCTGCTGTGCCCAGTCCAGGGCATGTGTCTGGGGAGACATGAGCTTGCATTTACCTCAGTGTTACATCTGGGAACAGAACTCCTGGGTCACAGAGGAGGCATATGTTCAGCTATGATGCTGACAGTTTTCCAAGAAGCGGTACCAATTTACCTTCCCACCAGCAGAATCTGAGAGATCCACATTCTCGCCCGTACACCGTACTGTTAATCTTCTAAATTTCAACCATCCTGATGTGTTTATAGAGGAATCTCACGGTGGGTTTAGTTGCCCTTTCCTGATGATTCACGCTCATCATAACTGCATGAGTGGATATCTTGATTTCTACATCTGGCTCTGGAGAATTTAGTGAATTTGAAATTGTCCTTGATCAAATCGGTGCTGGGCTCCCAGAAAACATTGAGCTTCTACTTGAAAAGCTGAGGATGAAACCCAGAATGAGAAGACACTCTGATAGCAAGGTAACCCAGAGAGGCTGCTCACAAGTGGCCAGCCATGCACCGCCGTGCAGGTGTAACACTCTGTCCTCCTGGACAATGCTTGGCCGTTGGACATCCATCCTCTGAGCGCCTTCCTGCTGTCGCTTGACATCTTTAACATGTGGTCCCCAGACACTGACTAGTTATCTCTGTGCATTCTTCCCTTCTCCAAGCCCTCCCTATCACGTAGCCCTCTCTGTTCTACTGAAAATTCACACGTGAAACAAAAACTGGAAAGCCATGTGGCCCTTGGGCTTTTGTTTCCAATTCTCAGTGTCCTTCAGCTCCCTGGCCATCGGACAGTGAGGACGCTTCTTGCCCTGTGCTCTGTTCCCACCGTCTGTGGGACCGGGTCCTGCATCTCCCTGCTCTCCAGCCCCCTCTTCATTAGTTTCCTCACAGGCCTTTGATTCACTGCTGCTTCTCTGACCATGGACCCCAGGGTTCAGTCTTTGGCCCCGTTTACTCCACACCTATACTCACAGGAGCTGAGCGCTCGTGTTTGGGTTGATAAACCCTGAGCTCTGTGCTCTAGCTTAGATCTGGGATGGTTCTGCAAACATCCCATCTGGTGAGATAAAATTTAACTTCTTTGATGTGATGCATTTCATATGTCATGTATCTCTGGCTTGTGGAATGCTGGAAGTTTCTGCCCTTAGAAGGGATGCTTTGGTGTGGTTCCATGCAGGCTGGAGGGTTCTAATTGGGTCTAGACACTGAGGAAGCTGATGGAAATTTGGTACCGGGGAAGATCTGAAACCAAGCGACAATTAGAGAGCCACGTCCCCCGGGTGGTGGGAGCAGCTCACATTTTTCTGGGGCCTGAGGGCACCCTGGTCCCTCTCAACAGGTCCCTCCAGGCAGGCTCCAGCAATGCGCTGCACTGTATGGACACTTTCCCGTGCTCCATCACCTTCCTTCGGGACCCGTTTCCCCCCATAGTGGCTGAATTCTGCTTAGGTTCCTCATTTCTATTCTTAGTACCAGCCTGCCACACCAGCTCTGAGGTGCAGGCTCAGTGCTAAGCCCCTCTCCTCCCTTCCCCTCTCTGGCCTCCTTCTTCAGTTTCCATTGTCTGCCCTTGGAGCTGGTTCCCTGTGTTTTTTTGCACTCAGTGACCTTGGCCCCTTGAGAAGACTTTCAGAGACCCATGTTCCTTCCTGCGTTCCCATATGACTGAGTAGCACTTCTCTTGGTCCAGCCCAGCCTGGGGACACCCCTCCTCCTTTTCTCTGGCTTTGAAACATTGCTGACCTTCCACCTGGGCTGATGTGTCTAAATAAACAGGAGGGCCCTTAGTGAGACCTCAGAGTGGCCGGGCAATGTGATTGACAGCCTGGTCCACGGACAGAGGAGTTTGGACCCTACCCTGGAGAAGGCAGGCACTCTGAAGACGTCAGGGCAAGGGAGCATCTTGATAGGGACCACGTTTCAGGATTGATGGGGATGTGGGTAAGATGAACCCAGCGAGGGGGCAGCTGAGCCCCGTGGTGAGGGGCTGTAGAAGGGCAGGCAGGCTGATGCTGGCGGGAAGTGAACAGATTTGGGAAAGAAGAATGGGTTGTTCATTTACAACCTTAGTGACTGGTATGCAGAAATGAAATGAGGAATCTCAGTGGAATGCTGGGTGTGGCTTTTATTTTTATTTTTTTTAACATCTCTATCGGAGTATAATTGCTTTACAATGGTGCGTTAGTTTCTGCTTTATAACACAGTGAATCAGCCATACAGATACAAATATCCCCATATCCCCTCCCTCTTGTGTCTCCCTCCCACCCTTCCTATCCCACCCCTCAAGGTGGTCACAAAGCACTGAGCTGATCTCCCTGTGCTATGCGACTGCTTCCCACTAGCTATCGATTTTACATTTGGTAGTGTATCTATGTCCATGCCACTCTCTCACTTCGTCCCAGCTTACCCTTCCCCCTCCCCGTGTCCCCAAGTCCATTCTCTGGTAGGGTGTGGCTTTTAGGTGCTAGCTTGCAATACTGTTGGCTGAGCCACAGCTATGAAGTAGAATTCTTGACATCCCTGTCTGTTTATGGGAACAGAAACACTTCTCGTTTTCTCCCAGGCTCTGATGGTTTGGACTATGAAATAATCTGTATATTTTTCAAGATTAAACTTAAAAAAATTATGCAGGCATTAAGAAAATTTGTTTTTTTAGCCAAAGTATACAGGTTGTGTCTAAGGGAAAAAAAGTTTGCAAGCTGGAGCCTCAGCAACAGCCAGGTGGGATGGGGGATGGGTGACAACCAGCTGAACACGAGAGACTCGGGCCCCTCCCTGGTCCTGTCCAAGCAACATCACCTTATATGAATTCATACATGGGGCTTCCGGGCAAGATTTCACTTGAGAATATATTTTTCTGCTACGAAAAAGGTTTTAAACAATTAGACTAGTTTGTTATTACACAAGCTGTAAACCCTAAAACAATGAATAATATGCTTTTCTGCTCCTTCCAATCTGCTGTATATGCCTGCACACAGATACCACATTCACCACCTTTTAAATGTTTTACTTACAGCAATCTGTACCTTTTTCTATCTTAAGAAAAAATATTCAACGATACAAAGTTTTGTTTCTTCCAGAGCACAACAGAAGCGTCAGTGTCTTTGATTGTTTGTAAAAAGCAAACAAACATTGTGTTTGTATAATAGTATTGCTGGGACCTTTCAGGGATTTGAGAAAAATGAAGATACATATCTTCTCTCTATAAAAATGCATATGTCTTTTGCTGTTAGCATCTTCTATGAGGAATAACTAAATACCATTGTGTAAGCACAGGCATTGGGTTCCAGGCACAGAGACCCCCAGATTAGATGGAGGACATCACTGTGTGTTTTTCTCCCTTGTTGCCTGGAAAACATCCCTCCCAGGTCACTGAGGGGGTGGGCTCGTGTCTGGGCTGCACGGCTGGGAGAACCAGTTCTCTTTCCCCTTCATCAAGAGGGTGGTCCCAGGGCACCAGGGGGCGTGGTGATCCCTGCGGTTGCTGCTTGCAGTGGGAGGTGGCAGGGCCTGCCTTTCAGGGTTTCTCTCTTCCAGGACATTGGCCCTCACTCCGGATCTTGGTCAAATCAATCTCATCCTTTAGTTCTCCCACACATTATAATCACGCTGTAATTGTAAGACTTCCTCCCCTCATTGCTTCCTTTCCTCACTCATGCTGAACTTTCTTTTTTTTTGATCGAAGTACAGTTGATTGACAATATTGTGATAATTTCAGGTGTACAGCATAGTGATTCAGTATTTTTGCAGATTATACTCCATTATAAGTTATGGCAAGATAGTGGCTGTAATTCCCTGTGCTGTACAATAAATCCTTGTTGCTTATCTATTTATACCTAGGAGCTTGTATCTGTTGATCCTACACCCCTAACTTGTCCCACCCCATCCCTCTCCCCTTTGGTGATGTGACCTGCTATTCGTCCCCTCCATGTGGCCTCTGAGCTGACAGCTCTCCTGGAAAAAACGTCACCTCTCCTCCGCCCTTTCTGTCCTTTCCAGAAACCTGTAACCAGGCGGGAAGAGCTCCAAAGGTGAGTTAGGGCCTCAGTAATGCTGGGACCTCGCCCCACCCCATGTCAAGGACACAGGGACAGTACTTGCCTTGAGCTCCTTAGCATTTCCAGACACGCACATTAACTCATGGAGAAATAGGCACTATTTTGCTTACCATTTAGGCAAATACTGTGAGTAAACAGTGGGTCTAACTCAAGTAAAGAATGACCTTTCCTCTTATCTTAAACATGTCGGTTTTCAAATCTCCCTCCTTGTGGTGGCTGGACATCAATGACCCCATGATGGAGAGTGCCGGGGTCACCTGACACAGCCTCTGATGGGAAAAGCCGGTCTGCATTAGAGCACCTGACTCTGTAGCCTAATAGTCTTTTTTTTTTTTAATTTTGTAAAATTTATTTTATTTATTTATTTTTGGCTGCATTGGGTCTTTGTTGCTGCGTGCGGGCTTTCTCTAGTTACGGCGAGCGGGGGCTACTCATCGTTGAGGTGCGTGGGCTTCTCACTGCGTTGGCTTCTCTTGTTGCGGAGCACAGGCTCTAGGTGCGCGGGCTTCAGTAGTACTGTGGCACATGGGCTTCAGTAGTTGTGGCTCGCAGGTTCTAGAGCACAGGCTCAGTAGTTGTGGTGCATGGGCTTAGTTGTTCCGCGGCATGTGGGATCCTCCTGGACCAGGGCTCAAACCCGTGTCCCCTGCATTAACAGGCCACTAATGGAAGCCCTGAAGCCTAATATTCTTCATTATTTTATCAGATTTGCTTCAAATAGGAAAATATTGCTTTCTACTGCCCTCTAGTGATGGATGGTGGCAAACACAACCACCAAAGCATGTCCTGATCTTGATTTATATTAAAAGTCCCGTTGTTTTATTCTGCATTTAAAGGCAACGCATCTTGTGATTGATATAGAGTGTATCCGGACCTCTCTTCTAAAATTCGGAAGTATGTATCCAAACGCCCATCTCACACCTCCCGTTACCCCCAGGAACCTGCTCATCCCTGGAGAGGGTTCCCGTATGCTACTGCTGGTAGCTCCAGACTAAGGTCAGTCCTGTCCCCTTTCCACTCATATCCTTCCAGAAATCCTTCATCTCACGCAGAATAAAAGCCCACGTCCTTGCCATGCTTTTCAGCCCTCAGCACCTCCTTCCAGACCTTTCTCTGGCAGCACCTCTCACCAGGCTTGCCTTATCCACAGTTGTGCTGTTAATGTTTTACACCTGGTTCCCCAGGTAGGGGAGTGGGGACCCCAGCTACCAAGGCGTGTCAAGTTGCACACAAAATTCCTAAAACATTTACTGGTGGGCTCTCGCTGGCTGGTGCAGGCAGACTGCAGCCCGTGACTGTCACCTCCTCCAGGAACTCAGCTCGGCCACAGGGGTCCTCCCGCTTCCCTGAAAGCAGCAGGGGTACTCTCACCTCCTGCCTTTGCATGGCTAGTCCTTCTGCAATTCTATGGTGTGTTCCTGTTCTTTTTTCCAGCTGCCTTATCGGAGAGATCTTCTCTTGCTAGCATATTGAAAATTGCACTCTAATCTCCTTCCCCAGTTTTACTTTTTGCTTGGCATTTATCATCATCTGATATATTATTAATACATTTACTCATCCTTATGGGCTGTGTCCACCTTCCCCTCAAATTCACATGTTGAAGTCAGAAGGTGACTGTATATGGAGATAGGGTCTTTACCGAGCTATTAGGTTAAAAATCAGGTCTCAAGGCTGGGCCCTAATCCAATATGACTGGTGTCCTTATAAGAAGGGGACATTTGACACACGCAGAGGGCACAGGGAGAGGATGGCCCCCTGTAAGCTGAGAGAGGCCTCAGGAGAAACCAGCCCTGCCCATACGTTGATTTCTGACTTTTGCTGTCCAGAATTCTGAGGCAATCAATCTCGGTTGTTTAAGCCTCCCACTCTGTGACACTTTGCTATGCCAGCCCTAGCAAACTAATACACTTATTTATTGTTTTTCTCTCCCTCGTAAAATGTAAGCTCGAAGATGGCAGTGCTTTAGATCAGCACTGCATCCCCAGTGCTCAGAGCTGGCTGAGATGACAATAAACACTCCATCAAGGGGGGGATAAGTTCAAATATCTTCAGATTGTTTGATTTTCATCTCTTTGGCAGATGGAGAGAGTTCCTGTCTCTTACATGATTATTTAACCTTGCTTTCTTTAGCTGTTTATTCTCCAGGAGTCATATCTCATTTGTCGAAGGGGGACCAGGACCGGGTCCTTAGGGCCAATCTACCCGTGTCCTCCCCTGGGTTAACGGTCTTCCAGGTCAAGGGCCCGGTGAGGGTGGCCACCAGCGTCTGAGCATGAAAACCCTGGAGGGCAACGTGGATGCTGGGTTCCCTCCCGGTCACAGAAGCGCGTGGTTCTGGGCCCTGGGAGAGAGGAAGCACCTAATGTTCCCAGGATTGTGAAGACACATTAATCACTGGTGGAGTGGTGGATAAGCAATAGCAAACAATGGACAAATAGACCGTGAGAGACTTTCAATCTATTTTGGATGACGCAATAAGCGAGTCATAAATAATACAACTACACCTATTTGATTACACGATCAGTCTTAACCTCAGTCCTTCCCTGAGTTTGCAAAAACACAGACGTCCCATGTTTGGTCAGGAGGAGGTTTCAGTAGTTTGTGTATTTGAGTAGAAGTCGTTCTACCCCCTTGGTATTGATGACGGGAAGATTCCTAGGCACCAGCAGTTTATTTCTCACCCTCTTTCCCGGCCCGGCCTCGTGAGGCTGCCGGGACATCCTCAGCTACACTCAGCGAGACGTCAGGGTGCCCCCGTCCCCTTCCGTGCACTGCAGGGCAGGGCTGTGGGCTGAACACTTGATTTTCTTTTGCCTCTTTATCTCTCCTACGACCATACGTTCTCCACTTTCCCTTCTCTTTTCTGAACTTCCCATTTTCCAATCTCCAAAATCTATCCCCCTCCCCAATTATCCCCAATTACAATGACCATTTTACTGACCACGGTAGCCTGGAGCCTCCCATATATCTGGGTCCCTACTCTTTTTTTTTCTTTAATTTATTTTATTGAAGTATAGTTGATTTATAATGTTGTGTTAATTAGTACTGTACAGCAAAGTGAGTCAGTTATACATACATATATATATAAATACATTCTTTTTCATATTCTTTTCCAATATGGTTTATCACAGAATATTGACTATAGTTCCCTGTGCTGTACAGTTCTATATATAAGTTTGCACCTGCTAATACCAAACTCCCACTCCATCCCTCCCCCACCTCCTCTCCCCCTGGGCAACCACAAGTCTGTTCCCTATGTCTGTGAGTCTGTTTCTGTTTTGTAGATAAGTTCATTTGTGTCATTGTTTTTAGATTCCACATGTAAGTGATATCGTATGATATTTGTCTCTGTCTGACTTACTTCACTTAGTATGATCATCTCTAGGTCCGTCCATGTTGCTGCAAATGGCATGATTTCATTCCTTTTTATGGCTGAGTAATATGCCGTCGGGTATATGTACCACCTCTTCCTTATCCACTCCTCTGTGGATGCAGGTCCCTACTCTGAACAAAACAATGAATCCCCTTTGCAACCTCACCGCAGGAGACATCCCAGCTAGACCCACGGTTTTAACTATTATAACATTATTTACTTGATAGAGACATGACTTGTGGTAGAACACCCATCCACTCATGCTTATGAAACTTCTTTCTATTAGCTCTTTCCTACCACTCGAGGGTGTTTTTCCGAAAGCCTGCTTTCTGTTTTAAGGTTCGTGGGATTCGCCGGCAAAATAACCACTCGTCTCACACAAATAAACAGTTTTAATCAAATCTTTAATAGAAGGTGATTTAACTTAATTTCAACATACAATCATTAAAAGGAAAGGAATAAGGATATTAGTAGAGTATATAAATTTCAATATACAATTATTAGAGGGAAAGGAATAAGAATATTAACAGAATATATAACAGAGCATACATCACCAAGTTGGGCCGACACCTACTTCCAGATCCAAGCAGCAGCTGGGAAGTCCCTGGAACAGCAATCTGGAGCCCCAGCTGGGAAGGTCCCGGGCGGTGCGTCCACCCCACGGGTGACACTTCAGAGTGCCGCCCAAAGGAGTCCTGCTTTTAATGCCAAGCCGCAAACTGATAATTATCAGCTTGTGTGAAAATATGCAGCTCTGGCTATTATCGTAAACGCTTTGATACTTTAGTTGTAAGTCTCAGAATGGCTGATCCCTGGGAACTGGCCAGATTCCCAAGGCCCAGGAAGCTTCATGATTTACTCCCTTCTTTATCTTTTGGTTCCCAAGACTTCCTTGCACCGTTTCTGCTGACCTGCATGTAGTCTAGCGGTTTGGCATGTAGCTCTTTCAGGGTCTTTGTTTAGTCAAAGGCCTACTGTTGTCTCTGAAGTCTAAACAAGACTATTTTACTAGCTTCCCCCACAAAGGGTTAGCGTGGTGAGGCCTTCTTTGACCAGCTGACCTACATTAATTTCCTCTGGTCACTGCCCACTATTGTGCCCTGCTTCTATTCTATCTCCATCCAGCACTGAGCAGTTACCCAACAGTTAATTCAACTCTGAACACCCCCTTCGTTCACCCTGTAATCAGTCTTCTATAATAAGTCGAATCCTTCGTACAAATGAGATTTCTTTAAAACTCTTAAAACAACTGTCACAACCAACCTCCCTTTTTTTCTATATTTTTAAATAGCTGATGTAGCTTCTAAGTCTCTTGATAATTTGCATCTTCCTCTGTGCTTCCGTAGAAGTCCATGCAGACCTCCCCACGGTGTGAGGGAATGGAATTTCTTGTTCGGAGCTGGTGGTCTCTCTCTGTGCTCTGCTCTTCCACAGGATGGTGGAGACTCCTGCTTCTCACCGAATATCCACATATCCCTCCATGCCCCCCAGATCCTGCGCAGTCAGGCGGGGCCATGTGACTAGTTGTGGCCAGTTACCAGAACGGTGTGTCTTTTCCAGGTCAAATCCTTTAAGAGCTGGTGTGTTTCTCCCTGGATCGATCTTCCTCTGAGCTGGTGACTTCAGAGGCTATATGTTGAAAATTGATGGTCAGGGTATGCTGGTAAATGTTGAACAACCAGCCCTCTGGGGAACACCATCAAAATGACTGGTGACATTTGCTCGTTTCATGGTGTCAACACTCGCAGCAAGGCCAGTTTCAAGCTACTCATGAGTTGTCTCTGAATATGGAGTTGGGAGGAGATGCTAATAGTTGGCTTTTGTAAGCTGGTGCGAGCTAGCTCCTGTGAGGCGCTGGGGATGGTGGGGCTGCCTGTATGCTGAGTCAGCACAGTGAACAACCAGGACGATTGGATTAATGTCTAACAGCAGATGTTACATCAGTGAGAGACACGCTGTGTCTGCATTTTGTTTGTTGTTGAAGTTGGTGGACCAGACAATATATACATCACATTCTTTTTTTTTTTTTTTTTTTTTTTGCCTGTACGCGGGCCTCTCACTGTTGTGGCCTCTCCCGTTGTGGAGCACAGGCTCCGGACGCGCAGACTCAGCAGCCATGGCTCACGGGCCCAGCCGCTCCGCGGCACGTGGGATCTTCCCGGACCAGGGCACGAACCCGCGTCCTCTGCATCGGCAGGCGGACTCTCAACCACCGTGCCACCAGGGAAGCCCCACATCACGTTCTTTGTCCTTAAAGTTCCAATGTTATGGTCTGGTGTAAAACTACAAACACTTTTTGAGTAAGTTATTTTTTCCCTTCTGTACTTATAAAGGGATCAACATTACTCTCTTGACTGAGGAAGACAAGAGACCTGAAGAGGAACGGAGAAGATTAGCAGGTCAAGAAAGGCTTTATCTCCTACTCACAGGACGTTCATTCCCAAAGGAGGCATGGGTAGCTGGGCAGCGTGCCTGGGGAGGGGACCCAAGAGACCTGCAATGCCCGGGGGCAGTGGGCATGGGTGGTTGATAGTGTGGCGGGCAGAGCAGACCTGGACGGTGCTCTGTGGCCGCAGATGAAGGTCCACTCTTCCCGTGTGTGAGCCTCGGCGCAGAGATGCAGGGGTGCTGTCAGAGAGGCAGGGTGGGCGGTGTGCCTAGACGTCCCACGAAGAGGACACCCCCCAGGGGATGCCATCAGGGGGAGGTGGGCAAACCTAGGTCCACGTGTGATCGGATATCAGGACCAGACTGATACAGGACATCCCCCCTCCCCATTGCCCACCTCCATCTATTACGCTTCCTCAGTCCCTGAAAATATCAGGGTGCTCTGGGGTGAAATTGGGGGATCTAGCGTGCCCGAGTTTTCCTTTGAAAATGATGAAGAAAGTCCAGATATTCATTTCCCTTCATGGGCAAGATGGGTGCTTGAAGGAGAGGCTGAATTGTGAATGGTATACTGTTGCACATGTGAGTTTGTGATGTTAAAATATTGTTCTCGCTGTAATGGCACGGAGTCGCTCACCACTCTTGCATTAGTTCTCTGTTGTTAGCTGACAAATTACCACAGGGTAGCAGCTTCAACCACACAAGTTGACTAGCTGGCAGTGTCCATGGATCGGAAGTGTCCATGCTTTTGTTTATTTGCTTGTTTGTGTTTATTGCTGCTACTGCTGCGGAGGTGGCTTAGCTGCTCCACTCAGGATCTCAGAAGCTATGACCAAGGTGTTGGCAGGGCTGGGGTCTCGTCTGAGGCTGGGCTTCTCCTCCAAGCTCACTGGTGGTTGACAGAATCGTTTCCTTGCCACTGTGGCACTCCCGGGGGCTTACTTCTTCAAGTCCCCCAGGAGAGGGAGTCCAACTGCTCAGTCTCTGACCCCCAAGGTGACCTCTTGATTAACTCAAAGCCATCTGATTAGGGACCTTAATTACACCTGCAAAATACCTTCACCTTTGCCACAAGACGGAATCCCAGGAGTGACCTCTGTGTGCTGTATTCTATGATTAGAAAGCGGTTCCAAGTCCTGCCCATGATCTGAGGGAGGAAATTCCAGAGGGGTGTGGTCACTGGGGACCAGTTCAGAGCTCTGGTCACCACACCTCTTTATGTCCGGATTTTTATATCACTTGCAGGTCATCCTTGGTCACTTAGGTCACCAATGGGTGAAGTTCAGACCCCAAATTCAAAGTTTTTATTACCTGTGTTTCTATAGCTGTAGCTACCAAAGTCCTACTTTGTTAGCGCAAAATATAAGTGAATCACGCAAAGTTCTAGAATCTTTGAGGAATCTTTGACTCCTTGATAGGGAGGAAAGATACCAGAAAAACAAAGTACAATTTCAGTTTTATGTAGTTCTTCACGTGAAAAATTAAATTCCCAATTCATTCCCTTTGGAAATTACCATTTTCATTCACTGATTCATTCATTCATTCATTCATCCTATAATGTTTGTTAAACAATTACTATATGCAAGCTACTGTTTTATGCTTGGGAATCAAAGATAGCTGAGGTCTCTTATCTCATGGAACTCCTAGAGGGGAGAATGAGAATTAGCAGATTAATAAGCAAAGAGGATAACTTTAAACACTGCTAGGTGCTCAAAGGAAACCAAGCAAGAGACTGCTCTAGAAGGTGGCTGGAGGGTGTCTGCTAATTTAGTCTGAGATCAGAGTGAGAACTTGACTGGAGAGAAAGCCAAGGGACAGAAAAGCTGGCTGCAGTTTTCTGCTATGGGTGTCCATCTCAAAATGGGATGGGGCTGGTGCTTTTGAGATCAGGAAAAGGGCCAGCTGGGCTGGTATTGAGGGGGTGAGGGTAGAGAGGTGGGAGATCTCTTGGGAGTCTCAGAGTTTGGGTCATGCCGGACTTACAGACCCACGTAAGACTCTCAGATGAAATCCAAACTCCCAGAAGCAATACGCACAATACTAGGCATACTAGGAAGACATGGCTGGGTTGAATCAAGGGACTGACAGGTTTAGGTGGCTCTGGGATTGCAGGGGATCAGACAGTGCTGGCAGGCTGAAAACAGACTTTTTAATTATGCAAATGAACAAGGTGATATATGTAATATAGGTGTACGGTACAAAATAAGGATTTGGGGAAACTTGGTCCTTCTGGGTAACGGGGGTGGGGAAATGGGATGTTTCGGCCCGTGTAGGGTGGGGTCCAATTAGACTTAGTGGAAGGGGTGATGAAGCTGTATGGTTCTTTGCGGTAGCTCAGATGTCCTTCAAGTGGGTCTGAGCCTGTTCATCCCATATTTGCTGTAACTCCTAAAATGCAGGGCAGCCTGTTATATGAATGTGTGCTTTTGTTCATTTTCTTGTTTGTTTTTATGGTTGCTACTGCTGCTAAGTCTTTAGTTTGCATGCGGGAAGGCTGCCCTCCCTCTGAAAGAGTCGCTACACCTTCCAGAAAGAGAAACCAAGACTTTAAATACAGATGCATGGGCATGGGGAAAGGGGATGGCGACATGGATGCCTTCATTCAGCACCTTGCATCACCGAGGAAAGTCACAGAAGATCACACACACACACACACACACACACACATGCACACACATGCTAGCTCCAGAAATAAAACCACAGTCGCCCTTTCTAAGGGAGAATCTGGTCCCTGGTGCATGGTCTTACCCAATGTGGGGAGAAAGACAATATTAGAATCAAGTGCTTTGTGCCTCATGTATACATGTGCTTCTGATTTGGAACGAACATTGGGCTCCATTCAAGGGCAGCAGGAGAGGAAACAGAGGGACTGAGCAGGAAGAGGTGGTGATGACGGCACCCACGATGGAGTTTATGGAGGGACCGCAGCTACAGCAGGAACAGAGGAGGGCAGCCTGGGTGTGAGTGCTATGTGGGGTGCAAGACAGGACCCCTGGAGGGAAGGAGGTCTAGGGGTTGAGAGGTGAGCCTACAGAAAGAGCATCTGTGTGGATATCAAAGTCACCAAGGATCTTTTCAGAAGGAGGGACAATGGACCAGGAACTAAAATCTTCCAGGAAAGGTAAGGAGTGTCCTGGGAGTGGAATGAAGACCACCACACCGAGAAATGCATTGACCACGAGATTCTAAGCTGGGGAAGTGAACTCTGAGAGGACAGGTATCTGTGGCTGGGCTGGGGGAGTAGGCCGGCAGAAGACTTGGTTTTTCCCTTGCACTCACCTGCCTCTTTTGAACCTTGTGGCATAAATTTGTATTTCCCATTCAAAGAATATTAAACAAGCAATGAAAGGCATGGGTATATCATGGAGGAATGGAACTACAGTATAGTGTGTGTGGTCTTGGGTTACAGAGAAAAACATTAAATACAATTTCATTTTGTCTTTGATTCCTCCCTTCTTGGAATAGACTTTTCCTCACTTATCTTTCAGTTGTTTTCTATCCCCTCTGGAGACTCTGATACTTTTTAACTTAAAAAAAATTTAATTATGGTAAAATGCACACAAGGTAGAGCATATCATCAATGCTGGTTAATTTGATGTGTCCACATAGTTAGTTTAAATTGGAAAATTAGTCAGTGTTACACACGATATTAACAGAATAGAGGAGAAAAAACACAGGATCGCCTCACCAGATGAGGAAAAAGCATCTGACAAAATCTATCACCTATTCCTGATTGATAAACATACTCAACAAACTAGGAATAGAGAGATATTTCCTCAACCGGATAAAAGGCACCTATAAAAAATTCACAGCTAACATCATACTTAATGGTGAAAGACTGAAGGCTTTTTGCCTAAAATCATGAACATAACAAGAATGTTGTCTCACCACTTCTGTAAAACATTGTACTGGAGGTTCTAGCCCAGCCAATTAGGCAAGAAAAAGAAATAAAAAGTATTCACATTGGAAAGGAAAAAAACAACAACAACTATATTTTTACACATCAGATGACATGGTCTTCTATATGGAAAATCCTAAGGAATCCAATATAAAACAATTAGAAGCGATAAACAAGTTCCACATAAAAGCAGGATATAAGATCAATATAAAAAATCAATTATATTCCTACTTACTGGCAGAGAACAATCTGAAAATGAAATTAAGAAAATTCCATTTAAAGTAGCATCAAAAATTACTTATCTATAAATCTAACAAAACTTGTACATCAAAAACTGCAAAACATGAATCAGAAGACTTTATATTTTTAAGATGGCAATGATCCTTAAGTTGATATACTGATTCAAAGCAATCTGTATCAAAATTCCAGCTGGCTTTTCTGCAGAAAATGAGAAAATGATGCTAAAATTCTTATAAAAAGGCAGGGGACCCACAATAGCCAAAACAATCTTGAAAAGAAGAATAATGATAGAGGTCTCACAGTTATTAGTTTTTTTAAAAAACAATTTATTTATTTTGGTCGTGCTGGGTCTTAGTTGCGGCACGTGGGATCTTTGTTATGACATGTAGACCCTTAGTTGTGGCATGCGTGCGGAATCTAGTTCCTCGACCAGGGATCGAACCCAGGTTCCCTGCATTGGGGGCATGGAGTCTTACCCACTGGACCACCAGGGAGGTCCCTCAATTTTGAAACTTACTATAGAGCTATAGTAACTAAGACTGTGTAGTGCTGGCATAGAATAGAACTGAGAGTCCAGAAACAAACCGTTTACAACCATTCATGGTCAATTGAATTCTAGCATGATGCCAAGAAACTCATCAGAGAAAGAACAATTGTTTCAAAAAATGGTGTTGAGACAACTGGATATCCATATGCAAAAGACTGAATTTCAACTCTTTCCCTACACCATACACTAAAATTAACTGTAGGTGATTTATGGAGCAAAATGTAAGAACTTTCATCTTACATTGAAAGCTCCTTGAAGTACAAAACTCCTAAAAGAAACACAGGAGCAAATCTTCATGACTTTGGGCTAGACAAAAGTTTCTAGGATACAATATGAAAAACAAGCAACAAAAGAAAATATAGACCAATTACAGTTTATAAAAATTAAAAACTTTTGTGCTTCGAATAACACCATCAAGAAAGTGAAAAGACAACACCAGGACTAGGCGAAAATATTTGAAAAACATAAATGATAAAGTATCTGTGTCCAGAATATATAAAGAGCCCTTAAAACTCAATAATAAAATTACCCAGATAAAAATTGTGTAGAGAGTTTGAATAGACATTTCTCCAAGAAGATAGATATTCAGATGGCCAATAATCACATGAAAAGATGATCAACAGCATTAGTCATTAGGAAAATGCAAATCAAAACTACAATGAGAAAAAAATTAAAAACAAAACAAACAAAAAAAAACTACAATGAGGGCTTCCCTGGTGGCGCAGTGGTTGAGAGTCTGCCTGCCGATGCAGGGGACATGGGTTTGTGCCCCGGTCTGGGAAGATCCCACATGCTGCAGAGCGGCTGGGCCCGTGAGCCATGGTCACTGAGCCTGCGCGTCCAGAGCCTGTGCTCTGCAACGGGAGAGGCCACAACAGTGAGAGGCCCACGTATTGTGCAAAAAAAAATAAATAAATAAATACAATGATCCCACTTCACATGCACTAGGATGGCTAAAATATAAAAGACAGATGATAAGAAATGTTGACGAGGGTGTGAAAAAAATTGGAAACTTTGTGCAGCTACTTTGGAAAATACTTAGGCAGCTCATCAAAATATTAAGAGTTAGCATATGGCCCAGAAATTCCACTCCTAGATATATACTCAAGGGAAATGAAAACACATGTCCGCACAAAAAACTTGTTCATGAATGATCATAGCACTTTGATTCATAATAGCCAAAATGTGAAAACAACTTAATGTCTATCAACTGATAAATGCATAAACAAAGTGAGCATGTCCATACAATGTAATATAACCTGGCAGTGAAAAAGACAGGAGTGCTGCAGCGTTCATGATGATTGAAAACATTCTACTGAATAACATAAAACATTGTGCTAAAGAGGCCAGTCCCAAAGGCGACATAGTATGCAGTTCCATTTATACAAAATGTCCAGAATAGGCAAAACTACAGACAGAAAGTAGATTAGGGGTTGCCGGGGGTTGGTGTGGGGATGGGGTACAGGCAGAAGGAGGACGGTATTAGTTTGCTAGGGCTGCTATAACAAAGTACCAGAAACTGAGTGTCTTAAAAGAAACAGAAATTTATTGTCTCATGGTTCTGGAGGCTAGAAGTCCGACTTCAAGTTGTTGGCAGAGTTGCTGCCTTCTGAGGGCTGGGTGGGAATGTCTGTCTCATGCTCTTGGCCTAGTCTCTGGTGGTTTGCTGGCCATCTTTGGCTTCTCTTTGCCTGTGGAAGCGGCACGCCCATCTTTGCTTTCCTGTTCACCTGGTTCTCTGTGTGTGTGCCCGGGTCCAAATTTCCCCTTTGCATAAGAACACCAGTCATGTTGGATTAGGGCTTAGACATACGACAATATCTCAGTTTAATTAATGACAACCGCAAAGACCCTATTTCCGAATAAGGCCACGTTCTGAAGTACTGGGGATTAGGGCTTCCACACATGATTTTGGGGGGACACAGTTTAACCTATAACAGGGAGTGAATGCTAATGGGTCTCATGTTGAGGTGAATGAAATGTTCTAAAATCAGATTGTGGTGATGGTTGCCCAACTGTGGATATACTAAGGACCGTTGAACTGTACGCTTTAAATGGGGACGTTTATTACATGTGAATTATATATCAATAAAACTGTTAACAGTTATTTTTATTAGTGCTCCAGGGTGCTTTCACATCTGTTGTGTAATGAAACTCAAAAAGGATTTTAAAGATGGACAAGTTCTTCAATGGAGAGCATTGACATTTATTGGAAATGAACACAATTTTCCTTGTGTTAAAAGCGCTACTAAACAAGTTTTGAACTTTGAGAAACATGAAAGGTGAGTCATTTCTCCTTCCAGAATTAGCTTTTAAGAACAGTCTCGTTCGTGGTCCTTATTTCTAAGAATTTGCGATGCTGTCTTAATGCTAAGACTGTACTACAAGCCATAACAAAATATCAAGGCGATTCAGTGGTTTAAACACAAGGATGTAAATTCTGTGTCAAAGGAAAACAACTTATAAATTCTGAATACGGTAACATTATCAACTTTGTACCGTTTATACAAGAATACAATGTTCATTAAAACTGTTTCGTTGTTTGTTTTTTGCAAGCAGGACCAACAAGATTTTCCCTCTTTAGCCCTGACAGGCGCATCTGAGCTGTCTGCTGTTTTTGAAAAGCTCATTTAAGCTCCCATGTCTGTGGATTCCATCGCCTGCTAACACATAGGATTGCAGACACTGTCTGAGGGTACGGCAGGGTGGTGCAAAGGAAGAAGGGTTAGAGATGAGAAATCTGCAAGGAATTTGCCTGGTGAGAAACTTGGCTCCCACAGTGGTACTTTGTTCTCTCCACTTTTAGCCAGAAGCTCATCATCATGCAGGAGCCCTGATTCTATGCGGGTTCACACATATTTACCAAATGTCACTGTCCCGGGGTGTCTGTGGGACACAGAGATGGAGGTGGAATGGATGGGCAGGAAATTAACTTCTTACTACGCATACCTTCCGCGACACATTTTGCTTGTTTTCTCCTTGAAGGCTTTATACCTGTTCCCTTATCTTTCCCAGTTTACAGGCGAAGAAACAGAGGCTCGGAGAATTTAAGTACCTTGCTGAAGGTCAAACACATCTGGGAGGATCCAGGACTTGAGCCGTGTCTATCTGAATTCAAAGTTTCAAGTCTCAGAAGAGGGAGAAAAAAAATGAGACAAAGAAAGCTGTCGCAGAGAATAGATTTCAAGAGCGGTTGAGGTGTGAAGAACCTCATGCGTTTCAGGGAAGGGTTGGTGGACCTTGTGCGACGTGACAGGCAGGTCAGAAAGATCAGGACTGCAAGGCCCTCCTGGCCACGGAAGACCCTTGAAAGAGAAGTTATGGGGTCTCCACCAAGGGGTTGGATGGAAGCCAGACGGCAGAGGGTTAAGGAGGGAACAGACAGAAGTAGCTGCTCGGAGGATATTTCTCATAACTTATTCATGCTGACAATGAAGAAAAGCGAGTCAGAAACTTGAGGGAAAGTAAGGATCCAGAGGAGATATTTTCTCCTTAGGATGCAAAGATGTTGGTAAGTTTGTGTGTCACAAGGAAGAGCCAATCGGAAGAGGAAAGAGGAGACAGAGGGAAGTGCAGTGTCCCATCCAGGAGGGGTTGGTGGCCAGAACCAGCATCCCTCATCCCCCTAGACCCATCGGGAGATGCTTGAAGTCCTGCCCCGCGCCCGCCCCAGGAGGGCAAGTCGGGGCTGGGGAGGCCGCGCACGTCTTCACTGCAAATCCTACAGCATCCTGCTCCTTGCCAGCTGGGGGCCCACGCCCCCTAGATGCAAAGGGGGAGACAAATGTAGCCTAGGTGAGGTCCAGGAGGAGGAAGCAGGTTCGCGGGGCCAGCCTGCCGAGGCAGAGGTGAGCAGAGCCTAGGGCACGGTGGGCGAGCAGGACAGAGAGATGGCAGGGTGCTGGGTGGAGTGGTGCTGAAGGGAGCTGATGGGAACCCGGGGGGAGGAGGGGGGTGCAGTGTGCTGGCCGGCAGAGGCCGGGCTCACAAGGAACCCCTCCTAGGGCTGAAGAAAAGGGAGAGTGGATAAAATGATCAAGACACTTTCAGGGAGAAAGCAGGGACTTGGAGCCCTAACAAAGGAGGTTATTTTATTATAATCGTTGCAGAATACTTTGCACGTGAAAAATACGACGTACAGAGGAAGACGTGGAACAAAGTATGTTTAAGGATGGTAATACCTCGTAGGAAAAATACAACGCGGTTGGGAGCTGAAGTTAAGAAGTGCTTGGGGCCCTTCTGCGGGCTGCGTGGTTTAGAGAGATCTGTTCCCATTCAGCCTGGGCTTTCTTATCGTCGGGGGGTTGGGGCTGCAGATGTGTCCCCAGCCCGGTGTCAGGCATCAGGAGGCCTCAGGACACCTGGCAGGAGGAGCCTCCTGGGGTTCTGTTTCCTCATCTGTGAGGTGGGCGCTGACCACCCCTCCCGGGCTGCAGGTATCATGAGACGCCACCCCGGTGCTGGTCCTTGCCGAGGAGAGACCAGGAAATCCGGCCAACTTCCCAGAGGAATCCACACCGTCACGAACTTCAGTGAAAATCACAGTGAGAGAGGGTTTCCACAAGAGCAGGAGAAAACTCTCACCTTTACAAAGATTTCTGCCCTAAACCCGACATATTCCATTTGTCTGCCCCTGAATCTGTTTGTCCCTTGTCTTCATTAATGAACTGTCGGAGTTGGAAGGGTTTGATGAGGGCCAGCGGTCCTCACTGCTCCCTGTTCGTTCAAATGATTATTTGACTTGACGTTGTATATTTAATTACGGAGATCTTTAATATGTGCATCTCGTCAGCCCAAGGAATCAAAGTAATTTTAACCTTATTGACTATTGCTTGCTGCAAGCAATTAGGGTTTTTATCCATCAGTGAAAGGGGACTTGTGCTAAGATGTGTTTCCCCCAGGGCTTTGGATGAACAAGCTAGTTTGAATGGACTTCAGTTTCAACAGACTTGCTCTCTAAGAAGGCTTGGGCAAGACGATTCCAATATGCAATACATCATCATCTGATGGATTTTATAAGTAGAAGAATGTAAGAACCTCGTTCCTGTGTGTTATTGTTACGTGTCTAAGCACCTCGGGAAATCATCTCTTTTTTTTTTTTTACATCTTTATTGGAGTAAAATTGCTTTACAATGGTGTGTTAGTTTCTGCTTTATAACAAAGTGAAACAGGTACATGTATACATATATCCCCATATCTCCTCCCTCTTGTGTCTCCCTCCCACTTTCCATATCCCACCCCTCTAGGTGGTCACAAAGCACCGAGCTGATCTCCCTGTGCTATGTGGCTGCTTCCCACTAGCTATCTATTTTACGTTTGGTAGTGTATGTATGTCCATGCCACTCTCTCACTTCGTCCCAGCTTACCCTTCCCCCTCCCCATATCCTCAAGTCCATTCTTAGTAGGTCTGTGCCTTTATTCCTGTCTTACCCCTAGGTTCTTCATGACATTTTTTTTCTTAAATTCCGTATATATGTGTTAACATACGGTATTTGCCTTTCTCTTTCTGACTTACTTCACTCTGTATGACAGACTCTAGGTCCATCCACCTCACTACAAATAACCCAATTTCGTTTCTTTTTGTGGCTGAGTAATATTCCATTGTATACATGTGCCACATCGTCTTTACCCATTCATCTGTTGATGGACACTTAGGTTGCTTCCATGACCTGACTATTGTAAATAGTGCTGTGATGAACATTGGGGTGCATGTCTCTTTTTGAATTATGGTTTTCTCAGGGTATATGCCCAGTAGTGGGATTGCTGGGTCGTCCCTTTTTATTACCCCAGTCGTGGTGCGAGCCTCGAGTGTGACTAGTCCCGCCCTTTGCAAAGTTCTCACCATTGTCTGTCGCCTGAATTCTCCTCCTTAACATTGCCTCCAGCATGTGGATGTCTCTGCTGTGAACATATCAGGGAAAGGGGATGCAACAGACTAAAGGGGAACAGGTGCCCCTCACACTGTCGATGGTCACTCTAACCATCGACAGGTCTTCTACATCCGAGCCAGCATTGGCCGCTCCGTAGATTCCCTTTGCTCTAGTTCTTCAAGTTCTTTCCTCTGCAGTCATGCCGTCGGCTACTGACATGACCTTTTCTTGGTTTCCAAAACACTGCAAACTTTCTTACAAATTTAGGGAGTGTTGCATTGGCCCCTAGGACCTTCCTGCTCTACATTATTCTTCAGTGTTTTTTGGAGATGGATCCTACCATTCCTGGCTCTCTAGTCCAGAAGCTGTTTCTCAGCCCTTTGCATCCCTTTGTCAGTTCAAATTGGAATTTGAGAGCCAGGATGAAGAGCTGGTTTGCAGGCCACCACCTCGTACGGATGCCGGCAGTTGGCTGTTATGCTTCGGTGAAGATCTTTTCTTCCATCCCCGTTAAACATCAACAGCTTTTGGTAACTGATTCTGTAACTGGGGCTCTATAATCAGCGCTTGGATTTGCGTCGTTCGATCAACACATCTTCGCCCCACCTGAAGCTGACCAAAGAGACCCAGGGGTAACCGGAGGCCTGGTCTCAGGGGTGTCTCATATGTTAATCAGCCTCATTTGTGGATTTCTTGGTTCCCCTTAATTTACCTGTTTAGAAATGCCGTCCCTAAATACAGGTGCTATTCTTCATTGTTGGCCCCTTGCTCCTAACAGAAGTGTGCTTTGTGAGTACGGAGTGCAAGCCTGATAATCCCGAAGCTGGTGGGTCCCAGCGGCGGGTGTGGAGCAACATGATGGGCTGCTGCTGCCATCTTGTGGTGAGAATTTTCACTGCTGGTGCAAAATGATTCTTGGGTCGATCGTTCCAAATGTATCTTGTCATTTTATTGATACGACGTTTCTCAGAAACCAAGGTGCAAACAATAATGAAAAATGCATAGATTTGGGGATAAAACCCTTGACTCTTCGTTATTATATGAAAGTCACCTGGAAACGAGATCTTTAGTTATGTGACACAGGTTCTGGATCACTTTGGGTCAGTTTTGGATGGGAGAAAGACTAATGTAGGGCCAAGAAAATGAGAAGAGTGGCTGCATCTTGCAGGCGGGTCAGGGGTTTACTGGAATGCGTCATGAGGGAATCTTCTGGGGTGATGGTAATATTCCATATCATGACTGGGGCTTGGGCTTAGGGAGTGAACATTTATTAGAACCCATTAAATGATATCCTCAGGATTTGTGCATTTCATTGTGCGTGAACTTTACCTCCAAAGAATGAAATGGGGCCACAGATAAATATTGCACTCTAATGAACGACATTTGGAAATGGACTGAAGCCTGCTTCTTTTAAATGCATCAAAAAATAATAAGATGGATTGGTGTGTGGGTAGGGGAGTGATCAGTGGAGAGGTAAGTGATAAAGCAAGCACAGTGAAATGGGAACTGCAGACTCTAGACGATGATCAATACGGGTGTTCACTGTGAAACGCTTTCAGCTTTTCTGGATATTTGAAAAGTTTTGTAATAAAATGTCAGAATAAAAATAATTCTGTATTAAGTGCTGGGCACTTTAAATTTGCTTATATCATTAGGTGTAGCATCACTTTTTGAGGTAAGTATTATTATTATCTTAAAATATATATTAGGAAACTGGCTTTCAGAAGGTTTGAGGAAGTTGACTAAACTTACACAGTTAATAGGCAGTAGAACTCACGTCGACACCCCCTGCAATGCCTCGCCTTGTACAGATTAAAAAAACAGGCCATCTTTTTTTTTTTTTTTTTTGCAGTACGTGGGCCTCTCACTGTTGTGGCCTCTCCCGTTGCAGAGCACTGGCTCCGGACGCGCGGGTCCAGCGTCCATGGCTCACGGGCCCAGCCGCTCCGCGGCATGTGGGATCTTCCCGGACCGGGGCACGAACCCGTGTCCCCTGCTTCGGCAGGCGGACTCTCAACCACTGCACCACCAGGGAAGCCCCAGGCCATCTTTTGAAAGTTAAGAGGAGGTGTGGAGCGGTGAAGGTGTCCTGGGGCTGGAGCCAAGACTCCATGCTCCTGACTCTGAGTCAGGGGTCAATCTTCCCAAGGAAGAACAGCTTATCCTCAAATAGCAGCTACTGTTGAGAATTTCCAGAGCCCCCCGAGCATTTGCCCCAAATGTCAGGCCTCTACCCTCACTTTAGCGTAGGAACAAACCATTCCTTGCACTTGATTTTATCTCCAAGTTGTTGCGAGTTACAGGTAGGACTGCGCTAGTTCTCAGTGTGAACTATTTCAATATTAGTTTAAAAACCCCAGAAAGATCGGCGCATGCTCTGACGTCTTCCCACACACTCCTTCATCTTCCCTCCAATTTATTGTCATGTGTTTGATGTCACGGAGAGACACGGCTGGCCTAGGAGACCTGTGTTTCTGTGCTAGCTCCATGGAATCATTGATTGATTCAGTGTGTGTGTCATGTGACCTCACTTTGCCTTGGTGACCGCTGCGGTTTGGTCCAGGACTGACAACCTGCCACGGTCCCATCTATACCCAGTTGGCAGGCATCATTCCTGTGGCCCCACAGTCTCCGGATCTTGCTGGGGAAGTTGACAATGGGATGGACCAAGCCTGTGCCGGTGTCCTCAGGCCAGAGTGTCCCAATGCCCCCTACGTTGCTACCCAGCCTGCAGTTGTCACCTTCTTTCCCATGGAGTCTTCGATCCTCACCCTTCGTGATTCCTCTCACTAATATGGGGTAAAGGAGAGATTCCTGCAGCCTACATGTGCCTCTAGCCACTGGGTGTCACTGCTGAACCACAGAAATCCTGAAAAGGCTTCCCCAAACCTGGACACAGCACAATTATGTTTTCAAGAAGCGTTTCACTTGGAAATACTTAATCGCTTGTTCAACAAAAATATCTTTTCCTAAACTACAAGGATTGAAAGTCTGATTATATGAAGGATGTTTGGTGAAATTTGTGTACGTCCCTGGGTGAGGCTCCATGGGGCTGCAGGTCTTCACACGGAGGCCGTTATTCAGACATAACCTTAAAAACGATTAGTATTTTATTTTCTTTCCTTCTCTGGAGTGGGTAAACAGATTGGGAATTAAAGTGATTTCTGCTTCCCTATTTTTCAGGCTGATTCTCTTTAGTAGACGCCCTATTGGAACTACTTAACTCTGGGGGCTAAAAAGTTAATGTACATAAGGAGCAAAAAATAAAGGAAGATGATTCTAACTGATACCTACTAATAATCTTTAATTCATTAATTCCGTCAATTATTTATTATCTGGTTTGTGGAAACCTCCCATGAGTACCGTAACCCCATTCCAGGTGTGGATTGTGTATACGTATTACAACATGGGGGTTGAGTTACCCCAAAGGAAGAATGAGGGAATTAGAGAGAAGAAAATAGCACTGAAGCTTTGGAGATGCATCAGCCTGAAAGAATCCACTTAAATAAAGACCCAAACACGTACAGATCCACATTTAACCTGCAGGTTCTTAGAGGACATATTTTATCTCTTGGATTCCATTATTTCTCCTTTACAGTGTATTTCACTGAAATAATGTATGAGAAAAATGCCCACTCGCATTATAAATAAGAGAACATCTTGCTTACAAAGCGTAAATCCTGAAAGCCTCCTCATTAAAAGCCCAATGCATTCGTTGTCTAGACTGAACTTAGGCTCAGCCTGAAAAGATATGTCCCGGGAAGTACATTTTGAAAAATCTACGTTCAGGTTAAAACCTGGAAATTTATCAAAAGAGTACGGAATTAGGCAGGGAGCAGAGAAAAGAAAATCCACTCACTTTATTATTCTCATTTTAATACTTTCAGATAAGAGTGTGAAAGAGCATAAATCAGTAACTGGGCGGTGAGGGCACAGGACAGGCAGGAGGGATGAAGTATTTTGCACGGTGTTCTCCCACCAGAGCCACAGAGGAGATTCTCCAAGGTCTGAGGCCAGCAGCTGACAGACCCTGGCAATCCTATCGCGGTGCCCTCTCCAGGCCAGGCACTTGCAGGACGATGAGGGCCAGGAACTTGGCTGCCCACAGCCACAGATACCGCTGGGTGTGAAACTGCTTCAGCTCCAGCCTGCTGTCTTACTCTTCCTTCTGTCCTACTCTTTGCACCTAATTGCTACCCTGTATTTTCTCATTTATTATGGAAATCATTGTAAGCTGTGTAAGATCCTTCCTGAACCAAGGTGAGGCGGGTAAATGAAACAGGATCCCTGAGAACGAGGGGCGTGGTTGGCACAAAGCAGTTCAGAAGCGCTGAGTGTTTTCTCGTCCTCAGGTCTCAGAGCCAAGTGGCAGCTTTGGGGAGAGGTTGATTTCCCTGAGTGTCTACAGGGCTGGGGAGGCCTAGATAGCCTCCAACAAGGCGGTACTGACTGAGCCCCGAGGGAAGACAAAGAATGTGCAGGGGTGAGACGAGGAGATTTATCAGAACTGTGGTTTGAGCCTCAAATGTCAGCACTGCGGAAAGAACTGGCTCAAATCAAGGCTTCTACGCCCAGCCCCCAGGCTTCTGTTTCTGTTGGTCGGAGCTGCGCCCCTGGAATTAGAGTTTCTGGCAAGTTTCCAGGTGATGCCGGCGGTCTGGGAGGCGCAGGTAGGACCCAGGGATTCTGACCGAGGGTGGAGCCGTGCGTGGCTCTGGGGAAGCAGCCCTGCTTACAAGGAACCTACACTCGTGGCTGAAATGCAGCTGCAATTGGCTAGAGGATTTCATCCCTCAGCGCTTTCCTAGGAAGGTCACCACTAGGACGGCTGGAGACCGCAGGTGTCAGGAGATCACAGGCGTGAAGCTAGCTCGCTAGGAGGAAGGCAAAGGGGCGATGATGCTTGTTAATATCCGGTTTAACCAACGGGAAACAGCCTGAGAGAAGTTACGGAGCTTTCTTTCCCACAACAATGGAGCTGCTGCTAAGAGTCTTCTCAGGGCTTCCCTGGTGGCACAGTGGTAGAGAGTCCGCCTGCCGATGCCGGGGATGCGGGTTCGAGCCCCGGTCTGGGAAGATCCCACATGCCACGGAGCGGCTGGGCCCGTGAGCCATGACCACTGAGCCATGGCCGCTGAGCCTGTGCGTCCGGAGCCTGTGCTCCGCAACGGGAGAGGTCGCGACAGTGAGAGGCCCGCGTACCACAATAAAGCCAGGGCTCTGTACCCAGATTTCTCTACCTCTGGGCTGGGTCAGCACGTGTTTATTGAGGCTTGTGCTCACCCTTTATTTTCTGCACGGACAGTGCACAGCCCAGGGCCTGGAACGTTCCTGGTATTCAGTAATATCAGATTCTAGAAAAATGTGTATGTGCGTGCACACACACACACGCACACACATACATACCAGAGGTTATACACACCTTCGGGGTCCCAAGCTCCCCGAGGCTCTTTGGTAGAGCACCTCCTGGGTCCACGTGCTGTAGGATCGGTGCTCCTTACTTAAATGGCTGGGCCTGCGGTGGCAGGGGTCACCTCAGGGCTTTTTTTTTTTTTTTTTTTTTGCGGTACGCGGGCCTCACTGCTGCGGCCTCTCCCGTTGCGGAGCACAGGCTCCGGACGCACAGGCTCAGCGGCCATGGCTCACGGGCCCAGCCGCTCCGCGGCATGTGGGATCTTCCCAGACCGGGGCTCGAACCCGCATCCTCTGCATCGGCAGGCGGACTCTCAACCACTGTGCCACCAGGGAAGCCCAGGGCTTTTTAAAAAAAACATTTCTTCTCCCATTTAACTTTATCGATCTCTCTATCTAATCTATCTCTCTATCTATCTATCTATCTACTTACTGGCTTACACAAGAGTTGAATTGGGCTCTTCACCATCTGTGTGTCTGTCTCAACCATGGATGGCGAGAGTGAGGACAGGGCCATGTGGAGGGCTGTCTGCACAGCTCGGGCTCCTGGACAGGACTCCTGAGAGATGCAAAGGAAACAGAAATAGTGCAGGCCGCTCTGGACACAGAGAACACAGCACAGGGGAGTCTGGAGGAAACAAGGGTACCCCGTGAAGTCCGCACACCCACGTGGAGGTGCCCTAGGAGGAACCCGAGAAGCCCGTGGAATAAAAGTTTGCTGTGACTCACTCTGAACTGGGCTCTGAAAAGAAAAGGAACTTCAGAGACGGCTGAATCCTGCCCGGTGGCGAGGATCCCTGTGTCTCCCGCCCCTCCTATTTCACTCCCTGAAGTGTCTCGCTGACCAGGGCGGAGACAGGTGAAGGACACAATGGTGGGTGGGGGAGAGGGAGGACGGAGACCTTCTGAGCCTGAACGGAGCAAAGCTGTCAGGGAGCTCAGGTTTAAAATGGTCTTTTAGAGAGATGTACACTTTCAAGGAGGAGGATATAAAATTACAGTTGATGGCGGGCACTGCCCAAAGGCTGTGTAGGTGTTTATAAAGAGAGACCAACGTCACAAGACAGTTTCTGCAGGCGGAACCTGGTCCCTAATTTTTGGGCCAGTGCAGAATGTAAATGTGGGTCCTGCTCAAAAGGAAGGGCTAAGTGCAGTGAAACGGTCAGACATAGAAGCCTGTTCCTTTCTCATATCTTCTCTGCTCACGAGCTTGTTTAATCCCCCAGCGGATTTCACGTACAAAAAACAGGTTCGAAGGTAAAATTATTCAGTTTCAAGGTGATGCCAGCAGAACATTAAACAGAGCGTGAGCCCTTCTGAGCGCCGGCCGTGAGGCTGGCCCAGGCTGTGTAAATGAATGAAGGAAGGAATTAATGACCCCCAGACATGGGTGGAGCCACGCCCGGGAGGTGGTCAGCAAAACTGAATCCAAGAGGGTGGGTCTGCTCTGAGTCTACGTTTTCATCCGTGTGACAATATGAGGTGGACCATTCTGGTAGGCTGGGGCTGCAGGGGTCCCACCTGGCTTCGGATACTTTTGCCTCCCGTGCCCCTTGCATTTCTATAGTGGAGCAGAGTTGACGAGATGTTCGTAGTAAACCCTGAGCTGGAGCCAGCTTGGCCCGCGCCAGGGGACTGAACTAAAGCACCAGGTAAAGGAAGTATATTCATCTGAGCCATGAAGGCTCCTTTTCTGCGTCGTTTTCCCACCCCAGCACTCAGGGCAGAGACCACCTGGGATGGGGATGCCCACTGAAATCAGGGTGGCAGTGTGGCAGGTGACGTGGCCTCGCCGTGGAGCCAGCTCTCCGGTCCCACCTCATGCCACATGAGGGGCCCCATCGCTCCCTTTGCCAGAGTCTGATTCTAGAAGAAAACCACCACCTCGACGAGCCTCAGTGCTGGATCTGGACATAGATCTAACACAGAGTCTGCAAGCTGGGCGCCCCATGAGATTCCGCCCGCAGACGTGTTCCATTTAACCCGAACTGAACTTTTTAGTGAACTGAAAAGAAATTGAAATTGTTGGCAGTATTTACAAACTTAGAGATTTCGTGTAGTCATCCTAAATTCCTCCCTTTTTTCTCTCTCAAAAAATGGGCAGATCTGACCACACTGGATGTGGAGGCACACGTTCAGTTTACGGTCAGGAGTCTGGGACTTGAGAGCCAAGGTTGGGCTGAAGTCGCAGCCGGCTGTCTTGCCCGGGCCAGGCTGCTGGTGCCTCCGGGGGGGACCATCCTCTCTCCCTCGGCCCTGTCATTACCAGGGACTCTTAATGCAGACAAGAGCCCATCTCCTGGCTTCCTGCCACATAAGATGTCAATGAGAATAATTGCTTTTTGAATTGGGGACCTACTCCTTTCAGGCATATCACAATCAGTGTTTCTCTATGGTGTTGGTCTGTCACTTCAAGGAAATTCTGGAATGTAGAGAACAGTGATTGATAAGGAAATAAAACCTGATTAATATAAAATATGAATACTTATCTAGATAGGAAGAAAACAGAAATACGTATTTTAAATGGCTAGTGAAAGATTGGTTTCCAACTAAAGACCGTTTCATTTTGTTTGCTTTGGATTCAAAATCCCACTTCTGCAGACATTTACGTCCTGTGTTGCTGAGTTAGAGGCCGTTTAATGATACCAGCCCTTTCGCATTATGCATTTTCCATCTGCAAAACAGACTTGAAACTTCCCTTCCTGCCTTATTTCACTGATAAATTAGACCACGTGGGCAAGTGCTCCGAGCTCTGGGAAGAGAGGCAGGTACACGTTAGAAAGTCTGAGGTTATTGTTTCCTTGGTGATAGAATGACCCTTTTAACCAAGTGCCTCCTTTCTTATGAGGCTGGAAAAGAATGAAATGACTTCCTTTCACCTGCTACAGATGCATATTTTTAAGTGTTTGTAATGCCTTGCTCTCTTGCATGTCACCTTGGATAGCTGTAGTCATAATGTAACAAAACGCCGGATACAGGGTCTTCTATTTCAAAATCTTTGAAAAAGATAAAGGAACGCAGAAGGAATGGGTGGCTATTAAGACTGAAACAGGACTAGGTTGTCTTTTGATTTGCCAAATGTTTGCTGTTTTTGTTTCCTTTCTATTTGCTCAGTGGGCATCTACTGGAAATGTACCCAGAGAGAGTTTATCGTCACTGTCACAAATTCGAACGTTTTGGCCTTAAGATCTTTCCTTGTTGCTTTTGTGTACTTTTTTGCATTTAGGGTAAAAATGCTCTTGAGGTCATGGAGAGACCTGTGCCTTGTTCCAAAAGGGTTGGTGGGCTCAGCACCTGCGGTCACCCCCTCCATCTCCCTAGGTGGGTTACCCACTCCCCATTCAGCCCTGAGGGGAGGGCTTCAAGCCTCTTCTGTGTCCAACCTCCAGCCAGTCCTCACTCAACAAGAGAATAAAATCAGTTGGAAGAGGGCTCTTCATGTGCTCACCGTGGAGTCTGTCCCTCTGCCTCTGGCCCCTTTTCCCTCTGGTCACAGTGTTACCAACCAGGGCTCTGGGCCTCCTTAAGCAATAGAAATTGATCAGAGGCCAGAGAAGAAACTCAGGCAAGGCTTTATTGGGGCCCCTGCTGCCGCAGGGGTGTGTGAGAACAAGTAACAGGTTCCCAATTGTTCCTTACATAGGGGTGAGGGTAGGGGTGTGTCCAGGGGTCCGGCCAGAGGGGTGGTTTGGTTGTTTGCTCACCCCTTAGGGGGTGTATCCAGGGAGGGGTCGGGCCAGAGGGGCGGCTTGGTTGTTTGCTCACCCCTTAGGGGGTGTTGAGTGCAGGGGGCACGTGCATTACCCTGCTTTTGCTCCCGACACTGTGATTTTGCTCCCAGCTTTTCAGAAGCAGCAGTTAAGTTTTTTTGGTCTTTTTGCATCTTTTCTCCATAATTTGCCCCAGCTGTGCATGCATGCAGTTATTTTTAATCCCTTAGAGTTTCTTTGTATTTTGTTGCTCAAGGAGATGTCTGTTCAGGTGCAAGCACTGCAGCAAAGGGTCCCAGGTCCCAGGCTCCAGCCTGTCTCAGCAGTGACCACGTGGGTCCCTCCCTATGGGAAGCCCACCACTGCCCCGATGCTCTGGGTACCAAATTCCTGGCCTATGAGAGCATGAGTCTGCTAATGACCCCACTCTGGCTCCTGCATGGACACATGCCCGCCCCCCACCCCAAAAAGGCGCACAGACAGCTGTGAACTCCCTGCCTTTCTGTTTCCCTTCAGTTTCGGCAGCTCCCAGGAAAACTTTTTCTCTATTTTCCTCCTCAACGCCCATTCTCTCTTGCCTCCACTGGGCTCCTGCTTTGTCCCATCACTATGGACGAGGGATCCGAGGACCCGCTCAGCACTGCTCATTCCCCGCCCCTGGATTCCCCCGAGCTCTCTCCTGGCATCTCGACCGCTCCGTCTCAGGCTCCTGGAGTGGCTCCTTATTCTCCCATCACCTGTAATTGCTGAGAACTCGCACTTCTCGGGTTTACGTCTCACCTGTCAGCTCTCTTCTTCATCCTCAATCTCTCCCTGAATCACAGCGGCCAGTCCCCAGGATGCCTTTCCCACGGAACCTCCAAATTCTGTCTCTAGCCCTGACTTAATTTCTCTTCTGAACTGGGATTATTAAAAACGAGACAGCGGGCCCCAAATGGAGTCACTTATGCTAAGCCCCAAGTCACCAGACTGAGACTTATTGCAGTTCGGCTCTTCCAGAAATGGAACCTTAAACCGGCCAATCAGGAATCGCCTCATCAGCACAGGTGAGGTCACCTGCTTCACAGGCCCCTAAAGGAAGAACCATCCCCTTGCCAGAACCCACCCAGCTTTTTGCCAAGTATAATTCCTTGTCCCTGCCCCCTTCTGTCTATAAAATCAACAGCAGCTCGGACCTCCCTCCTATCTGCTAGATTGGGTGCTGTCTGATTCGAATCCACTTTTGCTCAAATAAACTCTTAAAATTTTGAATATGCCTCAGGTTATCTTTTAACAGCTTGAGTGTGCCCCGCATTTTCTCCTGGACGTCTAGTCCTCTCTGAACCCTGGATCCCCAGCCCCTCCTGGCTGGACTTTCCTGGGTTGAGGCATGGCAGCATCACCCATCCATTTATCCTTCCCCATCGTAAGTTCTGACTCCGGGACCCTCGTGGTTTTCCTGGATCCGAAGGCCTCTCGTCACTCAGGCCTTCTTTCCATACCAGAAAAAGTGACCTTTCAGAAACATCACATCTTTTCACTGCTCAAAACGCTGGCTCCGTGAAACAGCCCGTCCATCCTGGTCACTCTCTCTGCCCTCACCCTGCGTGGTTTTCCTTTCCAGCTCATGTTATATGTTAATGCATACGAGCAGGCACTTGGTCCTGGCCTCTGCCCCCCCGCCCCGCTCTAATGATCGGTGCTGAGACAGAGGAACTGCTCAGCACTTGTTAAAGGAGAGACTCGCTCTGGGTACCTTGTTCACTGAACAGATGAGTGGATTTTTTATTGGCAGGCGCCAGGTTTGCTTTTGCAGTTGAGTCAGGACATAGGGAAACAACTTATCCTGGAGGAAGTGGAAAGAATATTTAGTTGGGCAGGAGAACACAATAACTGGAGGGCGTAGCGATTAACTACATGGACAAGCTCTTGATCTCTGACATCCTAGAGTCCATGATGGTTGGTCCAGCTGATAGGAGAGTATGGCTGAAGAAATCTGGGGTGAGCGATTGCAGGCTGGTCACTGGTGTGAAGTCCTCGAGCTGGGTCTCAGCTCTGATGCCTGGGCAGGGTTCCTGGAAAGGGCAAGACTGAACACCCTCTCCATAAGAATTTGGGGTTCTGGACCAGCCATCAGTACAGGATCCACTCCAGGCTCTGAGGCCAGAGCCCTGTCCCTAGTACCTGAGTACAGAAGCCCAGTTGTCACAACTGGGAAGCAAGTCCAAGGCCAGGCCAGCATCCCCAGCTTAGTGATGAGCCCTTGTGTGACTCTAGTGTTTCCTGGTTCTCTGGTCTGTCTTGGGGGGGGTTCAAATGAGCCAAAAGTGAGCCTGTTATTTATGGGGTGGCCAAGATGCTATCCAGAGGTTCCGGTTTTGTGAGTGGAAGGATTGAGGGCCCAGGAACCAGGCCTGTGGGGAATGACATGGAAAATCTTTTATAGTTTATATTCAACCTTGATTTTTGTCACTTTCCACCTCAAAATAGATGACCCAGCTACTCCGAGCTGCTTTCCATCGGGCACATCTCTCCAGATCCCCCTCCCTCATTCCTGTCCTGTTGAACTCTTGTTCATCTTTCAGGTGTTATATTACACGTCACCCTTTCAGAAACCTTCCTCTGATTTCCCAGCAACATAGACAGGCTCAATGCCACAGCACTGTGGTCACCACGAACTCCGTGCTGTCACAGAGGGTGTCTGACACCTGCCGAGGGTCTCTTACCGCCCAAGTCTTGTGTGGTCTCCTCTGGCCCACTTTGTGTAGCCCCGGATGTCCACCTGTCCAGTGTGCTGGTGAGAACACTGTTTTTATCCAGTGTCCCAAGAGAAGGAATGTCCAAGTGGCACAGTGACCTGCCCCTCCCAACCAATGTGGGCACCTCCCAGTGTCTGAGATGGTAAGGAAAGTGCCCATGTGTGATTTTGCCCTTTATCTTAAGCCCTTGCCTTGAAGGCCTTGGCCAGAAGTCCAGGGTCTCGGCCAGAAGACAATGTTAGCGAGAGACACATTTCCCTCTGAGGCTGTCTCTTCTGTTTTTTATTTTTTAATTTTAATTTTTGGCAGATTTTTAATGATACCCAGCAGCAAACGTTACCATTTCTGTTTCAGATATCCTCAATTTTTTTTTTTTTGGCTAGAAAATCCCAGAGGTATCTCACCAACCTCACCAATCAATATCTTACTAGAAATCTTCAGTAGACAGAAAGTTTCTTTCTTTCAGTGTATTCTCAGCACCTCCTACAGCTCTTCATGGCAATTTCTCAGTAGAATTTTACATTCACACCATGTTCAGTTTTCTCTCATGTCACAACAGTCTCTGTGCATTTGGTTTGCTTGGGCTAGGATCCGGCCCAGGTCCCCCCCATCTTAGGCAAAATGCCCTTTGGAGCCTTGTTTCCCATAAAGGTGTGGTGACGGTTACAGGTGTGTGTAGACGCTGATTCTTCTAGCGACGGAGTCATCGGCAGGGCTGTGTCCTCGTTGCGCTGGAGGCACAGGCTCTGCTTGTCCCTTTGGTGATGTTGGGAAGGGTCAGTGGGTCCAGGTGTCACTCTGATTTATAGTATGAGCGTCCTGACCATCCTCCCCATCAGACGTGAGCAGCTCTGGATGACAGTGGCCCCAGGTCGATTACACCACTAGGGGTTTCACAGGGGTGACGTTTCAAATTCTAAATTTCATCCTGGATGATCATGTAGCATCCTTCCATACAGAATGACTTTTCCTCCACAATTATCTGGTTACCCTGAACTACAATTTGCCTGGGACAGACAATATACTTGCTTGACTCTCTTTACCAGTTTTGTAATGATGAACTGTTGCCCTAGCAGCCTCCGGTCAGAAACAAGCGAGGTGTATATATACGCATGTGTGTGCATGTGTGTGTGTGTGTGTGTGTGTGTGTGTGTGTGTGTGTGTGTGTTGAGTATGAGTTTTACCTAACTGATGTGTTCCAATTCATTGCAGTTATTATCCCTTTTGATGGTTCACATTGTCTTTTAGTGGAACCCCTGCAAGAAAACGTCTCTGTCCTTTGACATGGCCCTACTTATCTGGTAACATCTTTGTTTTCTGATGCAGTGAGATCATTCAGGCTTTTTTCATACATTTCCTGCACCACCCATTTCTCTCTCCCAGGCCCCTGGGTTTCCTGTGAGTGAGAAATGTATTTCTAGATGACCATCTGGGCACCCGAGGGGCTCACGAATGCTGGGTTGTCACTGCTTCCAGGCTTTTCACACAGAGCCAGGAAATACACAAAGAAGGAGAAGAAAACCTCAGGAGTTCTTCCTAATATTTCCAACTCAAACCCAACATCACAAGGATTTTATTTTACTTCTTTGATATTATAATTGAATCTGTTTCACTTGAATTTTGGTTTTTAATGATATTGATAAAAGTTCTTAATAGTTTTTTCCTACTACGTAATATATACAGTTATGAATATAAAATATAAAAAATATCAACATTTCTACTAACAGTACAGTTGGTGAATGTTGTTTAAGCTGTTTTTTGTGGTTCTTATTCTTAGGCGCTAACCCACCGAGGCTGCAAAAATAATGTGTTTTCTAGTCATTTGAAATAATTCTTCTCAGTATAGTTATGCCACCAATCACAATTACAGTTAGGTTCCATTTGTTTGGGGTGGTTTTCCAATTTTCAGAGATTGCTTTCTTTGTATTTAGTTTTGTTTTCTGGTTTTGTAAAATATTTGCATGATTCCAAAGTTAAAACTCAAAGGAGGCGTGCTCAGAATCTGTCTTCTGTGCTCCCCCTTCCCTTAAGGATGCTCTGCGCTGGACCTGAGCTTGGCTTCTCTTCCATTGCTTTTGAGTAGGTGCAGCATGCGTGTGGCTGTGTCCCTGTAACGTACAATGCCTAGTGTGTGCACACATGTATGTGTGGGTGTTCACACCCCTCTCTCACACAAAAGGGTGTGATTCCTTGACTTGATGGCCATCCTGGGCAGACACTGCGCATCTGGAGTGACTCTTCCTTTGGTGGGTGCGCCGCATCCTTGGGCCGGACCCAGGCCATCCTCTCGGGCCCCTGACGCTGGCTGCTGTCATCCGAGCCATGTGCACTCTCCCATCACCCTCTGCTCCCATGTGACTGAGGTAATCTCCCTAGTGGAGGGTGGCCAGGTCCAAGGTGGATGCCTGTGACATTGTGCTGCTGTGGGGCCTGTCACCTTTGTATCAGCCCAGCACACGGCGTCTCCTTCCTTCTGTTGGGGAGCTCTTCCCAGGAGGCTTCTTAGGCTGTAAGTTTATCTTTCCATTGTTTTTAAGCAAGTGTATATTCCATTTTTACGATATGTGCATTCATACCCTATATGTAACATATACGTACCTGTATGTTATCTATGTGTCTATATGTATGTATACACACAGTTATACCTATATATCTTCCTGTTGTATGTGTTTCTGTGTGTATATATATATATAATATACATATATATTATATATATATAATCTCCCTGTATATAGCCTGGTGATTGTGCCCTAATTAGACAGGCACTTGGGCTCAGTTTGAACACTTGTGACACTTGTTTTCTTAATGAGGAAGGTCAAGAACATGACAATCAAATATTTTCTTTTAATTGAAGTATAGTTCATTTACAATGTTGTATTTGTTTCAGGTGTACAGCAAAACACATGGGTGTACGTATATATATATATACATTCTTTTTCAGATTCTTTTCCATTATAGGTTATTACAAGATACTGAATATAGTTCCCTGTGCTATACAGTAGGACCTTGCTTATCCATCCTGTATATAATAGTTGGCATCTTCTAACCCCAAACTCCCAATCCACCCCTCTTCTACACCCCCTTCCCCCTTGGCAAGCACAAGCCTGTTCACTATGTCTGTCAGTGTGTTTCTGTTTCATAGAAGTGCATTTGTGCTGTATTTTAAATTCTACATATAAGTGATATCATATGGTATTTGTCTTTCTCTGTCTGACTTACTTCACTTAGTATGATAATCTCTAGGTCCATCCATGTAGTCTTGGTTTTAACTTTTTCTCCCATTCTGATAACAGAAAAATAGGAATTAAAATATTGCTAAATTTGGGTCAGTCTTTGATTCTGAGATAAGGCCTCATTGTCCCCTTCAGCCTCGTACCAACATCCCTCTTCTTGGGTGATCCAGAGTGACCATGCTGGGCCTCACTGGCGGGATTATCTAAGAAGTTGTCTTCTCCCTTAACAATGGTTAAATGTATCCCACTCCCCGCCATGCACCCCTCCCCCGCCCTGTCCTAAGTAACCTTGTCACCAGTCCACAGAAAAGCATACAGAATCTAACAGGAATGCAGTGGGGTGTTCTTACTTCTTACCGCTTTTTCATCCTGTCCTTGTATGTGTCAAGATTTGTCCAAAAGGCAGGCGATGAGGATGGGCTCCAGCAAGGAACCAAAGAGCCTCCCTGATCAGAGCTCTGGGGACACAGGGTGGACACTGGTTTGAAGACCAGTGAATAGGGCGACTCTGAGCATAGGCAGTCCTTCTCCCCAGCACCAGTGCACAGACCTGAGTCCAGAGCAGGCCGCTGAAGCTCGAGCAAACCCTGAACAACATGTGTGGTAAAACCTCCAGGAGAGGACAGGTAGGGCTGTGTGATGACCTGGGTGAGAAATCCGTCCATCACCTTGGCTGTGATAACAACCCCACAGATGGGGGCTTAAACCTCAGACATCCTTGTGGTTCTGGAGGCTGCAAGTCCAAGATCAAGGTGCTGGCAGATCCGGCCTGGTGAAGCCCTGTCTCCTGGTTCTCTGTATCCTTACGGGGCAGGGAGAAAGAGCTCCAGTCTCTCCATCTCCTTCTAAGGGCACGAATCCCAACATGGGGCCCACCCTAAACCTGATCACCTCCCAAAGACCCCACCTGCAAATGCCATCACACTGGGGTTAGGGCTTCACCATAAGAATTTGGGAAGGGTTGGGAGTCCATTTTGGAGCTGGAGGGAGCAGCCTCCAGAGCTTCCACTCTTTCCCAGCTCCTTTGTGATATGGTCCCACGTCCTGCTGGCAGCTGGCAGTCCCTCCCAGAGGTGGTTTCTTCCCTGAGCCCCCTCCTCCCTCTCATCAGATCAGGAAGACCCACCTCCTTCACTTCCATCCTCCCTCCTGGGAGACTTGGGCTTGTCTCTTTGTCCCTGGGCCCCGTTTTTTGTGTTGGTCAGAGTGTCACTGGGCCCCTAGACAGAGCTGCACTAGTGTCCTGAGGCTGCCATAAGAAAATGGCACAGACGGGGCAGCTTGAAAAACAGAGACACACTTCCTCACAGCCTTGGGGCTGAAGCCTGAGATCCAGGTGTGGGCAGGGCTGGTTTCTCCCTAGGCCTCTCTCCTCAACGTGTAGATGGCCATCTCCTCCCTGTGTCCCCACGTGGTTGTCCCTCTGTGTGTGTCTGTATCCTCAGCTCCTCTTCTTATAGAATCACCAGACAGATTGGACTAGGGCCCAATGTAAAGAGCTCAGTCTAACTGAATCATCTCATTAAAGGCCCTAAATCCACAGCCGCATTTTGAGATACGGGGGCTAGGACTTTAACCTATGAATTCGGGGACACATCGGACCCATAGCAGTGATGTACTCGGTTGAGAGGTTCATGTTCGCTAGACAACAGTCCCCATTCCAGAGAGGGACGTGCAAGATATTTGTGCCTGAGGAGTTGTATGCAAACACTCCGTGTTTTCCTTACCACCGACCAGAAGGAAGGTGACTGAAGCAGAAACCGGGTGTCTTCCTGGGCTTTGCATTGTACTGCAAATATCGCAAACTAGCAGGTGTTAGAGAACACCTCTGCGCTGTGGGCTGAGTGCTCTGGTCAAGGCCCCGGGGTCCCACAGGGCTGTGGGTGGTGGGCTCCCTTTTCTGCTGTGCTTTCATTGAGGAGCAGAAGTGGAGAGCCACATTCAGGACAAAAGATCAAAGCAGGATCTAATAGAAGTGAAAAAACCTTCCGGCAGGCGGGGTCTCCTAAAGGGAAGCGATAAATTCTGGTTGGAGCATTAGGAAATCTTCAAGGGGAAAAAAGAATCGCATTTGTGATGGGTGTTGAACGATGCATAGTGCAGTCAGAATAGAACAGGGGCGGTGTAGTTCTTTTAGATGCAAGGAAATAATGACCGTTAGGTGAGCCTCTGTTACATGCAGTGAGCTTTGCCTATATTAGTTTGATGCCTGTCCATGTAACCCCACTAGGGATTGACTTTTGCAGCAGAGGAACTGGCTATCAGAGAGGGGAGACATTCACCCCAAAGTCCCTGACCAGGAAGTGGGGGAGCCGCCATCTGGGGGAAGACTCACAAGTTGTCTCCACAGTGAACTGCCCCTCTGGGGAGCAGCTAAATTCTGGAGGGGGAGCATTCTGCGTTCGGGGTGTGGTGGGGAGACCCAGGATGGAGGGGTGAGAGCGGGTTTTCCTGGAGCAGGGCTTCCCAGGCAGATGCTCTGAACCGCCTGGAGGACAGTTAGAACATCAGTTTCCGTGCCAGCCCCCAGTGTTCCTGATTCAGTAGGTCTGGGATGAGGCTGGAGAATTTGTGTTTCTAACAGGTGGTGGTCTGGGAACTGCACACGGAGAACGATCCCCCCAGAGAGAAGCAGGAGAACAAGGAAGACACACGGTCTCAACACCCCGAGGAGAAAAGTAGGAATAAAGTTTCTACTCAAGAGGTCAAAAAGTTAGAGAGATGGTGTTAACATTTAACTTAGCGATTCATGAAAATCCAGGGATGTTCCTGTAAAGGTGACTGTAACTGGGTGTCTTTCTCATTTAGCCTCTGTTATACTTTTTTTTTTTTAAAACATCTTTATTGGAGTATAATTGCTTTACAATGGTATGTTAGTTTCAGCTTCACAACAAAATGAATCAGTTATATATATACATATGTTCCCATATCTCTTCCCGCTTGCGTCTCCCTCCCTCCCACCCTCCCTATCCCACCCCTCCAGGCGGTCACAAAGCACCGAGCTGATCTCCCTGTGCTATGCGGCTGCTTCCCACTAGCTATCTACCTTACGTTTGGTAGTGTATATATGTCCATGCCTCTTTATCGCTTTAAAACTCCAAAGACCGTGTGTCTTTCGGCCAGGCCAGAGGCCATGTCCTGGGTAGAATCCCGGCTCGAGGTTAGCTGAGGATGCTGTGTCAGGCAGTGCTGGCAGCCAGAGGCCACATGTCTGCTGGCCTCTCTCAGGAGCTGGAGCCAGGCTGAGGTCTCCACGGGGCCTAGAATCTGTGTGTGTGTCCTTCTGGAGTCCCCAGAAGAACGGGGGCCCTCTGACCTTCCCCGTGCTTATTTGAAGCCCTGACTCGTGAGGGGCCCTTTCTGAAATGCTTCTCCAGAGACCAGAATTGACATTCACACCACTGTCAGGGCCCATTAGGACTCAGGCCCCAGTGCGCCTGCCGAGGATTGAACCAGATCATGGAATTTAGTGGTGCTGAACCGAGGCTTTTAGTGAAAAGTGTTCTTAGTTATCTAGGTTCTTCTTTAAAGGTCAGTTAATACAAATTTTCAGCTTAGCGCTTTGGCAATAAAGGAGTTTGCCCTCCTTTCTGTATATTCTCATTGGTGGCCCAGCCTCAGCTAGGTGGACCTTAATTTCTGGGATGAAACACTTGCCTTCTGATGGTTCTTGCTAGCAGAGAAAACTCTCTCTGTTGGTGTCTCCGGAAGCACCACTGGTTTATTTAAGTATCTTCTTGAAGAATTCTTAGCTTATCCAGAGAATATCTTAAAAAGAGAACTGGCTTTTTCAAAGATTATGAGTATTTATACCAGACCAATTTGAGCAAAACTCTTGAGGCAAATTATAAGAAGGAAATCATTGCCTCAGGGAGAAAAGAAGTAAGAGTGCATTTGAAAGGAGACCCTGGGAGAGAGACCTCTGCCTGAAATTCCACCCTAGAAAGAGCTACTTGATGCAATGGACACTTAACTCTACGTTTCCTGCAGTTTATGTAAAGATGGAGACATAAGGATGGGGCAGCTCTCATGTTTTATTAAACGAACCTCTAAAGGATGTCAGAAGAGTCAATTTTCCCTGCTTGAGCTCAAAGCAGTTTTTCTCTCTTAAAGACTTTAGACAGGCCACACTGAGCCTCAGAGTAATCAATATTTTAAGAGATTTTTTTTTAATACAAGTTTTTTTCACATAGTCTTTAAACCTTAAAAAGAATTGACTTCTGTTTTATGGTCTGGCATGTAAGCGGCTTAGAAGTCACCACTCCATTTCAACAACAAATAAAAAGCTGAGCAAATAGAAAAAGTAGCAACTCTTCTTAGATCTGTCAGAGAAGTGAGGTCACAGGGCAAACGGCTGCCCCCAAAGCTGGAGAGACCTGACAGGTGGGTGAAACCGCAGGACATGTTTCAGGACTCAGTTGAGCATGGGTTCTTCTGTCTTGGCACAGAAATTATTCAGCAAGAGGCAGAGTGACAGGTAAGGGAAGAGTTTATTAGCATAGGAGGTTTGTGAGAGGTATAAGTGGGCAGACAAGGGGGATGCCGCCCCGAGAACTTAGTGGGCTACATTTTTATAATCAAAGGAAAAGTGGGGAGGGGGAGAAGACTACCTTCTTCCTCGTTCTTCAGGTCTTCCATCATTAACTCCTCGTACACGTTGGGCGGGGGAGTTTTTGACTTTATATGGCCCAGCCGGGACTCTCATGGTGCTGTGGAAATGAGCAAAAGGCAGTAACATATACTAAAATATGGTAAATCATCTCAGGTTTCAGTATCATGTCACCTATTCCCTATATTTTTGTTTTTAGTGCGTGCAGAAGAGCGTGTCCTAGGAATCATTAACTTACTGACCTCACTGGGCAGGATGTAGGTCTCATGCCATCATGGTTTTATTGTTTTGGGGCATGTCTCATGCTTCTGTTGCTTGGTTTTATTGCCAACCAAGCCTGCTTTCTTTTTTTCTTTTTTCTTTACTTTTGGCCATGTCATGCAGCATGTGAGATCTCAGTTCCCTGATCAAGGATCGAACCCATGCCCCATGCAGTAGAAGCATGGAGTCTTAACACTGGACTGCCAGGGAAGTTCCCAAGCCTGCTTTCTTGAGTGATCATTAACCTACAGGAGTCTCCCATACTTTCCTCTCTACTTACAATCCCTTAGTGGGATTAACTATTTAGTCACCTACTTTGTCCCTTTACTCTGTCCCTATCATGGGGACAGAGAATCACAACTTACCAAAGCTAAAACCTCCACGGACACCAGGGATGCGGCAGGAACATGTGAACTGTAAGTGATGAATTGCTGGAGGACCAGTGGGGGCAACCTGAGAGTTCAAAACTCCAGGAGGCCCCAGTCACGGGGGCTCCCATGATTGTATGATTGTTACTGCCAGGAACTCTACCACGTCCTCATAGTAAATTACTGGAGAAAAATTCTCTTGTGCTCCCAGCAGAGAAAGAGGGAAAGGAATCATTCTGAAGTACATCAGAGCATTCTGATTTCCTGAACAAGGTCTGCCCTCAAAAGAAACTATTTTATCATAACTTAAGGTTCTGGGGTTTTATTAGAGCTTAGCTTACCTGGGAGAAGGGAAACACCCAACCCCAGTCCCCATTCTGTCCCACCTAAGGGGGAAAACAAAAGACCTGAGAAGCCCTGGTGAATTTCACAGTCCAGGGACTAAGGGTCACCAGGAAACTGAGACTTAATCAGATTACTGAAGGCCTATTTACTGCAGCTGCTTTTACCTGGTATGTCATATCCCCTTTTCAACAGAAAATGACAAAGCATGCTAAAAGGCAGGATACACACACAGTCTCTACAGTTTGAAGAGACAAAGCAAACATCAGAACCAGAGACAGATATGGCAGGAGTGTTGGAATTATCAGAGCACAATTTAAAAACACTATGAATAATATGTTAAGGGATTTAATGGAAAAATAAGACAGCATACAGGAATAAATGGGTAATGTAAGCAGAGAGATAGAACTTCTAAGAAACAATAAAAAAGAAAAGCTAGAGACCAAAAACACTGGAATAGAAATGAAAAATGCCTTTGATGGACTGGAAATTAGTGGACTCATTAGTGAACTGGAAATGGCTAAAGAAAGAATCTCTGAGTTTGAGGGTAATGACAATAGAAACATCCAAAACTGAAAAGCAAAGAGAAAAAAGACTGGAAAACAACAACAAGAATAGAATGTCTAAGTGCTGTGGGACAATTACAGAAAGTGTAACAAAATCATAATAGGAATACCTTGGAGGGAGAAGAGAGAAACAAACAGAAGCCATAATGATTGAGAATTTCCCCCAGTTAATATCAGACATCAAACCACAGACCCAGGAAACTCAGAAAATATCTGACAGGTTACATACAACAAAACAAAACAAAACAAAACAAAACAAAACAAAACCCCCCAAACTGCACCTAGGCATATCATATTTAAGCTTCAGAAAATCAATGATAAAGAAAAAATCTTGAAAGAAGCCAGAGGGGAAAACACACCTTACTTATAGAAGAGAAAGATAAGAATTACATCTGATGTCTCCCCAGAAACGATGCAGCATGAAGAGAGCAGTGTGAAATATTTAATGTGTTGAGAGAAAATAACCTCAACAATGTAGAATTCTGTATCTTGTGAAATTATACTTCAAATATTGAGGGAAATGAAGACTATCTAAGAAAAACAAAAACTGGGGGAATTTGTTTGTAGTAGAACTTCCTTACAAGAAATGTTAAAAGCAGTTCTTCAGAGAGAAGGGAAATGAATAGGTCAGAAACTTGGATCTACTTAAATAAAGGAAAAACATCAGAGAATGAATAAGTGAAAGTAAAATAAACACTTCTATTTTTCTTATTTTAACAGATCAAAATTATAGCAACAATGTGTTTGATTATGTAGGCTATGTGTGTATATATATGCATACACACACATATAGATACATACATTCATATATACATACATATATATACACATAAGCATATAGACATTTACTTATGTATGCGTATATATAAGTTAAATGAATTACAGCAATTATACAAGGCATAGGAGGGAGGAACTAGGAATATTCTGTTATTATAAGGTACTTGCACTACTAATGAAGCAGTATTAATACAAGTTTGGTTTATATAATACAAGTATATATTTATGATTAATATTTGAAAGTGGACTTGTATTAATCATAAATATATACTGGAAAATCTAGGGCAACTACTACAAAAAATAAAAACAAGAAGTATAAATGATATGCTAAAAAAGGAGAGAAAATAAAAATTATAGAAAATACTCAATTAAAACCATAAAAGGAAGAGGGTGGAAGAAAAAAAAAAGAACAGAGAACAAGGGTTACAATAGAAAACAGTAACAAATATGGTGACTGTTAACCCAACAATACCAATGATCACTTTAAACATCAGTGGTCTCAATCACCAATTAAAAGACAGAGATTGTCAGAGTGGATCAAAAACAAGACCCAACTATATGCTGTCTACAAGAAATCCAATATAAATACTAAGATACTTATATTGATAGATTAAAAGTAAAGGTATGCAGAAAGATACACCATGCTAACACTAACTAAAAGAAAGTGAGTGTAGCAATATTAATATCAGACAGAGCAGATTTCAGAGCAAGGAAAGTTATCAAGGATAAGGAGAGGCATTACATAATAATAAAGGGATCAGCACTCGAAGAAGACATAATAATCCTTAATGTGTATGCATTTAATAGCGTAGTGTCAAAACATGTGAGGCAAAAAGTAACAGAACTGCAAGGAGAAAAAGATGACTCCACTATTACAGTTGGAATGTTCCACACTCCTTTATCAGAAATGGACAGATCTAGCTGACAGAAAATCAGTAAGGACATAGTTGATCTCAACAGCACCATCAATCAACTGGTTATAATTTACACCTATTGACTACTTCAACCAACTAAAGAAGATTACACATTTTTGTCAAGTCACATGGAACAATCACCAAGGTAGATTGCATTCTGGGTCAAAAACACACCTTAACAAATTAAAAAAGAATAGAAATCATACAATGTCTGCTCTCAGATCACAGTGGAATTAAACTAGAAAATTAATAACAGAAAAATACCTGGAAAATTCCAAAATACTTAGAGATTAAACAGCACATTTCTAAATGGGTCAAAAAAGAAATCGCAAGAGAAATTTTAAAATATTTTGAACAAAACGAAAATATCAATAAAAATGAAAATACAGCATATCATTTGTGGGATGCAGAGGGAGAACTGCTTAGAGGAAAATTTACAGAATTGACTGCCTGTATTAGAAGGAAAGAATAATCTAAAATCAATAATCTAAACTTCCACCATAGGAAACTAGAAAAAGAAGAGCAAATTAAACCAAAATAAGCAGAACAAAAGAAATAATAAAAATCAGAACAGAAAACAATGAATTTGAAAATAAGAGTACAATAAAGAAAATCAATGAAACCAAAAGCTGATTTTGAAAAAGTCAATGAAATTAGCCTCTAGCCATACTAAAAACTACGAATAATACAGAAATGATACAAATTACTAATGCCAAAAATGAAAGAGGGAACATCACTATGGATCTCACAGACATTAAAAGGACAATAAAATTATACTGAACAGCTGTATGCTTGCAAATTTGATAACCTAGATGAAATGGACATTTTGAAAGACACAATCTGCAAAAAGTCACACAAGAAGAAATAAAAAATCTGAATAGGCACTTTATTAATATTAATAACCTTCCAAATCAGAAAGCACCAGACAGGTGAGTTAACTGGTGAATTCTACCAAAGATTTAAGGAAAAAACAATGTTAATTCTCTATAATGTCTTCCAGAAAATAGAAACAGAAAGACTACTTTTAACTCATTCTGAGGCCAGCATTACCTTAATACTAGAATCAGACAAAGACATTACAAGAAAACTACAGACCAATATTTCTCATGAACACAGATGCAAAAATCTTCAACAAAATATTAAGAAATCAAATCCAATAAATGTAGAAATAGAATTATACTCCAAGACCAGGTGGAAGTTATCCCAAATATGCAAGGTTGTTTCAACATTTGAAAATCAGTTAATATAATCCATGATATCAACAGTCTAAAGAGTAAAAATCACATGATTATATCAGTAGATGTATTGGGTTGGCCAAAAGTTTTGTTCATTTTTTTCCCTAAGATGGCTTTAGTAGCACTTAGCTGTCTTTAATGTCATTCGAAACAATTTTGTTAGATTGTATGTGACAGCTGTCATATCAGTGTGCATTTAAAAAAAGACATCAAAATTGGTGAGTTTTTGTGTAGCCATTTTAATACTGAAGATGGAAGAAAAAAAGGAACATTTCTGGCATATTATCCTTTATTATTTCAAGAAAGATAAAAAAGCGACTGAAATGCAAAAAAGATTTGTGCAGTTTATGGAGAAGGTGCTGTGTCTGACTGAACATGTCAAAAGTGGTTTGGGAAGTTTCATGCTGGAGATTTGCTGGATGATGCTCCACAGTCAGGTAGACCAGTTGAAGTTGATAGCAATCAAATCGAGACATTAATTGAGAACAATCAACATTATACTATGTGAGAGATAGCTGACATACTCAAAATATCCAAATCAAGCATTGAAAATCTTTTGCATCAGCTTATGTGAATCGCTTTGATGTTTGAGTTCCACATAAGTTAAGCAAAAAAAAACCCTTCTTGACAATATTTCTGCATGTGATTCTCTACTTAAATGTAAAGAAAATGTTTGTTTTTAAAACAAATTGTGACAGGCGATGAAAAGTGGATACTGTACTTAATGTGGGACAGAAGAGATTCTGGGGCAAGCTAAATGAACCACACCAAAGGCCACTCTTCATCCAAAGAAGGTGGTGTTGTGTATATGGTGGGATTGGAAGGGAGTCCTTTATTATGAGCTCCTTCCAGAAAACCAAACAATTAATTCCAACAAGTACTGCTCCCAAATAGACCAACAGAAAGCAGCACTCGACAAAAGTGTCCAGAGTTAGTCAACAGAAAATGCATAATCTTCCATCAGGATAATGCAAGACCACATGTTTTTGATGACCAGGCAAAAACTGTTACAGCTTGTCTGGGAAGTTCTGATTCATCTGCCATATTCACCAGACATTGTACTTTCAGGTTTCCACCTGAAGGTCTTTTTGTATAAAGACCTAAAGGTCTTTATAAAATTTTCTTAATGGAAAAAAATTTCAATTCCCTGGAAGACTGTAAAAGGCATGTGGAACAGTTCTTTGCTCAAAAAAATAAAAGTTTTGGGAAGATGGAATTATGAAGTTGCCTGAAAACTGGCAGAAGGTAGTGGAACAAAAGGGTGAATTCATTGTTCAATATAATTCTTGGTGAAAATGAAAAGTGTGTCCTTTATTTTTCCTTAAAAACTGAAGGTAGGGCTTCCCTGGTGGCACAGTGGTTAAGAATCCACCTGCCAGTGCAGGGGATATCGGTTCGAGCCCCGGTCTGGGAAAATCCCACATGCTGCGGAGCAACAAAGCCCTTGCACCACAACTACTGAGTCTGTGCTCTAGAGCCAGCAAGCCACAACTACTGAAGCCAGCGTGCATAAAGTCTGTGCTCCATGACAAGAGAAGCCACCATAATGAGAAGCACATGCACCGCAACAAAGAGTAGTTCCCATTTGTCACAACTAGAGAAAACCCATGCAAAGCAACGCAGACACAATGCAGCCAAAAATAAATAAATAAAATAAATAAATTTAAAAATATAACCAAAAAAGTGAAGGCACTTTTGGCCAACGCAATAGAAAAAGCATTTGGCTAAATCCAACACCTATTCATGATAAAAATTCTCAGCAGACTAGGAATAAAGAGGAACTTCCTCAATTTGTTAAACAACATCTACAAAAAACGTACATGTAACATCTTACTTAATGGTGATAAACTCAAAGCTTTCCTATAAATACTAGGAACAAGGCAAGAATGAGTCCTCTCACCACTGATTTTGAACAACATAATAAAAGTTTAATTAATGCAATAAGACAACAAAAGTAAATAAAGGGTATATGTGTTGGGAAGGAAGAAATAACACTGTCTTTGTTCACAGATGACATAACCATCTATGTAGAAAATCTGTAAGAATAGACAAACTGTCAGAAATAATCAGCAGTTACAGAAGGTTGCAGAATATAGGGTTAATATACAAAAGTCAATTGCCTTTTTTACATGTCATGAATGAACATGTGGAATTTGTAATTGTAAAAAGCACACTACCATTTACATTAGTAAGCAAAAAAAAAAAAAAAAAAAAAAAAAGAAGGGAAATACTTCTGTATAAACCTAACAAAATATATACAAGATCTACATAAGGGAAATTATAGAACTCCAATGAAAGATATTACACAAGAACTAAATTAATGGAAAGTTATCCCATGTTCATTGATGGGAAGACTGGATATTGTTAAGATGTCAGTTTTCCCCAACTCGATTTATAGATTCAACACTATCCTTATTAAAATCCCAGCAAATTATTTTGTGGATATTAACAAACTGACTCTAAATTTATACGGAGAGGCAAAAGACCCAGAAAAGTGGACACAGTATTAAAGGAGAAGAACAAAGTTGGAGGACTGACACTACCTGATTTCAAGATTTACTATAAAGTTACAGTAATTAAGACAGTGTGGTGTTGGGGAAAGCAGAGATAAACAGATCAATGGAAATGAAGAGAGAGCTGAGAAATAGAGCGCCATAAATATAGTCAACTGATGTTTGTGATTGTGTTTTATTTATTAAAAAATTATTTTATATTGGAGTAGAGTTGATTAACAATGTTGTGATAGTTTCAGTGAAGAGAGAGAAAGAGAAATATCATATGATATCGCTTATATGTGGAATCTAAAAAGAAACGATACAAATGAACTTATTTATAGTCAACTGATCTTTGACAAAGGAACAAAGATAATCTTTTCAGAAAATGGTGCCAGAACAACTGAACATCCACATGCAAAAGAATGAATCCAGACACGGACTTTACACTCTTCACAAAAATTAACTCAAAATGGTTTATAGACCTAAATGTATAACTAAAAAATATAAAACTCCTAGAAGATAGCACAGGAGAAAACCTAGATGAACTTGCTTATATATGGCGATGACTTTTCAGAAGCAACACTGAAGGCAATATTAGTGAAAGAAAGAATTGATAAGCTGGACTTCATTATAATTAAAAACTTTTGCCCTGTGAAAGATGACGTGAAGAGAATGAAAATACAAGTCACAGACTGGGAGAAAATGGGAGAATAGCATTGATATATATACACTACCAAGTGTAAAATAGATAGCTAGTGGGAAGCAGCTGCATAGCACAGGGAGATCATCTTGGTGCTTTGTAGCTACCTAGAGGGGTGGGATTGGAAGGGTGGGAGGGAGATGCAAGAGGGAGAGGATATAGGGATATATGTATACATATAGCTAACTCATTTAATTATACAGCAGAAACTAACACAACATTGTAAAGCAATTATACTCCAATAAAGATGTTAAAATATATTTGCAAAAGACAAATCTGATAAAGGACTGTTACCTAAAATATACAAAGAACTTTTAAAATTCAACAATAAGAAAATGAAGAACCATTTTTAAAAATGGGCAAAAGACACTTCACTGAAGAAGATATAGAGATGGCAAATAAGCACATGAAAAGATGTGCAACAACAGATGTCATTAGGGAATTGCAAATAAATTTTAAAATGAGCTGTTTATGTATGTTGGATACTAATCCCTTATCAGTCATATCATTTGCAAATGTTTTCTCCCATTCAGTAGGTCATCTTTTTGTTTCGTCGTTGGTTTCCTTTGTTGTGCAAAACTTTTAAGTTTAATTAGGTCCAGTTTGTTTACTTTTGCTTTTATTTCCTTTACTTTAGGAAACAGATCCATAAACTATTGCTTTGATTTATGTCAAACAGTGTTCTGCCTATGTTTTTCTCTAGGACTCTTATAGTATCTGGTCTTACATTTAGGTCTTCAGTCCATTTTGAGTTCATTTTTGTGTTTGGGGTTAGAGAATGTTCTAATTTCATTCTCTTCCATGTAGCTATCCAGTTATCCAGCATCACTTACTGAAGAGACTGTCTTTTCTCCATTGTATAATCTTGCCTCCTTTGATTAATTGACCATAAGTGCATAGGTTTATTTCTGAGTTCTCTAGCCTGTTCCATTGATCTATTTGTTTTTGTGCCATTGCCATATTGTTTTGATTACTGTAGCTTTGTAGTACAGTCTGAAGTCAGGGAGCATGATTCCTCCAGCTCAGTTCTTCTTTCTCAAGATTGTTTCAGCTATTTAGGGTCTTTTGTGTTTCCATACAAATTTTTAAATTATTTGCTTTAATTCTGTGAAAAATGACCATGGTATTTTGATATGGATTGCATTGAATCTGTAGATTGCCTTGGGTAGTATGGGCATTTGAACAATATTGATTCTTCCAATCCAAGAACATGGTATATCTTTCCATCCATTTGTGTCTTCTTCAATTTCTTTCATCAGTGTCTTATAGTTTTCTGAGTACAGGTCTCTTGCCTCCTTTGGTAGGTTTATTCCTAGGTATTTTATTCTTTTTGATGTGATGGTAAATGGGATTGTTTCCTTAATTTCTCTTTCTGCTAGTTTGTTGTTAGTGTATAGAAATACAACAGATTTACAACTCAACATCAAAAAGCAAATGACTCAGTTAAAAAATGGGCAGAAAAACTGAATAGACATTTTTCTAAAGAGGAGATGCAGATGGCCAATAGGCACATGGAAAGATGCTCAACATTGCTAACCATCAGGGAAATGCAAATCAAAACTACAATGAGACATCACCTTACACCTGTCAGAATGTTTGTCATCAAAAAGAATATAAATAACAAATGTCGGAGAAAAGGGAACTCTCGTTCACTGTTGGTGGGAATGTAAATTGGTGCAGCCACTGTGGAAATCAGTATAGACGTTTCTTAAAAAAACTAAAAATAGAACCACCATATGACCCAGCAATTCCACTCCTGGGTATATATCCAAAAAAACCAAAAACACTAATTCTAAAAGACACATGCACCCCAATGTTCAGAGCAGCACTATTCACAATAGCCAAGATATGGAAGCAACCTAAATGTCCATCAACAGATGAATGGATAAAGAAGGTGTGGTACAAATATACAACGGAATATTACTCAGCCATAAAAAAGAATGGAATTTTGCTACTTGCAGCAACATGAATGGACTTGGAGGGCACTATGCTAAGTGAAATAAGTCAGACAGACTTATAAGTGATATCACACTAATACTGTGTGATATCACTTATATGTGGAATCTAAAAAATACAACAAACTAGTGAATATAATGAAAAAGAAGCAGACTCACAGATATAGAGAGCAAACCAGTGGTTAACAGTGGGGAGAAGGAAGAGGGGAGGGGAAATATAGGGTAGGGAAGTAAGAGGTACAAACTATTAAGTATAAAATAAGGTACAAGGATATATTACACAACACTAGGAAAAAAGGCAATATTTATATATAATAAATATAAATGGAGTATAAGTATAATGGAGCATAATTATATATAATAATTATAAATGGAGTAAAATTATGAATCACCATATTGTACACCTGTAACCTGTAACTTATATAATATTGTACAGCAACTATACTTCAATAAAAAATGAAATACCACTAAGAGTTAGAATGGCCAAAATCTAAAACACTGACAACACCAGATGCTGACAAACATACAGGACAGCAGGAACCCTTGTTCATTGCTGGCAGGAGTTCCAAATAGTGCAGCCACTTTGCAAGAAAATTTGACAGATTCTTACAAAACGAAACATATTCTTACCATACAATCCAGCAATCATGCACCTTGTATTTGCCCAAATGAATTGAAAACTATGTCCGCCCTAAAACCTGCATGTGGATTTTTGTAACAGCTTTATGAGTGGTTGCCAAAACTTGGAAGCCACCAAGATGCCCTTCAGTAGGTGAATGGATAAATAAACTGTAGTCAATCCAGACAATAATATTATTCAGCATCCAAAAGAAATGAGCTGTCAAGTCATGAAAGGACTTAACCTTAAATGCATATTTCTAAGAGAAAGAAGCCAGTGTGAAAAGGCTACATACTCTATGGTTCCAAGTATACAATATGCTGTAAAAGGAAAATGATGGAGACAGTAAAAAAAAAAAAAAAAAAAAAATCAGTGGTTGCCAGGAGTTAGGAGGAAGGGATGGTGCAAACTATAAACTCTGGATGACAAAGGCATGTCAGTGTAGGTTCATCCATTGTAACAAATGCACCATTCTAGTGGGGATGTTGGTAGTATAGGGAGGCTTTGCTGGGACTGGTCATGTATAAGAACTTTCCGTACTTCCTGCTCAGTCTTGCTGTGAACCTGAAACTTCTCTAAAATAGAAAGGTCATTAATTTAAAAAAATGGAGTTGAGGGCCCAATGCTGTCTACGTTGTGATACTACAAGGATAATCCTGTGTGTGTGTGTGTGTGTGTGTGTGTGTGTGTGTGTGTGCGCGCATGTGCGTGCGTGTGTTTGCTCTGGAAGGAACAGGAGCCAGTTCACATAGAATTTGCAGCTTTCTGTTGCCCTCAGTTGTTCAAACACAAAGCACAGAGGATTTTCAGAATGGAATGGTTGGTTAGCTTAGCCTTTCCCTCAGAATCTGTTGTCTCTGCTAAGCTTTTTTTTTTTATTTTAAGAGAGAATTTAAGATTTGATGTTTGAAATGGAGCTCTTTGGCTTGAATATGAAGGGGACAAAAGATAGATAGGGGTGTGCTTGCGATTTGCAAGTCCTTCAGGCATCATCCCAGCGCATCAGGCACCTGAGGCTGGCAGCCATCCACAGGAACGTTTTGGGGCCCTCCAGTTGGGTGTCAAATCTGAAAAAGTTGGTGAAGATCACATCTGAAGATGCATCACCATGACTGCTAGCTATGCATGGCTCACGTTTGAAGATATGCTGGTGTAGCTCCTGACAGGTAGATGGCAGAGCTGCCATGGCCACGTTAGTGATGAGGGAACCAGGTCTCCAGGTGTGGTGGGGAGGTGTGTGTTCTTTGTGTCCAAAATCGTCACCATGGAATAGGCTTCCCACATGAAAAACAGTGTGCAATGCTGCTGCCCATCACTGTGTGTTTACACTTATCTTCATGAATATTTAGTGCAAACTTATACTGGCAAATTGTGTACAGAAATTAACATTTACCTGGAAAACAGTATGGCGGTTCTTTAAAAAACTAAAAATGGAGTTACCGTATGATTCAGCAATCCCACTCCTGGGCATATATCTGGAAAAGATGAAAACTCTAATTTGAAAAGATACGTGCACCCCCATGTTCATAGCAGCACTATTTACAATAGAAAAGACATGGAAATAACTCAAGCACCCATCAACAGATGATTTGTTTGAGAAGATGTGATATATATATATATATATATATATATATATATACAATGGAATATTACTCAGCCATAAAAAATGAAATAATGCCATTTGCAGCAACATGGATGGACCTAGAGATGATCATACTAAGTGAAGTAAGTCAGACAGAGAAAGACAGATATTATATGATATTATTTATATGTGGAATCTAAAAAAGAGTACAAATGAATTTATATACAAAAGAGAAACAGACATACATAGAAAACAAACATAGTTACCAAGGGGAAGTGGGGGAGGGATAAATATGGGATTAACAGATGCACATTACCATATATAAAACAAACAACAAGGATTTACTGTATAGCACATGGAACTGTATTCAATACCTTGTAACAAACTATAATGGAAAAGAATATAAAAAAGAATATAGATATATACATATAAATATAGAACTGAATCACTTTACTGTACACCTAAAACTAACACAATATTGTAAACCAACTATACTTCAATAAAAAATCAATTGAAGATAAAATAAGGGATAATTTTAGATTCTCAAAAAAATTTTATCTGGACATCCCGTGTTTTTATTTGCTACATCTGACAATTTTACCTTGGAACCATCCTAACTCTGATTCTCTGGGAACCCTGTAGGCTGTTTCCGTGATTCTTAAAGTTTAGACTTCTAGGAATAGTGGATCCTGTGAATTCTCTCTACAATTTTGTTGGGTGCTGTCCTATTTGTGGCAACTAAGTAAGGGCTACCTTCTGCAGCAGCCAGGCAGTGACCTCAGTGGACTGATCAAGCAAGAGGCAGAAGTATGCCTTTCCATGAATGTGTGTTTGCAGTATAAATGTACTTCTTTGTTATTCAGTGAGGCCAAGTATAAACCCAAAGTGATCCACATAGCCATTCAGACACCCATACAAGAGAAAGATTTTGATTAAACAATCACATGGTCCTTTGATCTTCAGTGGGCAGGCAGCATGTAAGAGGTGACCTGCCCAGGACCAGGAGGGGGTGACTGTCCTGGAGGGGGAAGGTGAGTGCTTAGGCAGTTCTGAGCTTCATCCCGAGGGCAGTGGTACCCGGTGACCACAACAGATGATCCTGTCCCATCAGCGTGGGACCACACTGAACATATGTTCACCTCCGGGCCCCCAAACCTCCCTTGAGTTTCAAACCCTTAGTTTCTTGCAGCTCCATCTCCTTGCTCTGCCCTCACCTGCACCCTCTCCCGCGACTTGTGTGCAGAGGCTTCGCATGGCATGTTTGATTTCCATCTTTCTGGTGACATATTTACAATTGCGGTCCTGCTGCTCTGCCTCCCTGGACTGAGCTAGTGCTAACTGCACCCGTGATGCTGGCAGAAGTTTCTAGTCTATTTCTTGACATTTTCTATCGGTGTCATGAACAAAGCTTTTGACTATAATGGAGATGTCTGTCCAGATAGCATCTTCTAATCCTCAGCTAACTACTGCAGGACACCAGAATGAAGGTCTCTGTTCAACGGACTTCACTTCTCTCTTGCTGCCTACGTTGCACCCCCATCTTACATTTATCCAGGTACGAGAAATATCCCAGAGCCTCAGAAGGGGCAGGATCCAGGATTCATTTCCCCCAAACTCACAATCCTTCCTGATTCAATATTTTCAAATCATCTTGATCTAAAGAAATTGAGAAAAATTACCAATTGTCTTCTCATAGTTACAGGAGGAAGTGGATATTTTCATATAGAAAGTCTTCAAATGCCTTTTCTCTTTTACCAGCTAAAAGTTTGTGAACATTTCCAGCTGTAAAATATACCAAATGACAAAGAAAGTCTGTGGTCCATACATAGGTGACAATCTATTATTTCTATTATTTGTTCCAACTGTGAGCTAATGCAGCAAGAAGAGGCAAATGCAGGGATCCTGGCACACGTTGATTTTATGTGATGATGGGACATTGTCTTCTGAAGAGATGACCAGCTGTTTCAGATTATTTTGTGAATTACAGTAATTTTGGTAATTAGGGGAAAAATATTCTGGTGTTCTTTTTCCTTGGCAAAACCTCTAAACGTCTGACACTCTGTGACCTCAGAGGGAAGCTCTTTTCTCCCATCTGCAGAGAACCCAGAGGGGGATTAACTAAGCCCAATTAATACAGTCATTTCTAAAACAGCTACTAGCACTTCTCAATATGGATCCTGTTAAAAGGAGGGTACAATTTTCCATTCTGTTTCTCCACCAAAATGAGAGAGTGTGGTGGAGGACGTGTTCTCCTAGGGGCCCAGGAGATAGAAAGGGTGGGCTTGCTGTTGGATCCATTTCCAGTCCTAGACTTGAGATCCGTCTGGGAGGTTTCCTACTAGCAGCCAATCCCATATGTGGAGAGAGAATGCTGACGTCAGCTGTCGTTGCAAAGGGCTCTGTCAACATCTGGGCTCTTTTATTCTCATCTCATCACTGAGTCTCAAGCAGCTCTTCTTCCAAACAAGAGGATTCAGCTTGCTCCAGGTCTGCATTCCTTGGTTCACTGCCTCTAGTAACCTTGGATGAGCTGTTTAACTTCCTAGAGACACATTTTGCTCATCTGTGCAATAGAGGTGAAGGCTCCACCTACTTCACACACTAAGACATGCACATGCTTGGTGGAGTTTAAAACACAGGCTCCACAGTAGCTGTGGGAAGTTCTGACCGCTGAAGTCCAGTGCCAGCATTAGAAGTAATTGCCCTTCAACTGCAGCTCTCTCTTCTCCTTGATGATAGGCAGATAATATATACAGCTCTAGTGGTGAGAAAAAGATGAATTATTTGTATGCCAGAGGAGGCTGCAGCTATGCATTTCTAAGCCAGGTTTCTCAAAATAAATTGAAGCTAATGGATAAGAATCTTGTTGCTATATCTCAATTTAAATTCAGTCATCAAGGGCCTAATTTCTAAAAGTTTATTTGCATCTTTCCAATAGCATGCTATTTGGAAAGGCAGGAGACTGGAGCAAATCGATTCCTATGAGGTAAAACCTCCTGCTTTGGAATTTTAGGTAAACCCATGCGTTATCCCAACGGCTGACCGTTCCCCAAGTGCTGAGGGCTCAGCAAGTCCAAAACAATTACCCCAGGGGCTTTGATTTATCGTTTCTTTTTTTGTTTCTTGTAACAGTCATAAGCTCGTGTATTCTGAACGACACTTGATAGCAATTCTAGCTTGGTCATTCAGCGTATTTATAGTGCCTTGCATCCTGGAAACTGCAGTGGCCACTCTGTTGCCAGACACATTTGTGTCCATTTGACTTTATTTTGGACCACATGCTTGCCAGAGAAAAATATGAGTCATCTTGGTGGGGTGATGACCACAGAGCCGTCTGCAAAGAAACCTCTTACATATATTGAAATTGATTGCATTGTTTTTGAGTGCCTGATTGAGAGTTATGAAGAATAACTTAAAAATATTTTTTTTAAAAAGTCATTTTGTAAAACAGAAACTACCTCAGTTTCAGTGAATTGGTATCTCCAGGTCGTTCAGCTAAATTCTCTGGCCTAGAATGAATACAATAAATAATCATTCTAACTATTTTCAAAGTACTTGACATGATGCATTATACATAACTTTCGTAAGACTTCTGTAGAAAATATCATTCCCATTTTATAGGTGGGTAAACTGAGACCGGCATGCCTTAGGTCAAATACCCAGAGTTAAAGTTAATTTATCTTGGGCTTCCCTGGTGGTGCAGTGGTTAGGAGTCCGCCTGCCGATGCAGGGGACACGGGTTCGTGCCCACGTCCGGGAGGATCCCACATGCTGCGGAGCGGCTGGGCCCGTGAGCCATGGCCGCTGAGCCTGCGCGTCCGGAGCCTGTGCTCTGCAACGGGAGAGGCCACAACAGTGAGAGGCCGGCGTACCGCAAAAAAAAAAAAAAGAAAAAAAAATTAGTTCATCTTTCAGAAAGAGTTCAAATCAACGGCTGTCCAAACTCAAAGTTGTATACCAGCCCCAGCATTCAGCATCTCTGCTTAGTAGCCTGCTCTGTTCCAGGTCTTAGACAATGTACTGAAGATAGACAGCTGGACAACTCTTGACCTTATAATGCCCAGAAGCAGCAGAGTGAAGCTATGAACTTCTCAAGACCAGTCTAGAAGAGCTAAAATTGCACAACAGTTTATAGACCTGAATCCCCCATCCCATTATTTTACATCCTAGTTCCAGTTCAGCGAGTCTCCCATTACTCTGATAACACTCAGCCTGTCATGAGTGGCTGGCCACTTTTATGAGAAATGGGAAGTCTATGACTAAAATACGACCCTGCATTCACTGGAAATTTATACGTCCTCAGGAATCTCAGTGGGTTACCTTGTGGGTCCTTGACATCTTACAGTAGGTAAGACATAGCAGCTGCCCATTAACACTGGGGCTGTCTGCAGTGTCTGGGTTTCCTATAAGTCTTCCTTTGAAGGCTATTGATTAGGTGAGATTTCTAATCAGTAGTACACGTTAGACTCACTTGAGGAGATCTCTGTGGAGACACATCCACAACGAGTCTTTGTGAATATCCAACATGTTTTCAAGATGACATCAATCTTAAGCATCCACTGAAGACTCATTAGAGCCCAATCACAAGCAGAATATGGGAAAAGCATGCAACATATTCAGAAGCAAAATTACAAGAGCCAGGAGACCCAAAGGCAAGAGTATAGTTCAACAAGGGATGACTGAAGACTCTCTCCTTTAAGTCAACTGCCTAGAACAGCTTCTCTTGATTGCATTTGAGTCTCTCACTTCAGAATTTCCTGGTGTTTCTCACTACCCTGCACTCTACTGGCAGGAGTCTGAGTAGATCCCAGGCTTATTGGAAGATGCCAGTCTTGAATCCGGGGTTCAGAAAAGTCTAACCCATTTCCAGATCTAAACCTCAGTGACTACTAATGGTGCCTCGCTCTAAATAAAAAGGACTACTGCTTATTGTCAAGATGAGAACCCACTCTTGAAACATTGTTATCCAAGGTCAGGTTGACCTAAACAGTAATGTAATGAGTGATTCCGCAAGGAATGACAAACAATTCATTAGGTCACTGAGGATCAAAGCAAGTTGCATAAGAAAAATTTGCTTTGATTCTTAATTTTCTCATTTACCGTGCTGAAGGGCATTTTTAAAAGACCAAATTTCCCCCTACGTCTGAGTCAGAAACTGACGTTTTAACGTACTTCTCATGTGGTGCCACCAAAATGCAGCCAAACGACTGAGGCTCAGGGGACTGAGGTGTCCCCTCTGTTTCTTTTATCCATCAGAGGTCGATTTCAGCCCATTCCCTCATTTGTGAAGCATCTGGGTTTTCTGGTCAATGGCAGTTTTTCTGTCTCCTGGCCAATGGCAATTTTTCTGTCCCCTGCTTTATTTAATCCTCCACCAAGGTGCCAGGTACATCAGAATAAAACTCAGATCAAATCTTGATTTAAAAATCTTCACTATCTCTTTTTTGTTTGTTTGTTATAAAGCAGAAACGAACACATCATTGTAAAGCACTTATATGCCAATAAAGACACTATCTCACTTCTGCTTGAGGAGTAAATTCCTTAGGAGGGCATAGAAGCCCCTCAAAGACACAGTCCAGGCTTACCTTTCCCACCTCATCTTGCTCTGCTACTCATCACATGTTTTATCCTCCACAGTGTTCTCAGAATTCATCATTTGTGGAGATCACTTGCATATGCTTTTTGTGAAATGACCTTCACTTCCATCTTCACCAGGCAAAATCCATCATCCTTTATGACCCAGTTTGAATGTTATCTTAGTCAGCTCAAGCTGCTATAACGGAGTACCATAGACTGGGTGGCTTAAACGGCAGAAATTCATTTCTCACAGGTCTGAAGGCTGGGAAGTCCAGATCAGGGATCAGCAGATTCAGGGTCTGGTGAGGGACTACTTCCTGGCTTGTAGATGGCGGCCTTCTTGCTGTGTATTCACACTGTGTTTCCTCAGTGTATGCCCATGGGGAGAGGGGAAGGAGGGTGGGAGAGAGGGAGAGAAGAAGGAAGAGGAGGAAGAGGAGGAGGAGGGGGAGGGGAGGGGGAGGAGGAGGGGGAGGGGGAGGGGAGGGGGAGGAGGAGGAAAAAGGAGAAAGAGAGAGAGGAGAAGAGGGGAGGGGAGGGAAAGGAAGAGAAGGGAAGAGAGGAGAGGAGAAGAGAAGAGAAGAGAAGAGAAAGAAGAGAAGAGAAGAGAAGAAGGAGGGAGGGGAGGGGCAGGAAAGGAGGAGAGAGAGAAAATATTCCTCTTCTTATAAGGGCACCAATCCCATCATGAAGGTCTGACCCTCATGACCTCATCTAACTCTAATCTCTTCTCAAAGGCCCATCTCCAAATACCATCATCTTGAGTGTTAGGACTTCAGTTATGAATTTTGAGTGGACACAAACATTCAGCTCATAACACTCTCATCTCCTTTGTAAGACCTTTTCTAATGACTTCCCTCCATGAGATGGAATTATTTACGTATCTTTCTGTCCACTTTACTACATCACAGCCTCATAAGGCACATCCTAATGCTTACCTAAGTGCTTGAAATTCAGTGGACACTTAAAAAAATTTTTTTTAACTAATGGAGATTGGAGGAAAGGGGTTAGATGAACATGACTGACTGTGACTCATCTTAACTGCCTCAATCCTGCCCTCTAGATTCGAACAATTGCTGAAGGGCAGGTCAGTTCCAGGAAACGGCCTTTCCATGTTTTGTATTCTTCCAAGTCTTTGATTCTGTAGGAATTGCTGGGGTAGCAGAAACTGTACAAGTTTCTTCTGACACTTGCATATTTGTCTAGGACAGATTCCTCCATTTGAGGCAACCCCTTCTCCTAAGATGGCCAAGTAACCAGACTGAGTCTCCACTACAGGCTCCTCCCTGAAGTGACTGAGAATTGGAAGCACATGCATTCACATAATTTAACTCTCAGGACTGAGCACCATGACCACCACATGTGACCACGGAACTTAACAATTTGAACCAGGAAATTCTTGGGAATGTTGGAAAGATAAGGTTGTAAGCCAATCAATAATTCAGATTGCCTTGAGAATTTCCTGTAAACCAATTCTTATGCGAAAAGAACTTGCTCATCTGGGCAAAAAGCTATTCTCTCAAGACTATTCAGCAAGCAGTTTACTTATCACCTAATAGTTTACTTATCAAGATGGGCTGAAGATCCTCCCTCCCCGTGTTCACCAATCCTAGCATATAACAATCCATGTATTTACATAAAGGCTACGTGGATATTAATTGTATTATTCTTTCTACTTTTATGTATGTTTGGAAATGTTCAAAATAAAAGTTTGGAAAAAAGTGAAAAAAAAATCCTAAAGCATGAACCACATCCCTTTACAGTTAATTCCTCACTTTGAAAGACCTACCCCAAACCCTGTAAGTATCCTCTCCTAATCACTTCCTTCTCAGATACCTTTAAGTTCTGGAAAAGTGGTATCCTCCCTCACCTTAAGGGAGCTAATAAACTTTCCTTTGCTTGATGAATGAATACTAATTCTGGTGGACTTTTTGGGGAGTCAGCCGTGCACATGGTTTTGACAAAGCCAGCATTATAGAGAATAAAAATTGTGTTCAAGATACTGGAGTCTGAAGCTCTAACCTCGGCTGTGCTTCTGCCTATGACCCTGGATAAGTCATTTGCTCTTTTAACCTCAATTTCATTGTATGACTAATGAGAGAGGTTGAAATAAACTACTTTTGCCCTCCAACTGTCCATATGTACTTATGCCTGTGTTGACCTTCTTTTGTTCCCAATTTTTTTTTTTTTCTGGAGAGTAAAAGTAATAACAAATATAGAAAGAAAAAACTTATTTGTTGGGGCTTCCCTGATGGCATAGTGGTTGAGAATCTGCCTGCCAATGCAGGGGGACACAGGTTCGAGCCCTAGTCTGGGAAGATTCCACATGCCGCGGAGCAACTAGGCCCGTGAGCCACAACTACTGTGCCTGCATGTCTGGAGCCTGTGCTCCACAACAAGAGAGGCCGCGACAGTGAGAGGCCCGCGCACCGCGATGAAGAGTGGCTCCCGCTCGCCGCAACTAGAGAAAGCTCTCGCACAGAAATGAAGACCCAACACAGCCCAAAATAAATAAATAAATTTAAAAAACCAAAAAAACAAAAAAACTTATTTGTTAGTAGTTACTAATTTCATTTATACTGGATACTGTGCAGTAAAATGTTCCTAACACTCCTTGACATTTTTTGTGAATGAGGAAGTTCATTTAAATGACATTTCCAAGTAAATGAATACAGCTCACCCTACTTCAAACATCTTTAAAAGTATTAGCCATTTAAAATCATAACCGTTCTAATTCTATCATAAACTCTTTCCAAAGAACCAATTCCATGCCGAGCGTATTGACAGTGTTTTGGTGTACTGTGATGTGGAGTGTTGGGTAATCCTAGGAGATGTTGCTTTCATGAAAGGAGACATTGAAATATTTCAGCTTTATTCATCATGATGAAATATCCGAAACATAATAAATTTCCATGTAGAGGGATTCGTTAAATACATTTTGGCATATACAGAAGATGGGATCTGTATGGTCAGTAGAAGCTGTGTGGTAGGAGAAAAAACACAGGAAATGTTCATTATATGGTAAGTACACACAGCAGGACCCCAAGTTAATTAAAACATAGATAATAATTACTGGAAAGTTAGGTAATATTAACTGTGGCTATCTCTGGAGGGGATTGAAAATCTTCTTTGTGTTTCTCTATACTTGGCAGTTTTTCAAAAATGACAATGTGTTATTTTTATAATAAGAAATAAGCAAAAATGTTAAAATGAAAGCTTTAGCTTGAAATTTGGTCAGTCAATTAAGAGATGTTTGAACAAGGCAGGGTTCCCCACACAGGTGCAACAAAGGTGAAGATGCCCTGGAAATGAGATTCTAGCCGTGGGCAGCAGGGGGAAGCTATGCCTCGAGCCAGGGCTGCTTAGTGACTGTGTCCGGTGCTCAGTGGAATTTTGGCTTAATTTTGGCTCTGGGGGTACATCCAGGAAGGCTGGAATTGAGAAACAGGAAGAGTCACAGAAAGTTTTAGTATATTAGGAGAAGAAAACTTAAAGGCAATTTGGTCAACCTGGTGATGGTGCTCAGCGACAAGAATGTTACTACTGCCTTCTGGGGGCAGGATGCTTCGGAGCAGCTCAGAGACCCTGTGCCCCTGGGAGTAGAGTTTGACAACCACTTTTATAATTGGTTGTTTTCTGAACATTTAAGATGTTGTGCCATGTGTTCTCCATCTATCCTTCCTAAATCTCTGTCTCATTTTTCTCAATTAGAAGCATGGATTCCTCTTGGTGTTTTTGAGTCCAAAGCCTTTTTTGGAGTCTTCTGCACCTGCTTGGCCAACTTTATAAACTTACTCCTATGACGAAGACAAACTTAGAAACAATTTCCAAGTCCCAGTCCAGCCGACATCTCACTTGGCCGGGTGTTTGCCGTGGGACCGTTCACTCACGTTTATCACATTTATCCACTTTCTCCATCACCACCTTGACCACTGCATGCCACATCTGCAGGACCAGAGAACACATTTCTGTCCTCTGAAAATGCCACATTTCCTTCCAAACCACCTATTGATAAATTGTCCTGAACTTCTGCTTGTGACACACTGTGAACATTCTAGAACAGATAAACTTAAGAAAATCAAAGTTCTGTGTGAAAATTATACATGTTTTTAGAATTCTGTTTATGGTCATTAAACTGAAATGACACTGCAGCTTGATTGCTCTTGAGAGCTTCCTGTGTGCTGAGTTCTGAGAACTTTGCGGACTGTCTCATGTAACCCCAGAGGGGCTACAGGCAGGGGTTACAGTGCTCGCTGTTTTACGTGTGGTGAAGTGGAGGCATAGATAGGGAAGTAATTTACCAAAACTCACAGAGCTAATAAATGGCTGAACAAGGATTTGAACCTAGGTTGTGAGCCATGCTCTGGAATTTTTTGTTATTCTCTTGCCAATAAAGAGACCAGTGGTGACATAAAATATATGCTCAATTAGAAGTCTGGAGTGTGACACCATTAACTTTCACTTGATAACCCTTGGTTACTAGAAACATTAGGACTCCCATCCACATTTAAAATAAAATATTTGTATGTGTCTCCAGGTTGTAGATAGAGTGCATATAAAGTGAGATACTTTTCTGTATTTATTCCTCTATTTACATGCACAGGCCTCTGAACTTCCATAAATAAAAAAAAAAAATGTTGGAAACTTCCTCCTCCTTTGTATTGGAAGGAAAATGCGTTGAGAAGTCTTTTAACCACCTGGATTGGCTCAGAATGTTTGACCCACATTTCTGCCCTAGTGACTGAGATTATGTAATTTCCTATTCAAGTACTTTATAAGTATTCTTCACCTAATCCTTAAAATCACTGTATAGAGTTTAATACTATTATTATCTCCATTTTAGAAATAAGGAAACTGAGTTACAGAAAGATTAAAAATCTTTACTAAGTACACAGATCAAGTAAGTAGTTCCTGAACAGTGAGTGAACACATGGGTTTACCTGTTTCCTCCTAAAATTATACCATCAATATGGTGAATTGATTTTTATTTATTTATTTTCTTTCTTTCTTTTAATTTTAATTTTTAAAAATTTTTATTGGGGTATAGTTGATTTACAATGTTCTGTTAGTTTCAGGTGTACAGCAAAGTGAATCTGTTATATATACACATATATCCACTCTTTTTTTTTTTAGATTCTTTTCCCATATAGGCCGTTACAGAGTATTGAGTAGAGTTCTCTGTGCTATAAGTAAGTCCTTATTAGTTATTTATTTTATACATAGTAGTGGTAAACTGAGTTTTAAAAGGCACATAGCCACAAGGTCAAAGAGAATGGATGAGAAGATACTAGAAGTAACATAAAGCATTTATGTAAAGGATGAGAGGAAACAAGTTTAGCAAGACTGCAGACTTTGGACCCTGAGTTAGCAGTGGGTGAAGCCCAGCAAAAGTGAGTTCATTTTTACAATCCCAGGAGTTCAGGATTTGCAGAATATAAGCACTTGCAAAACTGAGGACTGGAGGTGGGGGTAAAATGACAATTTTTAATGTGTATAAAAGGCACTTAGACCTCCAGAATCCTTCTCCCACATCAAGGAGCCTGACAAATACCTCTCCCTAACCTTATAGAATATGGGACTTGGCTGCTCTGTAAAGGATAAATCAGAGGTTGCTATATAAAAAATAAAATAAAATAAAATTCAAAAAAAAGAAAAAGAATAAATCATGGGGACTCTGGACAGGGTCCCTAGGCTCTGCTGAAGGCAGAGGTACTGCTCTGGAAACTGCAGGAGAAGGAGCCAAGTGAAAACCTGTAGGAAAGAATGTGATATTCCCAGAATGTGAAAACCATCAATGCCTAGGGTTACAAAGAACCAAACTCTCTACCACTCCCATTCCCTGTAGAGATTAAAGAACACCTCTCCTGAAAAACTGATCAACCAATGAGAAAACCCTGCAGACACTGACACATGGAGGTCACCCACCAAAACGGTCAAGTCAGGTCTTCTTTGGTGAACCCACCAAAAGATAAATGCCATCCACAAAGAGGGCAGTTTGGATGAGATATTTACCCTCACCAATAAATATGAACAGCCAGTCAAGAAGATACAGATATTTGCAGAAAATCTCTAACTCGAAAGACATAAAAACAAGACAAATAGCAAACAAAAGACAATTTGGAGTAAACAAAATATATGTAGGAAATTGAAAACCTGAAAAAAATCTATAATATACTCAGAGAGGAGAAAATATGACATCTCTGACATACAAACAGGAGGTTATTAAAAAATTCAGAGAACAACAAAAAAATCTCCAGGAAATGAAAAAATGTATCAGAAATGAAAAATGAAGTAGAAGAGCTGGAAGATAGAGTCAAAGGTAGACTTTTGTCCCCAAAAGTAGAACTAAAACAGAAGAGGTAAGAACAACTGGAGCTTAAGTTCTGGAGGTCCAATATCCAAACAATAGATGTTCCAAAGAGAAAGTGGAGAGAAAATGGAAAGAACTCATTTTAAAGAAATGATTCAATGCACTTTCCAGACTGAAAGACATAGGTCTTCAGGTTGAATGCCCAGCAAAAGGGATGAAGATAGACTTGCACCAAGTCACAGGGTGGTGACAGTTCAGAGCACTGGAGAAAAGTGACTGTGGAAATTCCCAGACACACACATCCACATCCTCACTAGCCCACATACAGCTCACGTTCACAGATTCAGGTAGATGTGGGACCAGACTTCCCAACAATGCTTGGAAACTAACAGAAGTATTTGTTGGAAACAGTGAGAAATGGCATATAAATTCTGAAGAAAATGTCTTCCAAATCAGAAATTTTAGATCCAGGTGTTCAGACAGGTGTGGGAGGAGATTAAAGATATATCCAGGCATATAAATCTCAAAAATGTTAGCTTTCATTTCTTCTCAGGAAGCTGGTGGAGATGTGTTCTACCACATTATCGAGGACATAAGCAGTAATGAGGGCAGCAGAGGCTCCAAGAAACACCTGGGGACCCCGCACAGGGGAGGTGAAGGGAATCCTCAAAGTGACTGTGAGAGAGTCCCAGGGATGATGCACATAGAAGGATGCTTGGATACTGAGAAGGGACTAGTCCTCCTGTGTGAGAGTTGGGGGATACCTTAATGATGGACAAAGAAGACTAAGAAATTTCCTTTTCTCAAGTGAGAGAAAAGGAGAGAAAGAAGCAAAGGATTAGAGTAGAAGAAAGAGAGAGAATTACTCTTGGGAGACACAAGTTGTACCGGAAAAGACACATAATCATACTCTTATTCCATGGCTCAGCTGCAACTAATGACATATCCGTTAAAAAGTAAACAGGTACTGGGATAACCACAATTTTTGCTATAACTATATTGAGGGACTAGTGGAAGGAGAGCTCTGTGAGTGTTTATGGGGCAGAAAAATAGGGATTTAAATCTTCTTCTTCACAGTAGAATAATATTTAAAACAGAAGCATCAAAAATAACAGTATATGTTGGCCAAAAAGTTCGTTCAGGGTTTTCTGTAACATCTTATGGACAAACATTTGGTCAACCCAGTACATTTAAAGAACTCTGAATTATCATTGTAACAACACCAAAAAATGTAAGTGACCACCTTTGGACTTCAACAATAGGGGCAGGAGGCTGTTTGACATATAAATACATACACACACACCCACACACTCCTTTGTTAAAAGTAAGTGATCCAAAAAAGATGAAAACTTTAATTCTAAAAGATACATGAACTCCAATGCTCATTGCAGCATTATTTATAATAGCCAAGATGAGGAAGCAACCTAAATGTCCACTGACAGATGAATGAATAAAGATATATACATACATAAAATGGAAAATTACTCAGCCATAAAAAAGAATGAAATAATGCCATTTGCAGCGACATGGATGGACCTAGAGATTACCATACTAAGTGAAGTAAGTCAGACAGAGAAAGACAAATATCATATGATATCGTTACATTTGGAATTTAAAATATGATACAAATGAACTTATTTACAAAACAGAAACAGACTCACAGACATAAAAAACAAACAAACAAAAAAAACAACTTATGGTTACCAAAGGGGAAAGGGGGAGGGAGGGGTATATTGGGAATTTGAGATTAACATATATACACTAATATGTATAAAGTAGATAAACAACAAGAACCTACTGTATAGCACAGGGAACTACACTCAATATTCTGTGATAACCTATAAGGGAAAAGAATCTGAAAAAGGATAGATATAGATATAAATGTATAACTGAATCACTTTGCTGTACACCTGAAATATTGTAAATCAACTATACTTCAGTTAAAGAAAAAAAATAGGTGAATGAACAGTCATAAAGGAGTGGCCAATGTCTCTCACTACAGGCGCCGTCCCTCTGCCCCCTTGTCATTGCCCTTGACCTTCTGATAGTGCCCTCTATGTTATTTACCCCCACCCTGTGTGATGACAAGGACCAGACTAGGGAGGGGAGGGGACTAGTATCAAACTTCAAACTCATTCACCCTTTAAGTTATAACTATCCTCCCCAAATAGTAACTGGTAGTTCACATTTACTGGAACAGAAATTCTTGCAGATGCCAGAAGTGCATCCAGAATCACAGTGTTTACATCAGGGAAGCCTGTGACGGAGGCTTGTAGTGAGTCTCCTTCTCCTCAGGATCCCCACGTACAACATAAAACGTACCCTGTGGATGTCATGTTGTCCACCAGGCTCAGAGCTGCCTTCAGGAGAGGGGTGTGAGTCTTTGTTTATTTGGGGCCCAGGGGTGGGGCAGCCAACCTCTGATGGTTATGAGGGCATCAGCCTATTTCAAATGCACCACACTGACCCCTTTTTCTGAAAGGAAACTAGGGTTCCTATGGGACTGTGCTTTTCCTCCCCTGATCGTTTAATTCCTTCTGGCTCAGGATCTGTCATCTGGGAAGAGAGGTTTGATAAAGTTCCTTTAATTAAGAATTACCTTCCGGGCTCCTGCCCTGTCCTTGGATTTGGTTAATAGGAGTTTTCTATCAAACTAACATGCAAGGTCTTGCCATCCGTACTTCAAACCTGCTGGTGTGTTTGTGTTCTCGGTGAATTGTGAATACTTTGGAGACCTTCCCTCTTCTCGGTTTGTGATTCTCATTATTATTTTATGAACAAGATGAAAAGAAGGGGCTGTGCAGCAGAGCAGGCTAGGGGGCTGACTGTGAGGGGTGAGGACAAAGGAGGAGGGAGAGAGTGAGGAGATGACGCCCAAGGAGGATGAGGGAGCAGGAGGGAGAAGAGGGAGGAGGGGAAACAGGGAGGAGCAGGAGGAGAGGCGTGGAAGCAAAAACAAAATACCCAGGAGAGAAAAAATTTCAGCTTAGGAAGGTCGGTCTAAACGAGGTGATGGTAGCTTCCAGATCCATGAAACCACTCTCCCTGTTACAGAATCTGTCATGTCTGAGATCTATCGCCACCCAAGGCAGCTGGTTTCATGCAGATCTCCATGATTTGAATACCCTGCTTAGCTCTGTGCTGAGATCCACTCTGTGGTTCCTGGCTCCCAGGGTATATGGTAAAGTCGGGCATCATCTCTCTCACTGACTTATGTCCTCATTCATTCTCAGCACCTTCCAGGGACAGGTCCTCTTGGGCTCCAGTTGGTGCCCTCTGACTGGGCTAAGGTACCAAAGGATGAGAGACATGAAGAGGTAATAGTGGCAGCAAAAGAGTCTCTGCTCTGAAACTGAGCCACAGGTGAACATCATGCTCTGGGAAAACAGGTAGTGAAGCTGCATAGATCACTTCTATCCAGGTAAGAACAGTGGCAGGGGAGACCTGGGATTCTCTCCTGACAACTTCAACTCATTGTAAAAGCATTTTGTTTTTGCTGCCCTCATTTTTGTTACCAGGAAAGCATAAATATTCTAGATGTTCTTCCTATTTCTCTCTTTGTTTCATTTTCAAAATTTTATTATAAGGAAGTTTAAACATACAGAAAAGATGAAATTATTGTACAGCACACTCACACATCCAGTACTTATTTTCCTCAATTAGCATTTTACCCCACTGGCTTTGTCATAATCCATTTCTTTATTCATCCATCAATCTCCTTGTTTATTTGTTTTTCCTCCTCTCATCATATACAGGTCTGTTTGATATGTGCTTTTTTTCTCCTTAATTTACTAATAACTTATTTTGCTTTTATTAACAATCATGGTGCATTTCCCTCCTCCTGCACTGGAGAGTCTCCCTTTGATCATTGTTGCTGTCTTGCATTTGTCTTTCTTGAGAAAGAGAACAGAGCTGGAAGTATCATGCTCCCTGACTTCAGACTATACCATAAAGCTACAGTAATCAAACCAGCATGGTACTGGCACAAAAACAAACACATAGATCAATGAGAAAAGAATAGAGAGCCCAGAAATAAACTCAGACATCTATGGTCAGTTAATCTACTACAAAGGAGGCAAGAATGTACAATGGGGAAAAGACAGTCTCTTCAATAGTGGTGCTGGGAAAACTGGACAGCTACATGTAAAACGGTAAGATTAGAACATTTCCTTACACCATATACAAAAATAAACTCAAAGTTGACTAAAGCTGTAAATCTAAGACCTGAAACCATAAAGCTCCTAGAAGAGAACATAGGCAGAACACTCCTTGACATAAACTATAGAAATATGTTTTTGGATCTGTCCCCCAAAAAGAAACAAAAGCAAAAATAAGCAAATGTGCCCTAACTAAACTTAAAAGCTTTTGCACAGGGGCTTCCCTGGTGGTGCAGTGGTTAAGAATCCGCTGACAAATGCAGGGGACATGGGTTCGAGCCCTGGTCCGGGAAGATCCCACATGCTGCAGAGCAACTAAACCTGTGCGCCACAGCTACTGGGCCTGTGCTCTAGCGCCCATGAGCCACAACTACTGAGCCTATGTGCCACAACTACTGAAGTCTACATATAAAGCCCGTGCTCTGCAACAAGAGAAGCCACTGCAATGAGAAGCCTGTGCATCACAAAAAAGAGTAGCCCCCACTCGCTGCAACTAGAGAAAGTCCACGTGCAGCAGTGAAGACCCAATGCAGCCAACAATAAATAAATAAATAAATAATAAAAACCTTTTGCACAGCAAAGGAAACCACTGACAAAATGAAAAGACAACCTATGGAATGGGAGAAAATATTTTCAAATAATATGACTAATCAGGTGTTAATATCCAAAATACACAAAGAGCTCATACAACTCAATATCAAAAAACAAACAAAAAATCACTAATCATCAGAGAAATGCAAATCAAAACGACAAGTGAGATATCACCTTACACCAGACAGAATGTCCATTATCGAAATGTCTACAAATGACAAATGTTGTCAAGGATGTGGAGAAAGGGAACACTTGTACACTGTTGGTGGGAATGTAAATTATTGCTGTCACTGTGGAAAACAATATAGAGGTTTCTCAGAAAACTAAAAATAGGACTACCATATGACCCAGCAATTCCACTCCTGGGTATATATCCAAAGAAAATAAAAACACTAATTCAAAAAGATACATCCACCCCAATGTTCAATGCAGCATTACTTATAATACCCAAGATATGAAGGCAACCTAAATGTTCATTGACAGATTAATGGATAAAGAAGATGTGGTGTGTATATGTACAAAGGAATATTACTCAACCATAAAAAAGAGTGAAATTTTGCCATTTGCAGCAACATGGATGGACTTGGAAGATATTAGGCTAAGTGAAGTAAGTCAAACAGAGAAAGACAAATACTCTCTGTTATCACTTGTATGTGGAATCTAGAAAATAAAACAAATGAATGAATAAAACAAAACAGAGTCTCAGATATAAAGAACAAACTGGTGATTACCAGTGGGGAGAGGAGAGTGGGGAGAGGCAAGACAGGAGTAGGGGGTTAAGAGATACAAACTAGTATGTATAAGATAATTAAACAACCAGGATATATTGTGCAGCACAAGGAAATATAGCCATTATATTGTAATAACTTTAAATGGAGCATACTCTATAAAAAATGAATAGTATGTTGTATACCTGAAACTAATATAAGATTGTAAATCAACTATACTTGGATTAAAAAAATAAAATAGTATTCTTCATACTGCCTTGAGCAAACAGGTAAAAGTTATTTGGGAATAAATACTGGAAGTGGAATTATAAAGTAAAAGTCATATGCATATTCACCTTTGTTATATCACTTCAAACTGGCTCCAAAATGATACATTGATTTACTTTCCCACCAGCATCCTTTCTTCACATCCTCTCCAAGATATTACCAGGCTTTTTGAATTTTTGCCAAATTCATGGGTGTAAAATGGTACATTATTATTTTACTTATTATTTATATTATCTGCATCTTTTCATGTTTATTAGCTATTTGGATTTCTTCTTTTGTTGATTAATATCATTTGTTCAATTTTTCATTATCATTTGTTGATTAATATCATTTGTTCAATTTTTCATTGGGTTGTTTGTCTTTTGGATATAATTTGTATGTAACATGTAGTTATTTACATATTTTGTACATTAGCTCTTCTCAATATATATGATTTTTAAACTTTTTAACCTTGTTTGCAACTTATTTTTAAAACTTTGCTTACTTCGTCTTTTGCTGAACAGAGATTTTAAAATTTAGTATAAGCATATTTACTCATCTTTTCTTTGTGGTTTGTGCCTTTTGCATCTTTTTAAAGAAATTGTTCTCTGCTTGAAGTCACAATGGTATTGTTTTCTCCTGACAATTTGGAGGGTTTTTTTGTCATGTGTAGGACTTTATGGAATTTTCTTTCTGTATGTTGTGGGTTACTCTATATATTTTCTTATTTGAATATCAATTTCCCAGCATAATTTCTTGAATTATCCTTATCCAATTTACTTGTAAGGTCACCTTTACCATGACTCAATATTTTATATCTATGGTGTTTCTGGTGGTGTTGTTTTTCTGTCGATTTATTCTACTTTTTTTTTTTTTTACTGTAATAATGAGATGATAGTTTATAAGGAAAGTCCTACAGCCTTATGCTTCTTCTTCAAATCATCTTAGCTAATCCTGGCTCTTTACTTACTATATATTTTAGTTTGTCAAATTCCATAAATTAACTTTTTGGATTTTGGCCACAATGGCCATTAATGTATAGATAAATTGGGGGAAGAATTGATATCTTCATTGTTTTTAGTGTTCCCCTTAATTATATCTATCTACACATATAACTACATATACATCTGTATCTATACCACATCTGCATCTGTATCTATCTCTCTGCACATCTGTACTGCCTCTGTCCTGTGTCTGCTCTGCGTCTGTATCCACCTCTGTGTCTACCTCTATAATTATACTGACAGCTATAAAGATATAAGTATATTTTTACAAGTTTTCTTTTTTGTTCAGAAAAGATTTATAATTAAGTTAAATTTCTAAATACCTTTAAAATATTTATTCCAAATGCCTTATACTTCCTGTTGCTCCTGTGAATGAAGTTGTATTTTAGAATTTTATTGTGTTTTAACTTTTGTTTGGTGTACTGGGCTACTACTAATGCTTGTATGTTGATCTTATATTGGCTAAAGAAAAAAATATTTGATGCCACTTGTTGTTAATGCATGGCAAGGCAGATTTGATTCAAAGGGCAGTTATCACGACGGGTGTAGGGACCACCAAAACAGGGTATTGAAGTGGGAGAAAGAAATTGGACTCCACTCTGAATACAGCATTGGCAAATCAGAATTTATAGTCAAGGAACAGAGTGGGGGTCAGTGGACGGAAAATTACTAAAAGGAAACACAAGGGCAAGCGGGATTCTGGCTAAATGACCTAATAGGATTCTTGCTGAAGACAGGCGAGGATGATCAGAGGTCCCCTGGAGTAAAGTGGAAGGTTGGGATTCAACAGACATGGAGGTTGGTCAGATGTGGAGGATGAGGGATGGTGGTTAAAGGGACTTATCAGGACTCTTGCTAAAATTGGACAACACGAAGAGGAAATTGGAAATAGACCTAGTTGAAAAAGTTCAGGGATACTACAAAGAGGTTGGTCAAGGAGAGAATCTTTGTCAAATCCAGGTATCTTGCTATTTTATTTTTAACTAGTTTTAATACATTCTTTGTTGACTCTCTTGGAGATGCCATATTATTTACAAATAAGGATACGTTATTTGCAAATAAAGACAGTTTGATTTATCTCTAATTCTTCTTTTATTTAAAAAAATTGTCATTGCATTGACTAGGATCTCCACTACAATGTTGAATAGAAGTGGTGAGAATTTGCATCATTTTTTTGTTTAGTCTCTAAATAGAATACATCTAATGTTTTCCCATTAGTATTTGCTCTGGGTTTCTGTTAGCGATCACTTACCAGGCTAAGGAAATCTCTTTTATTTCCAGCTTGCTTGCAAAGTGCATTTTGAATCATAAATAAACATTAAATGTCACCAGTTTTTGCATCATTTGAAACAATCATAGATTTTTCTCCCCTGATCTGCAATTAGAGAGTATTGTTGAAATTGATTTTGGATGTTGAAGCATCTTTGTGCTCTTGAGAGAGACCCTACTCGGTCAGCATGTTTTTTTAATATAATTAATTGTATTGCTGAAACTAATTTGTGAATTTTATTTTAGGATTTTCGCCTATTTGCTCCTAAAGAGATTGACCTTTAATTATGTTCTCTTGCACTATCTTTTTAAATTCTGTATTAAGCTCATAATAGTTGAATGATGATAATAGCTGAATAATAATAATAGCTGAGTTGGGTGTTTTTTAGCCTTTTAAAATTCTCATTTCAGTTTGTATAAGAAACGAATCTACACTTTCCTGACTCCTTGTATGTGTTTGTATGAGTGTATATGAATGTATATATAGTCTGGTGAATATCTTTTCAATTTCTTTAATAATTAACTTATTTTGTCCGTCTGCTTTTACTCAGATAAGTTGTACTGACTTACATTACTACAAAAATTGTCCATTACACTTAAGTTTTAGAATTTATTAGCAGAAGGTTTCATCGTGTATTCTAATACAAATGTAATCCCTGTGGTATCTCTGGTTCTTTGTATAATACTTTATCCATTCTCCATGTCCTGTGCAAAGCATTAATCTATTCTGCCACCGCTCAATCCTCCTGCATCTCTTAACAGGATTCTTATCCCTGTTCTTCAGATGGAGAACAGAGATAAAGAGATGCTGATCAAGGTCTCTCAGCTGGTAAAAACTGAGACGAGTATTCAAACCCACATTTACTCTTTCTAATCTGGACCTCTGCAGCCCCTTTATGGAGTAGTGGAGGTTTCTTACTCATCCTGTGCTTTTGACAGGGATCTCTCCCTGTTTATTACTCTTTTCTCTTTCATGCTTCTTCATTTTGGCTTGAGTGTCAGTTACATTTGAAAATTAGAAATTCTGTAGGTTGCTACCCACGCCTTCCTCATCTCATCATGAACATCTCATCGGACGGGGCTGAAGTTGAATTAAGGGAGCTGGGCTCCTTCAGGCGCTTAGAGAATCTGAAAGGGATTCATTCATTTTGCATGACACTGATGATTTCATCTCTGACAGAAGGAAACATTGTAAACAGGGAAATATCCAAGGGGATGCTGCCGTCTTCTGCATTCACATGAAGACATTCCATCTCAGCTCTCCTACGACTCTTTAGACCTTGATGAGATTCTATTTGCATTAATGGAAGCGATGAAATTCAAATGTTTAGGCCAGTACCCGGGGTGCTGGAAGCGTAATGAGATGGATTCAGGAAAGAAACATTTAGTCTGATCTGGTAAATCTCGTAATGAACTCTCCTAGACAGTGAAATTAGGAGAGAAAAGTGAGTCTGGGCTGGACGAATAGGAATCCACAGAGATGGGAATGAAGTATCGTGTACTTAACTCAAGGTTACGTGATCCATTACGACTTCCTGCATTAACCTGCTTTGCTCCTGAAATCGTTACACCTTGCTGTTGTTTATAAGTTCTCTCCACATACATGGGAAGCTGTTTAGTTTATTAAAAATAACAAGCATTTTCTGAGTGCCTCCTTGTGCTAGGTGCTTTGTCATGTCATTTAAGTATCATGATTTGTGACATCAAAATTAAGTTGAATTGTGATTCATACTTTGTTTTTTAAATTTTTTTAACTTTTTATTTTATATTGGAGTATAGTTGATTAAAAATGTTGTGATAGTTTCAGGTGTACAGCAAAGTGATTCAGTTATACATATACATGTATCTATTCTTTTTTCAACTCTTTTCCCATTTAGGTTGTTAAATAATATTGGGCAGAGTTCCCTGTGCTATACAGTAGGTCCTTGTTGGTTATCCATTTTACGTATAGCAGTGTGTACATGTCATCCCAAACCCCCTAACTATCCCTTCCCTCATACTTAGTTTTAATTGTTTATTTAATTATCTACCTTCTCGACTAGAGTCTAAGGCCCACAAGGCAGAAGCAGGGTCTTTCCTCTGTTCACTGTGTCCCCGGTACGGGGCTGAGTTGGCTTGGAGGGCTCCCAGGCTCTGGCTGAAGCCTGTTGAATGAATGAAGGACCCCAGCTCTTCAACACCCAGTGTCCTCTTCAGGCCCATGCTTTGCTGTCCATCACCTTTGCCACTGCATTATAAAGCTTCCCAAGATCTTTATTTTGTGCCCTCATGTATTCCAATGCCTACAACAATATTTGACTCAGTGATATTGATTACATGTATGATTGAATACTGTTTCCCTTCTTTGATCACTGATTTCCTTGAACGCATTTTTGGTTCCTGGCACACACCTGTCACATACAAAGTGCCACGTCTGTGCTACTGGGGAGGACGTCGGGGCCCAGGGATGCTGGGTGAGGCTCCGGCCCCCACCTCTAGTAGGTACCAGAACTAGACGGGAATAACGGTCCTCACTTCTCCCCAAGTTTCAGTCCAGTTTTTAGAAACCCAACCAGGATAAGCTACATTTCCATTATGTCACTTTCCTTATGAGTACCTGTTTGTGATTTGGACTAAAGTTTGACTACAATTTTATTCGAATCTTGTACTATTTCTAGGGTCTGCAGTATTTTCTCTGAGCTTATGTGAATTATCATATTCTCTTATAAAGAAATAGTTCTTTTTTTTATTTATTTTTTTGAAGATGTTGGGGGTAGGAGTTTATTTATTTATTTTTGCTGTATTGGGTCTTCGTTTCTGTGCTAGGGCTTTCTCTAGTTGTGGCAAGCCGGCGCCACTCTTCATCGCGGTGCGCGGGCCTCTCACTATCACGGCCTCTCTTGTTGCGGAGCACAGATTCCAGACACACAGGCTCAGTAGTTGGGGCTCACGGGCCTAGTCGCTCCGCGGCATGTGGGATCCTCCCAGACCAGGGCTCGAACCCGTGTCCCCTGCATTAGCAGACAGACTCCCAACCACTGCGCCACCAGGGAAGCCCAAGAAATAGTTCTTGTACTCCTCGTGGATGCTTGAACCTGTCTCGCTGTCCTCCACCTCCAGTCCCATCGAGAGGAAGGTGGCAGCCAAGGGACAGAGGACCCACTTTTCTTACACCGTCTCCAGCTCTGCATCTTAAATCTCAAGTATTGGTGGAAACAGGCCCTGACCACCAGCAGGAAAGCACACACTCCCAAATTGCAGGTGACCTGCAAGGCAATCTAATCACGTCAGATGTTCAAGCGCCCTCACTTCCCTTAGACATTAGGGAAAGACTGGAATCCTTTATATCTGTTCAAAGGCAAATTGTGAATAAAAGAAAAATAAAAGATCTCCCTCCAAGTTTGATCTTTCAGCAAAGCGTGTATTATTTTTTAATCACTTGAATAATTGCTATAGCCACAGACACACATTTGTTCTAAATTTTGCAGATGGTCATCACAGGACAGCCTCTGGGTTCACAAGAAGGGCAGTAGTGACAGAAGAAAGGGTATTGCAGATTTTAACCCAACCAACCACAGGAAAGGGGCTTCATCCACAGACAGCTCACCCACGGCTCTGACTCCAGGTGTGAATGTCATCCCTGTATGATGGTGGCATCAGTTTCAAAAGCCAGCTTGTAAGGACAGGGATGGAGAGACTGTCGTCCCTTCCTAGGCTCTCTCCCTCACTGGGCATAGTTACAGAGAGTAGCCTTGTCCCCAAGGGGACTTGTAGCTGGTTGTTAAGACACTGGCTGGGGGTTCTCTCCCGCAATATGCTGCCTGCTCACTGGGCCGCCCATCCCTCACCAAACAGTGAGGCAGGCACATCAGGGGTATAGGATAGGGGTCGAATTGTGTCCCATCAAACTCCTGTGTCCAAGTCCCACCCACCCCAGAACTTGAGGATGTGACTGTCTTTGGAGATCAAATTAAATGAGGTCACTAGGGGGGCTTAATCTAAGATGACTTCTAGGAAAACTTAGACACAGGTAGCACAGAAGGAAGACGGCATGAGGACAGGGGACAGGAAAACCATCTACACGCCAAGGAGAGAGGCTCTTCTTTCAGTCTCCAGAGGGACCAACCCTGCTCAGGCCTCAATCTTGAACTTCTGGGCTCCAGACCATGAGACAGTGCATCCCTGTGGTCTAAGCCGCCCGCTCTGTGCTGCTTTGTTACTGCAGCCCCAGGGAGCTGACCCACGAGGCGTCATCCCCTTACATGGGTCCCTCCGGCCCCATAGGGAACACCTTTAAGATGCACTGCATCTACTTGCCTGACCCCCTGCCAACCTCAGGGGAACATTTCCACGGGCAGAGCTGTCAGCACACCGTCCCAGGGGCTGGTTGTCTATTGCCTTGCAACACATCCACCCAGACCTTAGAACTGACAGTCTAATTTACCACTGGATCTGGAATTTGGAACCTGTGTTTGGGAATCAGGGTCACCTAACTGCTTCAGGAACCTTATTTTGCTTATCTTGAGAAGACTGCAGGAACATTGAGAAACAGACCCTAAGTGGCGCCAGCAGGTGGATTGTTTATTTTTAGAGAAGATCCGTAGAGTCCATCATTTGCATGTCTGTAACCGCCTGGCACTGCCTCTGTGTAATAAGACAGCCCTGTGTCACGATTACCATTTTGACAACAAGATGGATACTTCAAAGTTGCGCTTCTGCGTTCAATCAAATTTGAGAAACACATTAAACTCAGTTTTTTGCATGGGGCTGTTTTCTGCTGCTTGTGGCTAATTAGTCAAGATGAATGAACGAATGGGAGCTGCTGCCCTCCTAGCCCATCACTGGCTGCTACTTTATTCTGAAAAGGGCAATTATTGTCAGTTAAAAAATATTTGATGCCACAGAGGATTTAAATGAATGGGGGGAACAGGAGTAATCGGTTTTTCTACATGCAGCTGTCATGGGGTGGAGGTACGACAAGATTTCTCATGCAGAAGTGGCCAACCTCTTCCAGAAGGGACAGACTGGGAGGCACAGGGTGACAGCATCCTGCCCTGAGTGTCGAAAACGCAACCAAGGTATGTTTTGATTTAACATAAAGACAGCAATTGGGGCAAATTATCTTGGAACAAAGCTGAAGTTTTACTTAGTCAAAGTTTCTTTCAAGAGAACCAGGAAGTAAGGAAGAGTGGAGAAAGAAATGGACACAGAACACTGGCTTTGGCTGGCCAGCTGAGCACCTCTGAGTCTAATCTACTAACCCGAGTTTTCTCATAAAAGGCAGTCATTTCTACCTGTGGGAGTAACAAGTGAGCTGATGTTTAATCAAACTCTTGGAATCCTGCAAAACACAGTGTGGATTAATTCTGTCCCGAAAAACAGCTGTGCATTGACTATGTTCTTAGCCTTCCTGAATGTTTCGGAAGATTTTTTTGTGACTCTCAAAAGGAATTAACATTGCATATTAGAACAGTAAAACTATTCCAAGTCACATTTCCAATTGGATAACTTCCGGTTCTTCGTCTGTTTTACCCACCAGCCCTCATTCTCCACTGCTGAGAACTCTACCATCTCATGAGAAACAGTGTCACTCAGGTGACTGGGAAACCTTCAGTGGCTTGACGTTGGGCTCTAGAATTCTGGTCTGTCTCATGGTCATGTGGTCCAGAACCACCTTGTTTTTGCTTTTTCTTAGCTCTCAGAGGGTTTCTCAGGGCCAGGTATTTGGGGGAAACTTGGAGTGATGTCACCCCTTAGCAGTTCTGAGATACAAGCGTTAAATGACTACATGACAGAGCTCTTCAACATTGTAGGATAACAAAGTCAGCAGTGGTACATAAGCTGGGGCCAATAACTCAAATCTCCCCAATCCATCGAGGTCTTATTTTCTCTGTATTTGGTTCTTACCTCCAGGAATACTTGTTGGAGGCAAATAAAGCAACCTGGATGAGATAGGTCTCTAATTCTTCCCAAGCGCCACCTTCTGTTTGGGAGCAGAAACAGATCAGCAATACAGTACTAAGGAGGGGTCAGGGATGCTGGGGGAAGTGAGCTCAGAGCTCAAACTAGAGCGCACATGGATTTCAGCGACCTCACCTTGACATCAGAAAAAGAAAACTGCCCTGCAAGTTAGGAGACCTCTGCTTAAGTGAACATCGTGGCTTGAGCAAAGATGTAACACTGAATATTATTTCCTCACCTAGAAAATGAGGAAGTGGCATCACCTCGTATGGTGGGTGTGCCACGTACCTCCCAGGTATCAGGCTCAGAATGGTCTTTCCTTTCCGAGTGCTGGACTCAGAAATCTCTATGTAATTGTCACTTTCGCTTTTCTGCCTGCCTATCTTGGCTCCCGGTAATGCTGGTCCTTGCTGTATTTCATCTCCTTCATATTTGAGAAATATATCTTGTTCTCTATTTAATTGTCTAAAACCTCCCAGGCAGAATGCATTCTCCAAACATCGGTACTGTTTCTGGCAAGCACATGGGCGTTTGGATTGATGTTGTGTCTTCTACATAGCTGTGATTCGACGTCAAGCTCGGCACATCTGTGTTTTGTAGTTATTATTTTAATTTAGAGGCTGCTCACATGTTGAACACTTCTTGAAGTGAGCATTAGGCACGAACACATATTTGTACATAGAATAAAACTGAGCCAAGACAGGAAACATCTTAGCCAAGGGAAAGCAAAGACAACCTCTCTCACCTGGACCAGCACAGTCAGAGTGCACAGTACTCTTTTTTTTTTTTTAGTAACAAAGGTTGAGCTGCATGTAATCCTCCAGTTTTCCTTTATTTATGTTGTGGGGGTAATTACTCAACATTTTACAGTCAACTTGCATCTGCTGAACGCTCATTATTACGTGTGAGACCCTGTAATTTTTGTTCTCACATTGCAACTAAACCCCCTCACCAGCCCAGGAGAGGCGTGCTATTATTTTCCCACTGGGCTCATGGGAGCAACGGAGACTCAGAGAGAGAAAAAAATACTCAGTTTCATAAGAACCAGTTCTATGATGTTTGACATGTAGTCTTTCATTCTTTCCCTTTTATTTACTTACTTTTTATTAATTAATTTATTTATTTTTGGCTGTGTTGGGTCTTCGTTGCTGCACGTTGGCTTTCTCTAGTTGCGGCAAGCAGGGGGTACTCTTCTTTACAGTGTGCGGGCTTCTCATTGCGGTGGTTTCTCTAGTTGCGGAGCATGGGCTTTAGGTGCGCAGGCTCAGTAGTTGTGGCGCACAGACTTAGTTGCTCCTCGGCATGTGGGATGTTCCCGGACCAGGGCTCAAACCCGGGTCCCCTGCACTGGCAGGTGAATTCTTAACCACTGTGCCATCAGGGAAGTCCCACTTTCCTTCCCTTTTAAATTATAGAAGAATTTCACTTATAGACAAGTGGCAATAGTAGAATAATGAACACCTGTGTGCCTTTTATACAGATTCACCATTGTAACTATTTTGTATTATCTATCTTTCATCTATCTCTATCTATCTATCTATATCTATATATCCTCTATGTATCTATCATCTACCTATATATCTATTATCTATGTATCTATATCTATCTATCTATCTATTTATCTATCTACCTGTCTATCATCTATGTATTTTCCTATCATCTGTCTATCTATCTGTTTATCTCTCTATCTAGTCTATCTAATTTTCCTAAGCCATTTGAGCGTAAGTTGCATGTATCACATCATTTATCCTTTAATACTTCAGTGTGTTTCCCAAGAACAAGGACATTTTCTAACATGACCACAGTACAGTTATTAAATTTAGGGATTTTAACACTGACACAATGTTACTATCAAAAGTATAACCCATGTTCCAGTTTTGCAATTGTCCCAAAATGTCTTTTACAGCAATTTAACTGCTGGCCCAGGATCCACCAGATGCATGCAGTGCTGTGAGTTGCCATGTCTCTTTAGACTCCTGTAACCTGGAAAAGGCCATCAGCCTTTGTCTTTTATGTCACTGACATTTTTGCATACAGGCCAGTTATTTCTAGAATACCCTCTCCGTGTGTGTTTGCCTAGTATTTAGATAGTGTGTATTTGGGCGGGATTATCTCACAAGTGATGTTGTATCCTTCTCGGTGTATCATATCACAGGGCTCATGACGTCGGTTTGTCCCAACATTGGTGATGTTAATTTTGATCCTGTTTCTCCACTCAAAGGTACTACTTATTGTTTTTTGTTTAAGTAATTTGTTAAAAATATTTTGAGGCTATATAAATTCCCTGTTCCTTTATTGAACTTGCACCCACTAATCTTATTTTAGTTTTCAATCACAGTATTTGCCTAAATCAATTATTACCATGATGATTAAAATATGGTGATTTTCAGGAATTCCCTGGTGGGGACTCTGCACTTCCACTGCAGGGGGCACAGTTTCGATCCCTGGTCGGAGAACTAAGATCCTGCATGCTGCATGGTGTAGCCAAAAAAAAAATATGGTGATTTTCTTTCCTTTTACATAACTTAAGAATCCATTGTCAGGACTTATTGACTGTTTATGGCAGCTTTGAGAATTAGGAGTTATTATGGTCCATTCTGAGACATAACATGATAGTCATAGCCATTAGTGGAGAAGCCAGCCTTTGAATTTAGGACTTTTAACCAAAATGAACTATACCTCTCACTCTACAGAGGTTATTTGTAATTAATTATAACTGTGACACTTTATCTTTGGCTTTAGGCTTCTTTGTTCAATAAGTTATCACCAGATGGACCACCATACAGTTTAGCTTTGGTGGCCTAAGACGTGAACCCACTTCACACTCTTACCATTTGCTTGTGGGGCAGGTCGGAGTCGTTCTCACTGCTGGGTGCCCAGAGTCTGCTGCCAGTAGGCACGGAATAAGTATTCACGGCATAAATTGAATGGGTCAACATCGGTTTGAAGCCCAGTAGAAAGCTTTTAAGAAGCTAAGGCAGGGAATTCCCTGGCAGTTCAGTGGTAGGACTTGGTGCTTTCACTGCCGGGGCCCCAGGTTTAATACCTTGTTGGGGAACTAAGATCCTGCAAGCTGTGCGGCCTGGCCAAACAACAAAAACAATAACAAACAACAACAACAAAACTAAAGCAGTGAAAATGCATAACATTAAATTCCAGCTCATGGGAAAGTCTTCCTACCAAATTGGACGAGGGTTTTGGTCTAATCTCACTCCAGACATGGGCTTCCTACTACTACTGTGTGCTGTAGTGTCTTTGGTCCACGCATGTGGGGCGCCCGTGGGGTCAGTTCACGGGGAACCCGTGTTCCACTTTTTGAGGGAAGAAGGAGGCTTTTTGTTTGTGTGTTTCTTCTTATATGGCAGAGCCATCTAAGGGTGGAGGTGACGTGTTTTTACTGTTGAGAGGCAGAGTCAAAGTCTGATATCCAGGGGCAAGAGAGACCAAGCTGGAAGGAGAGCAGGACGCGAGGAGTATTCACTGAAGACAGGGTGCTCCAGGGCTGAGGCCACAAGCATCACAGTGATCTCAGGATTCTGCATGGCTGAGAGGGAGAGGCCCCAGGGGGTAGCTTCAAGCCAGAACCCTGTGGGGAGGCCAACATGATGACAGCAGTGCCAGGCTTACGATGGAAATGTGTCATCTCCAGACGCTGGACATTCCACTGGCTTTGTAATTGGCAGAGATGAGGTGGTCACTGCCCTTTTTTTTTTTTTTTTTTTTTTGCCAGAGGGGAGAAGCCAGGGGAAAAAAGAGAGAGTGTTTGAGAAGGGTGGAAGGGAGTATTGTGGGGCCACTTGTGTCCTTGTAATGACCTGGAGTTTCTAAGACTAAGTAGAGGAAAATGATCTTTATATCCTCTCCCACCTCCCTAAGGACCCTGGTGCTAACTCTAAGTGTGTAATAGGTGAGTCTGTGAGGTGTTGCCCAAAGCATTTTCCTCGGGACTCCAGTGCCTTGGGATGTTACCTGACACGTAAACCAAGCATCAACCTCCACGAGGCTCTGGGCTCTTTGTCAACTAACTCCTCCTTCCCTCCCCAGTCACTCCTCACTGTGACGTCTTCACTTGCTCTCAGCCCCAACTGGCCCAGAGTCCACACGGCACAGCCCCCGGGCCAGAGCTCCTGGGTTCTGATCTCCCCCTCTCAGAGGTTGTTCCCTTATGTGACCATCAGAAGGGGGTAAACTGCGGCAGGTCCTGCCTCACTTTACCTTCCTACCCTACGGGCTTCACAGCACCATCATACGGTTTGACGTGATGGGTATATGGGTTCCCGGGAGAGAAGAGTTTGAGTAAAGGAATGATAGCGTAAAAGAAAAAACAAACAAGCAGTTGAATTGTTTCTTCATATGGGTTCCAAGTTAAACCCTTAGAAGGAAACTTGACTGAACACCTTAATTCTTGCTCCTCTATTTGAAGGTCTAAGTTCTTCCTAGAGACTCTTTCCTTCTTCAGAGGCCTGTGCTGAACAATCTTCCTCCTAATTATCGGGGATATTCTAACCTAAGTATTCAGTCTTCTCACGTCCAGGCCTTGGTGGGACCAGAGATCACAGGAAGTATTTATACCACATTATTCAGTCCTAAATTGCACTGGCCATTGAAGAGTGCAGTCAGTAGCTACATGTAACTATTTGAATTTCAATTAATTAAAAGTAAATAAAATTAAAAATTCAGCTCCTCAGCTGATCAATAGTTAAGGTCGCTAGTGACTACCACATTGGACAGGGCAGACAGAAAATACTTCCATCATTACAGAAAATTTTAGTGGACCACTCTGGTCTACCATAGGTGGGAGGCAAACGATGGCCAGCAGACCAAATCTGATCCATTACCTGTTTTGTAAATAAAGTTTTATTGAAACAAAACCATGCTCATTCATTTGTGTATGATTTTCTTTAGTGCTACACCATCAAAGTTGAGTAGTTGCAACAGAAATCACATGGCTTGCAAAGCCATATGTACTAATTGGTTCTTTGTTTAAACAGTTTGCTGAGCCCCAGTTGACAATAATGCACTACATGGGTGTTGGTACCTTGTTCAAGGTGGGCATTTTTGAGGTTCCCTGACTTTAGGAGGTGCATATATGGCTCCCCAACCTTCCAAATCACCTGATGGCTAACTTTTGAATCAAACACCCCTACCCCAAACACACATATACACACCCTTCACCCAGGGACAACTATATGTAGGGTTTGAGTGGAACCATTATATCATTTTCCTAACTGCAACACTCAAAAAAGAGATGATCTCTTACATTCATCTGATTTTCAGACTGTGTCCTGGGTCTAGCGGTACAGAAGCAACAGACTCATTAGAGAATCTCTTTGGTACCCACATAGAGCTATAAAGACCCAGCAGAAGTTTAGTTCTCTTTAGTATTTTCAGCTCAGTTTCTGCAAAATTCTGATGGTTCTCTCCTCTGTGTAAGGATAGGTGAGTGCATATTACCCTCAAATGCCAGGGACATTTTGGTTTTAATTGGTCTGTGATTGTTCCTCTATTTGTAAGTGTTATGCGAGCAGAAAGTGGTACCTTTTTTTTTTTTAATAAAGAATTTTTTTAACATCTTTGTTGGAGTATAATTGCTTTACAACGGTGTGTTAGTTTCTGCTGTATAGCAAAGTGAATCAGCTATACGTATACATATGTTCCCATATCTCCTCCCTCTTGCGTCTCCCTCCCACCCTCCCTATCCCACCCCTCTAGGTGGTCACAAAGCACCGAGCTGATCTCCCTGTGCTATGCAGCTTGTAAACTCTTAACAGATTTCTTTAGCACAGGGTTTTTAGTGCCTCTACCTTGCAAACATAGAAGTGTGAATCTCTAGTCTCTAAGAGACAGGGTCTTTAGTTAACAATAAAATCCCTTTTTATAAAACAGTCCTCCTCCTGTTTCCTCCCTCCCTGTCTTTCTCTTAAAGCATCTATTGACACTAATATTCCTAGGAACACAGATTTGGAACAGCTGATGCAGACATTGAAGGTAAAATTATTTAAAGATGGGGAAGTGATGTTCTTAAACTCATCCAGCATGTATGGAAATCCCAACACTGCTACACCCAATTAAAAATGTCTAGAGAACATGAGATTTGCCAAAATAATGCCTTAGAAAGCAAACATGGATGTGGATGATTGGAGATGGAGGCGAGGGTTGGGGGCAGCTGGTGGCCAAGGCAGCAGGGCTGGTCTACGTCCAGGTCTAACTGGGTTGGTCATCCTGCATCAAGAGAGGAAGGAGGCTCATTGCCTTGTTTCTCTCCTGACGGACTCTTCCATGGAAACATACTTGAAGTCAAGGGCACCTGGGAGACTGATAATGTTGTGATGCAAAATGCAAAGAATTAAATACTGAAATTTGAGTCCCAATTATTTCTCATCCTATATCTTTGCGCCAGAGCTTAGTGGAGCTGTGGCTGTCCAGTGCATCCTTGGACATGGCTCCTCCGTGGTCCTGGCTCTGCCCGCTCTGCCTCCCGCCCGCCTCCCTTCTTGGACTCATGAGATGCAGTCTATTCCTGGCATCTGAGACCTAGTACAGGAATGAGAACAGCTTCTCTTTTCCTTTGACTCCACTTCTAAACCAGGTGGGCTTGATTTGGTCATGCCAGACAGGTATACTTTTCCCTCTCATGTGTTTATTGAAGGTTTGTGCCTGTAAATATTGTCTCATCAGGGACTGGCATGTGGCTTTCCTTTGAAATCAGGCTTTCGTGACAAGTGGAACTTTTGCAAAAAGGAATTATCTTGCTGAGGACTCAGCTGCTTCTGCTGAGATGACCAGAGAGGGAGAGAGAGATCAAGTGAATGCCCACTGAAATGACAGGGGTGCTAGAGGTGGCCCCAGACCTGACCTCCCGATGCCAAGCAAACCCAGTCAGCTATGGGGGGCTCCCCAGTGTCCGGGAGGCCGAAGCCAGCTGCTGGCATCCCGGGGGTCTGTTGTGTTTGTCTTGACACTTTGCTGCAGTCTCTGAAATACCTGTGACTGTATGTGGTTTTTCCTGATAAAATACAAGTTATTGTGAAAAAACAACAACAACAAAAACAAATCGAGGGGCACTACCTTTGCGCTCGGTTCACCAGGCAGACAACTATCTAAGGGGTGTGTCATGTCCAGTGCCATCCCAGGGGAGGCACTGAGGATAGAGGGACACCAGGCCTGGAGAACTGGCCGTGGTGAGGCTTCCACAGTGCCTAGTGAGGAAGGAGGGAGGAGGGGAAGAGGGGGAGGGGAAAGGAAGAGGAGGGGGCAGGGGGGACAGGGAGGGAGGAGGGAGAAGGAAAGGAAGGGGAAGGGAAGGAGCAGGAGACAGCAGAGAAGAAGTAGGGGGTGTCCCAGAGTCCCTCCATGATGCCCAAGAAGCCTTGGGGAGACACAGAGGACAGGTGGGTGACCTGGGCACCTAATGGGTGCTCTTGGGCAGAGCAGCAGTGATGCCTCAGGTTTAGTCTGGATAGCACTGACAACTGAACCCAGGCCTATTACTGAGATTAGGAAACTAGGATAAAGTTTTGTGGAGTTCCCAGAACAAGGCTGATAGGAATGATATATGCAAATGATAGGAGCTGGAAGCCAGAGGCTGGGCTTTCCAGTTTTCTGCTTGTGAAGCAGGCAATTCTGCATTGCAACCAAGTCCAGTGACGGGGGTACAGTGCTGCTGAAGGGCGACCAGGTCTAAGGATGTCCAGCAGTCCTGAAGACAAGCGTCATCCGTCAACTGTGTGGGTGCAGGAGTTACACAGGGCTGGGGGGAGGGAGGGGGATTAGGAGCTCAAGCCCTAGGAAAGGTGAGTGCAATTACACAAGGAAGGGATGCACGGTGCCTGGAGGAGGGGAGGGGTTAGGAAACAATGTGATGTCCTGGGCACATTCGATTTTTTACTTCCCTTTTTCAAATTCCTTGTGCCTGGTAGGGCTTTGAGTCTTAGTAACTCTCTCTATTCTTACACCTCAAGGATGGAGATAAGTCCCAGGACTGGCCAATCACAGCATCCTTAGCAAGGGACTGATCCATTGGCCAGGGAGCATATGAAACACTCCCCAGAATCCTAATCTAACACATACTGTGTTTGGCCCCAAGGTCCTTCACTGGCTTTGCTTTAACTTTCTTTTTTGTCCTTCTTGGTGCAATGTTTTTAATTCTTGGAGCTGTTAAAAAGATTCAATAAAGCTAAGGATATAAAAATTAAAAATAAAACTAACAAGGCCAATATGTCTCATCCCATGAAATTTAGTTCTATTTTTGCCCTTTTCTTCTTTACTGACATAGTCCAAGCACCTGGAACAGAGGTTTTCAGTGACTGTTTGTTAAATAAATGGATACAGATATTGAAGGATGATTAGAAGGGGCTGCTAATCTGGAATAAAATGATGCAGAAGCTGCTAGGGACCATTTGACCACCACACGGAGAGAGAATTTTTTTTATGGAATGGCACCACGCAGAGAAAATCAGAGAAGAGAGGTGGGGAGAGGATGGGAGGGAGGGGAGGGGACAGACCTGGCAGCCGCAATCCCATTTCCAGCTGTAGCTCCTTCAGAGCTTCTGTCATCTCTGCCTCAGCGTCCTTTCCGAGCGGGCAAGCACAAAATCCCTATTGGTTGTTCTAGTTCACTTTGTATTTCACAGTTGAAAGAGGTGAGACAAGGGTCCCAGGGATTTGCTGGCCACATTGAGGAGAGGATGATTCATGCTGGAAAAGTGCCACCTCCACCTGTGACTCAGGTGTGACTGTCACCAGCCCATGAGACACCCAAAGACTGCCACTTCCCAGCCCCTGGGACCTTATATTGTACTCTTTTAAATACAAATATTCATGAGTATTGGGAAAAGGCTTTCCATTTTATCAGGATTAGTTTAATTAAGAGCCAGAGGGACCACCAGGATTTAGTCTAAAGATCGTGTTTTATGTCTCTAAAAAGCAGAGGTGAATGGCTGGTCCACTCCCTAGATCAGCCCACGGTCTGGCCAAGGCGACTACGACTGGTGCATTTACTGAGGGATGCATGAGTTCCCCTGAAATGAAGATCGATGGCTGAAAGCCAGGGACAGGACATTCACCAGCGATTGGCTGGGCCTGATGACTGCTTGGTGGGGAGGACTCTGAGCCCCGCAGAGCAGACCTGGGAGGGCGGTGGTGCAGGGGTCAGAGATGAAGGACAATCCTCTCCTGGGCCTGGCCTGTGCCATACAAGGTCGCATTAGAGGCAAAAATTCTCCCTTTTATTAACTGTGGACATTTTGTCCTTTTGTTCATTGTTCATCCTTAATTCATATTTATTAAGAGCCAACCATGTGGGGAGCACATAGGAGCTCCCCCAGGGGTCGTGGAGATGGAGCCCCCAAATCAAATCATTCACAGTAGAAACAGGAGGTTGAATAGATGGTCTCACAGGAATGCACACCCCACAGCTGCCTGCTGGCTCTTTTCCTTCAGCTTTGGCTCCCTGGTCCATGCAGGCGTGTCAGCTGGGGGTCTGCACCTCAGTCCCTGAGGGATTTGTGCTAAGGGTGACACTAACTGAAATATTGAGTGAATTTACCAGGCCAGCGCACTTGTATATAATTACAACGTTGGAGAATTAGGATGGAATCCCAGGAAAATCAGGATGAAGGAGGGTGAAATGAGCTTTACCAAATTTCACAGCTGAAACCAGGCCCCGATTGTGGTCATCCAGCCAGAGGAAAGCAGAGGAGAAAGCCAAGAGCGTTTCTTTGTAGCACTTTTTCTGCCTCAGTGATTTCCACATAGACCCCAGAAGGATAAACACAACCTTAGATATTCTAGAAAGAGCCTCTTGCTTGAGGGCTATCTGAATGTCTTTGTTTCTCTTTTCAATGAAATGCCTTTCCCAGATATATCATCTGGCTTTATTGCTTGGCTGTGAAAGAAACAGATACTTCTATCTGCAATGGTTTGAAAAGACACTTTTTGCAAATGAGCAGATCTGCAGAGAATGTGAATGTGAATGTCTTCTAATGGGAGGGGAGGAGAATGGCTCCTGTCCTCTGCAAGCATAATTCTGTGCTCACACTTGGCACAAAGAGGTGGAGGCAAGGTGCACTCAGCCTCCAGACGGTGATTCAACAGATGGGGAATATCAATTTCTTTGTCCCTAGGGTTAATGTCTTTCATAACCCATTCAAGGACTTAGACTATATTTCAAATGAAAAAGACTTTTTTCTTCTTATTTCAAATTACAGTTGGAAGAGTTCCTTGGCAATACATTTTAGAAATATAGAGGAAAAATAACAGAGGAGTAATAGAGTTTTGAGTTAGGAGACACTCATCAGCTGTATGATTGTGGAAAATAAGACAGTTTTCTTACCTGTAAAATGGGGAGACTCAGATCCACCTCATGGGGTTATTGTGGGGTCACCTGAACAGTGAAGTGTTGAGACATAATTGTGAGGTTCGGTAAATGGGTGCTGTCACTGTTCTATTGATATAAAGGTACTGCCAATCTTAGCAATTCTGAAAGGCAGACTGTCTTAGGAAAAAACATAAAGGTGTTTTGATTCATAGGCTGTGTATAAGGTGGTTGTATCTATGTCTCTATGGCAAAAGGCAGAGAAAAGTTGTGATTATTATGATTTCTATCCATACTAAGTTTGAACTCTGGAAGTTTCCTTTATAACATGAACCTCCACTCATCAACTGCTCAACTCTGCTGTAAGATGTCGCTCAGCCATCTCTGCAGGGGGAGAAGCCCGGGGAGAAAGGAGCTGTCAGACTGAGAAGTAACATGTTCTGACTCTTCCAGCCAAAAGGATCTCCACCATTTAAACTTTGAGTGAACTTAAAATAGACCCTGAGCCCTTCTCCCCCATGGCAGTAGACAGGGTGCCGTGGTTACAATTCCCTGTGATGGGTCCCAGCCTTACCTGTCTGGGGTGGAGCTCAGAGCCTGTGGATAACATGTTAGCCCTTCAGCCCTCAGATCTTTGGAAGATTCTGCACATGCAATTTCCTTTGCTCTTCAATCCTCTTTGTCCCCTTATTTCCATACACTTCCAGACTTCTTCCATATGATGCATGCTGTCACAGTTGACCTTGCCACTGTGCATGACAACAATGCTCTTCTCTTTTTATCTTTGTCCCTGTGTTACTGAGCCAAACTTGGGTCAGCTCACTGCTGAGCAGTAAAGCCAATCTACTGACCCCGGGTTGTGGTGAAGGAAAGTGCAACGTTTATTGCAGGCACCAAGTAAGGAGTCCAGGTGGCTGGTGGTCAAAAGACCTGAACTCCCTGCTGGATTTCTGGGAAAGGTTTTTAAAGATAGGATGGACGAGGAGGGTTGTGGGTGCATGGTAAGCTCATGGACATTCTTCTGATTGGTTGGTGGTAAGGTAATCAGGAGTCAACATCATCAACCTTCTGGTTCCAACCCGTCTGGGGTCTATGTGCTTGTGGGCAGTATGCAGTTAACATTTCCCACCCAGTAGGGGTTTCAGTAGCTGAAAAACAACTCAAAGAATATGGCTCAGGATATTATCTATAGCCTTTGAGGAGGAACTAAAGGTCTTTGACTTTGTTTAATGCCTAAAATCTTATTATTATGTCTTGCTTGACTGTTTTCCTTTGTTTCTGCATTTTCTCACTTTCATTAAATTTATTTTTTGGACCCAGGGAAGGTCTAGGAGGCTAAAGTTTTTCTACAAACAAGATGCAGGTGGAGGATGATGGTATGGTGGGGGGGGCAGTCTATCTCTGGAAGGGTCCCCGCAGGGTCCTGCTGGGTAACAGCTGCATGCTTCTCCCAGCGCTTGTCTTGATGGAAACTGCACTGCTTTTGAGGACCCCACTTTCTTGGTGGTCCTTTGGAGATGTCTGACCATTTCTCTACACCCCATCTACACACAGCCTGGTAGGAATCATGGTGTCCTCCTAGCTTCCCCTTTCAATCTCTAGGGTGCTTCCTGCCTCTGAAAAGACTCTTTCTTCCCATTTCAGGGACTGCCATCCCTCCCTCCTCCCTGCCACCAAACACCCTTAAAGTCACTTGCCTACATTTATTAAGGAGTCTGAAAGGACCCCTGTCTTCTCACCCTGCACCATTAATGTCTATGGGAATGCATGTTCTTTACCTACTTAAACTCAGCAATTTTCACCTCTATTTTACTTCTGCCTGCAGGACCATGGTTACCTTTGACCAGATCATGGTCTAGAATTGCTCCGGGTCAACAAACTTAATCTCAAGGAGCACTTTCAACTAGCTCTTCTTTCCAGACAGAACCGGCTGGGTTATGAGTGCTCTTCCAAGCTCCCTCCTGCTGCCCTGTCCTCTCCACTCCTGCCCAGGTTGACCTCGGTCTCCACGCTGATTGAAGTTAGCACAAATTCTCTCGGAGCACAAAGCACTACATTTCCTCTTCCCTGAGGTACTATTCCAAGCTTCTGGCACTTTTCTAATGTGTTGTCTTAGCCTCTTTTCCTTCTGCATTCAGCCAAAGATGTCATGAGAAAGGTGATGAGGACACTTCGTAGTTCCTGATCCAGAATCACCTGCATATTGAACAAGCAGAACCTGGCAGGGTGACATATGAAAACCCTTTGTCTTTGCTGTCAGAGTTGCCACCACCCTCCCCTGCTCATCCAGGCAGGTCCTCCTGCTTTCCAGGTACCTCAGTCTAATCTTACCCATTTAAAAACTTGAATTGCAGATCCAACATAATCCCGAATTATTTCCTTCCCTTGCAGTACTGGGTGAGTTCTAAGGGACTTGGTGTGGGGAGAGGACGTGGCCTGGATGAGGTCATATCACCCAACAGTGGTGGTCTTCTCCAGGGCATCCTGTCTCCACACCCCTCTCCAGCTCTGATTGCTGGGCCTCTGAGTCCCTCCCTGGAGAGCAGCCCTTCTGCTGGGAGTGGAGGCAGTCCCTCAAGCCTGCTGTTAAGGAGGAAAACTGTCATAGGAGCCAAACCGTGGGGTCACCTGCCCTCTCTCCACCTCACCTGCATGCCAACTCCATCCCTCCTGCAGGGCTATGGTGGTGGTGGGTTTCTTGCAGTGCTATTCTTCCCTTAAACCCTCCTTTTGCTTTCAGGTCTAGATATTTGTTTCCCTTCTAGGTTTTATGTTATGGATACCCCAAGATGAAAAAATATGAAGTCATTAATTTCTGGGTCTACCAAAAACAATCACCATCCAAACCAATCCCGTCGCCTCTGCCCTGACTTTCCTGAGACAGAAACACTCACTGGCAGTCACTCCACCTCCTGGGGTCCCATGGAGGGCTTAATTCTCATTCACCTTGGGACCTGATCTCTCTTTTCTGCTGGATTCCTGTCGATGGCCCTCAGGCAGCCACATCCTGCCTGTCTCTGATTCTTAAACAGCATGGCCGTCAGGTTGGAGGGGTCCTGCTTCCTCCTTCTCTGGGGCGCCTGGAGCCTGCCCTGAATTCCTAGCCCTTCTCTCCATGGGGCTCCTCTTTTTCCTACAGTTTAATTAGACCCTTTCCTTTCATCTGTGACTGCTTCTTTCCTGACTCCAATGACAAAATCAAGTTTCAACCCACCCCAGCCTCTCATGGTTTCCTGGGGAAGCAGGATTCCTGGAGAAGATGTGTGAGTTACACTCTCTCCCCAGAGCTCCTTTAGCTTTTGGTGATTACTTCACTTTATTAAAAAAAAAATCATACTCCTGTACAATCCAGGCTTTGTGTCATTATCTGCTCCACGACAACATTTATCACTCCTTGATGACTGAGCTGTCTGAGTCCTTAAAACCCAAAGACTGGTCCAAAGAATATTATTTATTTGTTTTTTTCTTTAAAAAACAATCCAATCCTGCTGAGCTCTTGTAGGCCAGCATGACTTTAAGTGTCTGTGGACAAACCCAAGGACGGGGGCGGGTAGGGGAGGCTGCATCCTCCCTAGACACGAAGACATTTTAGAAGTGATGAAGGCGTTTGGGGCTCACCTGTGGAATTGGCACTGGGGATGTGGCGATTTGAAGGCCAGAGCTGGGTCTCTGCAGACCTTCTGGCAATGAACCACCACTGCTGTTTAAAGCCTGAGTCTGCAGCCCTGGCTGAAAAACACATTCAAGAGAGCAAAAATAGTTCCCATGCCAATGGCTCAAAAGCCTGTTGTCTGTTTTGAGTCCAGCTTTAATCTAATTTTTGTCTTACCTCATAGGCTCAGTCTCGGTAGAAATTGCTTGTCCAGTGTTTTAAAAGTTTGTACCTTTTAAAAACAGGCAGGTGCCTCTTACAGGCATACCCAGGGACCTGGGCTTCTGATCCCATCAGGCTGCTGGAACCCCTGCAGGAGGGCAAAGCTCCCTGAGCTCCATGTGAAGCCTGTCCTTCCAGGTCCCTGAAGAATCAGGCCTGTACCTCCCCACCTATGTCCTCATCCAACTCGGGGTATGGGCATGGATATTTACCAGTTTCCAGTCAAAAACCCCTGGGTTGAAGCTTACAGGGAACCCTACCCCTCTTGCCCCTGTTCCTGCTTGAGTTCAGAAACTCACGGGAGATCTGCTGACATTGGAAGAGGTGGGGACGTGAGCTCACAGTGGGAGGACCGGGCCGACGAGAGCCGAGCTGGGCTATGGGTCAGGTGGGTTTCTCCTCGTTGCACCCAGATTGACAGAGGTGGGGGGGACAAAAACCCTCTGGATGGGTGGTACCTGCAGAGCACGGCATCACCTCCACTTGGGCCAGAGGAGAGCTGATGCCTTACACCATGGAGACCAGGAAGCAGCAGAGGGAGGCCGGCCTCAGAAGCTGGCGGATTCTAACCCACCAGCCCCACCCAGTAGAGAAAGGTGGATGTTTGGATGCCGCACTTGTTCACAGGGCAGTTCTATCCTCCTGTCTTTGGGGAGGGAACTGAAGGAAGAGCCTAAATTTACCCTCCTGCGCTCTTCCTCACTAGTCAGTATGTACCACCACTGCCAGCACCCCTTGGGAGCTGCTCAGAAATGAAAAACCTGTGTCCCAGACAGACCTACTGAACCAGAAATTCTAGGGTGGGGTCCAGCAGCCTTGCTTTAATAGTCCTGCCAGGTGAAGCCAATGCACAGTCTAGGACAGAGGGTCTCAACCTTGGCACCGTTGGTATTTGGCCCAGATAAACCCTTGGTCTGTATGCATGCACACGCATGTGTGTGTGTGCACGTGTGTGTTCTGTAGGATGTTCAGCTGCATCCCTGGCCTCTACCCAGTGAATGCCAGCAACAACCCTGACATCCTCAAATCTCTCCAGCCATGAAAAGTGTCCCCAGGACAGGTAAAACTGCCACCAGAAACTTCCTAGCTGAAGCAGCAGTCCAGTGGAAAACTTTTCCCTTCACAGAGAAGAAAAAAGACAGGGACGGGGAGAGGGAGGGGGAGGATGGAGGAGATGGGGAAGAGGGTGGGGAGAGGAAGATGGGGGGGAGGAGGAAACACACTGGGAAGAAATGTAGAATTTAACAGTGGTTATTTCCAGGTGGTGGGTCTCATTTGGTCTTTGCATTTTTTTTTTTTTTTTTTTTGCGGTATGTGGGCCTCTCACTGTTGTGGCCCCTCCCATTGCGGAGCACAGGCTCCAGACATGCAGGCTCACGGGCCCAGATGCTCCATGGCATGTGGGATCCTCCCGGACCGGGGCACGAACCCGTGTCCCCTGCATCTGCAGGCAGACTCTCAACCACTGCGCCACCAGGGAAGCCCTGGTCTTTGCATTTTTAAAAACACTTTTCTGTATTTTCCAAAGGTACTTAAATACTTAAGTACTTTCATACTCCTAAGAAATGCACATTTGAAACGGTATTCGGATAGCCTCCATAGACTTCCAGACCCCCCCCCTTTGTGGATGTGCTGCTTGGAACCCTAAGCCCAGTTTCCTGATCCTCCTTGCGACCCTGCACCCTGTCAGGGGGCGCCCACGACCCCAGGTTCTGAGACCCACCAGGATGCTGTGCTGTCCTACCTCCCCCGGGAATGCTCCTGGCGCTGGGTCATCCTCCAGCCTAAAGCACAGCAAAGAGAGATGTGAGCGTCAGGATGGCTGCTGTCCAAGGTCCTTCAGAAGGAGACACCACAAGAAGGCTAAGATCCTAATGACAAAGCCACATCTGCTCAGAACACACAAAAGCTGAATATAGGACTTAAATCGCGAGTGTGAACGATCCTTCTAACCATCCTCCTGGAGATACCCAGCTCTCCCCTTCTGGTGCTTCCAGCCTGGCCTGGATTCCCACCAGATCCTTGGAACCTGCAGGGGAGCTGACAGTCACATGAGTTCCCAGGTGTGTCCTTAGGGTTTTTAACATCTAAAAACAGGAATTTTTCATCTTTTGATTCTTTTAAGAATTTAAAAACTTAAATCATTTTGAGAGGCTCCTGAGTATAAAACTGACATCAGGACCGGGGTGACCATAGTGTTAACTTCTGTTTTGAAATAGGAACTGATGAATATCATGTTCAGCTGAGGTATTGAGGGTCTACTACGTGACACACATGGACCTGAGTGATTTAACATCAATGTACATAATCTTTACAGGGATCCTGAAAAGGAGGTATCCTAATTCCCATTCTACAGGTGAGAAAAGTTAAGGTCAGAGACTTCAAGACATTCCCCCGAGATCACACAGCTAATCATGGAAAAGCTGGCTTGAGAGAGGTGCCTGTGATTTACAGTTGGGAGATGGAGCAACACAGAAGAATGTATAAAAAGCCACGGTTTGTAGTACATTGAGAAGTAACAGTGTGGTGAGCTTGTTAAGGAAATCCAAAATGCTGCACACACTGCATCATCAGAGAAGGGCATCTTGAGAGAGAGGTGAGGGGGACAGAGCCCTTGGTGAGTAAACATTGGGGCACATGTGTCTTTTTGAATTATAGTTTTGTCTGGATATATGCCTAGGAGTGGGATTGCTGGATCATTTGGTAGTTCTATTTTTAGTTTTTTAGTTTTCTGAGGAACATCCATACAGTTTTCCATAGTGGCTGCACCAACTTACATTCTCACCAACAGTGCAGGAGGGTCCCCTTTTCTCCACACCCTCTCCGGAGTTTGCTATTTGTAGACATTTTAATGATGGCCATTCTGACTGGCGTGAGGTGATATCTCATTGTAGTTTTGATTTGCATTTCTCTAATAATTAGCGATGTTGAGCATAAACATTTATTGTTTCCGTGCAATGTTAGTGTAAGCATTCTTTCAGGACTTATTACCTGACCACAATGCCTTTAGAATCCTGGGAGAAAAATGAGAGCCTGCACACATTCTAGAAAACTCGATCTTGCTGGTTTCTGACCAGAAAAACTCCTCCAGTCCTTAAATGAGGGCCATTTCATCAGAGACAGACCCAGCACTCAGAGCCTCTCTCCATGAGCCTACGTGTCCAGGAACACTGGAGCTGGCTCTGGTTCCCTTGGCAAAGCCAGTGGTTTGAGGTGTGGTCATCTGGGCTGCTTGGCCTGGAGGTGTCATCCTGAGTTAACCACATCCTGGGTGGAACACTGATTCCTGCAGATTAAAGCAAGTGGGAACTCAGATCACATCAAATATGTGACATACCCTCCAATCAGAACAAGACACATTTGCCCTCCCAGCTTTGACCCCACCAAAAACTGAATCAACAGGGCCAGCTCCCCAGTAATGGTGTCTTTGTTGTTGGAGGATAATTTGACAAATAGGACCAATGGTAAGTGTCCTTGTCCGTTCAGGCTGTATAACAAGATTCCATAACCTGAGTGTCTTAAGGGACAGGAACTTAGTTCTCACAGCTCTGGAGGCTTCAAGTCCAAGATCAAGGGTGCAGGTCAATTCAGTTCCTGGTGAGACTCTCTTCCTTATTTGCAGACTGTGGGCTTGTTTGCAGACTGCGGGCTCCTGGCTGTGTCCTCACTTGACTGAGAAAGAGAGAGAGAGAGCTCCAATCTGTCTCTCACCTTCCGAGGTCACTAATCCCATCGTGGGGGCTCCACCCTCATGACCTCATCTAAATCTAATCACCTCCCAAAGGCCCCACCTCCTAGTACCATCCCCTTGGGGGTTGGGGCTTTAACGTATGGATTTGGGGGGAATGCAGACATGCAGTCCATAACAGTAAGAATTGAAGAGGAAGTAGTTTCCAGCTCAATATAAGAATCAACTTTCAAAAGATGACATTACCTAGTCATTCATTTCATTCAACAGATATTAAGTGAACACAGGGTGCAAAGCATTGTGCTCAGACCTGGGCACACATTGGTGGTTAAGATGGACCTGGGCCTGCTTACAGTCTAAGTGAAACCAAAATGATCAACCAAGTTTACATGTTTTATTGGTTTGCTTCTGTGGTAAATCTGTGAAGTGGGAGCACAGAGAGCTCTGAGAGCTTGTGATGGAGACTCCTGACCTGCGTACAAGGTCAGGAAAGTCTTCCCTGAACAAGTTGTCTTTGAGAGGAGTCTCATGGGGAGAAGGAGGTCTCAGGCCTAGGAGGCATCCCTGCAAAGTAGGAAGGTGTGCAGGGCATTCTAAGAACTGAAAAATGCCAGAGTTACTTAAAAAATAGAATGAGTTGCCCTGTGGGATGGAGAGTAGCCCATCCTTGGAAATTCTCAAACAGGTTGAGAGGCTTTATAAAGGAATTTATACATAGGACCTGTACAGTACATTTCAGTTTTAAGACTCATGAATTCCTTCATCTGAAAAAGTCATATTCCAAATTATAAATTTCAAGGTAGTGCTACTGTTCCAAGAAGATCTCATCAGTGATAAGAGGTTGGAATGATCTCTTCATTCACTTCTTCCAAAAACATTACTCTATTTCCACTACACGTCACACTTTGATGAAAAAGAAATGGCCTAGGTCCAGAGGTTCTGAGCCCATGTAACCCAAGGTGACAGAGGTGGTCCCGATTGTGGGGGGACACGATCCAAGCATGGGAGAAGGTCAGCTGTAGCTTTGGAGGGGTCAGTGAGGGGTCACAGGAAAGCTCGTTTGACCTGGGCCTCGAAAGGAGTTTTCTGGGCAGAGAAGGAGCCTGGATGCATCTGGAGGGGAGCAAGGGTGCTCAATGGCACTCGGGTCCCAGAGAGCACAGGTGATGGATGGTGTGATGGCTGCCAAGGGCACAGGTGTGGCTACAGGATGGGACAGCCCCACTCCTTCTATCTACATGAACCTGCCTGTCATGTGGGACAGTATGGGAAGACGAAAGCCCTTTCGCATGGTGCCTGGCGGTGGTCAGTGAATGAATGACCAGCTGCAGAGCTGCAAGAGACGTCATCAAGGCAGCATCTCGAGGGCGCCCGACGGGGATGCCGAGAGCAAGAGCTTCACCTGTGGTGTAGACATGATCTTGTGGATTATGGACACCATTCCTTTTAGGCAGATGTCTCTAGAGGTTGTAAGAATGTTACCTACCAGCACTCTTGGCCTCCTTAAGCAATAGAAATTGATCAGAGGCTAGGCAAGAAATTCAGGCAAGGCTTTATTGGGGCCCCTGCTGCTGCAGCGGGGAGCGAGAACAAATGACAGGTTCCCTGGCTTGCTTGCTCCCTGACAAGGGGGCGGGGGGGGAAGCTTGTTCCTTACATGGGGTGAGGGTAGGGGTGTGCCCAGGGTTCTGGCTGGAGGGGTGGCTTATGTGTTTTGCCCCGCTTCTTTAGTGGTGCTGTGTGCAGGGGGCGTGCGCAGTGCCCTGCTTTTGCTCCCGATGTGCTGTTTTTGCTCTTGGCTCTTCAGAAGTGGCTTTTTGGTCTCTTTGTATCTTGTTGTCCAGAATTTGCCCCAACTGCATACGCACACAGTTATTTTTAGTCTCTTATTTTGTTGCTCAAGGAGACGTTTTCCCAGGTGCAACCACTGCAGCAAAGGGTCCCAGGTCCCAGCCTGTCTCAAGAAGACCAGTGTCAGGGTTACAAATGCAGGCGGAGGATCAATTATCAGGTTTCCACAGTCTGGGTGAGGGCTGACGGAGGGCCAGGCTGAGGCAGTAAGTGGTCCCGGGAAGCAGAGTGGGAGACAGAGATGCTTCTGAGTTGGGATCCAGGGCATTTGTTTTGCACATTATATTTCTACTTTTAGATCCTAGTATGATGACAGCTTCCTTGCAGAAAGCACTGTGTTGTTTACTGTCAGCTTCTGGTTCATTCTGCATTATCTGAACCGCTGAGTAAACACACGCCCTTTCAGGTAATATAATGGTCTCCTTGTCAGGCTAGAAAGACCTGCCAAGTCTAATTTGACACCACATAATCGGCCTGGTCCTCCTGCATATTCTCATCCACACATGCTCACAGCACTAAAGTGGCTGTGGTGTTATACCTATTGGCATTCCCACGCTCAAAAAATATACCTGCTCATTGTTTGAATGATAAATACTCAGTAACCGTCACATGACCTTCCTTAAAACTTCTACTCAAAGCCCTCATGTATCAAGACGGCCAAGGCCAAGGCTGTGACTCCAGTCCCACGTTCAAACCCCGCTGTCCACATGCAGGTGCAGGTACAAACCTGACTGTGCTGCGACAGCTCCGCGGAGCAAACCTTGGCAGTGGCTGATGGCAGATGTGAGCTCCAAGGGAACCAGGAAACAGCAAGACTCACTGATTTAACTGGAAGTCTTCCCATTTACTTAAATCTTTAATTTTTTCAACAATGTTTGTAATTTTCAGCGTACAAGTTTTGCACTTAAAAATATTTTTTCTAATTTTATTCTTTTGTATGCTATTATAAGTACAATTTTCTTAACTCTTTTCAGGTTATTCTTTTATGGTGCATAAAAATAGAATCGGCTTTTGCATATTCTTGTATTCTATTTTTGTATACTGATCTATCTGACAATCACGCTGAACACATTTATTAGTTATATAGTTTTTTAAATTCTGTAAATGTGGATTTCTTAGGGTTTTCTGAGTACAAGATTATGCCAGCTGTGAATAGAGAGAGTTTGACTTCCTTTGTAATCTGAATGCCTTTTATTTCTTTTTCTTGCCTAATTTTCCTGTCTGGTACAGTCTTGAATAGAAGTGGTGAAATCTTAGGGGAAAGCATTCAGCCTTTCACCACTAATTGTGATATTAATTTTTAATAGATAGATGAACTTATTGGGTTGAAAAAATTCCTTTATTCCTAACTTGTTGAAACCTTTTATTATGGAACGGTGTTGGAATTTTTCAAAGGCTGTTTCTGTGTCTGTTGACATAATGCTTTTTTTCTTTTTTACATTAATTACTATGTTGGATTTTTGGATGTTAAATTTTCTTGGATTTCTGGGATAGATCCCAGTTAGTCATGTTGTAAAATCCTTTCTGTATATTGCTGGATGCAAGTGGATAGTATTTTGGTGAAGATATTTGTGTTTATATTCATAAAGAATATTGTTCTGCAGTTTTCTTTTCTTGTGATGTCTTTGCCTGGTTTTTGTATCGGCAATACTGACCTCATAAAATGAGTGGAGAATTGCTTCTGCCTCTTCTATTTTTTGGGGGAAGAATTTGTGAAAAGAATGATGTTAATTCTTTAAACATCTAGTAGAATTCACCAGTAAAGACATTTTGTTCTGGACCTTTGTGGTTAGTTTTTCCAATTACTAATTTAATCACTTTACTTATTGTAGATCTCTTCAAATTTCCTTTTTATTTTTAAAAAAAAAAATTTTAATTAATTTTTATTGGAGTATAGTTGATTTACAAGATTGTGTTAGTTTCAGGTGTACAGCAAAGTGAATCAGTTATACATATACATATATCCACTCTTTTTTAGATTATTTTCCCATATAGGTCATTACAGAGTATTGAGCAGTGTTCCCTGTGCTATACAGCAGGTCCTTATTAGTTACCTATTTTATGTATAAAATGTATATATCTGTGTATATATATATGTATGTGTATATGTCAATCCCAATCTCCCAATTTTATCCTTCCCCCCACCTCCCTGGTAACCATAAGTTTGTTTTCTACATCTGTAACTCTACTTCTCTATGTAGATAAGTTCATTTGTACCCTTTTTTAGATTCCACATATAAGTGATATCATATGATATTTTTCTTTCTCCGTCTGACTTATTTGACTCAGTATGAGAATCTGTAAGTCCATCTATGTCACTGCAAATGGTATTATTATGTTCTTTTATATGGCTGAGTAATATTCCATTTTTTATACAAACCACATCTTTTTCAGGCTGTTTCAGTAGTTTGTGTCTTTTAAGGAATTTTTTTCATCTAGGTCATCTAATTTGTTGGCATACAACTGCTCACAGTATTCTCTTATGATCCTTTTTACTTATGTATGGTCAGTAGTGATGGCTCGTATTTCATTTATGACATTAGAAATACATGTCTTCTCTTTAGTTCTAGTCTAGCTAAAAGTTGTTTAATTTTGTTAATCATTTTGAAAACAATTTTAGTTTCAATAACTATCTACTTGTTTACTATTATCTATTTTATTTATTTCCTCTCTAACCTTCATTATTTTCTTTCTCTGCTTGCTTTGAGTTTAATTTGTTTTTCATTTTCTGTTTTCTTAAGATAGGTGGTGAGATTGACTTGAGATCTTTCTTCTTTTTTAATACTAGAGTTTACAGCCATAAGTTTCCCTTTAAGGACAGCTTTAGTTGAGTCCCATAAATATGCCTATGTTTTATTTTGTTTTCACTTATTTCAAAGTATTTTCTAATTTTCCTTGTGGTTTCTTCTTTGACTCATTGATTTTCATATGTTTTTAAATTTCCCATATTTTCTTATGTTGTTAATTTTTAATTAATTCCACTGTCATCAGAGGATATGCATTTTATGGGTTCAATCATTTTAAATCTATGGAGGCTTGTTTTATGTCCTAACGTATGGTCTATCCAGGAGTATGTTGTATGTACACTTGAGAGGAACATGTATTTTGCTGTTGTTCTATAGATATCTGTTGGGCTAGTTTGTGTTGTTCAAATATTTATTGCCTTGTTAATCTTCTACCTAGTTGTTGTATATATTATTGAAAGCAGAGTATTGGCATCTCCAATTATTGATGAATTGTTTATTTCTCCCTTCTTTTCGTCAGTTTTGTTGCATGTATTGTGAAGATACGTAGTTAGGTGCATATATGTTTAAAATCCTTATGTCTAATTGATGGATTGACCCTGTTATCCTCTGCAGCCCAGGTCAGGCAGTCAGAGGCAAACGTAATTCAGGTCCAGGGATACTTGCTTCCTGCCCTTCTCTGCTCCACATAGCTCATAATTACTTTCAACTGCTCATCAGTAGACATAACCACACCTTATTAGAGGAAAAGCCAGTGCAGATGTGGGGGAAGAGAGAGGAACTGAGTCTTGAAAGATGAAAAGAGCTTAACCCCTTAGGAGGAGGGCTACAATAAAGATGAGGCTACAGAGAATCTCAGGACAAGATCTTGAAGGTTCTAATATGTCAGACAAAGGATGTCAGATTTTATTCTGAAGGCTCTGGGGCTCCAGAGGAGGATTTTAAATAAGTGTGTACTAGTAGATCTGCAATACAGTAAATGCACCATTCTGGCAATTTGGAGAGCTCAAGGTTGTAAAAGAGCAGAAATGTCAAAAGTCTGTTGGAGATAACAAAGGAGAAATGATGAAAAGTTGAACTAGGGCAGTTTAAGTAGACCAAAGAAGTGCAGAGCTTTGAGAGATGTATAATTTGCAAGGTTTTGGTAACCGTGGGAGGTAGAGAAAAGGAGGAGAGAACAATGACTCCAGATTTCCACCTTTAGTAAAGTGGGTACAATTCAATAAGGTGGACCTGACAGAAACAAGGTCATGGCTTTTCAAGGGAAAGTGATGAGACTGCAAAGCCTATGGAGCACCCAAAGAGAGATGTCCGCTAAGTTGTTGCATGTTAGGGTTGGGAGCTCAAGAGACAGCTCTGGAGTGTGTCTCTTTATTTAGGATGTACTTTCATACAAAGTATTGGTATATGAAGTCATGGAAGACATGAGATTAGCTAGGGAGAGCATCTAAATGGAGAAGAAAGTGTGTCTGAGAGATAGCTTTGGTGGAAAAACAGTATTTGAAACAGGGCAGAGGAAGGAAACCCAAGAAGGACCCTGCAAAATCACAATCAATAGAGGTACCTCTGCTTTCCCCTCTGGCTGTGCAGCAGAGGACACGTACAATACAATGTTGTGCTGGTCATCACTGTCCAACGAGGGCCCACAGGAGCTCATTAAATCCCAGGACAGCTGCTGCAATGTTTGGAATCAAACTCTTCTCTTCTTTAAAAACAATTATTTATTTATTTGTTTGTTTGTTTGTTTATTATTTATTTATTTTTGGCTGCGTTGGGTCTTTGTTGCTGTGCATGAGCTTCCTCTAGTTGCGGTGAGCAGGGGTTACTTTTTGCTGCAGTGTACGGGCTTCTCGTTGCGGTGGCTTCTCTTGTTGTGGAGCATGGTCTCTAGGCAAGTGGGCTTCAGTAGTTGTGGCTCATGGGCTCTAGAGCGCAGGCTCGGTAGTTGTGGTGCACGGGCATAGTTGCTCCACGGTATGTGGGATCTTCCCGGACCAGGGCCTGAACCTGTGTCCCCTGCATTGGCAGGCGGATTCTTAACGACTGTATCACCAGGGAAGTCCCAAACTCTTGCTTTTAACAGATGTTCTGGATTAAATGGCCTGAAAACTCTTGGAATATGCATTGTGCCTGTTATTTAAACATATATTTAGTAACATAATATTGTTTTTAAATTAATATAATGTCCCTCCGCCCTCCTAAAATTGGGACTATTGACCACACCAGCCTAGGCCTGGAATCAGTATCTTTTCCACCTTTAGGAATCCTCCTTAGGGTCCTTTAAGATTTACCCCTCCCCCATCTCTCCAGGAATAAAGTTTAGTAATTTTATGTTTAAGTAATCTTAATCTAATTCCTACTGTTTTTTTCTTATTTATTTATTTTTAATAGATCTTTACTGGAGTATAATTGCTTCACAATACTGTGTTAGTTTCTGTTGTACAACAAAGTGAATCAGCTATAAGTATACATATATCCCCATATCCCCTCCCTCTTGAGCATCCCTCCCACCCTCCTCATCCCATCCCTCTAGGTCATCACAAAGCACCGAGCTGATCTCCCTGTGCTGTGCGGCTGCTTCCCACTATTTTACGTTTGGTAGTGTATGTATGTCGATGCCTCTCTCACTTTGCCCCAGCTTCCCCTTCCCCTGCCCTGTATCCTCAAGTCCATTCTCTATGTCTACATCTTTATTCCTGCCCTGCCACTAGGTTCATCAGTACTATATATATATATATATATATATATATATATATATATATATATATTTTAGATTCCATATACATGTGTTAGCATATGGTATTTATTTTTCTCTTTCTGACTTACTTCAGTCTGTATGACAGGCTCTAGGTCCATCCACCTCGCTACAAATAACTCAATTTCGTTTCTTTTTATGGCTGAATAATATTCCGTTGTATATATATGTGCCACATAATAAACACTCAAGATATAAATGAAAGTATGAAAAATATTAGGAACAGTAACTACACCAAAGTAGCAGTTAATAAACAGTAACTATTTTATCATTGTATCTGCTATTATATAATGGAGGCTCGCTAAGCCTTGAGAAGCAGAGAGTTTGGGTGTCATGATGTTATGGGGTTACTGCACACTCTGCCTCTTCTGCTAAAACACCCACGGCTTGTGTTTCCCTGTCAAGCACAAAATGGGCCAACAGACCCAACCGAGGGACCACTGCAGGGTCTGAGGGGTCATGGGGTGAGGGTCACGTTGCAGAGTTGCAGGGCTAAGACTTCCCAGGAAATGGCAAGGGTAGTGATGTGCTATCCTTCTCAAGGAGGCCTGTTTGGATGGACCAGACATTGGGTATTTTGCTTACCTGGGGTCAGCTCTGGCTCTCTAAGTGGGTGCTGGTTTCCCAGAGTATGGTACCACATCCTGGTGTGTGGGCGTTCTGCCTTTAGCAGAGTGGCGTTCCTCTCTTTTGAAGCTTTTTGTCTCATGTCAAGAACACTTGCAATGTCTCCAACGCCCTCAGGTGATGTGTCTTGGCTGGTGGGTGTGGTTACATACAGTGAACACATCTTGGCTGGAGGGCAGCCCTGTGTTTTAGCAAAGAATTCAGCAGTCATGGGTAAGGAGCTATTTTCCCAAAATTTACCCATCTTCCTCACTCCAAGCAATGTGAAAAAGGAAAAAAAATTTCAAAGTGGGTTGGCAGATTTAAAACACACGAAGTGCTTATTTGGGAAGAAGAACAACTGTGTGAATGGGTTTGGTACTGGCTGGAACTGAAGCGGCTTCTTAGATTTCATCCTGTCGTAGACTCTGTTTTTCTGCTCTGTGGTTCTAGGGGAGCTCCTGTTCACCCACAGACTCAGTATTTCCTGTCTGACTGCTCTCTGGGGTTCAGCCTGGGCGGTGGGGATCTCTCATCTAATCGGGGCTACAACACAAGCATTTGCCAGAATGGCCAGGACCCCCACGGCCCCAGCCTTGGGGGCTGGGAGGACTCAGGACCCAGCCTCACTCTGGCCACCAGCCCATGAGTGACAGCCAACTGATTGGTGAAACTGTCGAAGAAGATCTCCAGCCAACTCTGCCCTGTGCTCATTAAGTGAGAGATAAAACTTAACAAGAGTTGACAGATGGTTAGCATGCAGTGTGAGACAATTCCCAGGAAATAAATGGCTCTTAACGGAAATCGGTTTCCAGAGAAAATCAGAAGACAGTCCAAGCATTGATGGGTTCATAAACTTGGGGATTTCTATAAGTCTTGAGACCTAACCTTTGTGAATGTCAAAGAATTATCATAGTCACAGAGAAGTTAACGTACCCTGAACTGCCTGGTTTTCTTATCCAATTGTGTATGTTTAGCAATTTTCAACAAATCCTCCTGTATCGTGGTAAATCCTGAGTTAAAGAGCTCCCTCAGGGCTGGTGTAAGGGCTACGGGGGTGGGCTGGCCGTGCTCACGTCTGCTGCAGGGTGGACACACGGGCGCCTCTGCTGATGGGTGCTGTCTGCGCAGGTGTCTGTGTATCTGGCTTGCAGTCTGCCCTCCAGGGTACAAAGGAAGTACAGTGTTGTTGAAGGCCCAGCTGCGCCCGGCTAGTTGGTCCAGCTTAAACTGCTTACCGTCCTGACCATCAATTTTCATAGGTACCCAACCCCATAGCCCAGCCAACTCTCTCAGGGCCCTGCTCTAACTTTCCCAAGCCAGTTCCTGACACCTTCCCTCACCCACGCTTTTCTCTGACAATGGCCTCAGGACCTGGCCACATCTGGATGTGGCCTCTTGTGACAGGGCCTCAGCCAGGTTCTGGCTCCCTCATGTTCAGTGTTCTTATGCTGGCTTCCCAGCTATGTGCTGGCTTTGTTCCCAGGACCAACAAAATCCTCCAGTTAAAGCATTTTATTCTCTGTCACTGCATTTCTCAACTTAGCAAAACTCCATTTCGAAAATAGTATAAATATTCAGTAACCTGGGTTTAGATAAGTAAATTATAGCGCATTATATAGTCATTAAAATGCTAAATGTAATAACTGGGTCAGAACCTGAAAAGGGGTGAAATAAAACAAAAGTAATTCAGTATGCCTTAAGGAAAAACTACGTGTGCATGTGGAGACATTTAAAGGTAAGTATAAAAATTATTTCTTGTGCTAAGCAGTGGAACTACAGGTGAACTTCTAAATTTCATTTTTTAATATAATGATTAGAAAAAGTATGAGAAAGAAAATTATTGTGGGTAACAGAGCTCTGGGCATTCTTGTTTAGTGTCACTGGCACAATATTGTGACCTAGGCTGTCTGTCCACTCCTTTCTTGCTGGCTCTCTTTGTCCAGCCACAGAGATGCTCTGTATCATGAGGATGGGCCCAGCTCCCAAAGCACCAAATCAGATTCCCAGAATCAGTCAGAAAACTGGGGTCAGACCCATTACTAGCTGAATGCTTCTTAAGGTTGCTTTCCTCCAAAGCAAGGTGAAGGTTGCTGGGAACCTACGTTGCGAAAGGACCTCAGCTCTCCTTCACCATCATACTCAGTTAAACCAAAGACAAGATATTAGTGTATAGAAATACAACATACTTCTGTGTATTCATTTTGTATCCTGCAACTTTACCAAATTCTTTAATGAGCTCTAGTAGTTTTCTGGTAGCATCTTTAGGATTTTCTATGTGTAGTATCATGTCCTTCGCAAACAGTGACAGTTTTACTTTTATTTTTCAATTTGGATTCCTTTTATTTCTTTTTCTTCTCTGATTGCTGTGGCTAGGACTTCCAAAACTATGTGGAATAAATGTGGCTAGAGTGGACATCCTTGTCTTGTTCCTGATCTTAGAGGGAATGTTTTCAGCTTTTCACTGTTGAGTATGATGTTAGCTGTGGGTTGGTCATATATGGCCTTTATTATATTGAGATGGGTTCCATCTATGCCCATTTTCTGGAGAGTTTTTTTTTATCATAAGTGGATGTTGAATTTTATTGAAAGCTTTTTCTGCATCTATTGAGATGATAAAGCAGAGGGTGGAAGGTCATGCTGCATCAGGGAGTGAGTCTCTGAAAGAGTCAGCATCAAACTCCTAAAGAGACAAGCCCTCTGATTTTCTGGGCCTGGCCACGGACTTCCCTCTGTTACTGGGTGAGCCACACTGCTTCTCCTCAAGGTGCCGATTGAAAACCTGTCACTTATATGTGGAATCTAAAAAAATGGTACAAATGAACTTATCTACAAAACAGAAGTAGAGTCACAAATGTAGAAAACAAACTTATGGCTACCAAGGAGGGAAAAGGGGGGAAGAGATAAATTGGGAGATTGGGATTGACATATACACACTATTGTATATAAAATAGATAATTGATAATAGGGAACTCCACTCAATACTCTATAATGGTCTATATGGGAAAGGAATCTAAAAATGAGTGGATATATGTGTATGTATAACTGATTCACTTTGCTGTACTCCTGAAACTAACACAACATTGTAGATCAACTATACTCCAATAAAAAATAATTAAAAATGAAATAAAATAAAATGAAAACCTGACATCCCTTCCCATCTTCACCTACCCCCTTCGTTTCACCTTCTCGCTGAAATACGAAGTGTAATTTTCTTCATTTAAGTATTGACTGCCTACAATAAGCCAGGTCATTATGACTTTCTGTTTAAAATTCATTATTTTTTAAAGCTCGCTGCTTTTTCTGGTTTCTTTTGCTTTGAGGTTCTTGTCCTGAATGAATATTATTCCCTGGGCTGAGCACTTCCACAGGAAGTTTCCCTAGAAAATGAGCAGCCCCTTCTTTCTGACTCCTTGCCAGGCTGCAGCGTTTCCCTTGAAGGAGGATGTTTGGATAATGAGGGTTTCTTCCCAGGTCCCCAGGTGTGTTCCAGCAGCTCTTGATGACAGTGTCAGCTTTGGTGGCCTGTCAGCGTTCCACGCCAGCCTCTTGCCTTTTACTTTGTAAGCAGTCCAGTCACTCTGGATGCTGGTGGGGGACACTCATTTTCCTTAATCCTTGGATTAATTGAAAATGAGTCTTCTCAATTAAAAATTCAAGTCTTTTTTCAGCTCAGGGACATTTCCTTCTATTGTTTCTTTTACTATTCTTTGTCTCTTTTCTGTTCTGTTCTCTGAACCACTGTTATTCACAAATTATGCTTCTCTTTGTTCCCTCTGGAGCAGCACCAGGGAGCTTGTGAGAGACGATGAATCCCAGGCCCCAGCCCCACCTCCTGAATCAGAATCTGCTTTATAACAAGACCCCAGGGCCCCGGGTGCACATTAAAGATTGAGGTGTGGCTCTCCGCGGTATCAACTTTTCCTTCACGTTGCTTGGATGTTTAAATTAGGTTGAACTATTTAGATGTTCTTTACTCAATATCAACAGCCGTTCACTAGTCTATCAAAGGCGGAATAGTAGGACCAACCTCCATAGGCTCATTTCGAGTGTAATCAAGTGAATATTTGTAAAGCACTCATAACAGTGCCTTACGCGCTAAATGCTAGATAAGCGTTTAGTAAATAAGTGAAAATGATTCGTTGTTCTCAATATGCTTTGTTCTATTGTGAGGGAGTAACCCCTTTGGCCCTCCTGATTACAAATTCCTGATTCACTGCTGTTGATTCTGTTTTCCAGTTCCTTTATTACATTAAAAAAATCAGAAATAATGTTTTGCAATATCTTCCTATATATTTGCTTCTCGACTTGGCCTAAACATTGGAGTCCTGGGGGGACACTCAGGCTGCAGTCACACCACTGAGTCAGAACCCCTGAGGGTGTGACCTGGCATCCTGTGTTCTCAGATGCTTCACGGGACAGGGGTGGGTGTGGGTGGGGCTCTGCATCCCTGGTGGCAGCATCCTCCTTGTGACCTGCTTCAATCTCTTGGGTGTCTGCCTCCCTTCAGTTTAGTGAGCCTCATATGATGTGGGTTTTCTCCTTTCCTTCTGCATCTTTGCTCAGGCTACTGGGACCTTTGGGGCAGGAGTGGGTTCAAGGGAGAAGAAAAGATAATTTTTGTTTGTTTTCTTCCTAGGCTGGAAGGAAATTGGAAGCCTCTTATGGGCTGATTGGCTGCCTTTTTGGTTCATTTTTGCTTTCTGATTCAGAGGTTTGGGGGTCCTCCAGGTGTGACTGATGGCAGGGGAGAGTCCTTTCCCAGTGGCAGGAACAGGGGCAGGATCTATTTCAGAAATACCCTGCAGTGGCGCCGTGGCAGAGGCTGTGGTTGGCGTCAAGTTTCTCCTGGTCTGTGCAGTATAAGAGAGGACATTTCCTGGGATGTTCAGGAAGCCTGGAGCTGATCCTAGACCGGCTCTGCTGAGCAGCTTCCTCCTGGGTGCTGAGCCCTTGGTCTCTCCAGACCCTGTGACAATGGGGAAGGCAGCCTCCTTCCCTGCCCTACAAGTCTTCACAAGAACCTTAAGCTTCAAAATGCTGGAGATCCTTGCAGGGGAGGGCTCCAGCCACCTCTCCAGTTTATGACACTGTGAGAGTCCTCTCGGGAGGGGTTTGGGAGAGAGAGCAAGGGTCTATGTGTGGGTACACGTTCCAGAATCCACACAACATTATTGTTTTTATTTTTTTATTAAAAAAATTTTTTTATTTTACTTTTATTTTTTTTGCGGTACGCAGGCTTCTCACTGTTGTGGCCTCTCCCGTTGCGGAGCACAGGCTCCGGACGCGCAGGCTCAGCGGCCATGGCTCACGGGCCCAGCCGCTCCGCGGCATGTGGGATCTTCCCGGACCGGGGCACGAACCCGCGTCCCCTGCATCGGCAGGTGGACTCTCAACCACCGCGCCACCAGGGAAGCCCAACATTATTGTTTTTAAAGAGAACACCCTTGGTGCATTTCAGGTACCAAGAATGGGAAACGAAACATGTTGGTGGTGAGGAGCACAGGTTCTTCCCTGGGTATCTTAGATGAACAGGCTGGTCCTGCTTTGGTCATCAGCTCTTTGCAGAGCTTGGTCACTACCATCAGCACCGGTCCTCCCTCCTCACCTGGTAGAAGGGCCCCGGGTGACACTTGCCAGTCACGCTTGCAGGTGTTAAAGGTGGACCAGCCATCCTGTGAGTATCAATCATGTCTTTTATTTTCAAAATTCTGTTGCTTTGGCATCTGGGGCCTTGCTGACCCTGGAGGGACTGCTCCATCCCCACACCCCAGGGATATGGGAGCCCTAGAGATACAAGCCTTTCATATGCAAATCAACCAGTGCAGAACCCACACCCCCACCACCTCTTCCCCTGGGATCTCACCCTCTGGGCCACCATCCCCTGCCTTAATCACCCCAGGGCCAAGTACCAGACAACTAGGGACAAGCCCCATGCCTTAGAACCCGCTGAAATGATTTGAACTAGACAATCCTAAGCTTGCTCACCCTGCCTCGCCCCATTCTTTCTTGGAGAAGCCACAGTTGCCCCCAGTTGTCCTCACTTCCTCTGTGTCCTGACCAACCCTGGTGCTTCCCTGGGTGGCCCCCCGTGGTGTGGCATGTCCCCTTCTCTTTGTGAGTAACAAACGATCTTACCAATAGATGTCATTTCCTGATTTGCTGACCCCACCAACCCTAAATAATCATAAAACCTGTATTAAAACTTCAAGTGTGCCTGGCAATGTATCAGCAGGAGGCTGGACTCAGGCATCTCAGATTTAGAGATGCTCAAGGATGCGTTTCTATCAACACTCAGCCCGTAGAACCAGGTATGCAGCTTCCTTGTCCTAATTACTTTCCACTTGACAATGATGTACAACCACTGTGCGAGGCCCTTAAGTACAATCCTCTATATCTATATTTCTTACTGAGCCAGATTATTTGTCTTTCTGACAATATTAGGCCCTGGAAATGTAATTTTTTAAATTAAAGAACTTTATAATGTGGTTCCCCAGAAGAGCTCCATCCAGCCCAGATGAAGACATTTATCTCTAGTTCTGTCCCCTCGGTGATATTTTAATATTGCATAATTCACTTAACAATGTGCCTATTAATTACAGCAGAATCTCACCATCATCTTCTTCTTGTGCTGCTACAAATTGGATAGTTTGAGGAAAGTTTTCCTTTGTTAAAATGCTTGCCAGTTTTCAGAAATAACTTGCTTGGCATTATTATCAAATTAAGATTTTTTCAAAAGATTTTCACAATTTACACTCTATGAAGAAATGTATAATCCATAGGACATAAGCTCCATTGAAATACTATACATAGTTTGGCTTCTGGATTGGAAAGGATGCTGGGGTAAAGAGACCAGTTGCCAGGCTGGCTGAATTCAGGGCTCAGAAGATGTCCTCAGCCTGCAGTTTCTCAGTTTCTATCTCCTATCTCTCTCTTATGCTCCTGTTCTCCGTCAGGCTTTATTTGTCCTCATGGACACAGCATGCAGCTGCAGACCCGGCCTGAGTCCTTCCAAGGGCAAGTTGAAGGGTTAGACTGAAGTTGTCAGTGACCTCAATTGGTTCTGATCATCAGATGGGCCATCTTTGAAAGCACCCCTGTGTCAGCTGAATGGGATCTTCTGATTGGCCTCCCAGAGGACAGGAGGTGTGGATCCCAGGAGAAGACCAGGAAATTGGTACCGGAAGAAGGGAATAGAAGCTGATGACAAAACCCACACATATCCACTATTTATTCTGAGCAGGATGACAACCAGTCACAGAGTTGAAATAATTTCTGATAAAAACCAGTATTCTCCAATTCCATGTTTTGGAAAAGAAAGTGTTTGTAGAAATTTTAAGATTTCCTACATATAACCTAGGTTACTAAGTTGTACCATATTATGATCCAAATAGAAACCTCAACTAAAACAGCTAGGAATAAACCTACCTAAGGAGGCAAAAGACCTGTGCTTGGAAAACTATAGGACGCTGTTGATAGAAATTGAAGACAACACAGATGGGAAAATGTACTGTGTTCTTGGATTGGAAGAATCAATATTGCTCAAATGGACATACTACTCAAGGCAATCTACAGATTCAGGCAATTCCTATCAAATTACCAATGGCATTTTTCACAGAACTAGAAAAAATAATTAAAAAATTTTTATGGAAGCACAAAAGACCCTCAATAGCCAAAACAGTCTTGAGAAAGAAGAATGAAACTGGGGGAATCAGGCTTTCTGACTTCAGACTATACTCTAAAGCTACAGTAATTAAAACAGTATGATGCTGGCACAAAAACAGACACATAGATCAATGGAAGAGGATAGAAATCCCAGAAATAAACCAATGCACCTATGGTCAATTAATCTATGACAAAGGAGGCAAGAATAGACAATGGATAAAAGACAGTCTCTTTAATAAGTGGGGGTGGGAAAACTGGACAGCTACATGTAAAAGAATGAAATTACAACATTCTCTAACATCATATATAAAAATAAACTTAAAATGATTAAAGGCCTAAATATAAGACTGGATACTGTAAAACTCCTAGAGGAAAACATAGGCAGAACACTCTTTGACGTAAATTGTAGCAATATGTTTTTGGATCTGTCTCTTAAAGCAAAGGAAATAAAAGCACAAATAAACATATGGGACCTAATTAAACTTAAAAGCTTTTGCACAGGAAAGGAAATCATCTGTAAAATGAAAAGGCAACCTACTGAATGGGAGAAAATATCTGCAAGTGATACGACTGATAAGGGTTTACTATTCAACATATATAAACAGCTCAACAACTCAATATAAAAAAAAATAAACAACCAATTAAAAAATGGGCAGAAGACCTGAATAGACATTTTTCCAAAGAAGACATACAGGTGGCCAACAGGTACATGAAAAAATGTGCAACATTGTTAATCATTGGAGAAATGCAAATTAAAAACACAATGAGTTATCATCTCATGCCTGTCAGAATGGCCATCAACCAAAAACACTACAAATAACAAATGTAGGTGGGGCTTCCCTGGTGGCACAGTGGTTAAGAATCTGCCTGCCAATGCAGGGGACACGGGTTAGAGCCCTGGCCCAGGAAGATCCCACATGCCACAGAGCAACTAAGCCCATGCGTCACAACTACTGAGCTTGTGTGCCACAACTACTGAATCCAATGCACCTAGAGCCCGTGCTCCGCAACAAGAGAAGCCACCGCAATGAGAAACCTGCACACCGCGTTGAAGAGTAGCCCCTGTTCACCACAACTAGAGAAAGCCTGCGTGCAGCAATGAAGACCCAAGGCAGCCAAAAATAAATAAATTTATAAAAAAAAAAAAAACCAAAACCAAAAACAAATGTCTGGTGCAGTCACTGTGGAAAATGGTATGATATTTTCTCTAGAAAAAAAAAAATTGAACTACCATATGACCAGCAATTCCATTCCTGAGTATATATCCGAAAAAAACCAAAAACACTAACTTGAAAAGGTACATGCACCCCAATATTCATAGCAGCATCATTTACAGTTGTCAAGGTATGGAAGTACCCTAAATGTCTATCAACAGATAAATGGATAAAGGAGATGTGGTGTATACACACACACACACACACACACACACACACACACATATATACATACAGTGGAATACTACTCAGCCACAAAAAATAATGAAATGTTGCCATTTGCAACAACATAGATGGACTTGGAGGGTATTATGCTAAGTGAAATAAGTCAGACAGAGAAAGACAAGTACTGTATGATATCACTTATATGTGGAAATACATGTGGAATCTAAAAAATAAAGCAAAGTACTGACTATAACAAAGAAGAAACAGACTCACAGATATAGAAAACATACTAGTGGTTACCGGTTAGGAGAGGGAAGCGGGTAGGGGCAATGTAGGGTAGGTGACTAAGAGGTACAAACTATTATGTATGAAATAAGCTACAAGGATAGATTGTACAGCAGGGAATATAGCGAATATTTTACAATAACTGTAAATGGAGCACAATGTTTAAAAATTGTGAACCACTCTATTGTACACCTGTAACATATAATGTTTTACACAACTATACTTCAGTGAAAAAAAATAAAAAGAAAACCTCAATTAAAGGAGTAGGAAGGGCATCTTTCAAAGGAATAAAATCAAGCAGAAATAGTACTGGTGGTCATGGAGAAATAATCATCTGGTCATTCTTTTTCTTTGTGAATTAACCTTTTCTAGAAAGAGGGGTCAAAAGGAAAAAAAAAATCTCCTTAATGAGAACGCTAAAAAGGCTTACAAAAAACAATATTTTCAATTGAATCACATTTTAAAAAAGGGACTGTAAGAGATTGAAATAAGAAATAAAAGTGAATTCCAGGAAAATAGAGGATGAACTGTGGTGGGGATTCTTCCTCCACAGTTTACAAACCTACTTATAGAAGATGTAAATGTAAGCACGTAAATAAGCTTAATGCTTCAAGTTAGGAAATATCGATAAGGGTACAAATTCTTCACTGGATGTTTTGCTTTACCAAGTCTAACTCTGACCTACCCTTTCCCAATTTTAGTTGATCTTAGTGCTTTTTTGGTGAGAGTACTTGGTGCTCCTCCAAAGACAATAAGGCATTGCTCAAGTATGCCATGAGTTATAATCTTCCCAGCCCTCCATGACCTACAATAGAATTCTGATAGTGTTGTTAACACACAAAGAATGTTTCAATGTTGGCTTTGCTCTCTAAGCTGAAACTGAAAAGGAATTTCATGGTGTCAGGAATGGTCAGTCTGGACCAGCACTGCCCAACGGAACTTTTTATGATGATGGAAATGGTCTAGACCTCTACTGTTCCTTATGGTATCCACCGATCACACGTGGCTATTGGATGCTTGAAATGTGGCTGGTGCTACTGAGGAAATGAATTTAAAATTCCATCTAATATTAATCAATTCACATTTAAACTTAAATAGGCACACATGACTAGTGGCTAAATCGGTCACTGCCATGTGTAGAGTGTTGACAGTATGAATGTGTGAGACACACTGGCTGTGTTAATTAATAGCTTCTTTGTTATGTCAGAAAAGAACTGACTCCAGCAGAGACAAATTGTACATCTCAGTGCATTTTAAACACTATAACACTTTGTATCATGTCTCTTTGCAACAATTATCTAGCACCAAGTGGGAGCTAGACAGTGAAAGTGGAAGACACAGCACCTGCCCCTGGGTTCTTACATGTTCGGCAAGCATGCCACGTGACCTGGGAATCCCTCTTCAATGTGGTTTCCAGCAAAAGGGGTTTAAGCTTGGCTACCATCTGAACCCCATAGCCCCCAGCTTTCTGTCGATCAAGCTCAGGGGTGAGATGCTCAGGGGTGAGATGCTCATGGCATGTCAGACTCTGTTGCTGGAAACAGATGGATCTGCCAAAGCAATGATTAAAAGAAAAAAAAAAAACTTCTTAATGCTTAGCGACTTTGAAAATTATTTTATCCCCCCAAATTAAATCTCATAAATGTGCCTTAGAAGGCTGCAGAGTTGACCCTAAGTTAGTGTTAATAAAACAGGAGAATTTTCCAACTGGAAGGGACTGCAGAGTTCATCCACCTCCTCCAGAGATTTCACTTCGTAGATAAGAGAACAGAGCTCAGAGAACCTGACTTGCCTCCAGCCACTCAGTTAATTAGCGGCAGAGGTGAAACTAAAATTCAAGTCTCTGGTTCCTAGTTTTTTTTTCCTGTCAAGCCAACAATAACTTATTTTTTAACTTTTTATTTTATACTGGAGTACAGTTGATTAACAATGTTGTGTTAGTTTCAGGTACAGTAAAGTGATTCAGTTATACGTATACATATATCTATTCTTTTTCAGATTCTTTTCCCATTTAGGTTGTTACATAATATTGAGCAGAGCTCCCTGTGCTATACAATAGGTCCTTGTTGGTTATCCATTTTAAATATAGCAGTGGGTACATGTCCATCCCAAACTCCCTAACTATCCCTCCCCCTGATGCTTCCCCCCACGCCCCCACCCCCCGTAACCATAAGTTTGTTCTTAGTTTCTTTTTTACTACAAACTGTGGCTTATCTGTGTTTTGTCTGGAATGCACATCACATTTTTGACAACGTTTCAGTGTTAGAGACACGCTACTTTATGAACCTTTTTCTCCTCAATCTTCATTCTCTTCAAATATCTCCTGCACAGATAAAGTCCATTTCTGAGGAAAGAATTTAACTTAAAGAATGTACTTTACTGCATTCAAATAAGTCCCTTAAACATTCTGCACTTTAAGCTTTTATTCTAGATTCCATTGTGAGGTGATAATGAGGTGCTGAAAACTAATTAGCTCATCAGACAAAACTGTCTGGTCTGCCATCTGCTGGGTCTGGAGTGATAGTCCCTGGTCGAACTGAGAAATGGGACTAAAAATATCCATATTCTCCTGTTCCGTGCCCTGCTCTTGCGTTGGTGCGTGATGCAGAAGGGATTATGTAAGATTCCAGGCTGGTTTGTTTGGCCAGCTCAACCCGTGGTCAGCATGGATCACCCCACCCACAAAGCATCGCAAAACCAAGCAATGATGTTCTCATCGACTTGGGTCCCCCTCCATTGCACACACCCTGTTACATTGTCTATTTGAGGGGAATGAAAATGCTTCGTGACTCCAAGTATGGTATTCTCACTAACCAAGTTGCCAGGACTCCAAGGTATCCACCAACAGAGTGCCCAACACTTGCATTTTGCCATGAATTCTTGCACCTTTTCTGCAGGCAACCTCTATTATCACGGATTCCAGTGGCCCATGTTTCTGGAATAAGGCAACTTTTCTTTGTTCGCTCAAGCATCTTGTTCTTTTATTTTACTTAGAGCAAAGGGCTAGGCTTGATAACCAAATTTGCTTCCCCAGAATGACTGTTTTCTTTCACAAGCCCAGTACTCACCCCGTAGGCGCCCCTGGTCCAGGACAGCTGGGGTTTCTCTTTTTTGATCTAAGTGCCCTTCTACTTTTAGAGCTCTCTGGAGGAAATGCCTGAGCTTTTGGACGTCTACTTCAGATGACAGCTGTGAAGTGTAGGCAAGGGCCTATTTTGTCAAAGTATCCGGGCTGTCATTTTCCTATTAAGATTCAAAACAGAAAAGTCAGATTCCTTTTGAAAATTAGTCAACCTATTTGCTCATATGTAAGTCAAACAGTAAGGGAAAAAAATTCCAAACTGGGATTCAAAATTCCAAATCCTCAGTAGGATGTACACCAGAAATAAATCATATTTGCATAAATGCTAAATAAATAATGACATTTTGGGTGCTGGGGTAAGTTTGTACTTTAGAGGGTAATTTTTCTCTTCTATATGGCTGATAGTATGAACCCTCTATCTTCTGAAAAATCCAAATGACTTGTATTTACACAGCACTTTTGTATCAACTCTTTCAGTTGAAATAGATTTCTATTAGCCCTTAAACAACATCAACCACAAGGTGCTAATTGACATGTCCAAAGTCCTCTGTGGTTGACAGTAAACCTACACAAACCTAAACAGCACCAGCCATGGAGACAGATGGCCAACAGGCTACGGAAGTGGACAAACCGACCCCCAGTTGTACTGGAAGTAAAATGTGTTCACGTGGTCCTAATAGTTTGGGTTTCTTGATGAGGCCTGAATCACTGACTTTCCAGCAATTGCTCCATCCCCATTTTTTGTGGGTTGATTGTTTTAACTGAGAGCACTGAGTGGCTGTCCACCCCATCCTTAAACGATACTTTAATCTGACTGACCTGCCCACCTCTCAGCTCAGAGAGGAATGATGTCACAGTTCACGTGCCGTGAACAGGGCACCCTCCTGACCCTCCCTGCTTCATTGCCGTCTTTGGTCAATTGCGTGTCCTGCCCCCTGACCTTTAGGCTTTCCTCCCGTTCTAGGCACCTCACACGTACTGTGTACCTCACACATTTGATCCTTGCTAGACCCTTGCTACTTAAAATGTGGTTTGGCATGACCTATGAGTTTGTGAGAAATGCAGACCCTCAGGCCCCATAACCAGCCTTTAAGGAGATCCCTCCCCAGAGGGTCTGTGCACATCACGGCTCTGACCACCTGCCTGGGCCCCTGGCTGTTCGTCTCTCCTTGGCTCCAGGTCCTGATTCTCTCCCCACTCCCACCCCCCTGCCCCACCCCCGCCCAGACTCCCACTGGGGATTATTGGACAATGGCCTTCACCAGCGATGGTGGGCAGAGAACTTCTCAGCAGCTCCTCCTCTGATAGGGATGCCCTGATGTATTGGTTTTAATTATGATGCGTGTGTTTCACTCCCTCTAATAATTTATAAATTCCCTTAAGAGCCGAGTGCATTTCTGATTCATCTCTTTCTTTCTTTTTTTTTTTTCATCTCTTTCTGATTCATCCCCTGGATGGTCCTCGGTGAGCAGATTTAATTTATTAAATTAACAAGAGCAGGTACATGATGTGGAATGGCTGAGGTTTGGGATTTACCTTGAAAAGTTACTGAGATCTGTGACAATCAAACAGTAAAGTTTGGGACAGGAACAGGCACTAATTAGAAATATAAAGGACCTGACACTAACAGAGAATCTTTCAACCCCTCAAAGGGCTGCTTACCGGTCCTCTGGCCCCATCTGCACTGAATCCCATTTCCCATGCATTTGTAAAATGGGAGATTAGTGCCAAAGTTACGATATTGTCAGGAGACACACTTTACATAATGTGTGCAAAGCACATAACAGATTGACATGCTAAGTGGTAAGTAAATATGTTTCCCTGTCCCCATTCTAATGCAGCTGAACTGAGAATTACAAATCATAGATGCTTTGTTTGCAGGGAATACAGACCCATGACACTGACATTTAATAATTTCTCTCCCTCTTTTCTAAAAAGAGAATTTGAAGTAATTTAAAATATGAGTCTTGGTCCAAAAGAAAAAAAAAAGATAAGTAGTTCATCCATAGTTGTAGGCACAAAACTCACCAATGCACAGAAGCCCGTCTATAAAATTTGTGGAGTTCAAGGTGAGTAGGGAAATGCCTAAGAAATGTCTTAAGAGACCAGAGTTAGAGGAAAGATAAAAATGCTACTTTTGTTCTGCCGAGCAAAGAGGAAACTCTGAAAGAAGTTTCTTATGAGACTCCTTTAGCAGGGTTATTGAGTCATACTGGGGAAGATGTTTATTTCATAAATAGAATCCTGTCCTGAATAAACATTGAAGGCATGACAATGAAATTCAATTCGTTGAAGGTCATTTTTCCTAATTCCCTCCCTCATTTGAAAACATCTCCTCCTCTGGATGAACTTCCTATCTCCTTACGCATGGGTGGTCCCCTGATTTATTAATGATTTATTTATGCATCGTTCTCTGTAGATGGCGAGGCAAGACTCCCCTTGCCGATGTCTGTGTCACTGTCATTCTCAGCGGAGCCTGGCACATAGTAGGTAGATGTAAACAAGGAAACAGAGCTTCTCCGCTCTGGCTGCACTCCAGACTTCTCTGGGGAGCTGTTATATCGTACTGATGCCTGCAAGCTTCCCCTGGACGTTCTGCTTTAATTGGCTCAGGGAGAAGAGCTGTCACAGGGGCTTTTATAAGCTGCTCGAGTGATTCAAATGTACAGTTGGAACTGAGAACTGATGAGACAGATTATATACATATACTATTCGATTTAATTATATGATTGCATCATTTTCACCAATTACTACATTAAACTAGGTTGGATGATAGATGCCAAAATGAGGAAGACACAGTCCTCGTCCTTGAAAAACTAACAGTGTGGTAGGAAGAGATAGGAGAGTCATTCAATGACCACACTGCACCACGATGATGACAGAAACACATTCCAACAAACGTGAGCCGTGTGTCAGCCACTGCACCCCTGACACGCCAGTCTCGATCTCTACGACCACCCCTGAGCAGCACAGTATAATGATTGATCCCATATACAAGATGAGGAGATTGAGCCTGAGTAAATGGACTTGAGAGTTTGGACTTGCTTTATAATCTTCTTAACATCTGTCCTTTTAATTTTGGAGGGGATAGGCTTCCGAGTTTCCTTTTTTAAAATACGTTTTTTAATTAAAAATTAATTTTATTGAAGTATAGTTGATTTATAATATTGTGTTAATTTCTGCTGTACAGCAAATTGACTCAATTATACACACACATACATATATACATATTCTTTTTCATGTTGTTTTCCATTATGGTTTATCCCAGGATATTGAATATACTTCCCTGAGCTATACAGTAGGACCTAGTTGTTTATCCATTCTATGTATAATAGTTTGCATCTGCTGACCCCAAACTCCCAATCCATCCCTCCCCCACCTCTCCTCTCCCTTGGCAACCACAAGTCTGTTCTCTATGTCTGTGAGTCTGTTTCTGTTTTGCAGAATATTTCATTTGTGTCATATTTTAGATTCCACATATAGGCGATATCATATGGTATTTGTCTTTCTCTTTCTGACTTAACTTCACTTAGTATGATAATCTCTAGTTCCATCCATGTTGCTACAAATGGCATTATTTCATTCTTTTTTATGGCTGAGTAATATTCCATTGTCCATATGTACCACATCTTCTTTACTCATTCATCTGTCGATGGACATTTAGGTTGCTTCCATGTTCTGGCTATTGTGAATAATGCTGCTATGAACATTAGGGTGCATGTATCTTTTTGAAGTATGGTTTCCTCTGGATATATGCCCAGGAGTGGAATTGTTGGATCATACGGTAGCTCTATGTTTAGTTTTTTTAAGGAAACTCCATGCTGTTCTCCATAGTGGCTGCACCAATTTACATTCCCACCAACAGTGTAGGAGGGTGCCCTTTTCTCCACACCCTCGCCAGCTTTTGTTATAGACTTTTTACTGATGGCCATTCAGACCGATGTGAGGTGATACCTCATTGTAGTTTTGGTTTGCATTTCTGAGTTTCCTTTGTAGATTCCACCAAAAATGGAAAAGAAATGAGCTAAGGAGCTGTCATTGTGCGGACTGCTGCCTGTGTGGGTGAGTTTGCCTTGGATGGGATAGTGGAGCAGCCGTGTCCGCCTGGCAGTATGGTGGGTGGTGGTGAGTGGGGCTAGAAGGCGGGAGTGGATCTTGGCTGGGACCCCAAGCTGGAACTGACCTCAGTTTACAAATGTGGGACCTGGGGGTCAGAGTTTGCGAACTTTGGTCTAAGATGCACGGCTGGCAGAGGGCTACCTCTGCTGAGGGCTTTCTGCATGCTATGCCCCATTTGAAGCATCTTATGAGTATGGACACAATCCTTGTAAAACCCTGGGAGGAATGGACCCTTATCTCCATTTTACTGTTGACCAAACTCACGCGACATGGTGAAGTAAGTCGCCCAAGTCATAAATCGGTGAGCAGCCGAGTGTGCACCCAGGCGGCTCCCTCCTGCTTACCTGGCTGGGTGGCCTTAGCGGCAGGTGGTCAAGGCAGGAGACACTGCAGTCTGGCGCATCCTGAATGTAACCCTGGGCCACATTCTGATATTTGCTGCCTCCTATTTCATTTTTGGTGATATTATTACAATTAAAATGACTCCTTTTTTTTTTTTTTTTGCGGTACGCGGGCCTCTCACTGCTGTGGCCTCTCCCGTTGCGGAGCACAGGCTCCGGATGCGCAGGCTCAGCGGCCATGGCTCACGGGCCCAGCCGCTCCGCGGCATGTGGGATCTTCCCAGACCGGGGCACGAACACGTGTCCCCTGCATCGACAGGCAGACTCTCAACCACTGCGCCACCAGGGAAGCCCAAGATGACTCCTTTTAAGTTTGGGGTTAATATGTACACACTGCTATGTATAAAATAGATAACCAACCAGGTCTTACTGTGAAGCACAGGGAACTGTACTCAGTATTCTGTAATAACCTATATGGGAAAAGAATCTGAAAAAGAAAGGCTATACGTATATATGTATGTATAACTGAATCACTAGGCTGTACACCTGAAACTAACACGACATTGTACATCAACTCCATTCCAATAAAAATAATTTTACTCCTTTTAACCCAGGCCTATCCTCAGAGCCTAGGAGGTCCACTTTAAGGGCTGGGGAGCAAGGTCTTCTGGCCCTCAGCTCGCTAAGGAGCCTCATTCCTCAGAAGCTGATTTTAGGGTCACAAAAGATTTTAAAGCAGACATTTTATAAACTGCCAAACTAACAGAGTTCCCTGTTTTAGTCTGTTTCCCTCCTACGCAGAACTCCCGCTGCTTCACTCCTTACGTGACCTCACCTCCGCATGAAACTTAAAAGGATCGCAGCTTCAAGCATCTGAGTTCCAGTCCCTTCCATCTGGGCAGACTTTTCCACACACACACATACACACACACACACACACACACACACACACACACACGTTTTTTTGCTTCTTTCACTTCTTTGACCGCATGTAGGTGTGAACCATTGCCCTCTTCAAGTATTCACTGGTGTTTATAGAAAAGTGGATCTGGGAAACATTTGGTCTCAAGGTCCAGCATAGGAGGGACTCAGGGATGGCTAGTTGATTCCTATCATCCAGCAGATGGTTGAAGGACGCGTGTCGTGCATGGCCACCAGTGCTGCATTTGCACTCGTGCTCTGATCCACCTTCCTCCTCCCCTGTTTGTCTTTATTAGGGGCTGCCATGTCCCAGGCACTGGTCTAGAGATTTGAGGTAAAAAGAAACGCAGCTCTCTAAGGGTTTATAGCCTAGCAAGGGAGAGCTTTTAAGAGGCAGAGATCTGCATATGCAATTTCCTGACACTTTTCTACTTTAAGATGCTGGGAACCAGCCTTGTGGAAGACCATTCAGAGGATGCTCAAACAAACCAAGTGGAAGGCGTGTGTTCCTGGACACCCTACACGGTGGAGGTGCAAAGGGGAGGTCAGGGAGCCCTGTCCCATTCAGGGTAGCCCACCCAACAGGTGTAAGGGTGACTCTACCCCCACTCTGCCTCGAGCCTTGGCCGAGTGTGAATTCCAGAGACCTAAGCTCGAGCTGAGACCAACCTTGAAAGTGAAGGTGATGCGGTCATAGCCACTAATGGGAAAGTAGGAAGGTTGGTGGTGAATTCAGAAGTCTGCACGGGCTGCCTCTCACATCCATGTCCTTTGGGCTGGGATGCCATGGCCGTGGCCTGAGGTGCTAGATTAAGTTCTGCTGCTGCCTTCAGGATCTTCCCAGGGCAGCCCATCCGCAGAAGACCTTGTGAGTATCCCTCCATCACCTAGAGCCTCCTACTACAGCGGGATCTTCTTTGACTCTTTGTGACAGCTATCTGCTCAGTGACTTACTTCCTCAGAGCCATTCTTCCTGAACCTTCCAAGGTAAAATAGCTAACTTAGTTAATGGTAACTAGAGTAGTCTGCACGTTTCCAATCTCTCTCTTCTCTGGGACACCTCATGACTTCCATTTAGTCAGTTAGTTATCTATTTGTGCTGTCTCCCTGGTTTGTTCCAGGGTGAACTTAGGACAGTTTTCACAAAGAAGAGGAACTAAAAATGAAATTAGGAAATGATGCTATGAAGGCCAAGTGCAAACCAGAGTGGGAGATATAAGACCTTGGCCTGGAAATGGAAGCAGGCAGCCCTGCTGGTTTGCTAGAAGGAGCCCCGGAGTGGGCGCTGAGCTCCCCGGGAGCCGAGCTTCTACGGCTCTGTCTGAATAGTTGGTGGAAGCAGAGCCCTGAGCCCTTCTAACTCCACAGGATGGTGATGGGAATGCAGTACAGATGCCCTTGCCTACACTTCTTCATCACAATAGGCTTCTCCTTGCTGGAGATCATCACCATCTTAACATTCATGTTCATCAACACCTGGTTTTATTTACAGCTGCCCATGCAGGCCCCTAACCATGCACTGTTCTCAGTGATTTCACACTGCAGGAGCAGAATTGTCTTGTAGATTCTTTTCTTCTCGAAGTTACTTCTGTTAGATTAATTCATGGTATTGTGTGTTGTTTATTTATTGTCATTGCTCTCTATTATTTCATTGTATGAATATAGCACAATTCATCTATCTATATTAATGCAGATAAATATATGGGCTACTTTCCATTTGTGGATGCTTTGCATATTACCTTACATACGTTTGTGCCTAACTCCCAGTGCTGCCGTAGCCCCCTCACCACATTGTATCAGCGTCTGTGAGCTCCTGGGACAGGGAGGAAACTCTTACTTATCTTTGAATTCCAGCGCATATGTCAGGGATTGGCGCATAGTACGCACTCAATAAACTCTTGCTGAACTATCAGAGCTGAGGAGACAATAGGTATAGTGGGGAATGACATTGAAGCTGGATGCTAGAGCTATGAGTTGAAGGCCAGGCTCTGGCACTTTGTAGCCAAGTAGCCTCAGACAAGTCATATCTAAGGGGAAATGAATTTTTTCTTCCAGATTGTCACCAAGCTCCTTTCTGGTGAGGACTGCATTATGTGGGTCTTGGAAGAATTTCCTAGGATGCTCACAGGACCTCATCTGCAAAAACCTAACGAAGAGAAAAAGAGAAGGGGGGATTCTGTGACCACTTGGAGGTGCTGTCTCGTCTATGTGCCGTTGAGATACGCCTCCTTCTTTGGTTTTAGAGTTACTAAACATTGCTTCTCTGTGTCAGGTCAAAGAGATAAATCAGTAAGAAATGGGAACCTGCTTCTATCCAGTTAGTGTTAGTTGAGAAAATACCCACTGGGAGGAAACCTCAGCTTTGAATTTGTAGGAGGAGCAGCCTGGGGTCAAGGTTAGAGGTGGGATAGACAAGGTGTTGTATAATCAGTGAGGGAGGGAGTGAGGATGTGAAACAGACACTGTTAAAGAAAAAATTATCTTTTTTACATCTCTCAGAGTTTTGCTTTCCTATCATTTCTTCCTAAGGCTCTTTCCTGTGTCTTGACAACACTGGGCATGCAGCTATCTTGCTTTGATACCTGGCTAACTTTGTTTTTTAAAAAAATTTTTTGTCTTTTTTTATTTTTGGCCGTGCCGTGGGGCCTGTGAGATCTTAGTTCCCTGACCAGGGATCGAACCCACACCCCCTGCATTGGAAGCTCAGAGTCATAACCACTGGACTGCCAGGGAAGTGCCTTGGCTAACTTTCTTGACTTTTCCTCTTGCAAAGCAGCCCGAGCTTGGTGGCCTAGCATCTGTTGTCATCACTCTAGGGGAATCCTGATCAGAAGAGCCACCAGGATCCACGTGCAGAGCAGGGAGTGGGACCCCGGCAAGTACTGGTGGTTTGTGCTATCGCATAAATCTGTCCACTTCATAACCGAGCATGTCTGCTCTAAGAGTCTGGTGGTGTGCGTGTTGAATTCTGTTGGCTATTGTGGGTGAATGAGGAGGAATTAAAACGAGTACTTCCCTGCATTTCATATTCTTCTGGATAACCTAGTGGCCATCTACAGAGGGAGGCTGGACCAGATGATCTGTGGGTCTTCACGAGCTCCTTCACTCCTCTAGCCTAAGACCACTTCCATCATGATGAATTCTGAAAATCAGAGTAACATTTGTTGGTGCTGGTGAGCCGAGTGACATATAGCCATGGTTCAGAGCCTGGTATAGCACCTTGTTTTCTGGTCCCAGGGAACCACTCACAAAGAGAGCTGAAGCCCAGGGAGACAGATCCTTCTCAGTGTGTTTATACACTTCCAGAAGAGAGGAATCAATCTCCCCAGCTCAGTATCCTTGAGCCAGTTGAAGGGAAACCAAGGATTGTCCGCTTATCTCAATAATTAAGGCACAAAGACTTACGCAGTTTAGCTGGGTTGGCTTCCAAATCCGGGACATGATCATCTCAGCTAATAAGTGTGGACTGGGTTTTTGGTTCATCATGGATTGTCTAGTCCTTTCTGAGACGTTGTTGGACGGCTGAAGCATAGCTCAGAAAATCTTCATGCATGGAGCAGCATTACAGCTTGTGTTTTGCTTCATTTTAATTTTTTTATTATATTTATTTATTTATTTTTGCGGTACGCGGGCCTCTCATTGCTGTGGCCTCTCCCGTTGTGGAGCAGAGGCTCCGGACATGCAGGCCCAGCGGCCATGGCTCACGGGCCCAGACGCTCCACGGCATGTGGGATCTTCCCGGACCAGGGCACGAACCCGTGTCCCCTGCATCGACAGGCGGACTCTCAACCACTGTGCTACCAGGGAAGCCCTTCATTTTTATTTTTAAAGCCTGACTTCATTTGTGATGGTCATGCTGGTGGATTCAAATAGAAGGCTAACTTGTTTATTCTAAAAAATTAAGGTGATGAAATGTGGAAATACCTATTTTTCTTTGTCTCCAAAATTTGCACAAAGCTCCTTTCTGGTGAGGATCAATCTCTGGGGATTTTCCCAGAATACAGTGCTACTCGGCCCTTCCTGGATGGGGCACAAAGGCTATGGCCCTGCATCTGACATTCCTGGTGAATGGCACGTGTGCCTGGGTACAGAGGAGGCATACTGTTAGTGATAGTCCTTCTACAGAAAAACTGAGTGCTGCTTTTTCCTGCCGAATATCCAAGATTCATAAATAAAAAATAGAGAGCAGTCCGTTATCCTTGGTGTATTATTCATGATGCTAGAAAAGAACCTCAGCAATCATGAACCGTATCAGTTGGAAAAACAAAAAAAGAAAGTCACAGGTGGGTAGACTTTTCCAAAAAACTTCTGACCTTGTTTAATAGCTACAGAAATTGACCATAAATGCCAGGCTTGGAAAGCCTTGCCTCCTGTCAAGAGCTTTCATTGTACCCAAATATAAACAGCAGAGAAATGATTCATTTACTGTGCTGAGCACTCTGCAAAGCTTTTAAAAGGCACCTTGTGAGGTACATGGAAAACTTGGGGGAGAAATGCCAAAAGGCTTCACTCACATAAGCCTTGAATTAAACTCCAGTAATAAAGAAAAATAAAAAAAATAAAACAGGTAGAGGCACATCTATTTGACCATGGAGGATGTGTAACCAAAGGAGGACGAGTTTTGCTGTCTACAGAAAGCAGGGCAGGTGGAAATGTATAAATAAATAGAGAGGGAAGCCGAGACCAGATACTGGGAAGGCTGCCTGGTGAGCCGTCCCTCCGGAAGGCTGAGGTGGGACTCGTGTGGAGAAGGTTGGCTTTCTTTAGAGCTATTGGGCTTCTAATAGGCAGATCCATGAAGAGACTGGAGGCAGCACAGGGCAGCGTTTTAGCCTCCTTGGTGGTGGCCATTCATTTTTAGCGATGTGCTTATATGTTGAAGCTCTGAGATGCCGGCCAGTATGAAGGGGGCCTCCGTGACCCTGGGGATGGCTGAAGTCCCCAAACACGGAAATGCATCTTTTCCACCTGCTGCACCTCTTCCAGTGTATCCACAATCCAGCAGTCATGGCCGAGATCCTGTAGGAATATGGGGGAGGGAGGGCCAGTGGGGGCTGGCTTCATGATTCTTGCTTTGATTTATTGTAAGAGACTATCCAACATGATACCCTTGGAATGTTCTCTCCCAGGGTCTCAGTTTGTTTTTGGGTCACCAGGTACCTCTTTAAAGTGTGTGCTGTAGGTAGATGTTGATATTAGGTATCTGTAGACAATTGCTGTATCAGATATACACATCCTTTGTGCAAAAAAAAAAAAAAAAGCCATGGTGGGTGAGCCTCAGACAGAGCTTGAGTTGGATTCCTGGGGGCCTTCCCCTCTGCAGAAGTGGAGAACAGTGAAAATGTTCATGATGAAAGAAATTGGGTATTTCTGCTCATGTCTTGACATCCGCTTTTGGTTGAACTTCTAGGTATTTTCTTGGGTAAGGTTTTCCAGCCACTAGAGGTGGGCTCCATGCTGTGGGCGCCTTCCTGGGGGAGAGGACAGTGAATCGTGGAGGCTTGCAGAGAGCACCGCGAAGAAGCCAGCAGTTAGCGGGTGAGGGCACAGTGCAGGCTCATGCTGGGATGAGACGTATGTCTTGTCACCCCAGCGTGCCCCTGGTGAGGGCGCCGGGAACAGCCTTGGGCTCTCCTTCAAATGGTTGGCAGGGCACCCTTCTCCCCCTTCTCTGTAATGGGAACCACTGAGTCTTCACCCTCAGTTTAGCCCCTACAGGTGGGTCTGGGAGGTTGAACTCTGCAGGTAAAGGTGTATGGCAGGTGTGTGGCAGTAGGCGGGCAGTGCTGTTTGAATGTCTGTCCTGCAGGCTGGCTGCCCCCATAGATGATGGCTACAGACCGGTAAGTGGAATTCCTTGGTGCTGTTTCCACAGGTAAGAGATGGAAGCCTTGGGGGATCAGCAGTTTTCCTGAGGTCGGTTGATGACTGTTAGGGTCCCCCAGCCAGAGACTTGGGCAGACGTTCAGTCCACGCTGGAGAGAGATGCCATTTCACAGAGACAGGCGTGTTTCCTAGAGAGGTGGGATAGGGAGGGTGGGAGAGAGGCTCAAGAGGGAGGGGATATGAGGATATATGTATACGTATAGCTGATTCACTTTGTTATACAGCAGAAACTAGCACACCATTGTAAAGCCGTTATACTCCAGTAAAGATGTTAAAAAAAAAAAAAGCCCTGAAAATCAAGGTGAAATGACATTGTGTAGACATGGGTGACCCAGGTAGTGAAGCATATTAGAAGGGCTTCCTCTGCACTGGTGACAGAGGCACGGAGGTGCCCTGGGGACAGGTGATTAAGGAGGGGCATCCAGGGAGCACAAGGCTGTTTGCACACCATCCTGGGCTCACAGTGGGGGGTCTGACAAGGTTTTAAATCAGCTTAGTGCCTGTTCTTCTCCAAGGCAGGACAGGACAAGTGGAGGCCTGCCTGTATCAGGGGATCCGGGATCCCCCTGGTCCCGGATGCCCTCTGTCCCCTCTCCATGGGACCCCTGCCCCACTGTCTTAGGCAGCCCTGGAGGCATGTCCCGGGGGCTCCCGAGCAAAGCCCTGCACCCCCATCACCTGCTCCCTGTTGTCTCCCAGGGACCCGCACAGGCGGGCAGTGTGACCCGTGCTCGGTGGATCTCTCTGCTGGTGGGACCTCTCAGGAGCAGCGTGAGTGCCAGTCCAGCCCGTGACACACGCTGGCCCTGGGACTGTCACAGACCCACCCTCTAGCCTTCCTCCTCTGTCCAGTCTGCAGTGGGCTCAGACCTGGACTGCGGGTGGCACTGGGGACCCCACAGTGGGGGCCCCATCTTCCCCCTAAGCCCCTGCTTCTCTGCCTTCCCCTCCCAACAGGCACGGTGGGATGGCCCACCTGCGTGTCAGTCCCCGTAGGGCTCATGTCCCTCCATCCCCTTCCTCATTTGGTGACATGCTAGTGGCAGGAATGTGGAAGTGGGTGGTGCAAAGTAGGATTGAAATCATCAAGTAGGAGAGAGGGGTTCACTCAGTCAGTGAGGCCACCAATGTTGTAAGAAGACACTTGGTTAAAAAATTTATTTAATTGAAGCATACTTGATTTACAATGTTTTGTTTATTTCTGCTGTACAGCACAGTGACTCAGTTATACACACATATACATTCTTTTTCATATTCTTTTCCATTGTGGTTTATCACAGAATATTGAATATAGTTCCCTGTGCTATACAGTAGTAGGACCTTGTTATTTATCCATCTTATGTATAATAGTTTGCATCTGCTGACCCCAAACTCCCAGTCCATCCCTCCCACTCCCCACTCCTCTTTGGCAACTACAAGTCTGTTCTCTATGTCTGTGAGTCTGTTTCTATTTCAAAGAGAAGTTCATTTGTGTCATATTTTAGATTCCACATATAGGTGATATCGTATGGTATTTGTCTTTCTCTGTCTGACCTACTTAACTTAGCATGATAATCTCTTGGTCCATCTTTTTTGCTGCAAATGGCATTCTTTCTTTCTTTTTTTATGACTGAGTAATATTCCATTGTATATATGTGCCACATCTTCTTTATCCATTCATTTGTTGATGGACACTTAGGTTGCTTCCATGTCTTGGTTATTGTGAATAGTGCTGCTATAGACACTGGGGTGCACTTATCTTTTCAAATTATACTTTAGGAAGACACTTTTTAAAAATTTTATTGAACAGCAGACCAGGCTCTAAGGGGACACTAGACATGGGAGGGCAAGATGCCCGTGGGTTGAGAAGATCCTTAGAGGGAGTTTTACTGCCAATCTACATGGAGAGCAAGAACCAGGGTCTTCCAAGTCCAGGGTCTGCATGGGGCACTCACCCCAGACCCGCTGCTCCCTTCCAGCCCTCTACCTCTTGGGGGCCTCCCCACACCCTTGGTCTGTGGGAGGGAAAGTCACTGACCCTCTCAAGGCCACACCCTTGGTTCCTGGGTTCTGGTAATTTCTCTCTCCATCGTCCTTCCCAGGCTGGGGACAGTGAGGGTTCTGCAGCTGCCCCATAACCCCTATTACACACCCACACTCTCACGATTAGTCCTGCTTGTAAAGAAACCTTCCTCGAATAATCCAGTTTCCTGTTGGGACCCAGCCTGACACAGAAACTATCTATTAACCTCTGATTTTAAAAGGAAACATAAAGAATGAAGATAATATAACCAAGAAGTCCTCTGAGAGGTTGGAGGGACCCCATGGTAAGACGTCAAAAGAGGAGTCTTTGATCTGGGTTAGTAAGTGCTAAACGCTTTGGTAGGCTTTTCAAAACTAATTATAAAAAATTCATGACAGAAAAAAGAAGAGATTCAGGTTATGCAAAAAACGGTTCACTCTCAGAGTTTTTTCAGGTCAATACGAGGGAGCACATCTTCATAAAGTGACCGCAGGAGAGCTGATGGGGAGAGGATGGGTGTGGTGGGTCTGAGCTCTGGAGCTGGAGAGACAATTCCAAGAAGAGGATGAGATGCCTGGTGGTTCTTTCAAACTCTCAGAATTTATGCCTCCACAAGGCGTAGAATCCCTTGATTCTTCAAGAGAAGGAAGGCCATTCGACCTGCTGTAACCATGTCAAAACAACATTCTTTGTTGCTAGTCCTGAAACTGAAACAGGGCTTTGATTTCCCAGGTGACCCATTTTTGTGGATCATTTGTGACCCCCTGCAGGTGTGTGTTGGCCTGGCTAGGGTGATGTGGGAGCCCTGGTGGTGGATGGGTGGCATTCTGTGTGTCGAGGAGAGGGCGGTGGGGCCTGTCACCCATCCTTCCCAGGAGAGGTTGGCCTTTTTCAGATTCCTCCATCCACATGGGGGAGGCTGGTGCATGTTCAAATTGACCTGCTTTGCACTGATTCCCTTGCTGGCTGAGAGGACCATTCTGTTGGTTAGATTGTTAAATGACCCTGTTTAATTTGACTGAGCTGCCTTTCGCAGCCAAGCACGCCTCCAGCCAGCAGCTACATTTCACAAGCTAACTGAGTCCCATGTTAGCAGGAACCAGGGGAGCTAGGAGAACATCTGAAAAGAGAATTGCTTCTTTCCCTTGGCAACCCTGAATGGATGTCATTTTGCTTCAGCGTCAGTTTCCCTGGACTAGAAACTGCTCCCTCCCGCTTCCCTCCTGGGAATTGAAAACCCTACTTGGGAAGACAACTTCCTTTGCTTTGGAGATTTATGTAGAGGGTATTCCTCAAGTTCTTCTTATTATAGAACACTTTTTGCTTTTGCTTGGAGGAAAGGTGAAACATATTTAACTTGTGTTAGGGGATTTATGGTGCAGGATATCCTGGGTCCTTCTCAGCATCCAGGTAGACAGGTTGGTGGTAAAAATCCCACTATCTGACCAGAAAAGGATTTGATTTTTAAATTGCCAACCCTAAGTGAGTTAAGGCATGAGGACCATGGACAGATATGTACCCGCCCTGAATCATCCGTACTTATTAAGTAGCTGTTTTGGGAGATAGAGGCTGAGGGGGAATTTGCCTTCTGGCTGGGAGGTGGGTGCTGCACTGGACAACGGACAGGCCATCCAGGTGGTAGGAATTTCACTTGTTCAGGTGATGCCTCGAGGCCAGTGTTGACCCGCGGAGCAAAGAGCCAATTCTCAGTCAAGAGGATCAGTATCATAGGATCTCCAGCCAAATTGACTCTTAATAAATAAGAGTAAATACTTTTTACACTTAAGGACTAAGTAGGATTGGGGGAAGGGCAATAGGTGCTAGACCTACCATTCCATTTTGGAAGCTCTTCCAATAACCTGGACCTCTCCCCCATTCTGTTCATAGGGTCAGGCATGTGCAGTACTTGATGCATGGAATCAAGCTGCTGGGCTGTGGAGAGATGCAATAGGACTTAAGTGTGTTTATCCCAAAAGAGAGTATCCCATAACAGGCTGTTCAAAACACACCATTTCTGTGAGAAGTTAAGATGGATGATATATGACCTTGCCCTTCATGGGTATGGTATGATCACTTAGAAACCATTGTAAAAAACTAAAAGGATGATACTCCATTAATTATTTCAATAAGTGAAGTGCTAATAAATCGAAGTTGCATGTACATTTTCATGATGGTCCTTGGGCCCTAATCTGCCTCTAGTAAGGCCAGAAAGGAAATACGATAAAAGAGGCCAGTTTTCTTCAAAATAGTCCTGAACTTTATATAAACTCTTTACACTGTAGACCTAAGGACTTGTACAAATTGCAAAACTTTACAAAAATGACCAAAGGAAGGATTTTTAGCATGCTAACATAAAAGAGCTGCAAGGTGGAAAATTCCAGCTGACTGATCCCACTCAAACTGCCCCTGTGATTGCCTTAGTATTTTTCTTTTTCTCCTTCCTTAAATGAAGGCAACAAATGCCGGCACTTTATGGTACTTTATCCTTATGAAAAGTGTCTATTTATATCTTATTTCACTGGATATATTCATAAATTCCAAGGGAATGATATCAGGAGAGGGGTTATTAGAATATCCATGGGGCTGATGATTGAGTCGAGATCCAGAAGTGTTAGGGAGATTGCCAAGGTGAAATATGCAGTTGGTGGAGAGGTCTGGACCATCACCTGATGAGAGAGGCTGACAAGATCCAGGTGACAAGAAAGCAGGTGCTAGGAGACGCAGGGAGAGGGCATTCACTTTGAGAGGGGCTGTGGGTCCATCCGGGGTGTGTGGTTGCAAGTCCTATAAATGGGCTCTAGTTTTGTTTTAAAAAACCACTGGAAGGATACTGAGTAGCCCGCAAAATTGAGTAAAGAGCTGGGTAACTTGGCCACACAAAGGACAAACCCTTGGCGGTCTAGGCAGGTAATCACAAATTATCTCCAGCTACCTTCAGCTCTCTCTCCTTCTCTTTCTTCTAGCGGTGTTTATTGAGCACATACATCATTCCAGGTGCTGCTGTTGGTGCTGGGGACCAGACAAAGAACAATAAAATGCCCTGCTTTCAGGGAGTATATGTGTCAGGTGGTGGCAAGTGCTAAGACGGAGAACCATCTTCACTACAGTAGGAATGGAGAGAGTTACAGGGTGTGGGAGGTGGCCCTTGGGTGAAGGGTCAGGGAAAGGCTCTCTGATAAGCTTTGAACAGAAAGCAGCAAGGGAGCAGCCATGTGAGTGAGTCCTGGGGAGAGGCAGCCCGTGTCCAGACCTTCCGGCAGGGTGGATGCTGGTTTGCGTGAAGCATTGCAAGGCCAGTGCACCTGGGACACAGGAAGCAAGAGGCTCACTGGAGACAGAAGAACCCTGTGGGGTCTTGGGAAAGGCAGATTCTGCAGAACCTCGAAGGCAAGGGAGGGGCTTGTTTTTGCTCTAAGTTATATGGAAAGCCAAAGGAAGATTTGAGCAGATGAGTGACATGATCTGGGCTATATCTCTAAGTGGTATTCCTGCCTGCAGTGTGGATAACCCTTCTGGCACTGTTTAAATAGTCTGGGTGAGAGGAGATGAGGGCTGCTGCTTCGGTGGTGGGGATGCAGATGGTGATCATCATTGGTGAGGATGCAGATGGTGATGGTGATTGGATTAGGGAGGACACTTTTTGAAGGAAATGCAAAGTTTCTGGAAACAAAAAGACAGCTCAGTTATAGCTCTTGCTGTTCACTCTTCCCCGAGATGATGCCAAGCACAGTTTCCGTAATGCACAGACACCTTCCAGCCTGGTGCCTAGGGTGGGAAGTGTTTGCACAGCCATGCTCTGTCCTGTTTGTTGGCTGAAGGGCTGGACACCAAGAGTTGGGTCTTCTGACCCTTTGGGCTCTGTGAGCAGAACCAGAACCCTGTGTGAGAGGGCTGGGGGAGGTGCTCTGACACCCTGTGTCTTTCTCCTTCAGGCAGATTGGGGGAGCTCGTGGGTGATGCTTTGTACTACTCACTGTCCTCTTTTGCGGCAAGGTTCTTTTTCTCATCTAGTCTAGAAAAGCACAGCAAACACACTGTTACAGCTTCAGAGGGGCTTTGACAAGAGATCCTCCTGTGTTACAGCTTTTTTTTCCTTAGTGTAGGTCTATTTTATGAAAACGGCCTCATAGCTCTGGATGTCACTTACTTAAACAGAATAAAAATGGTTACAGTTTGTATAATTCAATCTATTTCCAAAGGGATAGGAACAAAGTTATGTGGTGTTACTTAAGATTCTTATGAATTTTCTGGGGGGTTTCATGACTGGGGAGAATTGGGAGATTGCAGACCAGTGAGCTGGATGTCGACAAAAGAAAAATGTACACACCCAAGAGGAAGATGTGCTCACGAGGAGATAGTCACTAGTCAGACCATAGACTGGCTTAAGAGTTCCCTTTTTCTACCGTGTTATGTACTATTTTCACAAAGCATAGAGGAAATTTATGGTGTTTGACTTTGTAAGTGCATGATGACTTATTCATTTGCTCACACAGCGCATCCAGGTCCTCCTCTGTGCCGGGCCCTGTGTAGGAGCTTGGTTTAGAGAGCAAACCATGCTGGGGTCTGCTCAGATGACACTTCTGGGGCATTTGCATGATGATTTATTTGAACATATTTGTAGTGTGAATTTAAGTTATAAAATGCATAGACTTTTAGTAGCTTTGTGACAAAAATCAAAACCCAAGGTGGGCAAGTAACTATTTAATTTCCCTCACATGCCTGAGCTTCTTGGCAGTGTCCCAAACCTCCAGCTGTGATCTCTGCTCAGACTTGGCTTATTCTTTGACTCTGCCCCAGTCTGGCTGGAGGTCACAGCATTTCTGCTCTTCCGCTCCATGCTTCCAATCACTCCATTGTCCATGAGGGCCTGCTGCCATGTCATATAAATCCACCCCAGTTTGTGTCTCTTTCTGAGTGATCCTCCTGCCTAGCTGCCAGGTAGGGGGTCACCTGTGGGACACATGGGGCTCTTCTGCCTACTTCCACCTGAGCAATGTTGTGATTGGCTTATGTGGGTTTGGGAAATGGATGGAAAGGGCAGGTGAGGCTGACCTGTCAGGGTGAGGATGTGGAAAATGAGGACACAGAACTATGTCCCAGGGACCATTGTCTTAGTCCAGGCTGCCATAACAAGGCACCATATACTGGGTGACTTAAACAAGGAAATGTATTTCTCATAGTTCTGGAGAATGGGAAGTCTGAGATCAAGGTGCTGACAGATTTGGTTCTTTGGGAGAGCTCTCTTCCTGGCTTATAGAGAGCTGCCTTGTTGCTGCTGTGTCCTCACCTGGTGGGGAGAGAAAGAGAGAGAGAGAGAGAGAGAGAGAGAGAGAGAGAGAGAGAGAGAGAGAGAAAGCTATCTTGTCTCTCTTCTTATAAAGACACTAATTCCCTTCATGAGGGCTCCAGCATCACGACCTAATTATGTCCCAAAGACCCCACCTCCTTGTACCATCACTTTGGAGTTGTGAGTTTCAACATATGAATTTAGAGGGAACACAAACATTCGGTCCATAGCCACCACCAACCAACTCACTAGCAGAGCCACCCAGTACAAGCACTTCAAATCAGAGCCAGGGGTGATTTGGATGGATCTGATCAAGTGGTTGGATGCATCCCTGAGCAGGTGAGGAAGAGTGGGAGAGTGGCTCCTCTGTACCTGCCCTAAACCACTGAAAATTGTTGGAAGCCTAGCCTATAGGATGAGAGGTATATTTCTTGAAACTTCTTTTGGGGCTGATGTTAATCTTGATATTATTACTTAGTTCTTATGTGACCATCTTGCTTTGGAGGAAGTTATTGACCAACATCTATGCAGTGGGTTTCAGGATGATGGCATACGGTGCAAGGAGGCTCCACTGCAGTTTGTGAAGGAGTTTGGGCCCTCATCTCAGTCGGTGTAAACCCAGATAGTTATTCACTATGGAGTGAACTTGACATAAGGTGTGATATCAGCTTTCCCAATTAAACTGTCCATCTGCCTTTGTTTTTGAATTAAAATTTGCCTGTGGTAACACATGTACAGTGAATGTCCCTTTCTGGCCTCTTCTATTTTCTTTGATTGATGGTATTTTTAGTTCAGTATATGCATAATGAGTACAAGAAATAAAGAGATGTCTGTTGATGTAACGAGGGAGATTTTGAGAGTTATTTTGATGGTTCTCTGAACTCTGTAAGTTGTGTAAATCAAAACAATAAATAGGAAAAAAAACCAAAAGAAAAAAGAAAGGAAAAGGAAAAAAAATATAGCTGAGTGCCTGATGCTTCAGAGACCTGGTACTATATTAGGGGTTTCCTTCCATTTTCTCATGGAAATCTCCCCACAGCCCCATGAGCATGTATTTCCATCTATGTTTACTAGAGAAGGGGATTGAATCAGATCAAAGAGCATCACACACTCAGAAGTGTTGGTCTCTGTGAGTACAGGTGGTTTGTGCATATGTGTGTGTGTGTTCACATGTGTGTACAATGCACCCGTGGTGTGTGTAGGGGAGTGTATGGGCATATGGGTGTGCATGTATGTGCTCATGTGTAAATGTGTGCGTCTGCATGTGTGTATATATACTGAGAAGATAATGGTGACAATGAACTTGATGGTATTTTCCAATAAGGATATTTATCCCACCCTGTTAAAAGAAAAAAGAGAAAAATATTTGGTTGAACCCATACTGGGCTAAACTTTAACTACATTTCAGCACTTACAAGGTCAGGACCCTGGTCAAAACCCAGAAAAGTTAAAAGTCAGAGTGTTATCTCACCACCAACCAATCAGAAGAAAGCACACACCTTGCAGTCCTCACCCCAAATTTCACCTTTAAAAACTCTTCGCTAAAAAACATCGGGTAGGTTGGGTTTTCTGAGCATTAGCCACCTGCAATAAACCTTTCTCTGCTCTCAACAAAAAACGTCCGTATGTTTGGAGGGAGACTGGAGACAGAACGTTTTCTTTAGTTAAGGAACGTCTGCCATAAAGGCCTGTCCCGGTTACCTAGTACATGTATGAAGGGTTGCTGGGGGACCTCCTTGGTCAGAGTCTGCTCACTTCTGCCCACTCGGGTAGGACCTGCCCTCCCCTGCTTGCATCGCCCTGGAGAGGCAGCCATCTCCCGAAGCAGGCTGGTGATAACCCCTTTATGCACCATTGTATTGGGAGGTAGAGCGACTCATGGTAACACGTCACACAGAGCACATGTGGACACAGTCAGTGACACTTGTACTTTTCTCTTGTCTTCCTTGAGGGTCTATTTCTGCCAGGTCTCTAATGTTTGCCACCCAAGCCAACAAAACAAAGTCTCCTTGCTAATGTCCTGTCACTCTGGCCTCAACTTGCTCAGCCAGTGGTCACCACATCCATCCCTGCAAACTCAGGTCTTCCTTTCACAGAGACCCTGCATGACCGTGCCACCTCCCCTGTAAACTTCCTTCTGCATTAGTAAATTTCTCCATCACCTCCTTTCCTCCTTTTGAGGAGCTATGCCTCCCGCCTCTATGCCGTGGGGCCACCAGCACCCCCAGAGGGATGGACACGTGTGCAAGCAAGGCCAGTCCAGTCCCCCTTCCGGGAAGGTGACTGTTGTGTGGACTGGTCAGAGGTGGAGGATGACGGGCCAACTTCTTTGTTGCTGGTGCCCTGGGTGCTCCCTTCCTTGCCTCTTCCAGGTGCCTTGACCTGGGAGCATCGCTGCTCCAACCTTTCAGGTGTCTCCTGTCTTGCTGTTTCTATACAGGTATCCAGTATCCTTCAAGTTCCTTTTTTGCTTAAATAGCTAAGATGATTTGCGTTGCTAGAAACCAAAGAATATTAAGTGATGGAAACATCATGAGAATATTACTATAACATATGTTTTCCCAGATCTTTGCTTGTACCTATTAAATAAACTTTAATTTTCCCAACCATCAAATAAATACCTGCTGTGGGAAGTATGGCCAGCAATCTTCATGATGGATCCATGCTCCCAGTATAGTTCAGCATCTGTTCAAAACAAAGAGGGTGACTTGAAGGCAAAGCAGTCACACAAACACATACACACACACAATCCTACTGTCACACTGCACCTCCACCCAGGGAGGGCGTGGGAGGCCAGGGCAGCCCTCACTGAAAACTCCTGTTGGAACTGTCAGGCCTGAAAGGGCAGGACCTGTTTCCATGCATCTCTGTTACCTACTTTGCATTGTTATATCCGACCTACCATAACTTCTGACAGACCCAACCAGGGTTCTGTCCAGGACTTTATTTTTGTTCTTGCCCAGTGTCCAAGACTCAGCCTCATCTGGCTTCATGCTGGTTCATCTGCTTTGGCCCAGACAAGCCAGCCCCACCCTGTGTATGGTTATCAGCTTGTCGGGCCCCTCCCCAGAAGCTGCACAGAGTCAGGTACATTTCATATTGGAATGGGTATAAAGGATCCTGAGTCTGCTGGCTTGCATATTATATATTTTTTATTTTTATTTATTTTTATTTTTTTAACATCTTTATTGGAGTATAATTACTTTACAATGGTATGTTAGTTTCAGCTTCACAACAAAATGAATCAGGTATATATATACATATGTTCCCATATCTCTTCCCGCTTGCGTCTCCCTCCCTCCCACCCTTGCATATTATATTTTGTTCCTCAACTTTCTTCCCCAAATGTCTTTGCAGAAGCCTAAGGGATTCCTTAGGGCTGTTATTACTCCAAGGAACTCACCTTGGAGTCAGGGGTCGTTTCAGCCTCCTTCCCTAAGATGTGAGGAAACTGATGACCAGAGGTGTGAGATGTCTGCTCAACATTGGCTGATAAATTGGGAGCAGAGCCCAGATGAAAAATCAAGGTTTTTTTTTTTTTTCCTACCATGTATTACACGTTTTATTAATTTAAAAATAATCTCTCAACCTATAAAAATTGTCCATCTTTATGGTTTTACAACCCAGTTCAGGATTGTGCAAAATCTTCGCATAGCTGAGATAAATTAATTTGATCTTTCAGGAGAGGGAAGCCAAGTGGGTGCTTTTACTGGTCCTCTTTGAGGTCACATCTAAGGATATTCTAGAAAGTAAAGAACAGAGGAAGGATGCACTAGGAAATAGACAGATGGTATTTCCCATGTGATATGTGAAGCTGTGGGGCTGAGAGGCGATATTTTCCAGTAAAATTGCCCCCAGGGAGGGCCTGGAGGAGATGGGGGTCAGGAGGTTGAGAGGTTTCTGGGAATGCTGAGAGTTGGGGGCAGCAAAGGACAGAAGGCTGGAGAGGTGTCAGAGGCGGTATTCAGTCCTATGTAGCTCAGAAATGTAATGTTTGATAGTGGTTCTCACCCCAGAATACCTGACTTTATAGACTTGGGGGTGGGGCTCAATAATTTATGTTTCTAACCAGGTTCTGGATCATGTTGGTGCTGCTGGTCTCACTTGAGAACCTACTGCTTTGTCGCTTTCATCATTGTATGTTCATCGTGATTCTTGCAATAGGTCTAATGTAAAAGTACTGTTTTGTTTTTACATAGTCCCAGAAATTCTGCAAGAATTCTGACAACATTCCATGAGATTATTTACTCAGAAATGTGTTAGTAAAATGTACTGGGTATCATCAACGAATGGCAACCTTATTATTTTAATCATGATTATTATTTCTATAACCTATTGAATTTCAGACCTCAAAGAGATGCAAGAAAAAGACACACCAGTGTCAACTCACAAATACAAATTTGCTTGAAAAACTAATAAAAAAGTAATTGGACTTGAGGTATAAAAAGAAGACATGCAAGAAGATAGAAGTTCAAAACTTTCAAAGTTCAAGTCTTCCTGACTTTTCCCGACCCGGTTTGTGTACGTGCCCTGCAGACATGGTGACTTTGCTTCTCTGACCACAGATCAGAGCAGAGCGTGCAGAATGATGGAGGGTGTTTCAACCTGCTCTTTGGAAACAATCAACAGTATTGGTTAAACCCGCTCCCTTACTGGCAGCTGCCGGGACCTCCCAGACTATTTCCCTTCCCTTTGTGGTGTTGGAGGTCTGGGATCTTGTCTGAGAGCCCCTCATGGGCCTTCAGCTGTCTGCTCCCTTCCCCGTGGACCCAGCACCCCTCAGTGGAGGGAAGGAGTCTGAGGTAGAGGAGGGTTGTCTGCAGGCGTGCATGGGAAGGAAGACGAGGAACCACCTCCCACCTGCCCAAAAGCAGAAACAGGATGAACACAGGGGTCTGGCTCCTGGAACCCGAAGAACCTTCTTGAACACCCTCAGCTCTTAGCTTTCTGAAGGGGCTGTTTCCTACCTCACCAGGAATAACAATGAATCCTGCAGACCTGCGCAGATGGGAGAACCTCTGTGGGCAGTTTTGTGGCCCTGGAGCTGAGTCTCTTGCTACTGATTGGTTTTGGGGTGCTGTCAATACTGGTTGCACATTAGAATATCCCAAGATGCTTTAAACATCCTTGTCCTGGCCATGCCTTGTGTTCCAGTGCCAGAGATTTAGATTTGGTTGATCTGAGTGGGTGGGACATGGACACTTAAAAAAAAAAAACTTAATAGAGGATTCCAGTGTGTATTGGGGAATTATTGCTGGTTCTTGAAACCTGGTCCCAGGACCAGCAGGGTCAGCATCACCTGAGAAGTCAATAGAAATGTAGATTCTGGTCCTCCCCATAGACAAGCTGAACCAGAAACTCTGGGGGCAGTGGCCAGCCAGCTGTGGTTTCAGACACCCCAGTTCATTCTAATGGGCACAGCTGTGGACCACGATGCTGATGTGGATGGATAAGAGGCCTCATGGAAACAGAACATCATGAAGCCCAAGGAGATGTTGGAACAATACACAGAACCTTTGAGTGGAAACAATAATACTTTTGACACCAACATTCCCTGTTTACCTCAGATGGCGTCTCTCTGCTGTATCCTAATTGTCAGTAGAGACAATGGCTCCACACCTTCAACACATGAGGTCATGTGAGCCTTAGTGGGGTTAAATAACTGGTACAAGGTCAGGCAGCCAAGCGGTCTTGGAGCTGTGCTTCAAGTCCCGGCTTGTGTGATTACCTAAACTCTTTAACCTCTGCTGCACTTGCTCTGTCCGCCACTCTAAGCGCAGCTCCTGGGAGAGGGGTCCTGGTCTTTGTGATCTCTTCCTGGCCCCTGGTGCCCTGGCTTCCTGGCTTCTAGAGCTGCCCTGTCCAGTAGGGTAGCCACTGGAAATGTGACCAGGCCAAACTGAGATGTGCTGTAAGGATAAAATACACACTGGATTTAGACTTAGTATAAAATAAAGACCATTAATATTATATATATATATGTTTATATGTGTGTGTGTGTATACCTATATATGAAATGATAACATTTTGGACATGTTTGGCTAAAAATATGTTACCAGCTTGATCTGTTTCTTTTTACACTTTTGATGTTGCTGCTGGAATGTCACATATGTGGTTCACATTGTATGTCTACTGGGTGGCACCCTTCTAGACAGGAGCTGCTCAGAATAGGATTATTGGAGAATTACTCGACTATACCAGCCCATTTGAGTGAGTCCTTGAGAATCCGAGTCACGAGACTGCACATTGGTGCAGCTGAGGGAGACATTGGTGGGTGAGAAGGAGGGAGGGCAGTTATGGAGAGAGTGTGATATGGTCGTGGGAAGGGGAGGTGGTGGCTCAGACTTGGCCCTGCTGCCTTGCTAAGTGACCCAGGGAGTCACAAGGAGCCGGGCGATGAGAGATGGGGAGGGATGGAGCGATGGAGACCTGCTTCCCCCCTGCCTCTCACACGGACGGATGCCAGTTCCTGCAAGGTCACGGGCACCCAGGGACTCTCTTCCAACCCTCCCTCCCCCAGTTCACGGCTGTGCAGCCCCTAGGCTCCATGCTACATTGCGATGGTTCTAGCTTATCCTGCTGAAAGCGGTGAAGTCCTGATTTAGAAAGCAAGCTCCCTGGCAGTGTTAGGCAATTGGGTACCACACATGAATCCAACTTAATCAAATCTCCTATGAGGCCCTGTGACAAGAATCTCACCTGCCCCCTAACCAGCTGTATTTCTGGAAAATTTGTGTTAGCTGATATCCTTAAGAGCGGGAGTTTTCAGAAACTTCACAGATGGCTCTGAGATTTCATCAAACCCTGAGGAACCTTGGGGCTTTCTGTCAAATAAATATAAAAAAATATGTTTCTGCATGGCCAGGCAGCTTAGAAAAATGTTTGCCAGCCCTTCAACATGTCAGCAGCCATCGCCCTGCTTCCCAGTGTCTAAGGAACAATATGTCAGAGGTTTTCTGCCTCAGAGCTGGAGATGGAAGCCACTCAGGGATGGATGTTTGGTTTTTGTATATTTCTTTACTTCAATCTCATTTCTCCGTGTCAAGAGCACAGGCTTGTATCAAGTTGCCTGACTAACAGTTCTCTTTGGAGGCAGGGAGGCCTTAGTGGGATGTGAGCAGAGACCCTAGGACACAGAATGTCCAGTTTGAAGCATTTGGACAGTTGCTTGGGGGAGCCAGTGAGGGAAGGGGACCAAGATGGTAGACTGTCCCGCATCACATGCCAGCCTTGGGACAGGGCCCGTACTCTGATCATTGTTTCGAATCTCAGAGAGCCCGTAGGGTAAGTGCTATTATCTCTGTCCTACAAACCGGAGACCACAGTTTCCCATCCTTACATGACTCACCAGGACCACACATTGGCACAAAAGTCTGCTGAGCCCACAGCTGAGGTCACTGCAGGATGTGTGCTGGGCCCTGGGAAACGGGAGGAGAAGGTGAGTCCTGTTCTGAATGCCAGCCCCTGTGTCCGGCAGACAGCCCACCTGTGGGAGGAACCCACAGCAGATGCTGCAGGGCTGTGGGACCAGTGTGGACCAGACAGGGCAGGATAGGACACAGAGCAAATGTGTATTTTAGATCCTGAACTCCACAAACCAACACTCCTGGGGCCCGGTATGGCCCTCAGAGCCCCAGATGGATAAAAACAGCTAAGAATGCAGTAAACTTACATTTATCTTGGGATCTAAGAGCATGCTCTGTTCTACAAAATGAGTTTGAAAAGGACAGAAATCCCCAGATACCTCATGTGACTCTGGGCCAACAGTCCATGAGGATGACCAGGCTAAGATAACTCTGGCAATGCCTGCTTCAGCAAAATGCCACGTTGGGCTATTTCAGGCTGCTTCCTCTGTCTCAGTTCTCCCAGAAATCTTTCCAGCTCAGAGCAGGAAGGGCAGGGTTTGAGTATCAGAGGACAATTACTGTGCAGTCACTAGATGACAAGACCTAACTCTGACCCCCGCCCTGGCCCTGGCCCTAATCCTAGCTCTGGAGGAAGTGAAATGCTGCATAAATTAAGACCAGTGAGAGCTGATTATTCAGGCTTAGAGTGACTGGAGATGGAACTGCGGCACTTTTTCCCTTGCTAAATGAAGTTAATATATGTATTTTTTACTTGCTCTGTGGTTAATAGAGCAAACTACTTTTTCTATAACCTTTGCTCTCACTACTTCCAGTAACCACTCACCACTGAAAAATTTCTTAATGTGTTAACACATTAAAATACACCTCTACTAAACCCAGAGGGCAGACTGTGACAGCGCTGTTTTCCAGAAATGGCCACGGCCATATTTCTGGTTCCACAGGCTCTTCTAGAGCCTTTCCCCTCCCCATCAGCATGTCAGGGAGGGCCGCTCTGTTCCACAGCCAGGTGCCCCCCCACAGGGTCCACACAGGCCTCACACGCCCCTGCCCTGATCCAGACCCAGTCACTGAGCAGTCTTTGGAAATGCATTGGTCTGCTCTGGCTGCCGTAACCAAACCACAGGATGGGCGACTTACACATCACACAGTTACTGTCTCACTGTCCTGGAGGCAGAAGTCTGAGATCGTGGCATAGGCAGGCCACACTCCCCCTGAAGGCACTAGGGAAGAATCAGCTGCTGGTGGGCCTCTCTCTTAGCTTCTGATAAGTGCCTGGCTTGTGACAGTATCCCTCCAGGCTTTGAGTGACAATTTCCTGTGTGTGTGTGTGTCTGTCTGTCTCTAAATGTCCCCTTTTGTATAAGGACACCTGTCCTATTGGATTAGGACCTGCCCAGCTTCAGTATGGCCTCATCTTAATTATATCTGCAGTGGCCCTTTCTCCAAATAGAGTTATATTCAGAGGAGCTGGGGGTTAAGGCTTTGATGTGTGAATTTGGGGGGGGGATACAGTTCAACCCATAACAGAAGTGCTCCCCCTTCCTATTAGGAACTGTGGTCCCCACCTCAGCCCTGGAGACCCAGCCCCCCGACGTGGCCTCTACCTCATCCACTTCCCTGCACCTCTGCTCCATCCCCCTTCCCGCTGCATTTTTCAGTTTCCCCACAAGTTGAGTGTACCTGCCTGGGTCTGGAATCAGCTCAAGATCTCTCCAAAACTCTGCCTGCTGTGGACATTGGAAGGAATTGTCCCTCTGACTGGTCCTCAGACCATCACGCCCTCTGGGTTGCACCCACCGTTGAACCCTCTGCTCCCTAACTCTGGACCAGACCTGAAGGCCGAGTGCTGCTCTCAGCTGCCTGCACAGGGACCCCAGCCCAGCCGGGCAAAGCCAGGGCCAATCCTGCCCAGCTCGGTCTGCCAGGCTGGGAATAAGGCAGCCGAAGCCCCTGACAGATTCCGGGCCAGATGATGGATGTCTGGAGCCTCAGACTTTAAGGAAGCTAAATGGCTCTGGCACTCGGCAACCTTTTGCGTCTGTCCTGATACAAGCGCCGGGGAAGGCACTTGAAGAGCCTGAGGCCATCAGTAGTTTGAGCTGCTGCTCTTTACCAAGGGCTGGATGTCATTCCTGCCTTAACTCACTGACGCCTCTGGAAGATGCCGCAGTTGTCCACATCCCCCAGGAGGGAATTCAGGATGGGGAGGGTTGTCGTGGAGCCTGGGCTCAGCTACAAGTGAGCGCAGAGCCGGTATCTGGGCAGTACTCCCTCTGCTACACCTTGATCTTCCCTCAGCCCGAGCATCTGTCTGGGTCCTGCCCCAGCAAAGAGGCCTGGATAGGACTCTCCAGACGTTTCAGCCCTGCTCCCCTCACACCCACTGACGGCACCTCCCCTCGGGTAGGCTGTTTAGCCCAAGCGCCTGAGGAGGGGCACACAGGACACAGCTCACGGGGCAAGGCCCTGCTCCTGGGTCAGCCACCCACCCCTGGTGGTGCCACGCTGCCCTGCCTCCCTGCCTGGACCACTTCGGAGAACATCTCCTTTCCCCACATCTCGAGCGCTTTTCCACCGTCACAGAGACAGGAGCGACTCTGAGCACTTGGGATTGGATGCCTGTCAGCCTGCGGCAGAAATTCGTCTTCAGGTGGGGAGATGAGCACAGCTTGAAACCCTGAGTGGGAAGAGGGATTGAGAGAACCTTTCTTACCCTGACAAGGTGATGGGGAGGGAAGGGAGAAAGGGGCCCAGAGCCCCAGGTGGGGGGCTGCACGTCCCCCATCCCTGCCCTGCGGCACCTGCCTCCCTGTCTCGTGGGCAAGTGGAGGGAACTGAGGCAGCACCACCAGCTGGCAAAGCAGGGGTGCCGGGGATCTGCCAGGTGAGAGCTGAGGGTCCTGGGCTCATGCATTATCTCATGTCGTCCTCATCACGCCTCTAGGAAGCAGGTCTGTCACTATTCCAGTCCTAAGGATGAAGACACTGAATACCAGAGATGTTCAACTGAGGAAACAGGTGGAGAGATCGTAGGTACAACTAGGGAACAAAACCCATCTTCTTCAATGCAGTGACGTCCATGCTTGTGTGAAGCCCGAGAGGCTCTGGACCCGTGAGGACCACCTCTCCAGAGACCCAGTACTCCCTGCGCACAGGAGTTTCTCTTTTCCCTTGGATGCCGCCCCACGTAACCTCAAAGGAGTTTGAGGGGAGGCCACTGTGAGTGTACTTTGCTCTCAACATCCCATCAGCTGCCTTCGATCAGGAAATGACCTTCCCGTGAGGATTTTGTAAAGCAAACAGTCGTCACATTAGACAACAGAAGTAGGGAACTAAAACAGATAGCTAGTGGGAAGCAGTTGAATAGCACAGGGAGATCAGCTCGGTGCTTTGTGACCACCTAGAGGGGTGGGATAGGGAGGGTGGGAGGGAGGGAGACACAAGAGGGAGGAGATATGGGGACATGTGCATGCATATGGCTGATTCACTTTGTTATACATCAGAAATTAACACACCATTGTAAAGCAATTATACTCCAATAAAGATGTTTAAAAAAAAGAAGTAGGGAACTAGGCTGACCTTGCTCTCAAGGATCGGATAGGAGAGGACCAAGGGCAAAGGATAACAGAAAAATCTAACATATCTGAAACTCTGTACAAAGCTAACAAGATAAGATTTTCTAGAAGACTCCCGTTTAGTTAGTGTGGGATTCAGGGCATCAGGTGACTGCTGTGAACCTTGGCACGCAGAGCCCAGCCTTGTCCCAAAGCACGGGCTCCACTGTGTCTGAAATTGCCACCAATCAATCAGGAAGATATCCTTTCATTTGACCATCACAGATGTGGACAGAAACAAAATGCATCTATTCCTTTAAATCACATAAGGGAAGAGTGAGCATTCTGGGAACCCGGCTGCCAGTGGGGTTTGGTGTGGAGAACCTGGAGTTAGCTCACCAGCGCAGGGCAGCTGAAGGGCCTGGTGGTCAGACCACAGAGGAAGGCTGGCTGCCCTGCACACAGTTGGCAGAGGGTGGTCCCGGTGGCAAGTGCGTGGTGGGGTGCATGAGGTTGGGGCCACCGGCCTCGGCTCCGACATCGCTGAATCACTGCAGATATGTGTGTGGGGCATCCCCAAGTCCCAGAGCCTCTCTCTAGACCTTGACTCCCACTGCCCTGGTCTGATAAAGGGGCCCATCGCCTCCTTTTCCCTCCGTCCTCCTTGTCCAAGACTGCTGAGAACCCTAGTACTTCTCTTTATGTTTCCTTTTATTTTCCTTGTCATCCTGGGTCCCCGGCAGTTTATTTTCCTTTGTTAGAACCTTTTGATTTTTCAGAGAACACTAGCCAAATGTCTGGAGATGCTGTGAGCAGTGATTGCAGGGGAACAGCTCTTCTTCGAGCCCGTTAGCTACAGTTGCTAGGCTGGCTTCTACTGCCTGTCACACGCACGTGCGCACACACACACACACACACACACACGTGCACACAGAAACCCTGTGAAAGCCTGGGTAAACACTATTAACCCCAAATGAATGATGATAGTGAAATCAGCCCTAAGCTACAGGCTAATGGAATGATATATTCATTGTGCTGCGTAAGAACAAGGAAAAAGAGTGGGACCCGTGCCACATTTCATTAGCCAGTGGAGTTCTGCAGAAATGGCACTGGGTACCAAATGGCTTTTTGTTTCCTAGAAGCTGTCTGCTGCTTCAGCTGGTCAGGGCTCAGGTGGTACTGCTGGCTCTTCTGAGAGCTTGTACCCACAGATGCAAGGTTGTAGGACAGCTGTCTTGGATTCCTCCTTCTGGCAGCTTCCTACGTCTGCCCCTTGGCATTTGGAGGCTGTCAAAATGCTCATGGAGAGCAGAGGAAATTCATTTGGAAGTGGGCAAACTAGAGCCGGCACCGGGTGTCAGTAATGTCTGAATTCTCCCAATGGAGGTGGCATTCCGATGAGCACCACCCCAGCTCAAGGACAGTCACGGGCACTGTTTCCACCTCCGCAGTGTGGGAGGCACAGGCTGAACTTAAGATCTGTTGATATACTGATGCTTAAAACAATAGAGCAGTGTTTCAGTTGGGCACAGAAGGAAAAGCTTGCCTCACCTTCCCTGAATGAGCTTAGGGAACATTTTAGAAAATGTTGAGAACACAGGCTGAAGAGTCATCCAAATGCATACACCCTACAGGCAGGGTCTTCCATTAAAGAAAGATACATCACCCTTCTTTCATATTTTCCATTGACAACTGAAAACCTGGCCTGTTCAATGGCCTCTGTGACCCTTTCCTCATGACACCCTGTTGCCCCATACTCTATAGGAGTTGTAATCTGGAGATAAACAAGAGAATAACATTGAAAACTGCAATGAATTTTTCTCAGTGGGACATAAGTTCTGGAGGGCTGAAAAGATACATTTCAGCCTCCTTCTGCCTCAAAGTTCCTAGACCATGTAATCTGGGGGGTCAGTCTCTTTCCTGGGCCACACACTGATAATGACTTTCTGCTACATGGTTCCCATGGACGGCAGGGATGCACACAACACGTAAAATTCCACACACTCCTGTAACCTGGGGCATGTGGTGTAGGGGATCCCATTGGATTTGACCAATCAAATATTTCTGCAACACGTCATTCTCTGGTCCTCCCTTGACACCTGGTTTGAAGTTTCCTCCTTTGAGGTCCCTTCTTCAGAATGATGTGACTCCTCAGACTCCTAGGGAAACCTCGTTTGCCCAGCGTGGGCACCTGAGACCGTGGAGTGCTCTGGACCATGTTCCTGCTGCACAGATGCATCTCTCTGCTTGTGGGCATCCAGTGATGACCTCACTTCCTACTTAGATCACTCAGCCTATGGTTTGCTCTATGTCTCTGTCTCCTTTTTACACTGAGCATAACTCTGTTCTGTGCCTTGTACTCAAGGGTCCTAGTTCTAGCCCTTGAGATAATAGACATCAAACTAAGATTATTCTTTTTTCTGCATAAGAGATTGTTTTCCTCCTCAGTTCTTAGTCATTTAGAGGCCAAATAAAAATGATTCAGATAGAATTTGGATCAAAATCATCACTCCTCTTTACAGTCAGGTCATGGTGCCGCTTTAAGCCACAGGTTACAAATAATGTCAAGCCCACAGATTCCTGGGTGTGACTGAGATTAGCCATTTTCCTTCAGTTCCATATCTGGTTCTTGGAGCCCCCAGATTTCAAGGGTCAGGGAGACAGCAGCTATACTTCTCTTGGGCCTGAAACTAAGCCAGTAGCTTCTGAAGCCCCTGTGTGATTCAGTAATGCGCTCTTACAGAACACAGACCCTATGTCCTAATGGAAAATGACTGAATATTGAATACCTGAAACTCCATCCCAGGTTATGGTGCCTGAAGACAATGATCATATTGTCTCTGGAATCTGAGCACAATCCCTGCAAATCTTTCCCATGCAGCACAACTGTCTTCTTTCCCCGAAACGTGTCCCAGCCTGTCTACGTATCTCCAACATGTGGAATTGAACGCAAACAGAATGATAGTCCAGGTGGAGCCTGCTGAGTCTGGAAATGATGCTTAAGCCTTCTTTCACTGGCATATTATGGCCAGCAAACATACTAAATTAGAATATCATCACCTCGCAAGGCACTGAGCATTGGATCCAAGGATGCTCAGATATAAATCTAGGGGAGTTCACACCAGGGACTCCAATGTGGGACATGGCTGAGAGCCACGTAGAGATCAGCGAGCCCAGCACAGGTGACGCCAAGGAGGGGGTTGGGCATCCATATTTGTGAGTCAGCAAGCAGGGCTGGCACCTTATGCCCTGAGTCCGTGTTTGTCCACAGCCGCGGGTGTGAGTGTGCTATTATCTCCAGTTTACAAAGCAGGAAACGAAGTTCTGAGAGAATAGGGACTGTCCCAAAGTCACAGCCCAGATTCAAACTCTGCTGGGTGTTTCTTTGAAAGCCTGCGTGAACACTTAAAGTTCTTTGAGTTATTTTTGGTCGCTGGCCTGTGTTTATAGAATGCTTAACATCCTCAACATCGGGCTGCTGGAGACCACACGAGATCCCTCAGCGACTTTGCATCTTCAAATCCTATACGTTTCTGGAGCCATCTTCCCCTGAGCGTTTTTGGAAATCTAAATGAGATACTACTCTTCTAGAGTAAGGAGCCAAGGGTTTTTCCCCCAGCCATTAAGGATCCTTTGAGGGTCTGTGGTTTTCGCAGTTACTTTGAGTTTTCTACGGCATTTCCCACCTCCACTCTGCAACTTTGCTTCTGTGAGTGTGAAATTCCCTCCACTTGAATACAGCTAAAAAGCTGATTACAGTGCCTCTTTCACTTACTTCCAGACAAAAAGTCACTAACAGAAGGTATTGTAGAGAGAGATTTTGCTGAAGTTAGGGTGAAAATGGAGGTGGTTTGGGGATGTTGCATCATAAAAGCCCAAACTACACAACTTAACATTGGCACCATCATTCCTAGAGGTTGCCCAGCTATTCCTGTTGCCAAGAATTTCTCCCTAGCTGTATTTCTGCTCAAGCCCTATCACCAGAGATGAAGCCTCTTTCTCGTCACTTTTGAATGTACACACACACACACACACACACACTTCAGAAATAAAGATCCACAAGGAAAAAAATATAATGAAGTACAACTGTTACATATCAGAGTAGTACAAATGTGGATTTCCGTCATTCTATTAGCTTCTCTATGCTTTGTAATTCATCTCTAATGAATATTTATTGCTTTCATTACAAGGAAAAGGGAAAAAGGAAGCATTATTTTTAGTTTAAAAAGAAATCATGTAAAAGAGCTCTTGTTTCAGGGGACGTGAGGCAGGAATAATCTTTCTTACCTCACTGTTCATTGCTGGCTCTTCTGACCTCAAAGCCTTTGTATTTCAATCTTCTTTCTTTTAATGCTTGAGGAGAGGAATCTAGCAGGGGGTCTGATAAAAGAATTTGAAAAATGGGCTTTTCTATGTGAAGCCTTACTTACTTCTAGAACAGAATAATGCCCGTTCAGCTAGTAATTGCTCCAGACTTCAGGAAAGACAGGACTTCCCTGCTCCAGGAAACGAAGGGTTTTGCAATTGTAGAACCCATTTCAATTACCGATTAGTGTTTAGAACTGCTACTTCAATCCACTGCTAGGAGGATTTATATCCCCTGGATACATGCTCAGGAGAAAACGACTGCAAGGGCTGATCAGTTTCTGGCTTTAAGATCTGATGCACAAGTCCCACATTTTTGGGCTTTCAATGTGGATTCTGAGTGAAGCCAAAAGATTCCTGGGCCGGAAACCCGAGATTCAGAATGGCCTATAGCAGGCATCACAGGCTCCTTGGCAGCAAGTGGCCCGAGCCTTTCTTAGATGTTTCCTCTGAGCATTCGTGTCCTGTGTGTACCCTCTGCTTGGTTCGGTCTCTCTTTGCAAACCTATTCTTCCCTTTCATATTTGGAGTTTGTGTTTGGCCTCTTCACCTCTGGATGAGAGAAGTCACATCTGCAAACCAGAAAGATACCCACAGTGGCCGAGAGCCTGGAATTATCCAACTTTGGCTCATTTATCATGTAACTAGTGGGTTCCAACCACTCAGAGCCTCAATACCCGCATATTAACATAATGTTATGGTTATTATGAAGATAGTACAGAGCATTGCTTACACATGTAATAAAAAGCAGATGGTACTTAGTGTCACTCAATCAAGCTTCCCTCAAGGACTTTGATATGAAACTGAACTGTTGGATTTTCCTGCTTTGGACTAACTTTGATATACTGCTTTGCCTGGGGTGTTATTGCAGACACTCGCTTGAATTCTGTCTGCTGGCTTCTGCCTCAGCCTATGCAGCCTTTATAAGGGGGGAGATGGATAAACAGCCATTTATTATTCCTCATAAGTTGACTCTGAGATTTTGAGAACCCTCAAGGAAATCTCAAAACATAATGCACTAAGGTCTAGAAATAAACATTGTTTTCTCTTTTCTTTGCAAGATTAAATTTACGAAGAAATACCATTGATTTCTTTGTGTGTGGAAGTGGTAAAAATAATTTTAATTATTAAAAATGAAAAATACAACTGCCTAGAGCATCCAGCCAGTGAATTATCTCTCCCTAGGCAAAACCCCCTGGAAAGTCATATCCTGGTTAGAAGTTATCATGGTAAGAATATCATTATTTCTTAATGCATTGGCCTGGGCCAATTTTTGTCAGAAAATCATTATGAGAAAATATCTTCTTTATGAAATGAGGCTGGTTTTTATACAATGTGCTTTCTTGATTGCTCTTCTTAATCATGCTAAGAAAGTCTTCAAACACTTTCATTTTCAAATATGAATTGCGATATGTGGATTGTATGCAGTATTTATTTTTAATTTTAACCTCTTTTCTCTGGTAGCAGAAGCATTTTTAAAGTTTGTTCAACCAAAGTGGTTTAAAAGTGGATATTAAAACACTAATTTGATAAGATATATGCACCCCACTGTTTATAGCAGCATTATTTATAGCAGTCAAGATATGGAAACAACCTAAGTGTCCATCAATAGATGAATGAATAAAGAAGAAGTGGTATATATATACAGTGGAATACTACTCTGACATAAAAAAGTGAAATCTTGCCATTCGTGACAACACGGATGGACTTTGAGGATATTACTAAGTGAAATGTCAGAGAAAGACAAATACCATATGATTTCACTTATATGTGAAATGTAAACAAAACAAAACAAAGAAATGGACAAAACAAAACAGAAACGTATTCATAAATAGAACAAATTGGTGGTTGCCAGAAGCAGGGGGTATGAAGTGGGAGTAATGGGTGAAGGGGGTCAAAATGTACAAACTTCCAAAAAGAAAAAAATGTATAAACTTCCAATTATAAAATAAATAAATCATTGGGATATAATACACAGCATGGTGACTATAGTTAATAACACCATATTGCTTATTTGAAAATCGCTAACAGGATAGATCTTAAAAGTCCTCATCACCAGAAAAAAAATTTTTTCTGACTATTATGTAAGGTGATGGATGTTAACTTGACTTATTACGGTAAGCCCTTTGTAGTATATAAAAGTGTTGAATCTATATGCTGTATATCTGAAACTGATATAATGTTATGTATCAATTTTACCTCAATAAAAAATATAGAAATGTATTGATTCAGACAGTTTCAAATGACTCAGTTTGATTTCATTCAGAGAAAGAGTAACAGATTGTTGAATATAAGATGAGGAAAGACTCTTAAATGTCTTTTAGAGTCATCTTCCCACTCCCTGTCTTAAGTCAACACACACGCTGTGTTTACAGGTGGGGGCCTGAGAACACTGGGGCCTGAGGGATGCAGACACCTTCCAAAGTCATCTAACTCTCCACCTGCCCTACTGCTGACCCAGGTGTGTCATCACTGCTGGTCCGTGTTGTCCCTAGGTCTCCACCTGACTTGGTCTCCTCCATTTATTTCACAGGGTTTTGGTTTAAACTTGAGGATACTTTTTTGCAGACCTTCGTAACAAAGGATCAGTGTGAGGGTCATAGGATTCATAAATAATCTGTTTGTCAAAAACGATATTTCCTATATGTGATAGGAAAATTAAAATAAAGGTTTCATTGATTTTTTTCTGGGTGCCCCCAAACATTGCTCAGAACCACTGATGCCTCTTGGGTCCTGTTGCCTCAAAGATGATTTCCTGCCAAGATGCTGTTGCAGGTGGGGTCCCAAGCGGCTCAGGAAATATTTTCAGAGAGACGCACCTGATCTAAGCTGCTGTTTGGGCATTGGGGTTATCACCTCTGAAGAGTGAAGAACTTGGGAGAATGTCAGGAAACTGCATGCCATTTTCAAAGTCACAGCCAGAGGATGTGACACGTGAATCTTTTGCTCATTTATCCTCTTCTTCATTCAACAGTGATTGATTGCTGACTACTTGTCAGCTACTGGGCTAAGGACTGGGAATTTAGTCAACAAGATAAACATAAGCCAATTTTTTTCCCCACATTGGTCTTAGGCAGAGCTGTGTAGGCTGGTGGGTATAACAGACAATTAGCCAGTAATTAGTAGTTTGTTAAGTAGGATCAATGGGAAATTCAATGTCCATTGGAAATATTAGAAAGGGGTACCTAACCTGAGAGTAGGATACGGTCACACTAAAGTCTGAAGGATGAGTGGGGATTTGGAAGGGGAAGCGTGGGAGGAAGGGTATGACAGGGGCAGGGAGTCTGCCTTTGAAACAGCCCTGCAACAGCAACTCAAGGAATCCCAAACTCCGGTGTGGCTGGAGTGTCAGAGCTAAAGAAAGAGTGGCTCATGATAAGTTGACGGTTGAATTGGATCACCATCCCAGCCTTTTATGATACAAGTTAGTACTTGCCTCTTGCTGGTACTCTGTGGACACTTCCAAAGTCATTTGAACTCTTATTGGGAAGGCAAACTTGACATCCATAAAACAGACCAGCACAAGGAAAATGATATAAAGTGACAAAAAAGTACACGAGAAACAAAACAAGTTCTAATAAGATGTCAGCATGTAGAGGGAGAGAAAGCAGAGTGGCTCATCATAATTGGGGGGTGATTTCATGGATTACGCTTGGCTGTAAATGTCAGGAAAATACCACAAAATGTGGATTATTTTCCCCATCGAGTGAGAATTCTGTGAGAGGAGGGAGTTACTGCTGATATTAGCCCAGCCTCTCATGGCATCAGGGGGTGATCTGTGACCTTGCTATTCTTCAGCATTTCCTTAGATCTTGGCATGCAGCCCGGAGGACAGCTACATTCAGGAATCGGCAGAGGCACTTTTTAAATTTCTCCCTCCCACCTTCCCTATCCCACCCTTCTAAGTGGTCACAAAGCACCGAGCTGATCTCCTTGTGCTATGCAGCTGCTTCCCACTAGCTATCTATTTTACATTTCGTAGTGTATATATGTCCATGCCAGTCTCTCACTTCGTCCCAGGTTACCTTTCCCCTTCCCTGTGTTCTCAAGTCCGTTCTCTAGTAGGTCTGCGTCTTTATTCCTGTCCTCCCCCTAAGTTCTTCAAAACCATTTTTTTTAATATTCCATACGCATGTGTTAGCATACGGTATTTGTTTTTCTCTTTCTGACTGACTTCACTCTGTATGACAGACTCTAGGTCCACCCACCTCACTACAAATACTTCAATTTCGTTTCTTTTTCATGGCTGAGTAATATTCCATTGTATATATGTGCCACATCTTCTTTATCCATTCATCTGTCAATGGACACTTAGGTTGCTTCCATGTCCTGCCTATTGTAAGTAGTGCTGTGGTGAACATTGGGGTACATGTCTATTTTTTTTTAACATCTTTATTGGAGTATAATTGCTTTACAATGGTGTGTTAGTTTCTGCTTCATAACAAAGTGAATCAGTTATGCATATACATATATCCCCATATCTCTTCCCTCTGTGTCTCCCTCTCTCACACCCTCCCTATCCCACCTTTCTAGGTGGTCACAAACCACCGAGCTGATCTCCTTGTGCTATGCGGCTGCTTCCCACTAGCTATCTATTTTACATTTGGTAGTGTATATATGTCCATGCCACTCTCTTACTTTGTCCCAGCTTACGCTTCCCCCTCCCCGTATCCTCAAGTCCATTCTCTAGTAGGTCTGCATCTTTATTCCCGTCTCTATTTGAATTATGATTTTCTCAGGGTACATACCCAGTAGTAGGATTGCTGAGAGGCACTTTTGACAGCACAGCCTGAAGAACTGTGTCACCATGGGTCTCCAGTGTTAGAATTACTTGGGGTACTTGTTAAAAATGCAAATACCTAAGCCCTAGGAAAATCCTACTGAATTAAAGGGAACAAGGCCCTGGAATCTATATGTTCAAAGGCTCCCCAATACTTCTTAGGTCCACACAATTTTGGGAAATATTGATAGGGGTTTTAGTGTGCATGTGCTTATATATTTCCAGGGTGAGGAATAAAATAGGCTGTAATAGCACCAGTTTTGGGGGTGACCAAGGGGCATTTCAGAGGTGATGTAGTGAGGAAAGCTGTCTTGTCTGAGGCATTGACACTCAGCATGTGTTCTGGGGACGGGGTGCCTGCAGGGATCTATTTGTTACCAGTATGCAATGTGAAAGGAACTTGTACTAAAATATAAATCAGTTACTTCACTAAAAACACACCTTAATACAGCTGGCTTTTTCTTTAACTTACAGCAAAACTTTGTCAATGAAGGAAGCAGTATGTTTTTGTTTTGTTTTTTCCTTTTTTTTTTTAATTGAGGTAACATTGGTTTATAACATTATATATGTTTCACGGGTACAACATTATATTTTGACTTCTGAATATACTCCAGTGTCCTCAGCACCAAAATCTAGGGTCCATCCCTCACCATTCAATTGACCCTCTTTATCCATTTCACCCTCACCCCTGCCTCTTTCCCTTGGTTGACCACTTTGTTTTTTGTTTGGTTTTGTTTGTTCATTTATTTTGAGGGTTGTTATTCCCATATGAGTGAAATCATACTGTAGTTTTTTCTCCACCTGACGTATTTCACTTAGTATAATACCCTCAAGGTCCATCGATGCTATTGCAAGTGGCAAGCTTTCATTCTTTTCTGTAGCTGAGTAGTATTCCATTGTATGTATATGTATGTGTATACACCACATCTTTTTCCTTTCACCCATTGACGGACACTTATGTGGTTTCCATGTCTTGGTTGTTGTAAATAATTCTGCAATGAACATCAGGGTGCATACTTCTTTCTGAATTAATGTTTTCATTTTCTTTGGACACATACCCTGAAGTGGAATTGCTGGATCATATGATAGTTCTATTTTTATTTTTTGGAGGAAACTCCATACCGTTTTCCATGGTGTCTGCACCAAATTTACATTCCCACCAACAGTGCACTAGGTTTCCCTTTTATCCACATCCTTGCCAACATTTATTTCTTGCCTTTTCAATAACAGCCATTTAAAACAGTGTGAGGTGATAAGTCATTGTAATTTTGAGTTGCATTTCCCTGGTGATTAGTGATGTTGAACATTTTTTCATGTTGCTGTTGGCCACCAGTATGTATTCTTTGGAAAATGCCTATTCAGCTCCTCTGCCAGATTTTTAATTAGGTTGTTTGCTTTTTGTTGTTGAGTTGTATGAGTTTTTTGTATATTTTGGATATTGACCCCTTATCAGATATATGATTTGCAAATATCTTCTTCCATTCGGTTGGTTGTCTTTCTGTCTGGTTGATGGTTTTCTTCGCTGTGCAGAAGCCTTTTAGTTTGATGTAGTCCCATTGGTTTATTTTTGCTTTTGCTTCCCTTGCCTGAGGAGACAGATCCAGAATGATGTTGCTAAGATCGGGGTCAATGTACAAGTTCTTTATGGCATTGCAGATGGCCCTGCAATAGACACATGACCTTTTCAAAGACTTAACGAATGTAAATACTTCTGAAAAATGGCTCAAAACTATGAAAAGAGATTCCACAATCAAAATGAGCAAATGCTTACCTGCCTATAAAATATAACAATGGCTCACCTTGTTAACTGGAACTCAACTCTTATCACTCTGTATCACCTATGAGCTTGCTACGTGTTAGGTGAGGTGTCCAGAGTCAGAATGTCTCCAAGGGGCTTACGATGGCCCCGTGCACAGTTCTCTTTCTCATTCAATAATGGAAGCCTCGGGGTGGGCAGCTACTTTGCTCTGACTGGCCACCTGGGAGAAGCTCTTGTTTTGCAATAAATAATGTGTCAAACATTAAGCTTTTATTCTTAGGGCTTGTGTCCGTGCTTCTCAGGGAAGGAGACATTCTGGAGAGGGGAAAGTTGTTTCAGATCTTAAAGAGCTGGTGATCGCAGTGGCTAAGAGGCCCTTTGGAAAGGAGCTGAGTAGCTACTGTCCGTGTGGATGTGCAAAATTCCATAGAGCAAGGGGAGGAAGGTGGGGAAAAGCAAAACCAGCATCATTATAGACCACAGCTCTGAGATTTGGTAGGTCTTATTGCCAGGGGATCCATGGCACACTGATGATTCTAGGCATAGCTACTGAGTATTGAGATTCTTTTTTTAACTTTCAGGCATTTTCCATGCAATATCTTATTTTATCCTTGCAGCAACCTGGTGATCATGTATTTGTGCTTCATATTAACTCCATTTTATTGATAAGGGAGCTGTGACTCAGAAATTAAGAAACTTGTCCAAATTCACATGGAGGAGAGAAGAAATTGGAACCTAGGAACCTAGATCTGCCTCCCTGGGGGAGACTTGCTTTTAGCCAGTTTTCAGTTCTAAAGAGCAGTTAGGGCATTGACCTGATGGTGCCACAGACACTTGTGAATATTTGCCTGCAGCATGGGGGAAGAATTTGTCCAGGACGGGCTGTGACCTCCCTTAAAGATCGGACATTGGGAGTTCTTATGTGTCACATTTACAGATGTTTTATGCCATCCTGTTGAAAGTTTTACCTATATTTACAGGTTCACAGACTTTTGCATGTGAAATTTTACAAGCAGACAAGTTATAAAAAACACTTTTCAAATATTAAGTTTCTGATTGAACTTGTATCTCCTTCATTGGATTTTTTTAAGTGGGGATGAAGAGAGAATTTCAAATGTCATATACCCAGAGACAGCCATCTAGATTCAGGTGAAGAAAGGCACAGAAACATAATCAGACATTTATTAGTTATTGTCTCCAAGTAAAGAATTTACTTTGAAAGCTGTTGTTACAACCTGACAGATGTTCCTATCTTCCAAGCTATTAATCTCAAAACATTAATAATTGGTATCAATCTCTAGACTTGCAGACTATCATGCAGAAATGTAAGTTCACATCTTAATAACATGAGGCTTGAAATTATGTCAGAAAATGCACATTGTTTTTGTAAGGATTTTCCCTCCCAGGAAGTTGGAACTTATAAAATAATAAGATTTAAGCTCACCTCTTACAGATGTTATGTAGTGACAAAGAGTGAGTTTCAAAGATAGTGGGGCCTTCCACATCAATATTATTTAAAAGTTAAATTTAGAAGCCTGACAAAATGCAGCACTTCTCTTAGGTGTTGTGTAGATTTCCATTCATTGTCATGAAATGATAATATCCAAAATATAAAATGGTTTGTCTGGTGTACATGGATGGACACACATAAATGTCCTTGGGTGTGCGGACTGTATGTAACTTTCCATTTGCATGATACATTAAAATATATTGTATATTTGTGTGGTACGTTAAAGATACTTTTACACATTTCACATACATTATTTCATAGTTTCCAAAGCTTAGTCAACTGAGAATTAGAGAGAATACCTGTTCAAGCACCTCCATCTGGTGCCTAATAAGTTAGGCGTTGAGCCTGAGGTGGGCCTAGAACTCCTATGTGAGGGCCTCACTCCACAGCCACACTGGTGGCCCCCATGTAAACGCTCCCCTGCATTATACAGCACTGAGTCTCCGTGCCCCGGGTCCATTGTGAGGCACTGTTACCCTCCTGTAAATTGGCAAGCTTAATCACAGACTTGTAAAACAAACTTATTGTTAACAAAGGGAGAAGGTGGAGGGGGAGGGATAAATTAGGAATGTGGGAGTAACATACACACGCCACTATATGTAAAGTGTATAAACAACGCGGACCTCCTGTATAGCACAGGGAACTATACTCAATATTTTGTAATAACCTATATGGGAAACACAACATTGTAAATCAACTATACTTCAATTAAAAAAGAAATTAACAAAATTAATTTTAAAAAATAAAAATGCTTTGCTGAAAAAGAATGTTGGCAAGCACAGCCTAGGAGAATGCATCTCCTAGCTAGTGTTGTATATTGATGTTAAAAGAACTCGAATTTTAGGATGAAAATGGGTCGAAAACTTTGAACAAATACAAGAAACTACCAGAAAACATGTGATAGGTGAGGATTAAGATGGGGAAAAAGAAAGAAAAAGGCTCTGTGACAACTCATGGGGCAAGGGAAAGGTTTTACACCTGCTTAAGGCTAGAAAAGGCATTAAAAGAGAGAATTCATACTTTGTTAAGAGACCAAATGGCTGCAGTGTATTTACTTACAGAGAGCACTTTCTGAGCAAGAGAGGCAGATTATGGTGCAGAGGCAGAGGGGCCCAGAACCTGGGGACAAACAGCTCCTGCCACGAGGGCCGGAAGGCTTAAATACGGCACAGAGAACAGATTTTCACTGATGTGGAAACAGGCTCCCTGTTCTAACTGATCTGTCCCGAAAAACATCTGATTTTATGGACCACTGTTCTTTTACAAAAGGACCATTTGCAGGTCGGATAGAGCTGAGCAAAAGTTATAAATTTTGGCAACGCTGAAGTTATTGTCTACTTGGAAGACCCAATAATACCTGGTATTACTAGAATCCCTCTGATGACAAGCTTGAATATACTCTATGAAGAAAAATGTTTTCTTGAACATGCCATGATGAAAGACCACAGGCATTCAAGGTGATTTTGATTCATGCTCTCTTTTACCATTTCGCTTAAGAGGAGCCTTTACGCATCCACAGTTTATGTTCCTGTTCGAGGGAAACACATTTCATAAAAAATGTAACTACAGAGTATCAGTAGGAAAATCCTACCCTGACACTGAAATTCTCTTTCAGAAAAAGGGATTTACAAGAAATATTGTTGAGTTATGTGTGGGAAGGCAATTCTTGATCCATTTCCAGGGTGAGATGGTGCTCGGAAGCCCAAAGATTTAGGAACCAGAGCAAAACACCATTTCCTCTCACAGTTATTCAAACGTGCACCTGCAATTCTGTTTGGATTCAAATGTGTTCCCGAGAACAAGGCCACAGCTTACACTGGTTTTCTCAGGAACTGACTGTCCATTACTCCTTGAAAATCAGACTTCAGGGTCAGATCGCACAGCTGGACCCTGTACACCAGGCTCGCGCATAGCCTTCCGGGGCACTTGCCCTTGCCTGTAAACTGTTAGGGAAAAAGAGGAATGGTTTTCCTAATGTCAAACAAATACAACAGAGAATGCTTGCAGGAAATTGAACTCTAGCTGGTGGTAATTTATGAAAGAAGCATAGTGATAATTCATTTCTTCTCTGTATATTTCAGTAATGACATTTTAAGGTCATTTAAGTAGCAGGCAGAAAACACAGCCATCCAAGTGCAATCTGGGCACCCGAGGCCTGATGGAGGCCAGGTTGGGGAGGCAGTGGAGGCCAGAAGCCAAGGTATTGACAGGGTCTCGGTCCCCATGATCTCTGGGAAAATGATCACCAGTACAGTCGAGCGAAGCAGAGGCTGCGTTTCTAATTAAAGAAAGTTTTATATTCTTTTTCCAAAGGGAATAGTTTGAGTGGGATCAAAGGCACCTTAGGCTCTAGGGCGTGTGCTGAGTTCAGGGCACACAGGGAAGCGTGGAGAGGGCTCTTTCTCAGGGGCTAGGACCCTCACAAAGGCTCTCCCAGGAGGACACAGTCCTGGCGGGGGCTCCAGAGAGGTGGGGCTGCTAACTGCCTAAGTGGTCCCGATGGGCCGGGCTCCAGGCAAGGCACACAGCTTAATCCTCAGAAGACGCTGTGAGGCGGGCACCAGGCTGACCCCATTTTATACACAAGGAAACTGAGGCACAGAGGAGGTAAGGTATCAGCAGAGCCAGTATGGAGCCAGGCTTGGATGCTAGAGTCTGTGTCCTTAATCCCTGCACCCCCGCCCCGTCACTCCCCAGCATCCGGAAGAGTGAGAGGAGGTCCCCAGTGTCCCGGGAAGGGAGAGGAGGTGCCTGGGTGGAGGGTGGCCCCCGAGGTTGGGCCTGTCTGCCCGACCCTGCAGGCCTGTCCCTCCCCTGCCCAGGTTTTTAGTGTCACTTGCTCAAACGGCCCACCTGAAGCCCTTGGGGCAGTAACTGCTGCTGGTGGCCCAGAGCTGTCACATCTGCCTACAGTCCAGTTGGCCCATGAGCAGCTCTGGGTCCCCAATCTGTTCCATGCTTTGCATGGAACATTTGAGTTTGTCCTTCCCAGGACTCCGTGGGGAGTGAAAAGGCAGCCCTCAGTTTTTTCCCTGTTCTCCACTGATTGCCACACTCTTGAAATATGTTCTTGGGTGCCTTCTGCCATCAGAGAGTGAGCTAGGAGCGAGTATACAAATGTAAACAAGACAGTTTTACTCCTACAGGGCAGGGAAAAAGCATAGCGAACCAATGGCTTCAAGGAAGTGCTCTGGGTCTCTGGACACCTCACTTATCTTACTGATCTTCAATTCCTCACATCTTAAATGGGTATGAAAATAGATCTGTAGGTTTATTTTAAGGATTAGTTTCTTCATGTATTTAGCATCTCTGGGGGAGGGATAATTAGGAGTTTGGAGTTAACAGACACACACTATCATATATAAAATAAACAGCACAGGAAACTATATTCAATACCTTGAAATAACCCATAATGGAAAAGAATTTGGAAAATTATATCTATCTATCTATATATCTGAATCACTTTGCTGTACACCTGGAACTAACAGAACATTGTAAATCAGCTATACTCCAATCAAAATCAATAAACAAATAGGTAGGTAGGTAGGTAGGTAGGTAAAGTCTCATGCGATACTGGTGTGTAACAATTTTTTAAAGTGACGAACAGCACCTTTCAAACCACAGAAATAATAAGTGAGGGTCGGAGTCACTGTGATAGAGTAACCAGCAATGCCCCTTTGCTGGGGAAGGGAAGTCGGAATCTCTTCCCTACACAGAGCTTGCTATTTGAATGCAATCTGGCTCTGCCAGCTTTTCCTGGGCTGTGGGATTACATTGTTATACTTCACTATCATTGCTGGTATGGTTCTGCCCCTGGCTGCATCCTGCTGGAGTAGCAATGGATTTCATGAGAATGATGATAATGTAGAAAAGACAAGTGTGGCTTACATTACAACCTCTGAGAAGGAAACAGCAAAGAAGGATGTCAGAAGGATGCCATCTGATAAGAGATATCTCGGAATATACAGCCCAGGAAAACTTTGATCTTTTTTTTAAATCCCCCCACCTCTTATTTTCTCTCTGATACTTGCAGAGTGCAGCAGCAGTAAGGAGGTCTGTGTCCATGTCGCTTATCTCGGGCTTCTGGAGTGGATCTCAATTAGGGTGATCGTGTTGGGTTGCAAGGGCTGCTGTAACAAAGTACCACACACTGGGTGGATTAAGCAACAAAAATGTATTGTCTCACAGTCTGGAGGCCAGAAGTTCGAGATCAAGCCATCGTCAGGGTGGGTTCCTTCTGCAACTGCGAGAGAGGCTCTGGTCCAGGCCCCTCTCCTTGTTTCTAGTAATTCCTTGGCTCGTGGCAACATCACTCTTCTCCTCACCTGTGTTCTCCCTGTGCCTGACTGCCTCCCAAGGTCCCCTTTGCATAAGGACACCTGTCACATTGGGTTGGGGACCCACCAGACCCCAAGATGACCTCATCTTAGCTACTTACCTCTGCAGCAAACACATCTTCAAGTGAGTTCACATTCTTGGGGACGGGGGGTTTGGGCTTTGTCATGCGAATTTGCAGGGACACAATTCACCCGTAACTCTGACTTATTTATCCCATTTGGCCTGAGACTCTCCCAGTTTTGCACCAGAAGTCCTGCACCCTGGGCAACTCCTCAGGGGGTAGAAAGAGTTGTGTGGTTCTGAGGGCTGAAGACAGAGACAGAGAGAGCCTCCGTGTCCCAGAACCATTCCCGGAGGAATCAGGGGCAAGAAGAAGTTGCATGCGCTTGAACAATCTGTCAAGCAATGCTGTCTGGTGATGTCCTTAAGGGCCCTGGGATGATCTGGGGTTGGGGAGTGTAAAGATATTCTCACGTGTCTGGACAGTTCCCGTGTTTTAATATTTACTCTCTGTGTTGTGAATACACGCTAACAATCATGCTAATGGATTCTAGCCTAAAAACATCTTGGTGGACAGCTGATTTCCTAGGCAGCAATGGTCGTCTGTTCTGATTTTGCCTCCAGAGAAGTTCAGTTTGCAGCTGAACTTCAGTTCACCTGGCCAGCTCTTTACACAGACTTTCTCCAAGTCCACACCGACCCAGGACAAAGAAACCCACGGTCCTTATTTTTAAGAGAGGAAGTCGTGGCACAGAGCAGCTGTGTCTTGCTCAGAATTCTAACTCAAGGACCTGCGCTGTTGGCTTAGTGTGCTAGGGCTGCTGAAACAAAGTACCACACACTGGGTGGCTTAACCAACAGAAATTTATGCTCTCACAGTTCCAGAGGTTGGAAATCTGAGATCAAGGTGTCAGCAGGGATGGTTCCTTCTGAGGTCTCTGAAAATCTGTTCCAGGCCTCTTTCCTAGCTTCTGGTGGTTTGCTGGCAATCTTTGCATCCCGTGGCTTGTAGAAGCATCATCCTGATCTCTGCTTTCATCTTTACATGGTGATCTCCCTGTGTTTGTGGCTGTCTCCAATTTTTCCCTCTTCTAAGGTCACCCGTCATATTGGTTTAGGGACCCACCCTCCTCCAGGATGACCTCATCTTAACGAATTACATCTCGATTCACCCATAACAACTGTTTCCACTGGAGTTCAATTGTATTAAGACCACCAGAATCTCACAGAGGGATAGCACCCCCTCCCACAATGTGCTGGCCTAAACCAAACTCTGAGGTGCCCATGAATTGACTGGGATGTTCTTAAAATGTAGATCCTAACACAATGATTCTGGGGTGGGGTGGAGAGTCTGCATTTCTCTTTTTTCGTAAATTTTATTTTATTGAAGTATTGTTGGTTTCTAATGTGTTAATTTCCGCTGCACAGCAAAGTGATTCAGTTATACATATATACACATTCTTTTTTTTATATTCTTTTCCATTACGGTTTATCACAGGATATTGAATATAGTTTCCTGTGCTATACAGTAGGACCTTGGTGTTTATCCATCTTATATATAATAGTTTGCATTTGCTAACCCCAAACTCCCACTCCATTCTTCCCCTACCACCCCTCCCCTCTGGCAACCACAAGTGTGTTCCCTATGTCTGTGAGTCTGTTTCTGTTTTGTAGATAAGTTCATTTGTGTCATATTTTAGATTCCACATATAAGTGATATCATATGGTATTTGTCTTTCTCTTTCTGACTTACTTCATTTAGTATGATAATCTCTAGGTCCATCCATGTTGCTGCAAATGGCATTATTTCATTCTTTTTATGGCCGAGTAATATTCCATTGTATATATGTACCACGTCTTCTTTATCCATTCCTCTGTCGATGGACATTTAGGCTGCTTCCAGGTCTTGGCTTTTGTAAATAGTGCTGCTATGAATATTGGGATGCATGCATCGTTTTTGAATTGTAGTTTTCTCCAAATATATGCCAAGGAATGGGATTGCTGGATCATATGGTAATTATATATTTTTTTGTTTTTTAAGGAACCTCCATACTGTTTTCCATAGTGACCGCACCAACTTACATTCCCACCAACAGTGTAGGAGGGTTCCCTTTTCCCTACATTTGTTATTTGGAGACTTAATGATGGCCAATCTGACGGGTGTGAGGTGATACCTTATTGTCGTTTTGATTTGCATTTCTCTAATAATATGTGATGTTGAGCATCTTTTCATGTGCCTGTTGGCCATCTGTGTGTCTCCTTTGGAGAAATGTCCATTTAGGTCTTCTGCCGATTTTTTTGATTGGATTGCTTGTGTTTTGTTATTGAGTTGTACGAGCCATTTGTATATTTTGGAAATTAAGCTCTCGTCGGCCGCATGATTTGCAAATATTTTCTCCCATTCTGTAGGTTGTCTTTTCATTTTGTTTGAGAGTCTGCATTTCTGACGAGCTTTAGGGCAATGCCCACGTTGCTGGTCCAGGGACCCACTCTGGGTAGCTAGGGCCTACAGTCTCTGGAGGACATCTACAGGATTTGCAAAAGATACTCAGATTAGAGGGTAATGATAGAACTGAATCCACAACAGCAATCCAAATGCCAGTGCAGACGTGTGTGCTTCCCTCAGCACTCAGGTAATGAGAGAGCAGCACAAGCTGGTCTGTGTGCAACCAAAACAGGTACACAGCTGCAGGTACATATGCTAATGATCATTAGGAAGCCGGTTTCCTGACCTGATTTCTCTGTCCATCTCACACAGCATCATTAGTCAGACAGACTGCGTTAGGCTGCTTCCTCTAATTAGCACAGCCTGATGAGCTGTAGATGGAATTTTCGGAGCTTGGGAGAACTTTGGGTTGATGGAGCACAGCCTCCTGACTCTCAGGCAAGGAACCGTGTTCCAGGAAACCTTCCCTAAGGTTGCGCCTGATGCTCTGATGTCAGTAACAAGTGCTGCCCTAGTGGATGGGGCAAGACCCTCATCCCGTCCTAATAGGATGACTCCCGGTTTGATCTTGAGCTCATGGAAAAGGAGACTGAAGGTTAATAAAGGGGAACTCCAGGTGGTGAGCAGGGCTGAGGGGACAGAGTGACTGGGGTGATGGCAACTGGTCCATGGGGGCCCTGACCTCCTTCTCCATGACCTTCTTCTGTTGATAGTACCTGCAGGTCACCCGGGAAAATGCTCTTACATTAAGTGGGAACACCATGTTACATGGAATAGCAGAAAGTTAGGGTGGGAACCAGGCACAGCAGTTATTAACTACTGGGTACAAAGGATGGAGAAAACCTCCCTTGCATCAGGAAACTACCCAGCTGCACATCTGAGCTAAGAGTGTCCCCCTGTTTGCCTGGGGAGAACAGGTTGAACAAAGGCTCAAGGTCTCTGTGCCTCCCCTTGGTACAGTTGGAGATTAGAATTAAATGGCTGTGTTTTTCTACCATCCAATGCTATTTTTCCTAAGATAAAACATGGAGGAAGCTGTAGGGCACAAGCTCCATGTGGATGGTGGGTCCTTGGGCTTGAGATCCCCAGAGTGGTAAGTGAAGCTGCTTACAGGATGAGGCTCTGCCTCTGACCTGCACGTCCGTGGCCTCCATCACCATCTTCTCTTCTCCACTTAAGTTCAAGACATGTGTCAGTGAATTTCATCCCAGTTTGGCAAACTGCAAGTTAACAGATATCACATGCTGAAAATGATAGAACACAAAATTTGAAGGCAGACAGTACAGAACCTTAAACTCCTATGTCACTCTCTCCTTGTGCACCCTAGGACAAACTCCTAACTTCTCCAAGGCTTTTGGCCTGTTTGTAAACAAGGACTGACATTATTTTCTTTGCAAACTTCATGAGAGGGTGAAGACAATGATTTAAGCACACATCAGAGAGTGGCACACTTAGTTGCTGTGTGATGACCATTGAACATTCTAGGGCAACTTAGCAAAAGTCTTAATTATGGGCTCTTAAAAATGGCATCTGGCTACTTTTAGGTGCAATTGCTGTTCTGGGAGACCTCTGCCCTGGATGGCGCCGAGGCTTTCTTTACTGACTAGTTGGAACAGGATGACATGAGCACATCTGTGGTACCAACACTTCCAAAGCTGCTCAGTCCAGCATTCCGCCTATTTTATCCCTGACGTGGTTTAGCATTCTTTCTACAAGATGACACTAAAGTGGTGGTTCTCACGCAGGGTGGCTTTGCCCCCTCCCACCAGGAGACGCTTAGCAATGTGTGGGGACATTTTAGTTGTCAAGTCAGGGGTGACACTACTGGCATCAGGTGGGTATGAACCAGAGGTTGCTAACTGTCCCGCAATGAAGACGACAGACCCCATAACTAAGAATTATTGGGCTCAAGCTGTGAATGGTGTCGTGGTTGAGAAACCCTGCATTGAAGTAAATCAGCCAGATGCCATCAGAATTATCCCAATTACCGTCGATTTGTTGGTTACACATTAATAAGTCATATGGATTTTTATTCCTATGAGCCTTATCTATTTAAATGTGTACAGCAGTAAAAATCTCCACTCTGCTTTAGTTTGAGCTATGTGTGACACGACCACTGCCTGTGTGTCACGTCTCATGCCCTTCACAAGTAAGAATATAGGCAAAACGTGCCTCTATCTTACGTAGAAAAGAGCTGCAAACAATCGCGCACTGAAGGATGTGGGTTTTTTTGCATCTGGTTACGTTTGAGGCAAACGGAACCAGAATCTTGACATTTTCAGACCTTTAAGAACAAACCTGCAAATGGCACTTAGCCTGTATTCTCCTCGTTTGAATCTATATCAGATAAAAACAAAACCACAGTGAGACTGGAATGCCGGCCGTCCCCTAGGTTTGATCATTGTTTCTCAGACACCAAGATTAAATTTGTGCCTTAACAACATTTTCTCATTGTCAGTACTGTGGACGATTGGGGTTACCTCCAAATAGAGGGAATTTATAACACCAGAAACTACTGCATTGGAACAACCTTTTTAGACAAAATAATGCAGACTCTAACGGGAGAAATAATCTTCATTAAATAGCCAATCAAAATCAATTCTGGGCACCCAATATTACAAAATACTTTCCTGATATAGAAAAATAAAATAAAATTATATAAGCTAGGACATTGCATTGTAATCTTGAGGATATTACAATATAATCATGGGATAAAAACCAACTTGATGATTCAATTCTTTATACATTCAACCTGCATTTTATGTTGCTTTCCTACAAGGTGCTTCACTCTGTGGATCACACACCAACCTAGAGGTTCACTGTCCCTTTCCTTCCGTATTTCATCCAGTGAGGAAGATGGATGTTGAACATGCAGTTTGGTTGTGCGGGTGAGGATGCACATTGCACGTTGCTAACAGTCGTAAGCCCTGTGAGCAATATCACCAGTCATCACCTGGTCCTTCCAAACGAGAGGCACAGGGAGTCCGGTGAGTGGAGGCATCAGGCAATTCTCATGGGCCAAGGGTGACAGGACATTATCGAGGAAAAGGTGTGTCCTCCATGGCACTTGTCGATGGAGCAGAAGTAAAAACGCGCAAGTAGGGAGGAATGATCATTTTGTTCTGAATCTACGTGCATTTCCTGCGGGAGAAGCTAGGTTAGTTGGGAGGAGATCCAGTAAGCAAAGCCGGAGTGTGCCACTGTGTGATTCATGCCCGCCTCTCCCTCAGCGTTGCACTGAATTGCTTGGTGCCGCTGGTGCTCATTTGGAGAGAGCTGGCAAGCTCGTTTTCCTGCAGTGGGGGCACAGCATCTCTGGAGAGATGCTGCCCTTGATCTGTGTATCATCCTAATTCCAGGAAGTGTGAGGGTACAGGGATGCTACAGTTCCCTGGGAATACTAGCTGTTCTATGCAGAGGTTAGGTGATAAGCTAAATTTATCTTCTAAATTTGGGAGCATGTCTTATTTTCCCCAAGATGCAATCAGAATTTCAAAAGAGTGTCTTTGTTCAAGGACCAGATGAAAGCAGCCGTTTGCCAGAATTTGAATTTTCCTTCACAGCAGCCAGTAGCAAGCATGTGCCATGGCCTTTTGTGAATTCAAAGATGTCTTTAAAATAGAACTGGAGTGTTTTCTAGGCAGTATTAGAGACGAAAAGTGGAGCTAAAGTGACCCGAACATCATGTGACTAATTCTTCCCTCTCTTCACGTCCCTTGGTTGGCATTTGCCACCATTCACATTTCCAAAAAATAATGAACCCAGCTGGAAAATTGAAAACCAGCTGAATCTAAGCACCAACTCTGAGAGCTCCTAACAATGACTTTAAAAGAAGGCTGTTTTCTGTCTTCCAGGGGCTGAGAGAGAAGAACACGGAGAAAAGATGGAATCTGAGGCTTCCTCCCTGCCTGGGGGTGAATGGGCTGGAATCCAAAAGCCACTGATTCATTCTTCATTCGGATTCTTATCGAGAACTCAGTGAATGGCCTGCTAAATCTCAACCTGCTCCATTACATTCCCAGGCCCATCACTAAAACCTTAAGTAGCTTTAATTAGTTTTTATTGAAAAACATAAGTAATGTAAGTATTGACTCCCTTGGATTTCAATTTCGGTTATTGGAAATGGTAAGGCATTCAGGCAGTTTCATGACTATCTGTGAGTGTCTGGTGACTCTCTGCTGGATGGCTTTTTAAAGACATCCTATAAAAGTTCCCTGGGCTGTTGTACAAGGCACCGCTCAATGACACGCTATCCTCATCATTGGGAGCTTAACAGTTTTAATTTGTTTTGACGTGGGCCTCGGCAGTGGAAAAGAAAATAGGAATTTCTATTCTCTCTTATTCTTTGACCTTGAACAACACAGTATCCCTCGTCTCAAAATCCCTGATTCCTGTGGATTCCTGTGGCTACTTTGCAGGCTGGCCGAAGGCGCTGGGCTGTAGGTGTCAGCCACATCGGCTCCTCCGAGGGACATTCCGGACAGCCAGCACTCCTGATTCATCTTGTTAATCTGGCTCCAGCAGGTCCTTCAGCTGGCTGCCAGCGCTTCCTCTGTACCAAATGTTTGCTTAGAATGTTAGAAGAAAGCTTTCCAATTCCAAACCAGAGCGGGCTCCTGAGACTTTGGCATCTGCCCTTCAAAGCTGATGAATAACCATCCAAAGGCATTTTGGTACTTTCTACTGACCATCCACCCACCATACCTACCTTGCTGGTCTTCTTCTCCCTAAAACACTTAAGTAAACTCCGGAGGCAGTCCCGTGGTCCATCAATATCCCCCGATATAGAATTCCTTTCCAAATAGCTTGGGCATTCACCCTGGAAATAAATAGATGATCAATTTGCAAGAGTAATTTCAGCATAAAAAACCGTCGTTAGGCAATAAGTCTGTCTCTGCTGTCTCGGCAGTCCAGAAATTCGGTCTCCAGTGCAAAGGGACCCAGTGTGTGGAATTGCTTTGATAGACGAGTCTCAGCTTTCCAACATCAGTCTCTCTTTCAAAGCTGCGCACACATTGCTTCTCTGAAGATGGAGCCAGAGATATTTCACAAAGACAGCAGAGCTTAGGAGAAAGGAAGGGGAGGTAAACTCCTATCTTTTCTCGAAAAAGAACTGATAAGCCATGTTTTTCTTGCATTTTGGAGTTGGATATCTGTAGCTCAGTAGTTATCCACAACTGTCATTCAAATCAATTAACTGAAAGAATTAAAGTACATCTTAAGGGTACAAATAAATTTACTTTCTCCTTTATTTTCTTTTAAACTAGCATCCTACTGGGCTGCATTCAACTACAAAGTTGTATCACGTTGTTTAAAATCTTTTCTATTAACCGTATCACCATATTCTTTATTTCCCAAGAGTTACTGTCTAGTATTTTATTGCAACTGAAATAAATGCAGCCTCTTCTTACTGGAAGCTTGTCTCTCTATCCTTCCCTCTCCTACCTTTCTGCACTTTCCTATATTTTTTCCCAGACTACCTCCCCCAGAACTCTCATTCCTTATCTCCTGAAATAGGCACTATAGCTATCTTTGGTCATAATCAGAGATTATAGCAGAGAACAGTAAAAATATTTATATTTTAATTTATAAATTGAACCCCCCACACACAAAAATAAAAGACTTTCCCTTGCCTGGTCTCTCTCTCAAAGAGAAAGGAATTTATAGCCCACCTGATTTTTCTATAGTTTTCTTATATTGCTTTTTGTTTGAAATTGATCAAACTTCTGGCACTTTTGCAGTAGACTTCTTCACTGCTTTGCCTATCAACTGAATATTAGAATTATTTAGTTCATTGCATAGACTAAAATCAATAGAACCTTCGTCTGTGAAAGAATTAAATCATAGTGTGGTAAAATCAGATTTTCCCATTTTCAGCTTCTTTTAAAATGGCATCTATTAAAACTCTGGCTAATGTCAAAAGGACTGGCTTATCTTGGAAATGGAAATAGTTATGAAACTGTAAGAGGGTTTTTAAAAATATGTACCATATATGTGAACACACATGTATACACATATACATGCAGGTTTCCACATATGCACATATATCACATATATAAAGTACTATTTGTTATATGTACTACACAGGTAAACTGCTTATCTCCATGACTGAAACAAATTAATTCCTTCATACTCAGACCCTCCAAGTAAGCACACACTTATCCTCTGGTTTGGCCTCTGGGCCTTGTGTTAGCTGTTGAGCCTGAAGGCAGATCTTGGAACATGGGAGATTTTTCCCTTAGAGCAGACCTTCCCTGTGTCCTGCTTCCCACCTGGGCTAGATCAGATAACAGAGGCCTTGAAACTAACTTGCAGGTAGTTTGAAACTTCTCCTGCAGGCTCTAGGGAAGACAAGGACAATTTAGGAGGAAGGAAGAGATAAGACTTGTCCCCGTGTTCTAACATCAGGGAGGGCCGCGTGGCCTCCCTGTGAATGCAGTGTACAAAACTCACACGGGTGCAGCCCTTACTATGTGTAAGAGCCTGAAACATCCTTATGTCCTGGTCCTGATAGCTTACTGGTTGGAGTCATACTGACCTGGAATCCTCTGCCCTGTTTTCTCAATATGCCAACGTGCATCGTCCTGGAGACTGAGAAAAAAACATTTGATATGGTATAAAAGGATGAGCAGAGACCTCCAAAATGTTTGGAGAGTGTTAGAAAAATAAGCCACAGGACACAGGTATTAAGGATACTAAGAAATGGCAAGACAAGTGAGGGAATCAAAGTGAAGTGGCAAACTTGTAGCTAGATGCTTCTGCATGTGGCTCTTATAAGTTTACAGAGGTTAAGTTCCGTGTGTGTGTGTGTGTGTGTGTGTGTGTGTGTGTGTGCAAAAAGGAGACAGATTGGAGGGGGTGATTGATGCCTAGTTTGTGTATGGATAGGAGAAGGTCTGAAGGACCACTGCATCTTTGAAGTGACTGGACCCTGGACCAGGTTGGTGAGTCTGTCTTTTCTGGAATTAGGGAGATGTGTGGTGAAATGGAAAGAGCATGCCCTTTGGAATCAGACCTGAGTTCAAGCTCCTGCTCTGCAGTTTACAAGCTGGGTAACGTGGGCAGATTGCATGGCTTCCCTGGCTTTGAGCTTCCCCGTGGTGTGTGGAGATGACAACACCTAGGGCATGATGTAAGCAAAGTCCCTCCTACCTGGGGTGCAGAGCACCTTCTAGGCTTCCCTGCGTCCAAAGGAGCCACTGACCACACCTTGCTGCTGAGCATGTGAAATGGGGCTCCTCCCATATATTGAAATGACGGTCTTGTGAATACACTGGATTAAATTTTAAATATATGATGAAAACCTATTTCTCCCCTTTCCTCTTCTTTAATATGGCTAATAGAAAATTAAAATTACATGTGTGGCTCTCATTGTATGTTTAGTAAACAGAGCCGTTCTAGATATTCTCCTTATTGGAAAGGGACTGGTGACCTGTGAAGATGAGAACCGTGGTCATAACTCCCAACAAACTAGGAAACAGGCTGAGAGAACGTTCTGTAGCGACCAAATGCGCGAAGGGGATGGCAGAGAAAGAAGAGGCTGGGAAGAGGAGAGGGGCTGGGTATTTGACGCAGTGATGGGGAAAATGCTAACAAGTAATTGTGCTGACTTCAGCTGAGACGAGAGCAGCTGGCTTTTCTCTCTCATTGAATCAGAGTGAGCGACCGCGTCTGTCACGTTTGGGGAATCAGAAGCGCTTGTTGAGCATCCTGAGGTGACTGAATCTGGCTTACCTTGAAGATGGGCCAGTTCGTAGTAGACCTACTGAAGAAGTGCAGGGGGTGGAGGCAACACAGGGCACAGCATCCCTCACCTGGGGCTCCACACCTGAAATTCCAGCATCGTGCTCCCGGTGGAAGGTCTCTTCTCCCCGGCGCTAAGCCTACCAGTTGGTGCAACTGCCTTGAGCCTCTGTCAGCACGTGGGAGGGGTCAGATGCCGATTTCTCTTTAAACTGCGTAGTGAGACGTTTTCTTAGGAGCTCTAAAGAGCAGTGGAAAAATTAGATTACAGAGAAACGTGGTGAAAAGATCTAATTACGGCTAAATTTAAAAAGCCCAACTGGAAGGCCAGAGGGAGAGTGAAATTGAGAAGAGAGAAAAAGATGCCCTTTAGACCTAATGCATTTTGGCTTATAAGCTCCATTCGAATGTTTACTTCTAACCGTTTTCAACACTTTATTGCCATTTCTTTCCCTCGCTGGTGGCTTGAGGTCAACATCAGTCTCGAGTGCAGATGGCCGCCTTTGGCTTATTTCGCTTTCATTGTTGGCCACGTGGAATCCACCCAGATACTTCCTCTGAAACCCTCCACCGCCCCTCCCTTCTCAGCTCTCAGCTGGATTTTACCCTGTGAATGAGGTCCTTAATTGCATCTCTATCTTTACCTCCGCGGGATCTTTGATGCAGAAACCTTTACATATGCATTTTTTTGGCTTCAGTTTTGTTTTCAAATTTGTGTCCATGTCAACATCTTGTAGTCTAAAAGCAGTGCCACAAATAGAATTGAGAGATACATTTAAATATGGCTCAGAAGTCTCAGAAGTAATCAAAGTGCACAGTGATAGAGAAAGTGTTAGGCACCAAGACAAAGGGAAGCAGGAGGGGGTAGAGATGCACTAGTTATTTCTGGGAGAATGGAACTGTATTTGTCCACTAAAACTAGTTGGCTCCAATTTGCTTGCTCACTGCGTTTGCACAGACTTTTTTGGGACCATTTGGGTTAAGCAAGGTGACTCAGTGATGACGTTGCTGGCTTCTCTCTATGGAGAAGAAATTAAAATGGTAAATTAGGATTGGAGCTTCAGCCCTCGAGTAGGAGATGATGCAGCTGTACCACCAACAGTGTGGTGTGTTAATTGTCTATGACTACTGACAGACGCACACATCGCCTTACCTGGGCAGCAAAAGTGTGAGCTTTAGAAGCAGAGAACACCGGGTGGAAATCATGCTGGGTCCACTGACTTGTTGGGTCATCCTGGGCAGCTTCTTAGTCTCACTACATAGGATGCCCTCAACCATAAAAGGGAGTTAGTCACACCTCCATTCCTGGATTTTTGTGAGCGTGGAATGAGAATGCTTTGTGAAGCACAGTGACCAGTTCTTGGTAGACGAAGTCCCTTGTTTCTCTTTTTTAACTCTTTGCTTTTCTGTCATTGGTCACACTTCAGATGTAGCCAGATGGGGTTAGAGATTGGTGTGCTCTGCTTATCAGCTGTATGTGTGTGTGTGTGTGTGTGTGTGTGTGTGTGTGTCTAAAATCAACTTTCTTCAGTGAAGAATAAATCTATATTGGTGCAGCCACTATGGAGAATAGCATGGAGGTTCCTTAAAAAATTAAAAATAGAGTTACCATATGATCCAGCAATTCTACTCCTGGGCATATATCCAGAAAAGACAAAAACTCGAATTCAAAAAAGATACAAGCACAGCAGTATAAAAAGCAGCACTATTTACAATAGCTGAGACATGAAAGCAACCTAAGTATCCATCAGGAGATGAATGGGTAAACAAGATGTGATTCATGTACACAGTGGAATATTACTCAGCCATGAAAAAGAGTGAAGTAAGTCAAAGTCACATATATGATATCACTTACATTTGGAATCTAAAAATGTTACAAATAAACTTACAGAACAGAAAGGGACTCACAGACGTAGAAAACAAACTTATGGTTATCAAAGGGGAAGGTTGAGGGAGGGATAAATTAGGAGACTGGAATTAACAGCTACAAGCTACTAGATATTGAAAAAAAAATAGATAAAGAGCAAGGACCTACTGTATAGCACAGGGAGCTATATTCAATATCTTGTAATAAACTATAATGGAAAAGAATCTGAAAAAGAGTGTATATATTATGTATTATAGTATAGAGTATATATTATATATATGTATCTGAATCATTTTGCTGTACACCTGAAACTAACACATTGTAAATCAAGTATACTACAATTAAAAAAAGATTGACTCTATTACCTTCAACTCATATCACATTTTGCTAAACAAGAGAGCTAACTGGGTGAAATAGCTTGCATCTATCAGGTTTGGTATAACATCATAGGGTAGGCATGAAAGTAGGCTTGACTCCTATGCCCTTTTGGGATGCCTGCTTCCAAGACTCTATGGCCCAGTGATACTTTGGGCCTCGAATGCAGGGGTGGAATGGAAAACAATGGTGGAAGCCAACCAATCCCCTGGCTTGTGCCATTGAATGAGTCACTGTAGGTAACAACAATGGTGCTGGAGTGAGATTTCCTGCCACTTAAAAGCTGTTGAATTTTTGGTAAGAAACTTCTAATTATGTCTGTTTTGTCATCTCAAAATAGGATAATACTAACCATCTCATAGGGTGAGAATTTAGTGACTTCATTCCTGCAGATGGTTTAGGGTAATGCCAGTTACATAGTATTCTCCCAATAGATCCAAGCTACTGTTACTACTGTTACTGTTGTTACTATTGCTATTATTATTATTATTAAACGCCTGCTCCCAAGACTCCTGATTTCTGTTGTTTTGTGATCCTGGTTTTCTATCCTTATTCTTGATTCTGTTTGTATTTCATATCCTTCCAAAGATTCCTTTTCTAATTACATTACCCAGAATCATTTTTCTCCCGGTTACTCTAACCAGATACAGGTGTTTGATCAAGGAAACAAATCCTAATATTAAAATGCTCACCTACTAATTCTCAAGTGCTCTCCATCATACTTGACTAATACCTTTTTCACTCATTTGAGGAAAATCTCTAAGTTTACTCTAGTTTAAGAATATAATGTAAGTCTTCTTGAATTCACTTTGATTGTGATTTTTTCCACTTGCTAATAGTTTAGTCTCCAATTCCTAGACACTCACATGGAAAGGAAAGAAAGCAGAGTCATTACACATTCTAGGGGAGTTCACTGGGGGGATCACTTTCCAATCTAGCAAAATTGATTCTGGCAAACCCACTTCTAGGACATGCGCCCATTATCTAGCTTTTCCTGTTTCTTATTCAAACTCCTATTTCATAAAATAGCTCTCCATCCACTAAGCCAGAGCTTACTTGAAAATAAGCTGTGGGTTTAATAAGAATTATTGAGTTGTCTTCTCACAGATAGATTTTAAGTTCTACATGGACTCTATCGCATTTTCGCTTGAACTAACTTGGACTTCTTAGCATTGCCATTTTCAGTTATAGGAGGAGAAGTGCTGTCAATTAAGACCTTAGAGGCTGTCAAGGCTTTTGAGAACACCAGGTATGAAACTGATTTTTTTTCTCCCTTTATTTTTCTGTTTCATCCTCTTCTCTCATTCTTGGAACTATGATATTTCAAATTACTTATCTAAGTAAATCAGGAATTCTACATTTTATGTACTAAAAAGCTGTTAGCATTTAAGCCCGTTTAAATTTTTATTGGAAATATAAATCACAGAGGTTTTGCTCAAGCTTTCCATTGGGTTTGGATGCAACAGCAGAGGAATTTGTCTTCTTGGAGACAGAACATCTCCTGTACCTTACTGCTATGCCTGAACATGACTGCTCAGGAGGTGTTGTCCATGTACAAACTATTATATTCTTTGGGGAGTATTCCTGACTGTAGAATAGAAACACCACAGCCAGACCTTTATACTGATTTATGAACAAAGTGTTTTCAAGTTGTATTCAATGACTTAATTATGCAGCCTTTCCTGTGAGGTAGGACCCAGGATCAATTGTTACGCCACACTATCACTGAACACAGATCTTAAGCATGGCATTTTTTAAACTAATAATGTAGTTTGATTTTGAAAATCATGTGACTGAATCTCAGCTGTAGAGATACAATTTGATAAATTACTAAAGGAGTAACAAAACCCAGACATCTCTATTTATACTACTGTAACAGAAACTCTCCCAGCATATGAGCTAAACACCTTTCAACTTCTTTCTTTACCTCTTGTTCTTATTTTTTATGTAACGGTAATCATCATGACAATTCGTTCTGTATTTTCAGGTTTTTTACATTTTCTATTAGTCTGGTTTTTCCTGTGTGGTACAGTTTTTACAATCATCTCTTTTTATTTCTGATGAGTGGTTTTTAAAAATTTATTTAACCATTCCTTTGATTTTGTTCATTTATGTTTTCTTTCCAATTTTACACCATGATATATAATACTGAAGTAAGGATATTGTACATGTAATTATTCTCCCTAATATGAGTTATTTTTGAGAGATGGAATTAATTATTCAAAGGTGTGAGTACTTTTATTTTTCTAGATACATACTGTCAATAAATCATAATAAATAAATAAGTACATAAATAATAATAAAGCAATTTTAAAGAGTACTTACCTTCCATCTTGTTGCTAAAACAGGTGGCTTGTCATATAGAGACAAAAGCATACAGAAAGAATGCAAACTCAGTCTTTTTGTGGGCATATAAGTGAATGAAAGGAAGGGGAAGCCACAAGGCACTTTACATGTCTTATGAAATTCACAATATACTGAATCAGATGATATTCCTATCAATTTATTATCCTCATTTTACCTTTGCACTTGTGTTCGCTTGGCTTCCTCTTACCTTAGTGGTCTATTCTCACAGGATCAAGTTAGATGGTTCCTGTCTATGTCCTGATCTTTAAATGCTGGAGTACCCTGAGGCTCACTGCTTGGATTCTTTCTCCTTTTAATTCTATTTACCTTCTCAGTGATCTCATAGAACCTCATGGCTTTAGGTGCCAACTCTAAGTACTATGTACACATGGCATTTCAATTTTATATTAGAATCTAGATCCAACAGCCAACTCAGACCGCCACTCGGATGAGGGATACACAGCTCAAAATGTTCACATCCGAACTTGAGACCAGCTTCCCTAAACTGTTCCCCTGGCCAGTCCTCCCCATCATTTAGAAACAACTCTATTTTCTCAGGTCAAGCATCTTGGAGTCATTCTTTTCTCCTCTTTGTCACTCCTACCAACCAAGTCCAGTCACAGCCTGGTCCCTGTGCCCTGCCTGATCTCACCTCCTAATGCTCTTGTGCTGCTCCCATGTGTGGCCAGTCTGTTTCTGCCCTACTTCCTGCCCAGAGCCCATACACCCTCGGCTCTGCCTGAATGCTACCTCCCCACACATCCTTGGGATGTCCTTTCCCAGCTCCCGGAATAAAAGGGCTATTGTCCGTTTGGTTCCTTCCTGTATCCCCACTGTCTAGAAATGTGCCAGGAACATAGGAGATGCCACAAAACATTTGCTGAAAGGGTGATGAGGAAACTATGACAGGTTAGGTAAATAACTCCAGTTACAAACCTGTCACTTGATAGATTTGGAAATTAAACCTAAGTTTGGCTGGCACCATATCCAAGTGCTTTATTTCTTAGGAGATAAAATAATTTAGGATGTTCCTCCTTCTCTCGTCTCTGAATTTATCTTTTTTCCTTGCAGATTTGGTAAAATCACTTGTAAAATCATCTGGGCTTGTGTTTTCTTTACTGGAATATTTACAGATTCCAATTTTTGATCGTTAATATAACTGTTCTGCTTTTCTATTTTTTGAGTGAGTTTTCCTAAGCTATATTGTCTAAGAATTTATTTCTTCTAGGTTTTTATATTTATTGTTATAAAGTTGTTTATAATTGTTTCAGGGGTCCCAGGTCCATCTACTATATTAAATATTATAAAATATACCTAATCTAGTTAGTCTATATTATTAATTTGGTCTCTCATTTTTATCCTTTTTTTTTTACTTCTATTTTCTTTGGAGTTATCTTGTTGAGATTTGATTTATGTCCTTGTGGTTGGTCATATTTTTGGTAAATGTGTGTGTGTGTGTGTGTGTGCTTGAAAGAAATGTGTATTCTTTTCTTTTTCTTTTTACTGTGTAGCACAGGGAATTTTATTCAATATCTTGTAATAACCTATAATGGAATGGAATCTGCAAAAACAAAATCAGTATGCTGTACAACAGAAACTAACATTATTTTAAATCATTTATACTAGAAAAGAGAAAAAAAAGAATTTCCTATATATATATATATATATATATATATATATATTTTTTTTTTTTTTTTTTTTCGGTACGCGGGCCTCTCACTGTTTTGGCCTCTCCCGTTGCGGAGCACAGGCTCTGGACGCGCAGGCTCAGCGGCCATGGCTCACGGGCCCAGCCGCTCCACAGCATGTGGGATCTTCCCAGACCGGGGCACGGATCCGTGTCCCCTGCATCGGCAGGCGGACTCTCAACCACTGTGCCAACAGGGAAGCCCTTTCCCATATATTTTTATGGCTTGATAGCTTACTTTTTTAGTGCTGAATATTATCCCATTCCCAGAATACACTAGAGTATATTTCCCATTCATCTAATGAAGGACACCTTGGTTTCATTCACATTTTGGCAATATTGAATAAAGATGTTAAAATATCCATATGCAGATTTTGTATGAACAAATTTTTTATGTTTATTTATTTATTTTTCTTATTAGTCATCTGTTTTATACACATCAGTGTATACATGTCAATCCCAATCTCCCAATTCATCACACCACCATCCCCACCTGCCGCTGCCTTGCCCCCTTGGTGTCCATACGTTTGTTCTCTACATCTGTGTCTCAATTTCTGCCCTGCAAACCAGTTCATCTGTAACATTTTTCTAGGTTCCACATATATGCGTTAATATATGATATTTGTTTTTCTCTTTCTGACTTATTTCACTCTGTATGAAAGTCTCTAGATGCATCCACGTCTCTACAAATGACTCAATTTCGTTCCTTTCTTTAGCTGAGTAATATTCCATTGTATATATGTACCATATCATCTTTATCCATTCGTCTGTTGATGGGCATTTAGGTTGCTTCCATGACCTGGCTATTGTAAACAGTGCTGCAATGAACATTGGGGTGCATGTGTCTTTTTGAATTATGGTTTTCTCTGGGTATATGCCCAGTAGTGGGATTGCTGGGTCATATGATAATTCTATTTTTAGTTCTTTAAGGAATCTCCATACTGTTCTTCATAGTGGCTGTATCAATTTACATTCCCACCAACAGTGCAAGAGGGTTCCCTTTTCTCCACACCCTCTCCAGCATTTGTTGTTTGTAGATTTTCTGACAATGCCTTTTCTAACTGGTGTGAGGTAATACCTCATTGTAGTTTTGATGTGCATTCCTCTAATAATTAGTGATGTTGAGCAGTTTTTCATGTGCTTCTTGGCCATCTGTATGTCTTCTTCGAAGAAATGTCTATTTAGGTCTTCCACCCATTTTTGGATTTTAATATTGGATTTTAATTTTTAATTTTGGATTTTAATATCCACCTATCTTTTAATATTGAGCTGCATGAGCTGTTTATATATTTTGGAGATTAATCCTTTTTCTGATGATTCATTTGCAAATATTTTTTCCTGTTCTGAGGGTTGTCTTTTCGTCTTGTTTATGGTTTCCTTTGCTGTGCAAAAGCTTTGAAGTTTCATTAGGTCCCATTTGTTTATTTTTGTTTTTATTTCCATTACTCTAGGAGGTGGACCAAACAATATCTTGCTGTTTTATGTTAAAGAGTGTTCTTCCTATGTTTTCCTCTAAGAGGTTTATAGTGCCCGGTCTTACATTTAGGTCTCTAAGCCATTTTGAGTTTATTTTTGTGTATGGTGTTAGGGAGTGTTCTAATTTCATTCTTTTACATGTAGCTGTCCAGTTTTCCCAGAAGCACTTATTGAAGAGACTGTCTTTTCTCCATTGTATATCCTTGCCTCGTTTGTCATAGAGTAGTTGACCATAGGTGTGTGGGTTTATCTCTGAGCTTTCTATCTTGTTCCATTGATCTATATTTCTGTTTTTGTACCAGTATCATATTGTCTTGATTACTGTAGCTTTGTAGTATAGTCTGAAGTCAGGGAGTCTTATTCCTCCCCCTCCATTTTTTTTCCCTCAAGACTGCTTTGGCTATTCGGGGTCTTTTATGTCTCCATACAAATTTTAAGACACTTTGTTCTAGTTCTGTAAAAAATGCCATTGGTAATTTGGTAGGGCTTGCATTGAATCTGTAGATTGCTTTGGGTAGTATACTCATTTTCACAATATTGATTCTTCCAATCCAAGAATATGGTATATCTCTCCATCTGTTGGTATTATCTTTATTTTCTTTCATCAGTGTCTTATAGTTTTCTGCATACAGGTATTTTGTTTCTTTTGGTAGGTTTATTCCTAGATATTTTATCCTTTTTGTTGCAATGGTAAATGAGAGAGTTTCCTTAATTTCTCTTTCAGATTTTTCATCATTAGTATATAGGAATGCCAGAGATTTCTGTGCATTTATTTTGCATACTGTAACATTACCAAATTCATTGATTAGCTCTAGTAGTTTTCTGGTGGTATCTTTAGGATTATCTATTATGTATATTATCATGTCACCTGCAAACAGTGACAGTTCTACTTCTTCTTTTCCAATTTGTATTCCTTTTATTTCTTTTTCTTCTCTGATTGCCATGGCTAGGACTTCCAAAACTATGTTGAATAATAGTGGTGAGAGCGGACATCCTTGTTTTGTTCCTGATATTAGAGGAAATGTTTTCAGTTTTTCACCATTGAGGATGATGTTTCCTGTGGGTTTGTCATATATGGCCTTTATTATGTTGAAATAGGTTCCTTCTATGCCAACTTTCTGGAGAGTTTTTATCATAAATGGGTGTTGAATTTTGTCAGAATCTTTCTCTGCATCTATTGAGATTATCATACGGTTTTTCTTCTTCAATTTTTTAATATGGTGTATCACATTGATTGATTTGCATATATTGAAGAATCCTTTCATCTCTGGGATAAATCCCACTTGATCATGGTGTATGATCCTTTTAATGTGTTGTTGGCTTCTGTTTGCTAGTATTTTGTTGAGGATTTTTGCATCTATATTCATAAGTGATATTGGTCTGTAATTTTCTTTTTTTGTAGTATCTTTGTCTGTTTTGGTATCAGGGTGATGGTGGCCTCATAGAATGAGTTTGGGAGTTTCCGTCCTCTGAAAATTTTTTGGAAGAGATTGAGAAGGATGGGTGTTAGCTGCTTTCTAAATGTTTGATAGAATTCACCTGTGAAGACATCTGATCCTGGACTTTTGTTTGTTGGAAATTTATTTTTAAGGTTTCAATATTTTATTCAAGTTTTATTTTAAGTGATGTTAATTACAGCATTTGAAGGGGAGGAACTAACTCCACACAAAATGGAAGACTCTAAAATGTACCCATTAAACTGCTAAAAAATAAACTGAGTGGCGAGAATACAACAGAAGTTCAATTTAGATTCTGAGTGTTGTCACCATGTGATTACAGTCACAGAGACTCTTCCCAGCTTGTAGCTGTAGCTTTTAGAAGCTATTTCATACTCTGGTGCAAGGGCAAAAAGACACAACATGAGAAAAAACACAGTTAAGTCCTGAATTATTGGCTTCATCATATCCACCTTCTCCACCCCAAAATGGCACAAAAGAAACAGCTACCATGCCCAGCAGACTACTTTTGGTATAAAAGAGGTGATGGATTGGGGTGGAAAAAGTCCCTGCCTAAAAAAGTCCCTTTCAGATGAATTTGTATACACCATCAAACAGCCTCTCCTCAATCAGGGTAGGAAACCAAGGTTCAATTCTCAGGAAGTCACAATTTCATTCATTTACTCAATACGAATTTACAAATTGCAAAGTGCCTGCAAATTATCAACTTCCACTTGCAGCCATTTCTAGGTAAAAAAGAAACCTGACATCTCTAGAGGGGCCAGCAAGCTCCCCCTCAAGTCTACAGCTGAAAGGACATTTTTTGAAATTGGGTTTCTTCTGTACCACTGAAAGAGTAACACCCTAAAGCTGAATCATCTTTAACCTGGAAATCTAACATGATATTTAGTGATACTCGCATCCCAGACAAACAACATTAAAAGGTACACTAAATTCTGAAGGTAGCTATGCTGCACAATGGTTTAAAATTAAACAATTGTACAGTATTCATTTATGCTTGAAACTCCAGTCCTAGACCAAGCTTGTGGCCACCAGTGTTGACATTCTTGCCATCCAGCAGAGCTGACAGTGTCAGTTTGATACCTGGCTTTAGGGTCTGAGTATATCCTAACCGTATCAGGCTGGAGTTGTTCACTTTAGCTGAGAAGCAGGCGTCAGGGTCGATCTGGTACTTGGCTGCTATTCCAAAGTGAGTGTTACTGTTTCCTGCTGTCCAGGCCAGATTAACAGCAGTCTCCAACTTCTTATTCACCTTCTGATAAATGGAGCCACCAAACTCTGTCTCATCATTTACATTAGTGTAAGCTGGAACTCATCAGTCTTGTAGCCAACTGAAAAATTGCTCTGGGTCACTCGAGAGTTTGTGGTCTCAAAATTCATCTGGTAGCCAGCCAGCCAGCCCTCATAACCCAGCACCAGAGCACCCCAGATGGAAGGCCTGGCAATGTTGAAATCCATGTTACAGCCCAGGTTGATATGTTCCCGCTTGTACCCTGTCTTGATTTTAGCATTTTTTTCCCCAGTGTTTGGTGAGAAGGATGAATCGAAGGTCAGCTTCAGGCCACGTACAAGCTGATCTTCCACAGTAATCTCCGTGCCTAGTGTGTTGTCAGCGTTCCATTTCTCCGTAAACGTCAGACCATATTCGGTCCATCTGTACTTGGTTTCCCGACTGCCCGTCGCTTTGGTGGTTTCGGTGTTGGCTGAACCTGAGCTTGTAAATTCCAGTCCATTCTCAGATTTTGTTTTCAAATCAAGTTTTATTAAGCCAAACCCATAGCCCTTTGTAAAGACATCCCTGGCAGATTTGCCAAGATCAGCATACGTGGGAGGCACAGCCATCTTCTGCTCAGAAGTGGTGGCAGTGGGCTCCGTGGCATCTACCTGTTGGAAAATTTTTAATCACAGTTTCAATTTCATTAATTGTGATTGGTCTGTTCATATTTTCTATTTCTTCCTGGTTCAATCTTGGAAGGTTATACCTTTCTAAGAATTTGTCCATTTCTTCCAGGTTGTCCATTTTATTGGCATAGAGTTGCTTGTAGGAGTCTCTTAGGATGCTTTGTATTTCTGCAGTGTCTGTTGTAACTTCTTCTTTTTCATTTCTAATTTTATTGATTTGAGTCCTCTCCCTCTTTTTCTTGATGAGTCTGGCTAACAGTTTATCAATTTTGTTTATCTTCTTGAGAACCAACTTTTAGTTTTATTGATCTTTGCTATTGTTTTCTTTGTTTCCATTTCATTTATTCCTTCTCTGATGTTTATGATTTCTTTCCTTCTGCTAACTTTGGGTTTTGTTTGTTTTTCTTTCTCTAGTTCCTTTAGGTGTAAGGTTAGATTGTTTGAGATTTTTCTTTTTTCTTGAGGTAGGCTTATTTTTCTATTAACTTCCCTCTTAAAACTGCTTTTGCTGCATCCCTTAGGTTTTTGGATCATGGTGTTTTTGTTGTAATTTGTCTCTAGGTATTTTTTGATTTCCTCTTTGATTTCTTCAGTGAACTCTTGGTTATTTAGTAACATATTGTTTAGCCTCCATGTGTTTGTGTTTTTTTACATTTATTTCCCCTGTAATTGATTTCTAATCTCATAGCATTGTGGTCAGAAAAGATGCTTGATATGATTTCAATTTTCTTAAATTTACTGAGGCTTGATTTGTGACCCAAGATGTGATCTATCCTGGAGAATGTTCCATGTGCACTTGAGAAAAAAGTGTAATCTGCTGTTTTGGATGGAATGTTCTATAAATATCAATTTAATCTATCTGGTCTATTGTGTAATTTTGTGCTTGTGTTTCCTTATTAATTTTCTGTTTAGATGATCTGTCCATTGGTGTAAGTGAGGTGTTAAAGTCCTCCACTATTATTGTGTTACTGTCTATTTCCTCTTTTAGAGCTGTTAGCAGTTGCCTTATGTATTGGGGTGCTCCTATGTTGGGTGCATATATAGTTATAATTGTTATATCTTCTTCTTGGATTGATCCCTTCATCATTACATACTGTCCTTCCTTATCTCTTGTAACATTCTTTATTTTAAGGTCTATTTTATCTAATATGAGTAGTGCTACTCCAGCTTTATTTTGATTTCCATTTGTATGTAATATCTTTTCCATCCCCTCACTTTCAGTCTGTATGTGTCCCTAGGTCTGAAGTGGGTCTCTTGTAGACAGCATATATATGCGTCTTGTTTTTGTATCCATTCAGCAAGACTTTGTCTTTTGCTTGAAGCATTTAATCCATTCACGTTTACGGTAATTATAGATATGTGTGTGTGTATTACCATTCTCTTAATTGTTTTGGGTTTTATTTTTAGGTTCTTTTCTTCTCTTGTGTTTCCCACTTGGAGAAGTTCCTTTAGCAGTTGTTGTAGAGCTGGTTTGGTGGTGCTGAATTCTCTTAGCTTTTACTTGTCTGTAAAGCTTTTGATTTCTCCATTCAGTCTGAATGAGATCCTTACTGCATAGAGTAATCTTGGTTGTAGGTTCTTCCCTTTCATCACTTTAAGTATATCATGCCACTCGCTTCTGTCTTCTCAGCAGAGTTTCTGCTGAGAAATCAGTTGTTAACCTTATGGGAGTTCACTTGTATGTTATTTGTCATTTTTCCCTTGTTGCTTTCAATAATTTTTCTTTGTCTTTAATTTTTGCCAATTTGATTACTATGTGTCTCAGCGTGTTTCTCCTTGGGTTTATCCTGTATGGGACTCTCCGTGCTTCCTGGACTTGGGTGGCTATTTCCTTTCCCATGTTAGGGAAGTTTTCTAGTATAATCTCTTCAAATATTTTCTCAGATCCTTTCTCTTTCTCTTCTCCTTCTGGGACCCCTATAATGTGAATGTTGTTGCATTTAATGTTGTCCCAGAGGTCTCTTATGGTGTCTTCATTTCTTTTCATTCTCTTTTCTTTATTCTGTTTCACAGCAGTGAATTCCACCATTCTGTCTTCCAGGTCACTTATCCGTTCTGCCTCAGTTATTCTGCTATCGATTTCTTCTAGTGCATTTTTCATTTCAGTTATTGTATTGTTCATCTGTGTTTGTTTGTTCTTTAGTTCTTCTAGGTCTTTGTTAAACATTTCTTGCATCTTCTCGATCTTTGCCTCCATTGTTTTTCCGAGGTCCTGGATCATCTTCACTATCATTCTTCTGAATTCTTTTTCTGGAAGATTGCCTATCTCCATTTCATTTAGTTGTTTTCTGGGGTTTTATCTTGTTCCTTCATCTGGTATATAGCCCTCTGCCTTTTCATCTTGTCTATCTTTCTGTGAATGTGTTTTTTGTTCCACAGGCTGCAGGTTTGTAGTTCTTCTTGTTTCTGCTGTCTGCCCTCTGGTGGATGAGGTTACCTAAGAGGCTGTGCAAGTTTCCTGATGGGAGGGACTGGTAGTGGGTAGAGCTGGCTGTTGCTCTGGTGGGCAGAGCTCAGTAAAACTTTAATCCACTTGTCTGCTGATGGGTGGGGCTTGTTTCCTCCCTGTTGGTTGTTTGGCCTGAGGTGACTCAACACTGGAGCCTACCCAGGCTCTTTGTTGGGGCTAATGATGGACTCTGGGAGGGCTCACACCAAGGAGTACTTCCCAGAACTTCTGTTGCCAGTGTCCTTGTCCCTTGGTGAGCCACAGCTGCCCCCTGCCTCTGCAGGAGACCCTCCAACACTAGCAGGTAGGTCTGGTTGAGTCTTCTATGGGGTCACTCCTCCGTCCCCTGGGTCCCGTTGCACACACTACTTTGTGTGTTCCCTCCAAGAGTGGAGTCTCTTTTTCCCCCAGTCCTGCTGAAGTCCTGCAATCAAATCCTGCTAGACTTCAAAGTCTGAATCTCTAGGATTTCCTCCTCTTGTTGCCAGACTCCCAGGTTGGAAAGCCTGATGTGGGGTTCAGAACCTTCACTCCAGTGGGTGGACTTCTATGGTATAAGTGTTCTGCAGTTTGTGAGTCACCCACCCAGCAGTCATGGGATTTGATTTTATTGTGATAGCGCCCCTCCTACCATCTCATTGCAGCTTCTCCTTTGTCCTTGTGTGTAGGGTATCTTTTCTGGTGAGTTCCAGTGTCTTCCTGTTGATGATTATTCAGCAGTTGTGATTCCAGTGTTCTCAAAAGAGGGAGTGAGAGCATGTCCCTCTACTCTGCCATCTTGAACCAATCTCAAAATGTGTATTCCTTAACTGCTTGGTGCTATGTTCTAAATATATCCATTAGATCAAACTTTTTAATGTTCTAATCTTCTATGGCATCCTGCTTTTTTTGTTTGCTTCTTTGCTTGGTTTATAAAATACTAAAGAGGTGTGTTAGAATCTTTCCTGATAGGTTAATTTGTCAATTCCTCCTGGCAGTTCTGTAATCTTTTGTTGTATACATTGATACTATAATACGACATGCACATGTTTACGATGGTTTATCCAACCATTCTACTAAGCTTTTATCATTATGTATTGATACAAAATGCATTTTATCTTAAATTCTCCTGTCAGTTATAAATATTGCTACAGTAGTGTACTTTGGATTGCAACTGAATATTTCTCCATTAATTTCACCCAACATTTTGTATAATTGTGTAACTATAATTAGCAACTTGGTAAAGCCCCTCCCAACTTTACTTACCTATTTTTTCATCCATTTGTGTGAGAATATATTTAGGAATTAAACTCAGCAGAAAACATTCTGTAGATCATGTTATAAGTATTTTTGACTTGACTTAATGCTGCCAAACTCTTTTATAGAAGGTCTTCAGCAATATACCTTCTCCCAGCAGTGCACATTGGTTTGCTTCTATACTCCTAACTCCATTCCTGCTGACACTGGCCTTTTCCAGATTTCTATGTTTTCCAGATCTACTTTGTGTATAGTGATACGTCATTTTTTTTTTGCTGTAATTTGTATTTCTTTGATTACTATTTGATTTTGAACAATCTTTTCACATTTTTATAGACTTTTAAGTTTACAAAGCCAGCTGTGATTATCTTCATAGTTTTTATTCTTTTAAAAATTAGAGTAATAGGGCTTCCCTGGTGGCACAGTGGTTAAGAGTCCGCCTGCCAGTGCAGGGGACGCGGGTTTGTGCCCCGGTCTGGGAAGATCTCACATGCTGCGGAACGGCTGGGCCCGTGAGCCATGGCCGCTGAGCCTGCATGCATCTGGAGCCTGTGCTCTGCAACGGGAGAGGCCACAGCAGTGAGAGGCCCGCATACCGCATAAAAAAAATAAAAATTAGAGTAATTGTTTTCTTATTATTTGGAAGATTTTCTTGCCTATTCAAGAGATTAATTCCTTTCATTTGGACAGTACAAATATCTTCTTCCCAATTTGACTTTTTTACATAAATTTGTTGAATCGGTATGAAGATTCAATTGTGCTAGACAAGTAAGTTCTAGAGAACTGCTGTGTTAACTACAGTGTCTGTAGTTAACAGTACAGTATTGTGCACTTCAAAATATGTGAAGACGCTAGATCTCATGTCAAAACAAGAAGGGACACCAGGGAATTCTGGGAGGTGTTGGGTGTCTATCACCTTGATAGTGGTGATGGTATCATGGGCATTTGCACATGTCCAAGCTCACTGAATCGAACACATTAAATATGCACAGTTCTTTGTCTATCAATTACTCCTCAATAAGGCTGTTAGAAACGAAGAGGACTCATTAAATTTCATAGTTAAATTCACCCTGTCCTTTGTTATGGTGTATACGCTCGAAGTTTTCCTTAATAAGTCTTCCTCCTCTCTCATTCAGAAAAAATGTTCTCCTACAATATTTCCTATTAACTTTGAAAATTTAGTTTTACATTGAGGTCTTTAATAGAGCCAGGATCCACTTGTGTACACGACCTTAGGTAGGTAACTATCCTTATTTTTCTTCAATGAACCAATTTTCTTAAACCACCCACATTCTTTCTGTTTAATTCTGGTGGCATCTTTATCAATTGTTAAATTTTTGTATACAAATCAGTCCATCTTTAGCATCTCCACGCAATTCATTGTCCTGTAGACTGTTCTTGAGTGCCAATAAATATGTTTATTTTACCAAGACTTCAAATGTATCAACATTTGGCAGGGCAAGTCCTCCACTTTGCTTTTCTTGTGCAAAGTTGACTTAGAGAATCTCTAATAACATAATGTTATATGTAATTTCAGCCCTTTTCTTTGCACATATTTTATACATAAAAATTATTATGATATTTGCACATATTTTAACCAAATTCAGTCACACTGTACATTACTTTGAGCTTAGTCCTCTCACTGTCATTTCCCCATTTCATCTGATATTCTTGTACATGACTGCTGATCATTCTCTTGAATTTCAACATAGTTTATATGTTCCATATTTTAAAAACCAATTTCTTATTGACAGCCATTTAGATTGTTTCCAATTTTTCACTATTATAAGTTATGCTGAGGAGAACAGCGTTGTTCATGCATCTTTTTAAATAAACATCTGTGATTGATTCCTTAGGACAAATTGCTTGAAATAAAACTCCTTCATCAAAGTGTGTGCTGTTTTTTGAGGCTCTCTCCTCATGCTGCCTAATTGCCCTCCAGGCAGTTTGCCTAAATTATACTTTTATAGGAAGAGTATGGTAGTTCCCATTGCCCTGTACTCCACAGTACTGAGAATAATTATTATTGCAATTGTTATAAAAGTTTCCACTTATGCAGGAAAAATATTATGGGAACAGTATAACTATTAGTAGTAGATGTTGAACATTTTAAGAATATTTATTGGCCACTTGCATTTATGTGTGCATTTATTTCCTCTGTTCAACTTTCTTCTGAGATACTCATATTTTTTCTTATTTATTTTTAAGAGGTTTTGTTTCCAATGCTTAGGGATACTAAGATATACTCCCAGACACACACAAAAACATATGCTGCTAGTGTATTTTCTAGTTTGTAATTTGCCTTTTGTCCTTGAAAAATATACTTTCACATAAGTCCTAAGATTTTGTTTAATCTGGTTTGTCATTTCTTTCCTTTTTACTTCTTTTGTTTGTGTTGTTATTTAGAATGCTGTTTTCCTACCTGAGATCTGTTGACAACCATATTTTCTTCTGATTTTTGTAATGCTTTTTATATTTAAATTATTTCAATCCCAGTTTCATTGCTATAATCTCATATACAGGGTTTTTTTTTCCAGATTTTGTCTATTTTTCCCATTCAAGTGTTACTTTTTACATTTGCATTAAGTTTCATTACATGTTCACAATGCTTAGACATACAACTTTCTACTTAACAGTTATTTCTCTGGAACAATCTTCTGGGCCAACGCCTCCCAGTCTTGAATTATTTGATTTGACTTATTTCTCATTTAACCAGAACACATCTTTGAGAAGTTGCTCTTTTGGAATGTTAAAGCATTTTATCCCTACCAACATGGCCACACATGGCATCACTTCACCAGAAGTAAAATGCATTTCTCCTGGTCATTTCCCAGCAAACCTGTAGACATCTATGAGTTGTCTTTTGGCAGCTCTGCTGTGGAGGAATCTGAGACTCATTTTAATTTTTTTTTATTTGTCTGTTTATCTACTGGTAAATTTTTTCCCTACCTCAATGCCTGTAATTATTTAAAAACTTGGAATTTAATAGTGCCAGGATATCTATGGATACATATTCGTTTTCCCTCCATTATTTCAAATTAATAATACATTTCTTCTTTGATCTCTTTTTTCAATCTGAATAGGCCATATTCAGCTCAGGAAATTTATCTTCAGTTCATTCTTCCACACATCCATCTGTCCATCCATGCAACATTCCATCCATCCATTAATTCAACCGTATTTCCTGTGTGCCTGTTAACTTCTAGGCACTCGAGTTATCCTAGGGCAGGAATTCTCAACCCCAGCACTGTGAACATTTTTGACTGGATAGCTCTCTGCGGGGGGCTGTCCTGTGGATTACAAGCTGTTTGGCAGCTTTTCTGGTCCCCACCAAGTAGGTGCCAGTAACACCTCCTCTCCCCCCAAGTTGTGTCCACCAAAAACGTTTCCAGACATTTCCTAATGTGCCTTTGGGGGCAAAACTGTACCTGACTGTGGGGTGATTGAGAGGAGACACAGAACAAGCAAACACATGAATCCATTGTGTGTTCTCTGAGAGCAGTGCTGTGAGGACATGCAGAACTGGGTAGGAGGGATGGAGGTTCCCCAGGAAGCAGGGAGATGTACAGGAACAAGGGCTGAGGGTCTCAGGGAGCTGAGAGGAAGTGAGGTCCTGGGTCAGGGCACAACCATACAGAGCTCCCAGAAGGGAGGGCCCAGGGAGCTCCAGGAGTGAAAGCGCAACCACAGCCAGGCCAGTGATGGAGGAAGGGAGGAAGGGAGGGAAAGTGTCACAGAGGAACCAGGGACCTCCCAGGGGAAGCCTGTACACTGGTCCAGGGCTCTGGATTTTTCTCTAAGTAAGAAAGGAAATCTCTAAAAGGCTTTGGATCAGGAGAATGGCACTTATTTCCTTGGTTATTGTTTCTTTTTTACCTTTTCTCTACTTCTTGGCTTGCTATTATATCGGGGATAGATTTTCTGGCTCTGTTTTTCCTGTTTATGTATATATGTACATGTTAAAATTTTTAGATCCTTATCCCAAGGTTTGGGATAATTTCTTACACTCATGTTCTACTTTGCTAATTCAGCCTCTAAATATCCAGTTGAATATTCCTTGCCCTCATTGCATTTTTAAATTTAGCAACTGTAGCTTTTTGTTTCCACTGGCCTTTCTTGACCTGGGATTACTTCATCTCCATGACTGTCTTTGATAGTTTCCTATACACCACAGGCCCCTGAAGGATGTGGAAGATGGGATTCAGAGTTTGTCACATTTCCTCTTGTTTCCCTCAAAGAAATTCTACAGAGATCTCTGTATTAATTTCTCCAGCTTGCCCCTTATTTCATAGCTGTTTTGTTTTTAAGCATAATTCTAGATTATACTTTTAAATAAAAAGTCTATGCTCTTCAAACAAGGACTCAAATGGATTTTATCCAGATTCTTTATTGATAGGAAAAAGTTTAAATTTACCATAAATTTAATTTTTAGTTCAGAATCTTCATTTCTGTGCATTTCCTTTGCAGCTTTGGTATGGCATTGCAAAGTTAGGTAGTGATGTAGCCATTTCCATGTACACTTGTCAGAATGACTTGTGGACAACTCTTCTGCAGCCCAGACTGACTGCTCTTGAAGCTGGTCATGAGTCCAGATGTGCTCCCAGGACCCTCACTTCCAGCTCTGGCCTCTATTTGTTTCCTCCCTGGAGAGCTGTTTTCTCCTTTCTTTGCTTCTACACCATCTGCCTGTATACAGCAGAAATTTCTTGTATTTCCTTAGGGTCCTGTCACACCTCTCTGGTTTCCAGCATCCAAGAGCATTTTCTATCTTTTTTATACTGTTACTTCAGATGGTTATCTGAAAGGGCAGGGATTAGACTGTACCTACTCTGTTGTCTTACCTGAAAAGTACTTTCTCATAATCCATCTATTCCTTTCAGTGGGCATAACTTTCTATATGGAAACAGTGGAGCACTGCCCAGGTGTTTGAATGTGTCATATGACACAGTTGAAATGATATCGCTTACATGTGGAATCTAAAAACACACAAACAAAAGCAAAAACACTGAGATAGAAATGAACTTATTTACAAAACAGAAAGAGACTCACAGACATAGAAAACAAACTTATGGTTACCAGAGGGGAAAGGGGAGAGGGATAAATTGGAGTTTGGGATTAACATATACACACTACTCTATATATAAAATAGATAACCAATAAGGACTTACTGTATAGCAGAGGGAACTATACTCAATATTTTGTAATAAACTATAAGGGAAAAGAATCTGAAAAATAATAGATATATAACTTAATCACTGTTCCGTCACCTGAAACTAACTATACTTCAATTAAAAAAAATTGTAAATCAACTATACTTCAATTAAAGAAAAAAAAAAAAGAAATGTGAAGGAACAAATCATTGAGCGGAGTGGTTGCCAAGCTGCAAATCTCAAAAAAATATTTGACAACCAAATGCTCTGGGAACAAGTTGACTTTTTCAGGACAGAATATGAAACGAGGGACGGTGGTAACTGCTGTTTGCTCAGGACCGAAAGGCCTTTGCGCACTGCAGGCTGTTAGGCTGGCAGAGTCCAATGTGGGCAGCATTTCAAATCACCTGTTGACCTGTTCTTTTCCATTATTTTGCTGTTGTGAGCTCTGTATACATATTGTAAGTTTTCCTCCCTAAAATGAAAACTGATTTATTGTTTTACTTATAAGCAAAATTCAAAACATTAAATATTAGAAGAAAATTAAAACAATCCTTATCCAGAGGTAAACATTTTAATAAAGTTCTCTCTGATATTTTCTCTCTCAACATATATTGGTCTATGTTATTATTATATGTGATGATTTTTACTCTCTTTTTTTCCTCTCAACTAAATCTTCTGGCCATCTCTTCATATGGATAAATACGTCTCCCTCATCATCATTGGTGGATGAAGATTTTTCTTTTGAATGGATATGCCATGATATATTTATGTCCATAATTTATTCCTATTGATGGAGAGTGGTCTCCTATTATTCACAACTGTAACATAGCCTCAGTAGACTTTTTTTCTATATCTACCTATGCATGTTTGTCCAATTACTGCTATAAGAAAAATTCCTGAAAGTGGCTCCACTAGGTCAAAAGATACACACACACACACACACACACACACACACACTCACACATGTATGTGTTTAATATATATTATATATTTTATAAACTATATATATGTAGAATTTTGATATTTGTTGTCAATTGCATTCCAGAAAGACATGTCCATTTATGCTTCTTTGAATACTTTTATTTATGCTTCTTTGAATACTTTTAAGAGAGTGTGATCTGAAACTTTTTATGTAATTGGCTGTTACAAAAAAAATATATTCTCATAAAGCTACCTTAAGATGCTTCTGTACAGCAACCCAACCCCAAATCACTAAGATGAAGACTTCAAACCCTGTGAACCATCAACCATCTCCCATGTCTGAGACCCTATCCCCAGCATAATAGTATACTGAGAAAGGAATTAGGTCTGGATGGTTTTTGTGGACAGGTTGCTAGATCCCTAATGAGCTTTTAGCTTCTTTAAATGTTGTAGGTATGGAAACTTGTCTCCACATTACTTTTCTCTGGAATATCTTTTCCAGTGCTATTCACTTGTGATGTTCTCTTTGAGTCTAGTCATGCTAGAGGGAAACACTTGTCAAATACACAAAATTCATACCACTCGTGTGCAATATCTTGCTAGGGGCAAAACTATTGTTAATGAATGTGAGAATTAGAACAAAGACAATAGAATTGGGTACTTATGTCTTCAATCATATATGAGGGAGAAAGCAGGATTGTGATGAGCATGAGTTTAATAACATGTATTAAACTGTTCATTTTAAAATATTATGTTCTGGGTGAAATATATATAACCTTAATAACAATATCATATGCATAGCATATGCATCTTGATTTCCCAAGAAACAGCATTGTCTAATAATCAAAGACTATTGTGGTTGAAGCTCCTGATGAGCTCTGTGGTTTTCCCCTCCTTTCAGGAACAGACTCTGGCTTCCAAATTCTCATAGGCATGTGGAGAAATTGTCCCAACAAAAGACTGTGAAATTCAAGAAGTCAGAGTGACAGAAAAGAAATCCATGGACACTGTTTTTTTCCTGCTAAAATCATGGGCTTTTCTCTATAATTAATTTAGGGCTTTCTTGTTACCAACCAAATATGCAAAGCTCTCTTTCCCTGTCAGGACAGAGGGCATCCTGTAGATGGGAAAATGTAAAGGACATTAGGTGGAATCAGTTAGTGCTAATCAACAGAATCTTTCCGTTTTAAGCCATCTGCCAGTTGAGGTGTTTAAAGGTCTAAGAACAGTGGATGAGCATAGTTAAGGATGCTTCTGACCTTTGTAGCATGATGATTTCCCACCTCTTCCTAACTTTGGAAAATCACCTTCTTTCCTGGTGCCTTGAGTCCTGTGCTGAACAGCTGTTATATCTGATTCTCTTTGCAGGTTCACCCTTTTCTAAGTGAAGAGAGTCAAGAGATTTTGGCCTTTTTTGCCCCAGAGGGTGAAGGAGAAGGAAAAGGGAGTGTGAGAAATTGTGGGGGTGCAAGACAGCAGGAAGGAGTCAGCCTCCGTGAAATGTTCCTGGAAATGCCACAGACCTGGCATCCACAGAAGGGTCTCTGCGTTAGCTATGATGAAAATGAAAATACTATAGATCTTGAATTTTTTTCTCCCTATTATTTCTGTGATGCAGCTGTTTAATGACAATGATTGCTCATTAGCTGATTGTAGTCTAATGCATTTAATAGATACTTTGCATCAAAGAAATGGAAGGATTGATCATCTGATACATAAATGAATATTTAATGATATATCTCAAACAGACTTAAACTTAAAATCCTGGTCTGCTAATTATCAGGTCTGTTCTGCCTTCTCCCCAAGAGTCAGGTTGGGAAGATGAAGAGGTGAGGCTGCTTGGTGCTCAGCATCAGATCTGTGCAGGTCAGTCTGTGTGTCTGTATGTCTCTCTTTTCTCAGAATGTACACTTTCTGCTGATATCTACTCATTTGAAGAAGAGGAACTTCTGAAGGTGGGGGCAAGTTCTTGGGGGGCATTTCCCTGCATCTTATACTGTTTTATTCCTCTACATTACATAATCATCTCAGCAGCTAATGAAATTCATGACTCTTCTTCTGTAAATACATGTACATGCAAAATGTTTGCACAAAATTTCTGGAGATTCAAGCCCTGAAGCTCATCCATAGACCCCAGCATAGAACTCCTGGTTGCAGAGTAAGATTTCTGAGAGTGGACAGCAGATGCAGTGTCTGCCCACTTCAGCTCACTTTTGACTGATAGGCATATGTTAGCTTTGGAACTGATGGATTTTATTCTTTCTTTTCTTCCCAGTATGATAAAGCCAACAATACCCTCTCTATTCTACTAAAATCTACATAGAGCTCTGGAATACACAGTCACTCTGAATAATGATGGTTTACTGTGTCAATTTACCCCATCCTAAATGTCCCCTTCCAAATGAAGTTGCTGACAGCCTGCTGCAATTTCCGGAATTCTAAGGCTCTGCCACTAGGCTAATCTTCATATACTTCCAATTGGATACACCAATTTCTCAACTTATTCCTTCATTTATTTAATTTACAAAGAGCTTTGAGCAGCTTTTCCATATCATTCTAATACTATGTCCAGGGAATAGAGGAACAATCATGAGACACATGGTCCTCACCATCAGGGAACTTGACATCTGCAATGACCACTGATTTGAGATTTGTTTATTCAGGAAATCACTATTTTATTATGGGCTTACTGACCAATGGCCCACCCAACCGTAGGAGAGATTCTTTACTATCTTGATAGGTTCTAGGCATCATTCTAATCTTACTGTATCAGACATTGCACTGGATCCTGTATTAGGTGCAAGTCTATGCCTTGCACCTAATGGCACCCTGATAGTATGTGATGAGGGATCAGAAATGAACCATTTACTCCATTGGTACATCTCAGCATAATGATCAGTTTCTAAGATTTAATTCTGTACTGTCAGCAGAGCTGTCGTGTGAAGAGGAGTCATAGACCTGGTTTTGAGGTCAATGCAGAAATCTTCCCTCAGATCAGAGTCAGTTTATTGAAAAGGATCAGAGATGCTAACTCCCTAAAATATTTCTGGGTGTTAAAAAGCATAGCTCTAGGTATTTGATTGAAAGTAGGGAACTTCTGGGCTCCAGTCTGACATGGAAGATGCTTGGAAGGCATCACTCCCAACCTCTCAACAAAAAGAAGGGCTGAACAAACTGAAAATCAACAACTCATTTTAGATCCATCAGAGAACTGATGTCACAGGGAAAACTGATTCCCTGAAAACTGGAAAGACAGACAGGAAGATACAGAAAATCAAACCTAGAAAATGTGCAGGAGCAGAGCCCCAAGCTAAAGCCAGAAGCTGTAAGAATACTTTAACCTGTGATCCACAAATTGCTGGAGGAGCAGTATGGTTAAGAGTCAAAAACTCCAAGGGGCACAGCCTTGTGGGACCCCCACTTTCATGAGTTTACCTCCAGAATGCCTTCCAGGTTCTCACAGTGAAGATCAGAAGAAAATACCTCAGAGTTTCAGGCAGGTGGAAGGAAAAGCAATTATTCTGAAATATACCTAGACTTTCTGTTCTTTTAACAAGGCCTATTCTCATGGGAAACTATTTTACCAGAGCCTAACCTACTTGGATTTTACCCAAACCTAGTCTACTTGGGGGAAGGTAAATACCCAACTCCAGTCTTATCTAGCCTTTAACATGGGGGAAGGAAAATACCGAATTCAGGCTTATTAAGAAGACTGAGACATAATATAGGACCATATAATGCTTCCCCCTCCTCCACACCTTACTATCACAGCAATAGGGATCCTGTACAATAAAATAAGATTGTGGCTAAGAGCGTTTTTAATAAAAATCATATGATCATATTAAGAGATGCAGGAAAAAAATGACAAAAATCTAACACCTATTCATGAAAAAAATTCCTAGCAAACTAGGAATAGAGGAAACTTCCCGAACATGATAAAGTACATTTACAAAAAATATCCTTCAGCTAACATCTTACCTTACGGTGAGAAGCTGATGCTTTCTCCCTAAGATTAGGAACAATGTAAAGATATCTCCTCTTACCACTCCTATTCAACAACCACACCGGAAATCTTAGCTAATGCAATGAGACACAAAGAAGAAATTAAAAGGGTACAGATTAGGAAGGAAGAAATAAAACAATCTTTGTTAGCAGATGACTGAAATATAAAATTTTAAAAACTAAAGAAAAATGAAAACTTGCAAAACTATCCCATTATGCAATGAAATGACCAATTACACTTAAAAATTAACAAAATACACAAAAATTCAGGACCTAAAAATATTAGTTTTCAACCTATGCATTTCATTCCATCTATTTCAACCAACTATTTTTTTTTCCCTAAAAATCTGCAAAAGAGACATTGTTGAATATTTCTCTGAAAATGATTGGAATGCTACAGAGGGAAAAAGGGGTGTGTGTAGCCATACATATAGGCATAATTTCTTTCAGTAAAGAGAGCCTGCTATTAAATTAAGATAGGTAAAATATTCAGAAAAGGATCCTTTCTGAAACTCCCAATAAGCAGAAACTAAAAGACATGAATACTTATAATAGGCTAAACAATTAATAGTCAAATAATTTTCACATCAAGTTGCTTTTGATTGAATGTAACAGAAACTGTATTAAACTTGTTTAAGAAAGAACAGGGAACTTAGAGTGGAACAGCACACACATTGGAATGTTCAGGATCCCTGCAGTACTCTTGTCCTAGCTCATTCCTGCTTTATTCTTTTTGCTCTGCAGACCTTCCTTTGATTAGTCTCAGTTCATGTGTGGAACTAGTGACTCTCCCACTTTTAGCTCCTGAATTTGCATGCTATTGCTTCAGTCATATGCAGAAGCCAATTAGCTATTTTTTGAATCTCAATTAAATGGAATTTTGCAAGAAACATACACATATACACATGAACAGTGCTCAACATCATTATGCATGAAGGAAGTGCAATGAGATACCACTTCACACCCACTAGAATGTACAGTTATGAAGACTGACAATAATTAATGTTGGTGTGGACCTCCAGCAGTGACAACTCCAACACAGTGCTAATGGGATGTAGAAACACATCAGAAAACTGGGTGCTGCTCTGGTTGATAGACAACCTAACTCAGCAATTTCATAACAAGGTATTTGCCCATGAAAAATGATATCATCTGTCTACATAAAGGTTTTCAAGAATGTTCAGAGCAGCTTTTATTTATTTATTTATTATATAGTAACCCTAAACTGTGAATAGTCTAGGTTCCCATTGTTATGGTTTGTCCGTTCCATGGAATATTAACACAGCAATAGACCGGAATGGTTACTAACACATACAGTAATGCTGATGGATCTCATTATGCTGAATGAAAGAAACCAGACATTAAGGAACCTATGTTATTTCATTTATATGAAGTCCTAGAACAAGCAAAACTAAGCTATGTTCATAAAAATCATAATGGTGGTGGTGGAGAGCAGGAGATCCACTATAATTAGGCACTAGGACTTTTTTGAGGTGACGGAATAGTTTTATATACTGACTTGTATCTTAGCTGCACAGATTGTACATTTGTTAAACTCCATCAAACTGTAGGCTTAAGAGCTGTGCATTTTATTATGTGTAAATTATATTTCAATTAATTAAAGTCAGCAACATGTTAGGTTGAACAATATGAAATTTCTTGTGAAACCATTTTTGGCTACAAAATAGCAATTTTTATACAGTCCAACCTATTAATAACTTTGGCTTCCAAAAAAGACATGAAAATCTTCTTTGAGACTTTTCCACTTTACTATAACTACTATAGAGGATCTGGGGGAAGGACAAAGATGTGATCTAGAAAAATAATGGACTATGTATAAGCAGCGTATCCCAGGAAATCGTTGTGGGAAAGCAGGAAGGATATATGTTCTACTGCCCCCTCCCTAATGGTGCGTTCACATATGTATGCATATGTGAGCTTTCATGCATGTGTGCATATGCATGTGTATATATGCGTGTAGGCACATGCCTTTTTGTGTGTCCATTGTGTGTGTGTGTGTGTGTGTATGTGTGTGTGTATTGGCTTAGTTACGAATGAACTTCTCACACCTGTCAAGGCTGCCATATTGCATGTGGAGGATTTCAAGTTGGCCTTTCCACAAGGGAACAAATGGTTGAATTTCAAGACAAACTGCACAATTTATCTGAGTTAATTGCCTTTTTTTTGCATTGTACTCTGCTCAGGCAGTTTACAGCACCCTTCTAAGCACCCAGATCTGGTTTTTCTATATAAAAATCATTTTTGTTTTGAAAATCACAAAACCCAATTTTGCTTAGAATATGGTTTTCTACTCTCTGAGACTTATTCTAATACTGTAAAGCTGCAATCAATTTATTGTAAGTTTCTAGCAAGTCCTTCTCAGATTGACAGGGACCCCACTGTTCAAATGCACGTGTGGAAGACATTGAGAGGAGGCTGTTGAAATGCTGTGGATTACTGGGAAACTGAAAATCATAAATTGTCAGTTGAGTAGAAAATAGGTTTGCAAGGCTTTATGAGCTGAGACAAAAGTTGATAGACTGGACTCTGGAATCGTACATATGAGAATTTTTTATTGTTCAAACTCAGCTCAATGGCCTGTGACTGCTGTGGGTCAGTTGTGAGTCTGGCCAGGGCCTTGGGAAGGTCTGCTGAGCACAGAATCTGAGATGACCGCTGTGGACACTGTGTGGACAGACCCTCCTCTTGCTTGTGACCACCACCCATTCTCTGGTGAGTGAAGAAAAGCCCACGGTGGCATGAGCACATAGCACTCTGACAACTGTGGTACCTCATTGGGGTGTCAGTCAATTGTGAAGAAGTCTTATTCTGGGAAATAACAGAGATTTCTATTCTGGGTGGTGGTTGAATCCATCATTGCTTCAGATAAATTTGGCTTACAAAATCTGCTGGGGTTTCCTTATGGAAAATAATACAGGAAACCAAATAAAACTACTAAACAATAAAGAGTAAGGAGAGAAGAAAACCAGTTTCAAAGAAACACATCAATAATAACAATGATGATAACAATAGCTAACAATTATATAGTAATTACAATGTGCCATGGAATGTTGTAAGCACTTTATATACAAAAACTTATTTAATCAGAAAATCCTGTGAGATTAGTACTAATATTATCCTCATTTTACAGATGATAAAACTGAGTCACAGAGAGTTTAAACGACTTGGCTGAACTAGGACAATTAATAAGTGGCAAAACGGATTGGGCTTTATGGCTTAATGATCATTCTATAGCAAATCAGAATATGTCTGCAGACCCATTAGCTGGAGTCTTATTTATATTCATGTATTAACACACCCACTGAAACATATATACGTGTGTACATATACACATGCATATAAATCTACATACACATGCGTACATATACACACATTAACACATAATTTCATACAAAGAGCAAGAATGCCTCTTGGTGTCAGATCTGAGACTGAATCCTTGCCCCATATTTGACAGCCAGGCGAACTTTGGCAAATTACTTCAACTCTGCCCTTCAGTGTTTCTCATATGGAATTTGACTTTAATAATGCTTTCATTGAAGGATTAAGGAATAGTATCTGGAATGAAAAAGACATTTAAAAGATCTGGCAACGTTTATTATTTTGTTATTCGTATCTTATTAATGATAATTTTGGGGGGGAGCTTGGCTTATTAGAGTCAGGGCCTCCAATCAGCTTTTCTGCCCAAATTATCCTTCTTACTTTTTTAAACCTTTTCCTCTACTAGACGCATTTTCATTTGTCTCTCAGATCTCAGAATTTGGAATCCCTCTTCAATTTCCTGCTCTTACCTGCCTGAACTTCATTTATGAAGAGTGAGACCAGCAATGAAATGAACTCATTACCATGTTCTCTGATGCTGTACCGATCTTCCTAAATCTTCCCATGTACTGGGTTGTCTCTGGGCCTGACTGTTCAAGAGCTGGGTCGGGAGTGATACAACAAGAACTAGGCCAGCCTCAGAACCAAAAGCCTCACAGAAACCTTTGCATGAGCACGTAACAGTTGTAGTTTCAACACTGGATTCCACAGTTTATTGGGTCCCTAATATGGGAATTAGGCCCATTTTCCTCTTGGATGTCTTAAGTTGTGACACTATCATTGTAGAACAATGCCAACAATACACACACACACACACACACACACACACACACACACACAACACAAACCCCCTTTTTCAATCACTATTCTGATTATTGCTTTGTTATTTTTAAATTAGAGAATGGCATTTAATTCTCTGTTAACTGGTTTTACCTGATGCCTTGGCAGTTCCACAGTTGGAATAGGGCCGTGGCCTGGAAGGAGATTTGGCCGATGAGTAGCCCTAAAATACCCAATTCTCCTAAGCATTTCAGAGCGAAGCCTCTTAATCACAATTGTCCTCTTTTTGTTTATACTATTTTCATGGCATAAGTTTCATTAAATTGAATATAGGAAAGCACAAAAGAATCTTAAAAAGCCTTCCAGCCTTCCATAATTTCTCTTTGCTAGGTTAATTCTTTCTCCCCTATATTTCTATAGATTATAATCCCATATTTGATCCTTTATTTTGGTCTGCTGTGTATCAGTTATCTATCATATCTATCTATCTATCATCATCTCTCTATCATCTATACGTCATCTTCTTTTTTTGAACTACCCTGTGGTTGTTTTCAGGTTGGGGGTAGGGTCATGCCTTGCCTTTTTTTTAAGGTCTCACATATACCAGCAGCATGTTTTATAAAAAGCGGGGCTGTAAAATACTTTTGTTGTTTTGTATTGAAATAAACATAGAAAACTATCATTTAGACTTTTCTGAATAGTTTTCTGCCTGACCTTTCCAACCCTGATCTCTTGCATCAGAGGACTTCTCGCCCTACAACGCAAAGGGAATATCCAAAGAAATCAGTAGCAAATGATGACTTGGGAAAATGCCAGTTGGCTAGAGTGAGGGGAAATGTAGCAATAAGATTCTAAAATATCCTGGCAAGAATCATGAAAATAGTTATGCTCAAAACACTGCAGAGAAGGGTTATTGCAGGAAAAAGCAGGGCCAAAAAATGTTACATTTATGCCTTTTCAAAGCCAATTGTGTTTGTTAAGTAGTAAGCACATTTTTCATTTTCTGTGTTCTTGAAGGAAACATCCTATCTGTATCAGCCAGCATTGCTTCACAGGGGAAGGCTTTCCTTTGGGGAAACATACACTCCACTGGAGTGGCTTTGCATGCCATTTTGACAAGCGTGTCCATTTCAGATTATCTTTCACTGCCACCCGTGAGTCATCTGCATGTGAATCCCACGTGTAGCTGAGAAAATGTGGATATGACAGCTATGAGTGTGTTAAAAAAACAGAGGCATTGTGTGCTCACAAGATGCCATGATGCAGCACGTGGCTTTCCTTTTTGTGTTGTTATAGTTAGGAGGATTCCAAGTGTGACTTTCTGAGCCAGGTTTGAGGGCATCTTCTCATTCATTCTTTCATTCATTCTTGTTGACAATGACCAAAGGCTGGCAGAGTGCTTGTCTGCTACGTGCTAGGTAACAATCTCTTGTCTATAATAGAATCTAAGCAACGGATATTTATGTACCATACTTAATACTCCATGCCAAGAATACGAAGTCCTCACTTTCAAAGAGGCTATTATTCAGGAAGTAGAGAGATAGGCTTATTGTTAATTGCAAATGGATGTGCTATCTAATGGGCACACAAACTTGAGGCAGAGACATCCTTGATGAATTTTAAATGCTGTAGAGAGATAATCCATGGGGGATAAGAAAGGACTTTTTTTCCGATTAGAAAGCATGAACAGAGCCACTGCTGTGTGAAGGAGCCAGGTGTTTTAGGGACAAGGAAGATGCTCAGTCATGGGTTGTAGCATCATCCATTGTGAGGAGAGTGAAGCCACAGGGGAGGAGATGTGCAATCTGGGAACGGATGTTGTTTCAGTTGCAAGTTTGGACCTTGTCCTGCAGGTGACAAGGATACAGTGAAGCATGGCGCTGTGGGTATCTATTCCAGGATGCTTTCTCGGTGGCTAGTGAAAACATGACCTGGGATTGGAGCGTGGAAACGGAAGTCTGTATACAGGGGTCCCAGTTCTCCCTCACTGGAGCAGGTGTACTTGTGATGTCACAGTGTCTCCACTGACACACCAGAGCAGTAGCCAGCCACTTTGGCTGTGTCATCATGAGCCCAGGTCAGCAGGAGATAACTCCAGGGTAATTTATTTATGGTCCCAAATATTCACTATGAGATTTTCCCAAAATGCCAAAAGTTAAAGGAATGATAAAACAAACACCAATTTACTAATCATTTAGATACAACAATTATTAATATTTTTGCTGCATTTGCTTTATTCTCATTGTGTGTATATATTAATTGGGTTGCCATTTATCTTTTCTTATATCTCCTCTCTCCTGTAAACTGGAATTAGGTCTAAAGACTGTATTACACTCAAATTAAACATTTTTGGCAAGGAAATTGTGTGCCTCATACTATAAACTGCATTTTGTATTATATGAGATGGTATGTAGTAATAGGCTATCCTTTGGCTATATTCATTTATGTCTTTAACATTTCCTTGATTTCTACTACAAAATATGTAAAGCTTACTTTGTACTTTTCCTGCCCAGACCTGCCCAGGCTCCTTTCAGTGGGGAATTTTATTTAGAAACCAAGATCTGCATGTTTGGGTCTTTCATTGGTACTGACGTGACATTGCTTCTAGGTCCTTTCTGTGGTTAGAGTTAAGAAATATATATATATAATATAAAAATAATGTATTCATACTCATATTCCTAATTTAAAATTAACAACACAGTTTAGTTTTGTGGAATTTCTTTGAGTTTATATTTTATCTCTCTTCTGTGGTGAAAAATTTAGATTCTTCACAAATTAGTATTTTTATTTATTTACTTTTCCTGACCATACACATATTAAAAAATATAATAGTACTGCTGCCATCAATAAAAGGATTGAATGAGGTTTTAGATTTTTTTATAATTCTCTTTGTATATTGCATATATCCCACTGAGAATGTAAGAATGTAAAAGTCAGAACATTGTATTACAAATTATCTTGAAATAATTCTTTCTTATGTAATTACGTCAGCAATTTGACTTATGTAGACTCATTTGTTTCAGTTTGTTTTCAATTTTATGTTTTTCTTTTATCCCTTTTGATTTTAATTTACTTATTTTTTGATTATGTAAAATATTCACTCCATTCAAAGCTCAAAAATATAAAAATGGCAAATTCAAATAAGCCTCTTTTTCATCCCTTTACCTTCTGACTCCCATTATTACTTTCATCTTTATCCATCCAGAATTTAATTTTTACAGAAATAAACAAATAGGTATATTTGTATTTTTCTTCCTATTACAACACAGAAAGAATTAGATAATCACTGTTTTGCACCTGGCTTTTTCACTTAAAAATATATCCTGGAACCCTCTTTATATCACTACATAGGGATTCAATTTTTTTTTTTTTTACGGCAGAACAATACACCATTGTGTGAATCTATACTCCAATTAGCAAAGGCATTTCCTACCTCTGCTTAGTAGACCATGTCACAGAACATAACCATGTTCACACAAGACTTCATATTTATGAGATATACCATCAGGCTCGATTCTTAGAGGGAGGATTTCTGGGTCAAAGAGATTCTGAGTATGTGATGTGTTCGTGTGTGTGTCTGTATGTGATTTTCAGAGATATTGCCAAAATATCCCCTATAGGGTTTATCCCACTCTGCAATACATGGTTGTGCCTGTTTTATCACGGCCTCATCACATGTTTTATAAAACTTCTGGAAGTTTTGCTGATCTGATAGATGTTAATAGGTTGTAAGTGTCATTTGCATTTGTATTTCTCTTATTATGAGTAAACATGGCATCTTTTGAATTTGTTTCCTCTTTTTTGTTGAAGTATAGTTAATGTGCAACACATGTAAGTTACAGGTGTACAATAGAGTGATTCACAATTTTTAAAGGTTACACTCCATTTATAGTTATTGTAAAATACTGGCTGTATTCCCTGTGCAGTACAATATATCCTTGTGGCTTAGTTTTTGCCTAATAGTTTATACCTCTTATGCCCACAACCCTATCTTTTCCTCCCCTTTTCACTCTCCCCATGGGTAACCACTAGTTTGTTTTCTTTTTCTGTGAGTCTGCTTCTTTTTTGTTATATTCACTAGTGTGTTGTATTTTTTAGATTCCACGTAGATGTGGTATCATACAGTATTTGTCTTTCTCTGATTTCTTTCACTTAGCATAATGCCCTTCAAGTCTTTCCATGTTGCTACAAATGGCATTATTTCATTCTTTTTTAGGGCTGAGTAGTATTCTATTGCATATATGTACCACATCTTCTTTATCCATTCATCTGTTGATGGACACTTAGGTTGCTTCCCTATCTCGGCAATTTTAATTAATGCTGCTATGAACATTGAGACACATGTATCCTTTTGAATTAGTGTTTTTGGTTTTTTCTAATATATATCCAGGAGTGGGATTGCTGGGTCAAATGGTAGCTCTATTTTTAGTATTTTGAGAAACCTCCATACTGTTTTTCATGGTGGCTGCACTTTGTTTCCTCTTGATAGATTTTCTGATTATTTACCTACCCTGAGTGAAGGAATAAGAAATTTAGCAGAATGTTGCAAAAAAATGTAATTAGAGATTTAAAAAATCTCATGGTTCTGAGGAGACAAAATTGGATTTCAGGACTATCCAAGAAAGAGGGGCCCTGGTACACACCCCAAACTATCTCTTTGATCCCCTGGAGGGCTATACTTTCACAGCAGGAGTGAACCAGAAGTAAGATGAGACTTTCAAAATCTGAAAACTGATCTTAGGCCAAGAGGGTCCCTGATAGGATCAAGGTGATCTGCCTTGACGCCAGCTGCCTGCCAAAGGAATAGAGAGTATGCTTGATGGGAGAAGAGGGCATCTTCCAAAGCTAAAACAATTTTAATGCACAATGTTTGAGTATTTTATAAGAAGTTTAGAAACAGGACAAGAATAAAGATTTGCAGTAGAATCAAACCCACAGGTGATCCAATATGATATGAGACACAGAATTTAAAATAACTGTGATTAATGTGTTCAATAGTACAGATAAAAGATAGGCAGTCTCATTAGATATCTGAAATCTATAAAAAGATATAAACTATGAATTCTAGAACTTAAACATAGAATAACTGAAATTATGAACAGAGGATAGAGGATTATGAACAGAATAGAGGATTTTAATAAAATAGTAGATAAAGCTAAAGAAAGAATTACAGAACTGAAAGATAAGTTACTAGAGAATACCCAGACTGAAGTATGGAAAAGAACAAGAAATACAGAAAAGACTATATGAAACAAATGGAACATATATAAGAGGTCCAATGTAGTGTAATTGGAGTCTCAGATGGAAGTGGCAATATCGAAAGAGATGAATGCTGAATATTTTCCCCAACTGCAGAAATATATCAACTCACAGATTCAAGGATTACTACAGAACTCATAATGAATTAAAAACCAAACTAAACCAAACCTGAGTTTCGTCATAGTAAAACTCTTAAAAACAAAGGTAAAAGAGAAGCTCTTCTAAGTAGCTAGCTAGAAAGAAAAAGCAATAGAGCAAAAGAGTCTTAGTGCAAACTTCTCAACAGAAGCTATGCAAGGCAGAAGATAACAGAATCACATTTCAGGTGTAGAAAGAAAACTCATTACAGAATTTAAGTGCAGTAACAATGTCCTTCAAAATTACGATAAGATAAAGAAAATTCTAGGGAAACAAAAACTAAGATAATTTGTCATTATTTGACATGAACTAAACAGTCTTCTTTAGACTGAAGGCAAATAAATCTAAATGGACAATGAGAGATACAGGAACTAAATAACAATATCATAAAGGATGCTGGGCTCCAAATGATTTGAAGAAATTAAAAACTTCCAGTTGCAGCCACCAAATGCTCTGCTTCATTTTATTTCTGCTTCAGTGATAAAGCCACATGTGAATCCAAAACCTTGTTTATCTTATGAATGTCCTTTGTGTTACAATGAAGACCCTGCAGGATGGGGAGAGAGAGGGAGAGGGAAAGGGAGAGGAAAAGAGCAAAAGAGAGTGAGAGAGAGAGAGAGAGAGAGAATAGGATGGTTATGAAAGTAAGGGAGTGATGGGAAGAAGGTTTCCCAAACAGGGGATTCTCGTAATAGAATCAAAGTCAGGAAGTTTTCAAAATATTTATTATTGCAACTCACTTTAAATAGAGTTAGGAATTCAGGTTAATGTGTATAATAACTTGGACACTAAATAAATAAGTCAAGTCACCTAAGGATGACTATGTGAGTGCTACAAGCACATATACAAAATTGAATTTGTGAAATTTCAGATAACATTTAATTTACTGGAGAAAGGCACTTGGTTTGCATCCAGATATTTTTAAAATCATTATTTTCGTGGCATTTTGGTGCAGCTATACAAATCAAAATTGGAAACTAGTTGTTTACAGTTAATAGACTTCTTAAAAGCAAGTGTATATTTACATTTCAAGAAAACAATGCTGGGCAATTTCTTTCTGTTTTGAGAAGATTAACATGGAGGTAGTAATGAAATATCCTAAGGTTGGGAGTTGGACAGAATTAGGGTTATGTCGTGTTACCATCATTCATGAAACATGCAAGCAAGATCAAGTTAATTAGAATCCTTGTGACCTAGTTTTCCAATTTGCATAGTGCAGATAATAATCTTCATAGCATGTAATAAGATGTGCAGTAATCTTCTAGGAATCTCTTTCCTTTACTCTAGTCTGCCATTTCTGTAGTTACAGCTACCAAAATTACCTCCATAGAAAATAGAAGACAATCACTAGGCTCCTTTCATGTGCAAACCTAGTATTAATTGTTAACTAGTAACAGCATGCAAAATGCATTTTGGTTGAAATATCCAAAAGGAGTATTTAAGAGTGTTCTAGGTTGTTTGCTATTAAATTTACGTGGCTGATGTCATGACGGAAAATCTTGCTTTTCCACATAAGTTAACTGGCATCACTATGTATTAAATATACACGCATTGAGCTTTATTTTGTATATGGCACATTGCAGACACTGGGGGAATAAAGAGTTGATATTCTATGATACCTTCCTTCAAGAGATATTGTGCCATGTAGGGGACATTAGGAGAACGTGAGCAGTGCCATGCCAAGCCATGTTGGAGGCTGAGGTAAAAGAAAACTCAATAATACTGATCCTGTCTTTATATGAAATTTTAATATTTCATTTATTATGATGGTTAACTTTATGTGTAAACTTGACTGGGTCACAGGGTGCCCGGATATTTGATCAAGCATTATTCTACATGTTTCTGTGAGGGTATTTTTGAATGAGATTAACATTTATTTTGTTGTTGTTGTTGTTTTTCTTTAGCATCTTTATTGGAGTATAATTGCTTTACAACAGTGTGTTAGTTTCTGTTTTATAACACAGTGAATCAGCTATACATATAAATATATCTCCATATCCCCTCTCTCTTGTGCCTCCCTTCCGCCCTCCCTATCCCATCACTCTAGGTGGTCACAAAGCACCTAGCTGAACTCCCTGTGCTATGCTGCTGAAGATGGGGCACATATACACAATGGAATATTACTCAGCCATGAAAAGAAACAAAATTGAGTTATTTGTAGTGTGATGGATGGATCTTGAGTCTGTCATACAGAGTGAAGTAAGTCAGAAAGAGAAAGACAAATACAGTATGCTAACACGTATATATGGAATTGAAAAAAAGGTGATTCTGATGAGCCTAGGGGCAGGATAGGAATAGGGACACAGACGTAGAGAATGGACTTGAGAACACGGGGAGGGGGAAGGGTAAGCTGGGATTAAGTGAGAGAGTAGCATTGACATATATACACTACCAAGTGTAAAATAGATAGCTAGTGAGATTAACATTTAAATCAGTAGACTGAGTAAAACAGATTGCCCTCTCTAATGTGGGTGGGCCTCATCCAATCAGTTGAAGGCCTGCATAGACTGAATAGAACTAAATAAAACTACCTTCAAAATGGGACACCATGGGACTTCCCTGGTGGTCCAGCAGTTACTACTCCATGTTTCCACTGCAGGGGACACAGGTTTGATCTCTGGTCAGGGAACTAAGATCCTGTATGCCTCATGATGCAGCCAAAAAAAAAAAAAATGAGATATCAGCTTTTTTCTGCCTTTGAACTCAAACTGAAACATCGACTCTTCCTGGCTGTCACGTCTGCTGGCCTTCACACTTTACATACACCATCAGGTCTCTTGGTTCTCAGTCCTTTGGACTCAGATTGGAACTATAAAATCAGCATTCCTAGATCCCTAGCTTGCTGACTCAGCCTGCCAATGTTGGGACTTGTCAGCCCTGCAATTATATGAGCCAATTCCTTGTAATAAATCTCTTCCTCTTTCCATGTATATCTTATTGGTTCTGTTTCTCTGGAGAACCCTGACTTATACATTCATCATAATTTTGGACTAATGCTGATCTTTAAAAATATTAAATGATTATATATCTCGATTACTAAGTTTTTTAGTGCCTTCTTAAATTTTGCACCCGAGTTCCTCACTCACCTCCCCCTGGTCCTGGCCCTGCACAGGAGATATGAACGTACACCATCTCATCACATTTCCTCTTTAGAAATTCAGAAACTCTACTTGCCTTTTTCCTACACCCAATTCTTTAACATTCTTCACACCACACTTGTAGAATCCATCTCTTCTTTCTTTCCCCATTGCCAATGTTTCTAAATCTCACCCAAATTATTGCAATAGTTTCCTTTTTGGTTTATTTTCTTCCAGACACATAAACCTTCAATCTATCTTTCTAAAATAATATTCTGATTGCATCAATATTCTGCTTTAATGCTTCTTTGATCACCATTTCCAAGATTCTTTTCCTTTTTTTATAAATTTATTTATTTATTTTTGGCTGCGTTGGGTCTTTGTCGCTGCACATGGGCTTTCTCTAGCTGCAGCAAGCAGGGGTTACTCCTCATTGAGGTATGCAAGCTTCTTATTGCGGTGGCTTCTCTTGTTGCAGAGTACAGGCTCTAGGCACACAGGCTTCAGTAGTTGTGGTGCGTGGGCTCAGTAGCTGTGGCACATGGGCTCTAGAGCACAGGCTCAGTAGTTGTGGTGCACAGGCTTAGTTGTTCCATGGAATGTGGGATCTTCCCGGACCAGGGATGGAACCCATGTCCCCTGCATTGGCAGGTGGATTCTTAACCACTGCGCCACCAGGGAAGCCCCTCCAATATTCTTAACACTGTACAGAAATTATGTTTCCAACTTCATTTTATGCATTTTGCTCTTCATAATATCCAGTTAGCTTCAAGTCACTTGCCAAGACCACGCAGGTAATGCTCTTTAACTGTGTCAGCTCTTTGCATATGCAGGTTCTCCTGCTGGGCGTCTGATTCATCCTACTTATTTTCACCATCCGGCCTAACGTTATTACATCATATTTTATTTTTACTCCCTTTGCTTTAGAAAGCTTGACCTCGCCTCCCTATGTTCTCATAGTACTTATTTTTAATGTTAAAAATAATAGTATTTCTCACCTTAACATTTTAATTATATGCTTAGAAATTCACCTCCCCCACTAAACTGTTGGGGAGGGAAAGAGAATGCGTTGCGTATGTATGAATCTTTACACCAATTTCAGTGTCCAGCCTTGAGGAAAGTGGTTGTTGACTAAATGACTACAATCAGGGAGAAAGTTGTGTGTCATGAAAGAGACATAGCTACAGGAGTTTCTGATCATGCAAGAAATAAGTTGAATGTCCGGGTAAAACCCCTGGAAATTAGAAATCTTTGGGAGTATGGTGCCAAATGATGATGATATATCAGAAGATTTATAGCCATGCATCTTATACAGTGTTAAAACAGGAAATAGGAGATCCACATCATTTGTTTTGTACGAAATGTTTATATATTCAAATGTCTGTTCAAATTGAAGGATATAAAAAGCAATATTTAAAAGAATGAGAAGCTTGGAAGACTTTTATCCAATTGGAATTGAATTCTAACATTTAAAAAAATATATTTTATTTATTTATTTTTTTGCGGTACACGGGCCTCTCAGTGCTGTGGCCTCTCCTGTTGCACAGGCTCTGGACGCACAGGCTCAGTGGCCATGGCTCACAGGCCTAGCCGCTCTGCGGCATGTGGGATCTTCCTGGACCAGGGCATGAAGCCATGTCCCCTGCTTTGGCAGGCGGACTCTCAACTGCGCCACCAGGGAAGCCCTATTTATTTTAATTAATTTAGTTTTGGCTGCATTGTATGTTTGTTGCTATGCACCGGCTTTCTCTAGTTATGGTGAGCGGGGGCTATTCTTAATTGTGGTGCGTGGGCTTCTTATTGGGGTGGCTTATCTTGTTGCGGAGCATGGACTCTAGGTGCGCGGGCTTCCTTAACTGTAGTACAAGGGATCAGTAGTTGTGGCTCACGGGCTCTCGAGCACAGCCTCGGTAGTTGTGGTGTGTGGGCACAGTAGTTGTGGCACACAGACTTCAGTAGTTGTGGCACGCAGGCTCAGTAGTTGTAGCTCATGGGCTCTAGAGCACAGGCTCAGTAGTTGTGGTGCACGGGCTTAGTTGCTCCGCGACATGTGGGATATTCCTGGCCCAGGGATTGATCCCATGTCCCCTGCATTGGCAGGCAGCTTCTTAACCACTGCGCCACCAGAGAAGTCCTGGAATTCTAACATTTTTTTTAATAATCATTAATGCCATTTATTTTATTTATTTTTTAGTTTTTAAATTTTTTAACATCTTTATTGGAGTATAATTGCTTTACAATGGTGTGTTAGTTTCTGCTTTATAACAAAGTGAATCAGTTATACATATACATATGTTTCCATATCTCTTCCCTCTTGTGTCTCCCTCCCTCCCACCCTCTCTTTCCCACCCGTCTAGGTGATCACAAACCACCGAGCTGATCTCCCTGTGCTATGAGGCTGCTTCCCACTAACTATCTATTTTACGTTTGGTAGTGCATATATTTCCATGCCACTCTCTCACTTTCTCACAGCTTACCCTTTCCCCTCCCCATATCCTCAAGTCCATTCTCTAGTAAGTCTGTGTCTTTTGCTATATTCCCGTCTTACCTCTAGGTTCTTTATGAACATTTTTGTTCCTTTAGATTCCATATATATATGTGTTTGCATACGGTATTTGTTTTTCTCTTTCTGACTAACTTCACTCTGTATGACAGACTCTAGATCCATCCACCTCACTACAAATATCTCAATTTTATTTCTTTTAATGGCTGAATAATATTCCATTGTATATATGTGCCACATCTTTATCCATTCATCCGATGATGGACACTTATGCTGCTTCCATATCCTGGCTATTGTAAATAGAGCTGCAATGAACATTTTGGTACATGACTCTTTTTGAGTTATGGTTTTCTCAGGGTATATGACCAGTAGTGGAATTGCTGGGTCGTATATTAGTTCTATTTGTAGTTTTCTAAGGAACCTCCATACTGTTCTCCATAGTGGCTGTATCAATTTACATTCCCACCAGCAGTGCAAGAGTGTTCCCTTTTCTCCACACCCTCTCCAGCATTTATTGTTTGTAGATTTGTTGATGATGGCCATTCTGACTGGTGTGAGATGATATCTCATTGTAGTTTTGACTTGCATTTCTCTAATGATTAATGATGTTGAGCATGCTTTCATGTGTTTGTTGGCAATCTGTATATCTTCTTTGGAGAAATGTGTATTTAGGTCTTCTGCCCATTTTTGGATTGGGTTGTTTGTGTTTTTTGATATTGAGCTGCATGAGCTACTTGTAAATCTTGGAGATTAATCCTTTGTCGGTTGCTTCATTTGCAAATATTTTCTCCCATTCTGAGGATTGTCTTTAGGTCTTGTTTATGGTTTCCTTTTGCGGTGCAATAGCTTTGAAGTTTCATTAGGTCCCATTTCTTTATTTTTGTTTTATTTCCATTTCTCTAGGAGGTGGATCAAAACGGATCTTGCTGTGATTTATGTCATAGAGTGTTCTGCCTATGTTTTCCTCTAAGAGTTTGATAGTGTCTGGCCTTACATTTAGGTCTTTAATCCATTTTGAGTTTATTTTTGTGTATGGTGTTAGGGAGTGTTCTAATCTCATACTTTTACATGTACCTGTCCAGTTTTCCCAGCACCACTTATTGAAGAGGCTGTCTTTTCTCCACTGTATATTTTTGCCTCCTTTATCAAAGATAAGGTGACCATATGTTCATAGATTTATCTCTGGTCTTTCTATCCTGTTCCATTGATCTATATTTCTGTTTTTGTGCCAGTACCATACTGTCTTGATTATTAAAGCTTTGTAGTATAGTCTGAAGTCAGGAAGCCTGATTCCGCCAGCTCCATTTTTCGTTCTCAAGATTGCTTTTGCTATTCGGGGTCCTTTCTGTTTCCATACAAACTGTGAAATTTTTTGTTCTAGTTCTGTGAAAAATGCCAGGGGTAGTTTGATAGGGATTGCATTTAATCTGTAGATTGCTTTGGGTAGTAGAGTCATTTTCACAATGTTGATTCTTCCAATCCAAGAACATGGTATATCTCTCCATCTATTGGTATCATCTAAAATTTCTTTCATCAGTGTCTTATAATTTTCTGCATATAGGTCTCTTGTCTCCTTATGTAGTTTTATTCCTAGATAATTTATTCTTTTTGTTGCAATGGTAAATGGGAGTGTTTTCTTGATTTCACTTTCAGATTTTTCATCATTAGTGTATAGGAATGCAAGAGATTTCTGTGCATTAATTTTGTATCCTGCTACTTTACCAAATTCATTGATTAGCTCTAGTAGTTTTCTGGTAGCATCTTTAGCATTCTCTCTATATATTATCATGTCATCTGCAAACAGTGACAGCTTTACTTCTTTTCTGATTTGGATTCCTTTCATTTCTTTTTCTTCTCTGATTGCTGTGGCTAAAACTTCAAAAACTATGTTGAATAATAGTGGTGAGAGTGGGAAACCTTGTCTTGTTCCTGATCTTAGTGGAAATGCTTTCAGTTTTTCACCATTGAGGATGATGTTGGCTGTGGGTTTGTCATATATGGCCTTTATTATGTTGAGGAAAGTTCCCTCTATGCCTACTTTCTGCAGGGTTTTTATCATAAATCGGTGTTAAATTTTGTCAAAAGCTTTCTCTGCATCTTTTGAGATCATCATATGGTTTTTCTCCTTCAATTTGTTAATATGGTATATCATGTTGTTTGATTTGTGTATATTGAAGAATCCTTGCATTCCTGGAATAAACCCCACTTGATCAAGGTGTATGATCCTTTTAATTTGCTGTTGGATTCTGTTTGCTAGTATTTTGTAGAGGATTTTTGCATCTATGTTCATCAGTGATATTGGCCTGTAGTTTTCTATCTTTGTGACATCTTTGTCTGGTTTTGGCATCAGGGTGATGGTGGCCTCATAGAATGAGTTTGGGAGTGTTCCTCCCTCTGCTATATTTTGGAAGAGTTTGAGAAGGATAGATCTCTAAATGTTTGATAGAATTCACCTGTTAAGCCATCTGGTCATGCACTTTTGTTTGCTGGAAGATTTTTAATCACAGTTTCAATTTCAGTGCTTGTGATTGGTCTGTTTATATTTTCTATATCTTCCTGGTTCAGTCTCTGCAGGTTGTGCATTTCTAAGAATTTGTCCATTTCTTCCAGGTTATCCATTTTATTGGCATATAGTTGCTTGTAGTAATCGCTCATGATCTTTTGTATTTCTGCAGTGTCAGTTGTTACTTCTCATTTTTCATTTCCAATTCTATTGATTTGAGTCTTCTCCCTTTTTTTCTTGATGAGTCTGGCTAATGGTTTATCAATTTTGTTTATCTTCTCAAAGAACCAGCTTTTAGTTTTATTGATCTTTGTTATTGCTTCCTTCATTTCTTTTTCATTTATTTCTGATCTGATCTTTATGCTTTCTTTCCTTCTGCTAACTTTGGGGTTTTTTTGTTCTTCTTTCTCTAGTTACTTTAGGTGCAACCTTAGATTGTTGATTTGAGATGTTTCCTGTTTCTTAAGGTAGGATTGTATTGCTATAAACTTCCCTCTTAGAATTGCTGAATCCCATAGATTTTGGGTCGTTGTGGCTCTATTGTCATTTGTTTCTAGGTATTTTTTTAATTTCCTCTTCGATTTCTTCAACAATCACTTCGTTATTAAGTAGTGTGTTGTTTAGCTTCCATGTGTTTGTATTTTTTATAGATCTTTTCCTGTAATTGATATCTAGTCTCATAGTGTTGTGGTCAGAAAAGATACTTGATATGATGGTAATTTTCTTATATTTACCAAGGCTTGATTTGTGACCTACGATATGATCTATCCTGGAGAATGTTCCATGAGTACTTGAGAAAAATGTGTATTCTTTTGTTTTTGGATGGAATGTCCTATAAATATCAATTAAGTCCATCTTGTTTAATGTATCATTTAAAGCCGTTGTGTTTCCTTATTGATTTTCATTTTGGATGATCTGTCCAATGGTGAAAGTAGGATGTAAAAGTCCCCACTATGATTGCGTTACTGTCGATTTCCCCTTTTACGGCTGTTAGTATTTGCCTTATGTAGTTAGGTGCACCTTTGTTGGGTGCATAATTATTTACCATTGTTATATCTTCTTCTTGGATTGATCCCTTGATCATTATGTAGTTCCTTCTTTGTCTCTCTAATAGTCTTTATTTGAAAGTCTATTTTGTCTGATATGAGAATTGCTACTCCAGCTTTCTTTTGATTTCCCTTTGCATGGAATATCATTTTCCATCCCCTCACTTACAGTCTGTATGTGTCCCTAGGTCTGTAGTGGGTCTCTTGTAGACAGTATATATATGGGTCTTGTTTTAGTATCCATTCAGTCATTCTGTGTCTTTTGGTGGGAGCATTTAATCCATTTACATTTAAGGTAATTATCGATATGTATGTTCCTATTCCCATTTTCTTAATTGTTTTGGGTTTGTTATTGTAGGTTTCTTCCTACCCTTGTGTTTCTTGCCTAGAGAAGTTCCTTTAGCATTTGTTTTAAAGCTGGTTTGGTGGTGCTGAGCTCTCTCAGCTTTTTCTTGTCTCTAGAGCTTTTAATTTCTCCATCAAATCTGAATAAGATCCTTGCTGGGTAGAGTAATCTTGCTTGCAAGTTCTTCTCCTTCATCCCTTTAAATATGTCATGCCAGTCCCTTCTGGCTTGCAGAGTTTCTGCTGAAAGATCAGCTGTTAACCTTATGGGATTCCCTTGTGTGTTATTTGTTGTTTTTCCCTTGCTGCTTTTAATATGTTTTCTTTGTATTTAATTTCTGATAGTTTGATTAATATGTGTCTTGGCGTATTTCTCCTTGGATTTATCCTGTATGGGACTCTCTGTGCTTCCTGGACTTGATTAACTATTTCCTTTCCCATATTTTAGGGAAATTTTCAACTATAATCTCTTCAAATATTTTCTCAGTCCCTTTCTTTCTCTTTTCTTCTTCTGGAACCCCTATAATTCGAATGTTGGTGTGTTTAATGTCCCAGTGGCCTCTGAGACTGTCTTCAGTTCTTTTCATTCTTTTTTCTTTATTCTGCTCTGCAGTAGTTATTTCCACTATTTTATCTTCCAGGTCACTTATCCGTTCTTCTGCCTCAGTTATTCTGCTATTGATCCCTTCTAGAGTATTTTTAATTTCATTTATTTGTGTTGTTCATCATTGCTTGTTTCATCTTTACTTCTTCTAGGTCCTTGTTAAATGTGTCTTGCATTTTGTCTATTCTATTTCCAAGATTTTGGATCATCTTTACTATCATTATTCTGAATTCTTTTTCAGGTAGACTGCCTCTTTCCTCTTCATTTGTTAGGTCTGGTGGGTTTTTACCTTGCTCCTTCACCTGCTGTGTGTTTTTCTGTCTTCTCATTTTGCTTATCTTACTGTGTTTGGGGTCTCCTTTTTGCAGGCTGCAGGTTCATAGTTCCCGTTGTTTTTGGTGTCTGTCCCCAGTGGCTAATGTTGGTTCAGTGGGTTGTGTAGGTTTTCTGGTGGAGGGGATTAGTGCCTGTATTCTGGTGGATGAGCCTGGATCTTGTCTTTCTGGTGGGCAGGTCCACATCTGGTGGTGTGTTTTGGTGTTTCTGTGGCCTTATTATGATTTTAGGCAGCCTCTCTGCTAATGGGTAGGGTTGTGTTCCTGTCCTGCTAGTTGTTTGGCATAGGGTGTCTAGCACTGTAGCTTGCTGGTCGTTGAGTGAAGCTGGGTCTTGGCATTGAAATGGAGATCTCTGGGAGATTTTTGCCTTTTGATACTACATGGAGCTGGGAGGTCTCTTGTGGACCAGTGTCCTGAAGTTGGCTCTCCCACCTCAGAGGCACAGCACTGATGGCTGGAGCACCAAAAGCCTTTCATCCAGATGGCTCAGAATACAAGGCAGAAAAAGTAGAAAGAAAGAGGATAAAACAAAATAAAGTAAGATAAAATAAAATAAAGTTATTAAAAAAATAATTATTAAGAAAAAACAAATTTTTTAAAGAAAAAAACAAAAACAGATGGACAGAACCCTAGGACAAATGGTGAAAGCAAAGCTACACAGATGAAATCTCACACAGAAGCATACACAGACACACTCACAAACAGAGGAAAAGGGGAAAAAGTAATAAATCTTGCTCCCAAAGTCCTCCTCCTCAATTTGGGATGATTCATTGTCTATTCATGTGTTCCACAGATACAGGGTACATCAAGTTGATTGTGGAGATTTAATCCGGTTCTCCCGAGGCTGCTGGGGGAGATTTCCCTTCCTCTTCTTTGTTTGCACAGCTCCTGGGGTTCAGCTTCGGATTTGGCCCCGCCTCTGCGTGCAGGTCGCAGGTGGGCATCTGTTCTTCGCTCAGAGAGGACGGGTTAAAGGAGCAGCTGCTTCGGGGGCCCCAGCTCACTCAGGCCGGGGGGAGGGAGGGACACGGATGTGGAACGAGCCTGCGGGTCAGAGGCCAGCGTGACGTTGCACCAGCCTGAGGTGCGCCATGCGTTCTCCCCGGGAAGTTGTCCCTGGGTCCCAGGACCCTGGCAGTGACGGGCTGCACAGGCTCCCGGGAGGGGGGTGTGGATAGTGACCTGTGCTCCCACACAGGCTTCTTGGTGGCAGCAGCAGCAGCCTTAGCATCTCATGCCCGTCTCTGGGTTCTGCGCTGATAGCTGTGGCTCGCGCCCGTCTCTGGAGCTCGTTTAGGCAGTGCTCTGAATCCCCTCTCCTCGCGCACCCAGAAACAATGTTCTGTTGTCTCTTCTGAAGCTCCTGACTTTTCCCGAACTCCCTCCCTGCTAGCCGTGGTACACTAGCCCCTTCAGGGTGTGTTCATGCTGCCAGTCCTCTCCCTGTGCTCCGACCGAAGCCCGATCCTCAGCTCCCGGTCACACCCACCCCAGCGGGTGAGCAGACAAGCTCTCGGGCTGGTGAGTGCCAGTCGGCACCGATCCTCTGTGCGGGAATCTCTCCGCTTTGCCCTCCGCACCCCTGTTGCTGTGCTCTCCTCCACAGCTCTGAATCTTTCCCCCTCCGCCACCCACAGTCTCTGTGCACGAAGGGGCTCCTAGTGTGTGGAAACCTTTCCTCCTTCACGGCTCCCTCCCACTGGTGCAGGGCCCGTCCCTATTCTTTTGTCTCTGTTTATTCTTTTGCCCTACCCAGGTACATGGGGAGTTTCTTGCCTTTTGGGGGGTCTGAGGTCTTCTGCCAACATTCAGTAGGTGTTCTGTAGGAGTTGTTCCACGTGTAGCTGTATTTCTGGTGTATCTGTGGGGAGGAAGGTGATCTCCGCATCTTACTTTTCCACAATCTTCCTCAACTCCGAATTCTAACTTTTTATTTCACATTTACTGTACTTTGTTCCAAGGAATTGAAATCTCTGGAGCTCTATTCATGTAAACACTGGACTTTATTATTACTGCTGTTATTATTATTATTATTATAGAAGAGTCTCACCACCTGACTCCCATCTATCCCTCCAGTTTTCTCCCTGACTCTGTCTTAATTACCCTGAAATATTCTGCATACTCTCACTGCCTTCAGCTAGTACCTTTTTCCTGCCTGTGCTTGGGTTGCTTTCTTAGTTCTTTCCTTAGAATCAGAGTGTGAATGAGATCTCCTTTGTAACTCCTCCCCTACCATGTCTTTGTTTCCCACAAGCAGCCTTCGGGTTTATATCTTTTCCCGTTATGCTAAATTTCATCCAAGATAAACGTAATGGCCCTGGTTTGTGTTGCCTGTCTTTGGTTTTGCCAGGGAGAAAAATTTTCCTCTACCCTTTTAGGTTCTTCTGCCTGGTCAAAGAGTTAAACTGACATGAGACAGATTAATAGGATAAAATCAAACAAAAGTTTAATAACACGTATACATGGGAGAGAGCTAGGAAAATTAGTGACTCACCAAAATGGATGAAGTCCTCACCTCAAATATCATCTTCAGCTAAAAACAAAGGAGGATGTTAGGGGTAGTGGTTTGGGACTTCAAAGGTAAGGAAGGTAATTCACATGGAGATGAAAAAACAAATGTCTGCTGGGCTTGCAGAGACAATGAGACACAGAAAGGAATTTTTAAAAAATGGACCCTTGTCAGGTTCCTCCCTGTCTACACACCCAGTTCATACTAATGATTATCTATGGTGACAGCCTCCTTCCTGGACCAGGTCCTCTATCTACATTCTTTAGGCAGATGGGGGGAAGGTGAACCTTTCTTTCTGGATCTTTTGGACCTTGATTGTTTTCAGCTTGAAATAATCCACATGACAAAGAGACATTTTGGGGTGGAAAATTTTGCTTCCCTTACAGTTCCAAGTTTAATCTTGTTTGTAAATCCTGGACAGCCACTGAGTAATTGACTCACAGATTCCCATAAAACCCCTGTATATTTCCAGGCTGGGTTCCATTCATTTAAAAGTCCCAATTCTTCTTAAAGAGACCAATTTTTTTTCCCACTGAAGTTTTATATATTGTATCTGTCATTCTTTGAAAAAGAAAAGTGCAAACTGATTCAGATTCTCCCGTAAGAATTTTAATTAGTGCAACTATTTGAAAACATTGTTTTCTTGGCCTTTTGGAGCTCCAAAATCTGTGAGGGTAAAAATCTCTGTAGTCAGCAGCATGTGCATTCACTTAAATTATGCACTTTTATACAAGGGTCTCAAATATAATTTTTTCAATGCCATGAATACTAAAGGGGAAAAATCATTTATTTTACACCTATCATTTCACACTTTAAAATAATAATTTTCATTTGTATATCTCTTAGTTTTTAAAATACTAGGCAAGTCATGAAAATTATCCCCAAGTTTCAAATGAGGTTAAGAGACCTACACCTCAGGTCACATAGAGATAAAAGAACCGTAATTGTAGTAGTTCTATGAGTCCACTGAAATATTGCTCATAAAATACTATGCATGATCATTTCCTTGAGGGAAACAGGAAATTTGAGATCAGAAAAAAATAATTAGAATCCTTGTTTTTCAATATTTGTTGATTGCAACCACTAAATCATCTTCCACCATAAGTGTTGACTTTTAAAAAATCAAATCATAGGTTTTAAAAAGTCTCAGTACAGGATACATTATTTTGTTGACATAATCTTGCCAAAGATGTCCGTGGAATGCAGGGTTGGGTTCTTTCCTATGGGAGTCATGCAAACAGTTAATAAGATCCTGTCTGCTCACAGGCTTCTCTGCTGGACTTCACGTGGTCTTGAAAAGGTGGTCACTGCTCCAAAAGGCAATTACTTCACCTGCAGGATGTCTGGCCTTCAAACTCTGCCTCAGGGTAAATGAAAATGTGTTCCTTCCTGTACTTCCATATAACTGCTCTTTAAATACATATATGCAAAGACCTTGAGCCAATTCCATTCCATGTTCTGCTGACCTTTCCTCTGGACACCTGCACCCTGGTCTTCTCTCTGGGAATACATCATCAACACAGTACTTATCCCTGGATTGAGTCCTGGCTAAGGGCAGAGGTGAATGCCCCTACAGTATTTGCTGATGTGATCTGCCAATTTCTGCATCCCCAGACTCAGCGGTGATTCCTTCCCCCGCTGGCATGGTCCTCTCTAAACCATGGAATCCTGAACTTACCATGGTGCTGTGGGTGTGTCTTATTTACTTCCCTTCTGCAGGTTTGATTACAAGAATATTTTTCAGCTACTCAGTGGTTAACTCCTTTGCAAACAAGAAAACCACCACCTTCCCAAATTGTTCAACAATAAATATTTCCCATTGTTAGCAGCATTCATAAGAATTTGCTCTGCTTACAACATGAGGTTCTGCTGAGAGAAACACACCAAATCTTGCTCTGAAATCTAGGAATCAACAGTTTAGCTGGGAAATGTATCCCATAATAACTCCGCCTCTAGTACCAAATGCTTCATCATAAATACAGCTAAGATTCTACCAGTTCTCACTTTTTAAATAGAATTAGATGTTCCCAATAAGTGAAGGTTATAGCTATTAAATTCTGGACACAGGAAAATTACCCAGGTCTATGTCTCCTAAGGGTATGTGCAGTGTGATCATTGCTCTATCCAAGCATGTGATATCCACAGAGGTTAATAGGATATTTTCTTTGTAAAATTGAGGTTACAGCTCTTGCCCCTTCAGAAGATTTGTTTTCTTATTCCAAACTACTGTAACTTATAGATTTGTTGTACTAAAAATAATTTTTAGAAGAAGATTATTCTAATGACTAATCAAATCAAAACAAAGATTTAATTCAAGTGAATATATAAGAAAAGTTTTATTAGGGATTTGTATATCCAGCAGATGACATCGTCCTTTTGGCTTCTGTGGACCATCTAGGGTAAGTCATTGAACATCTGTGAGCTATTTTTCTCACGTTCAGATCTTTACTATCTACATATTCAGAATTCTCAAATATATATTTCAAGCTGAGACGTTTCTTTTTTTTTTAATTGAAGTATAGTTGATTTACAATGTTGTGGTAGTTTCAGGTGTACACCAAAGTGATTCAGTTTTTTATGTATATATATATATATATATATATATATATATATATATACACACACACACACACACATCTCTATATATGAATATATAAATACATATAAAAGAATATATATTCTTTTTAAAATTCTTGTTCATTATTATTACAAGATATTGAATATAGTCTCCTGTGCTATACAGTAAATCCTTGTTGTTTATCTATTTTATAAACAGTAGTATGTACATGTTAATCCCAAACTCCTAATGTATCCCTCTCCCTGACTTTCCCCTTGGGTAACCATAAGTTTGTTTTCTATGTCTGTGAGTCTATTTCTGTTTTGTAAATAAGTTCATTGGCATTATGTTTTTATATTCCACATATAAATGATATTATATCATATTTGTCTTTCTTTGTCTGGCTTACTTCACTTAGCATAATAATCTCTAGGTCCATCCATGTTGCGGCAAATGACATTATTTCATCCTTTTTTATGGCTGAGTAGTAGTCCATTGTGTGTGTGTGTGTGTGTGTGTGTGTGTGTGTGTGTGTGTGTGTGTATCTCACATCTTCTATACATACCTCTGTCGATGGACATTTAGGTGGTTTCCATGTCTTAGCTATTGTGAATATTGCTGCTATGAACATAGGGGTGCATGTATCTTTTTAAATTAGAGTTCTGTCTGGATATATGCCCAGGAGTGATATTGCAGGATCATATGGTAGCTCTATTTTTGTTTTTTTAAGGACCCTCTATACTATTCTCCATAGTGGCTGCACCAATTTACATTCCCACCAACAGTGTAGGAGGGTCCCTTTTCAAGCGGAGATATTTCTGAGCACGAGACTTACATGCCCATATTTGGTGTTGCACTGGAGAACTCCATGTGGGTGATATCTCATCACACTCACATCAAACCCTGGACTCTATGTCTTCCTCATCGGCTCCCTTTTCTGTCTTCTCCACCTTGGAAAAGTTACCAGGCTAGATCCTAAGACTTTCCATCTACTTCTTCCAGTATCTTATCTCTCAGATTGCTCACCATTTCCTGCCAGTTATCTCCACAAGAGTCCTTTGAGTGTTACTCTCTTCACTCTCACAAGAAACATGGTCCTAGCTCAGGTCTTTATGCCTTCTCTCAATATTTTCTGTTTTACTTTCTTTCAATCTGTTTTTCATGCTGCTGACAAAATGATCTTCCTAAACTACAGAAAAAAAGTCATCTCATGCTTTGCTTAAAAATTGTCCATTTCTCCCTCATTGCTTTTTCTCCTTTAATAACACATTTTTAGTGTGATAAAATGCATGTAACATAAAATTTACCATCTTAACCATTTTTAGGTGTACAGTTCAGTGAGTGGTATTAAGTACATTTATATTGTGCAATCATAACCACCATCCATCTCCAGAATCCATCGTTCAAAACCAAAACTACTCATTAAACAATAACTCCTTATTCCCCTCTCCTCTCAATACCTGGGAACCACCATTCTACTTTCTGTATCTATGGATAAGACTACTTTAGGTAGTTATATGTAAGTAGTATCATGCAGTGTTTGTCTTTTTCTGACTGATTTATTTCACTTAGCATCCTCAAGTTTCATCCATGTTGTAGTATATGTTAGAATATACTTGTTTTTTAAGGTTGAAAATATTCCATTGTACAGATATACCACATTTTGTTTATCAATTCATCCATCAATGGGCACTGGGTTGCTTCCACATTACAGCTATTGTGAATAATGCTACTATGAACATGAGTGTACAAATATATTTTTGAGACCCTGCTTTCAATTATTTTGGGTATTTACCCAGAAGCAGAATTTCTGGGTCATATGGTAATTCTATGGTTAATTTTTTAGGAAACTCTACACTGTTTTCCATAGCAGTTACACCATTTTACACTCACAACAACAGTGCACAGGGTACCAATTTCTCTATATCCTTGTCAACAGCCAACAGTTGTAATTTTCTTTTCTTTTTTTTCTTGATAGTAGCTATCATAATGGGTGTGAAGTGTTATTTCATTGTGGTTTTGATTTACGTTTCCCTAACAATTAGTGATGTTAAGCATCTTTTTTCATGCCTGTTAGTCGTTTGTATATCTTCTTTGGACAAATGTCTATATAAGTCCTTTGCCGATTTTTAAATCAGATGGTGTTGATTTTTAGGAGTTCTCTATATATTCTGGATATTAATGCCTTATCAGACATATGATTTGTGAATATTTCCTCCCATCTAGTGGACTGCCTTTTTAGTCTATTAATAGTGTCTTTGGATGCACAGAAGTTTTTAATTTTGATGAAGTATAATTAGTCTATTTGTTTTTTATTGCTTGTGCCTTTAGTGTAATATCCAACAAATCATGGACAGATTCCATGTCATGAAGCATTGTCCTAACAACTTTATTGTTGTAGCTCTTATCTTTAGGTCTTTGATCTGTTTTTGGTTAATTTTTTTGTATGGTGTTAGGTAAAGATGTGCTATACGCTGAAAGTTTGTGTTTCTGCAAAATTTGTATGTTGAAATCTTAACCCCAAAGTAATTGTATTAGGACATGGGACCTTTGGAAGGTGATTAGGTCATAAAGCCAGAGTCCTCATGATTGAGATTAATGCCCTTATAAAAGAGACTCCAGAGAGTTAACTTGTTTCTCTGTCATCTGAGTTTACAGAGAAAAGATGGTCATAAGGTAATGGGCTCTCACCAGACACCTTGATCTAGGATTTCCCAGCCTCAGAACCATGAGAAACAAATGTTTCCTGTTTATAAGCCACCAGTTTATGGTATTTTGTTATAACAGTTCTAACAGACTAAGACAATATTCAAATTCATTCTTTTGCAGGTGGATATCCAGTTTTCCTAGCATCAGTTGGTGTAAAGACTCTCTTTTCTCCATTGAATGGTCTTAGCATCCTTATTGAAAATAATTTGACTATATAATTGAAGATTTCTTTCTGGGCTCTCAATTCTGTATTATAGGTCTATGTGTTTGTCTTTATGCCAGCACCATAACGTTTTCATTACTATAGCTTTGCAGTAAGTTTTGAAACCAGGGAGTGTGAGTCTTCCAACTTTGTTATTCTTTTTCAAGATTGTTTTGGCTATTTGGGATACCTTGATATTCCATATATATTCCAGAATGAATATTCTAATTATGTAAAAATGTCATTGGGATTTTGATAGAAGTTGCATGAATTTGTGGATCAATTTAGGTAAGATGATGAATTAATATTAAGTATTTTAATCCATGAACATAGATATCTTTTCATTTATGTCTTCTACAATTCTTTCAGCAAAATCTTTCTTTGCAGTTTTCATTGTAAAAGTTTTTACCTCCTTGATTAATTCCAAAGTTTTAAATTTTTGGATGCTATTGTAAATGGAATAGTTTTCTTAATTTCTTCTTCAGACTGTTATCATTAGTGTATAGAAATCCAACTGATTTTTATGTGCTGATTTTGTATTCTGCTATTTTGTTCAATTTGTTTATTAGTTCTAACATACTGTGTGCATGTGTGTGTGTGATATTCAGGGTTTTCTACATATAATATGATGTCATCCTTTCCAATTTGGATACCTTTTCTTTATTTTTATTAATTAATTGTTGTGGCTAGAACTTCCAGTACCATCTTGACTAGAAGTGGTTAATGTGGCATATTTGCCTTTCTTTGAACTTATTGGAAAAGCTTTCAGTATTGCACCTTTGAGTATGATGTTTTCTGTGAGTTTTTTATATCTAGTTTTGTTGTACTTGGGTAGTTTCCTTCTATTCTTAGTTTGCTGAATGTTTTATCATGAAAGAGTGTTGAATTTTGTCAAATGCTTTTTCTGCATCAATTGAGATGATCATGCAGTTTTTTCATTAATTCTGTTAATGTGGTGTATTATCAATACATTAATCAATTTTCATATGCTAGACCATCCTCACATTCCAAGAATAGTTACCACTTAATCATGGTATATAATCCTTTTTATATGATGATGAATTTAGTGTACCAGTATTGAGGATTTTCGCATCAATGCTTATAAGGGATATTTGTCTGCGGTCTTCTTTTTTGGTGGTGTTTTTGTTTGGCTTTGTATCAAAGCAATGCTCATAGCATGAGTTAGAAAGCATTTCTTCCTCTCAATTTTTTGGAAAAGTTTGAAAAAAATGGTGTTTTAAAAAAATATTCGGTAGCATTCCCTAGTGAAGCTATCAGATCCAGGACTCTGTTTATTGGGAGATTTTTGATTACTAAATCAATCTCTTTACTAGTTATGGCTCTATTCTGGATTTCTATTTTTTCATGATTCAGTCTTGGTAGGTTTTGTGTCTAGAAATTTGTCCATTTCATATGGGTTATCCAATTTCTTGGTATACAGCTGTTCATAGTGTTCTCCTTTAATCTTTTTTTTTTTTCTGTAGCATTGGTAATGTCCCCACTTTCACTTCTGATTTTTAGTAATTTGAGTCTTCTCTCTATCTTTCTTAGTCCATCAAGCTGAAAGTTAGTCCATTTTATTGACTTTTTTCAAAGGACCAACATTTGGTTTGGTTGATTTCCTGTACTGTGTTTCTAGTCTCTATTCCACACCTCTCTGTTTTAATCTTTATTATTTTTTCCTCTGATGGCTTTGGGTGTAGTTTGGTTTTCTTCTTCTAGTTCATTAAGTTGTGAAGTTAAGTTATTGATTTTAGATTGTTCTTCTTTTTTAATGTAAACATTTACAGTTATAAATCTTCCCCTTAGCACTGATTTTTCTGCTTTCCATAAGTTATAACATGTTGCATTTTCATTTTTACTTCATTATCTCAAGAAATTTTCTAATTTCCCTTCTGATTTCTTCTTTGACTCACTGGTTGTTTTGTTCATTTTCCACAAATTTGTGAATTTTCCAGTTTTCCTTGTGTTATTGATTTCTAGCTATCCTATTGCAGTCAGAGAAGTTGCTTTGTATGATATCTTTCTATTTTAATATACTGAGATGTAATTTGTGGCCTAATATAAGTCTATCCTGGAGAGTGTCCCATATGCAGATGAGAAGAAAGTGTATTTATCCAGTTGTTGTTGGTTAGAATTCTGTATGTGTTAGACATAGCTGGTCTATTTTCCCTATCGCTTTTTCCATAAACTTTAAACTCTTTAATATGACACTCAAGTCCTTTGCATTCTATACGAGTCCTTTGCATCTATACAACAGCCATGAGGAATCTTTGTGTGCTAGATGCCCTTTCATCCACTGTTGTCTCTACACAATATATCCTTTCTTCACTCTCTTTTCACCAATTCCAAATCTTCTTTGAAAACCCAGAACAAGTATTTTTCCCTCAAGGAAAACTTTTTGAACTTCTGCAGCAGTCTCTCCCTGTGCTTCGGTAGCATTGTGTGTCTGCCTGGGTTAAGCATATATCACACTGTGTTGTAAACGTTTAAAATGTCCAGATCTTTTAGACTCTTTTTAAATTCCCAGTGCTAGAACCAAGCTGGTCATATAATTGGAGAACATGTTTTCTGAATTTATATAGAATTTGACATAGTCTTTCATTTTTAGCTGCTTAAATCATCAGGCCCAATTCCAGTTGGTGAGAGTTTCAAAGACAAAGACAGTTTCCTTCAATAGAATTCTCATTGTCAGTCTTACACACACACACACAAACACACACACACAGAGCACAATGGAAACACTAAATAAAAGCTTAAAGAATCAAAGACTGAACCTCAGTCCTGTTTCCTCCTCTGCTCAAAGCTTCTTTGAGGTGGTGTGTATGTTTCCAAGATGAAGGACTTCCTTTGGTCACTGTGCTTCCTTTGGTCACTGTGTCAATGGGGGGGCCAGGTTTAATTCTGACAGTCTCTGGGGTTCTAATTTTATAGGTTTATCTGCTCATTGCTCACTGATTAGAAAAGACTGTCACATTATAGGATAGTTGAGAGTTCAAGATTATTGGGACTATGGGCATATAGTTTTCCCACTTAATATTGCTCCGAAATGGAACATTAAGCTTGATATGGATTACATTTCAACACCATCTCTAGCTCTCTGACACTTGCATAAGTAGCCTTTGTAGAATTTGACCTGCTCTGTAACCAATGAGCTCTGAAAGGACACCACTGAGGAAGGAAACATTGGAGCCATGACATATATTATCTGCTGGGGACAAGTGGCACTGGCGTAGTGTGCATGACAGTCTTGCTTTGTTGCCTGGCGTGAAGGGCACTACACCCTCTCCAGCCCCTTCTCTTAGAACTGGTCAAGGGAAACGAGATGACAGAGGGATGTAGGACTGCATTCTTCATGCAGTTAATATTGATACACACACTCTCAATCTTCCCATACTCCCTGGGGAATCAAATTCCAAAAAATGCACTCAACAAATTTTGGCACCCATGCTAGTAACTTCCTAGTATAGGATGGTGAGGATCTGGAGCTGTGATTTGGTGACCTGCAGCCCTGTGGGACATGCCGGTCATGTTGATAATACTTCATAAGGCTTTTCTCTTCTGTTCTCCCCATTTTCCCCTAAAGTGTCCTTCACCTACCTTGTCTACATGGGAGGATGTCCTAGTTTCCAGGGAAAAACCTTTCCTTACTCTGTCTCAGAATGTTTACGACCTAGTTGTAAGGAGAAACCCTGTCTTTCATGTGGCATAGCAATTCTGAATAAGCAGCCCCAAAATAAAGATCTCCCACAATAAATGTTACATTTAGTGGATCAATGCAATATCAGTTTATCATTTCTTGTAATTCTGTGAGTTTGTTGCACCCAGCTCAGCAGTCCTTCTGGTTCCCCTGGTGTTGGGGGTGGGAGTTGCTCCTGCTTTCACAGTCAGCTGGAGGCTCAGCTGGTCTGGAACTTTCCAAAAGACCTCACTCATGTATCCAGCAGTTAGTGCTGCTTAAGACGCCTATCCAACAGCCTCTACTTTCCTCCTTAGAGTCTGGAGACTGGAACCCAGGAGAGTAAAATTGAAAGCCACCAGGCATATGAAGGGCTAACCCTAAAGCTGGCACAGTGTCAAGTCATAAGTCCACCAGGTCCAAGGGGAGGGGAGGAACTCACACACACAGGCCAGGGAGCAGCTGTTGGAGGCCGTTGTTAAGGGCAATATACCTCACTCCAGTTCAATCCAGATGCTTCTCCAGAACACCTTTGCTGGGTCCTATAGCCCCTCGATCCCAGCATGCGGATGGGGAGGAAGGTGTCAGGGCTGGCTGTGTGTGAAGACACTACCTAAGTCTCACACATGAAGAGATTGGAACAAGAAATGTGCCCACAGCATCGTGGTATCACCCCATCAAATGTATCTTTAGCTGAATGCTTCTCTTGAAACACAGGAAACACTAGTTGCAGAGAGCTTTCTGTGATATTTTTGAAGGAGGACCTAATTTCACTTTGAAGAAATTTCTTGTCCCAAACCACTGGTTTTTCTTCTACAAAGAAGCCCTGAGGCAAACAGAGGGTGGTGACGTGTACAGGTAAGAGCACAGTATCTGTTGTATGCTTACCTGGCTTTTCCAAACATCAGAGATGCCATCAGAGTAAGTTGAACATCTTCTTGGTCTTTTATTTCCCCACATATGAAAACAAAGGATTTGACTTATATTCTATAAAACTGTCAAGAATGGATCCTGCACTCAATATTTTGTAATAACCTATAAGAGGAAAGAATGTGAAAAAGAATATATATATATTCTGAAGCACTGTGCTGTATACCTGAAACTAACACAATGTTGTAAATAAACTATACTTCAATTGTTTAAAAAAAGGATCTTGTTTCCCAGGTTTTACTTTGACACTGTAGTCAATCAGCTGGCTCTTTTGCCCAAAGTCTTCATTCAGATGCATTTGGCTTTGTGTAGAGAAACATGGGGGGTGACCAGCTGAATGGTTTCCTTTTCCCACAGATGCTTTAGCATGCTATAGACATGGATTTAGTGTAAAGTCAGGCATCACAAGGAACTGTCAATTACAGTTTTTGAAAAATGAACTAAACCTGCAAGGCATTCAAGTCTAGATAATGTTATTTAGTACTGCACTTCAATGAATAATTCAACTAATTTGCACCATAGTTATTTGTACACAATGAGTGCACATGCTTTGAAAGTATTTCTGTAACTTTGTCATATTGCCTATTAAATGTGTTCTGAAAATGGAATCCTACGTGTAAATGTATGTCCACGTTTGAAGAGTATATGAATTGCAACTGTGTGACCTCGTGAGTGATTTTGCCTCTTCTATAGGCTATTTTTATACAACTGTGACTAGAAAACTGACTCTCCCTTTTAATGGCTTTGAGAGCAAAATGTTCTCATCTTGAATATATATGTTAGGAAAAGAATAAGTTTCTTGGTTGCAAAGAAGATTGTGTTTTTGTTTTATACCTTTATTTTCCAATAACACATGTTTTAAATTTTTAGGGTTAGTTGAAGAACCTAATTTAATTATTTACACTAGTTAAGGAATTCTTTCATCCAGGAGTGAGCAAGTTTGAGTGAGCGATAAATACAGATACATTGACTTACAGGATTCTGGAGTCTGAGAACCACATGATCTGCTGTCGACAAGCTGGACACCCAGGAAAGCCAGTGGTGTTATGTCGTCTGAGTCCAGAGGCCTGAGAACCAGGGGAGCCAGTGCTGTAAATCCCAGATGAGTTGAGATGCTCCAACTTGAACTGTGAGGCAGGAAAAAGGGTGAATTCTTCCTTCTTCCACCTCTTGTTCTATTCAGGCCCTCAGTGGATTGGATGATGGTTCCCCATACTGGGGAGGGCCAACCACTTTACTGAGTCCACAGATTCAAATGCTAATCTCATCCAGAAATCATGTTTAACCTGGGCACCATTTGGCTAGTTGAGTTGAAACATTAAATTAATAGGGAATTAATAGGGAACATCATAGTCCCTATTTCACAGTACTTGACACAAAGAAGGTGCTTAAGATATTTGGATGAATAAGTGGGCACCTTGACCACAATAGCAGAACCCACACTACTGGCACAAACATCCTATTTCTCACTGAGTGTGTCACTTACCATATACACAGAAGAAGGTTAATAACTAGTTCAGGACATTTATTTCCTTCCAGGTTATGGCTTCATGTTGAATATGAGCAGATGTATCACATTGTAGGGGAGCTATAACATTTTTGTTTTGAAATCTATGCTTTCTACACAACACACAATTATTCTGAGATAAAGATTTGATTGAATATTTCACAAAACAAATCCTTACATCAAATAACAAACATGCCGACTGATGTGTCTCCAACGTGTCTCTCTTTCTCTGTGGCCAGTATCAAAAATAAAATCTGATAGGGTTTTGTACATCACCTTTTAGGCTCTCTTTGTCTCTGACTTTGATTTTCAGTTATGGATATGCTTAAGTTGTTCACCTCTCATGGGAAAATGCCTTCCACTCTGTAGATATTTGATATAATTCAAGAAAACTATACACAATATAATTTTAATACTATTTTCAGAATTATGTTATATATCTGGACATGAGACAATTTTCACAGATAGGAAATTTAGATGATCATAAATCAAATTGGGGATTTTTATTTAATTTAATACAGAAAACACAATGTATTGACAAAAAGCCTTTTTTTTTTTTTTTTTTTGCGGTACACGGGTCTCTCACTGTTGTGGCCTCTCCTGTTGCAGAGCACAGGCTCCGGACATGCAGGCTCAGCAGTCATGGCTCACGGGCGAATGGCTCTGTGGCATGTGGGATCTTCCCGGACAGGGGCACGAACCCGTGCCCTGCGCCACCAGGGAAGCCCACAAAAGGCCATTTTAATCCTTAATCCTCCAAAATTAGTGCTACTCTCAAACCTCTCTCTGCTTTTGTTTAGACCAGTTTCCTGTCACTGTGGCTTATGTGGTGAAATCTGTAGTCACCACAAGTCTCTTTTACCCTTTCTAACAACATATCACCAATCAGTCTCTCTGGAAAGCCTCTAAAGAACGCCTGGTTAGATCATGGGTGATAGTCTCTCATCTAAATCTAGGGCAAATTGGTACTTCAATCAACCCAAGAAAAATAAATGCAGAAGTAAATGATCGCTTTATTCAGGCCAGTGTTTGCATAATCATGAAAGTTCACATGCTGTTTTGAATGGGATTTTGACAGGGCAAGTTCAAGAGGAGGTACGTTTGCAATCTTATGAAATGTGAAGCTAACATATCAGGAACTTATAACAAGCCAGGCACTGAGAAGAGCTAGATTTTATCACAGTGACCTGGGATGCACACCTGCCAAGGGGATGGGTACCTGGCAAATGGACATGTGATTCACTCAGCCTCAAAGTAAGCACTTGGTTTCCTAGTTTTAATTTTTCAGTGTTTCCCATGAGTGGACAGGTAACCCTGTAGCCAGGGATTCTAGGGTGGTTGAGATTGGACAGAAAGGCACCAAATGCCTGTAGGAATGGCAAAGGGAGTTTACTCATGGGACCCGATGCTGGGATCTTCCCTGGATCTTCACTGAGACAGCCACAGCCTAGCGTTTGCAAGGAGAATGTGCTCAAAAGGACCTGCCACTTATGCGGGTGTCTTAGAGGTCCCTCCTGGCCCTTCACCTGTGTGCCTATCCTGTAGACAGTCCACCACTATCATCCTCAGGACAGTCACACTGTAGACGTGACTCAGGGGGGAACCAAGGCTCAGGGATATCAAGGATGCTGCCTAGCAACAAGGTCTTAAGGGTCCAGGGAAGAATCCCATTGGTCCTTCTGTTGACTCATGTTTCTCACTCTGTTGTAGTGCTTGTTGAGTCTCTTCATCCAGACTCCAGAGGCTTCCAAAGCACCAAATGCATTTCCATCTAAATATAAACTCTAAGTGTAAATAAAGATGATTTCTATCCTGCCCTCCATCTGGATTAGCCATGCCACAGCTCTGCTTAATTAGCAGAAGTAACTTAAAGGTGATAGTCACATGGAGAATGTACTGATGGGTGATTTTGATTTTTGTTATTTTCCTAAAATGTTCAAGATCCGGAGACTTAAAAAAAAATATTATTTATTTATTTATTTATGGCTGCATTGGGTCTTCACTGCTGCACGCAGGCTTTGTATAGTTGCATGAGAGGGGGCCACTCCTCATTGCAGTGCGCGGGCTTCTCACTGCGGTGGCTTCTCATGTTGTGGAGCACGGGCTCTAGGTGCATGGGTTTCAGTAGTTGTGGCTTGCAGGCTCTAGAGCACAGGCTCAGTAGTTGTGGCGCATGACCTTAGTTGCTCTGCAGCACGTGGCACCTTCTTGGACCAGGACTCGAAACCGTGTCCCCTGCACTGGTAGGTGGATTCTTAACCACTGCACCACCAGGGAAGTCCCAAGATCCGGAGACTTTTAAATGGTAATGAAAAATGCACAGCCAAAAATTATTGTGGTTTTTTGCGGGGAGAGAAATGATGCCATTAGTTCACATGAATGCTCTGTTTAAAAATAGAGGCAAAATGGCTTCCCTGATGGCGCAGTGGTTGAGAGTCCGCCTGCCGATGCAGGGGACACGGGTTCGTGCCCCCGTCTGGGAAGATCCCACATGCCGCGGAGTGGCTGGGCCCGTGAGCCATGCCCGCTGAGCCTGCACGTCCGGAGCCTGTGCTCCGCAGCGGGAGAGGCCACGACAGTGAGAGGCCCATGTAACGCAGAAAAAAAAAAAAAAATAGAGGCAAAGAATGGAGAAAAAAATAACAAAAAAACACAGGTAGGTAACCTCTAATTTGAAATTGGATGCATTTGATGCTCATGCTGTAAAAATCTGATGGTGTATTAATGTCCTCACATATATTATCTCAAATTGTACCTTTCAGTTATAATGGCTGCTCCAATAACATAATAGCCACTCACCTGTAATTATAAGTTTTCAAAGCCTGAAATGATCCCAATTGTTTTTCTCTGTACTTTCCAGGCACAATGACTTTGTGCAGCTATGAGTTCCAAATGGCTTATTTCAACTTTCTCTGTTTCCATATATTGTCTCGTTGCAATTTAAATTCATCTTGGGTGCGCACAGAACCCTGGGGGTGGGACCAGGGGTGTTTATCAGATGACACGTCAACCTTGAGGACTTTGGTGACTTGTGTCAGCTGCTTCCCACACCACCTACACACATCTAAGTCCTGTTTTCCTCCTTTAATGGATTTAACATAAGTTCTGCCCACTTTCAAGTGCCCTTCTGAATCTCATCATGAGACACATCCAGGCCACCACTTCCTTGTGCCCCGTGGCCTGTCCCTCAGAGGCCAACACTCCCTTTCCCACCAGGCTTGGAAGTTGCTCCTAGAAGACCTGCCTGAAAAAGATGCAGAAGAGCCTTTGTCACTGTCACCCTTTTCCCTCCTTGACCCCTGTTCCTACTCATATCCCTGATTCTGAAACAGGAAGGAGAGGACAGATTCCACAAGAGTACTGGAGAGAAAAGTGGAAGGGGCTCTGCTCAGGAGCCAGAACCTCCTCAGAGGATCTCCTGGTGCTCAGACAGCTTCCTGAGAATCCAGGCACTGTCAGAGGATACACGTCATGGACCTGGGTCAGGTTGGGAGACAGGATTTCTTAGGTGTGATTAACGAGATGTAATTGGATGAGATGGAGAAGGTTAGCTTGTGGCAAGAGTGTGAGAGGATGAGTGTGGCTTCCTTATCCTTTCTGGCACTGTGTGACACGTATGTGGGTGTGTAAGTACACACACATGCACACACACCCACACACATGCAGGCATACGGGTGCTGAATATTCCACGTAGCCAATTTCAAATGGAACCAAACTGCAGGAGCCATTCTCTCCTAATTATCACCAAGACGAAAAGGGCAGAAGTTGTTTTGTAGTCAGGCAAGGTGGGAATTGGAAAAGAGGCTTCGTGACAGAGGCACATCTCTGCTGGAGAAGAAGCAGGTTAGTGATGATTTGTGACTGTGGTTCTCAAGCTTAGCAGGCATCAGTCACATCCCCTACAGGGCTTGTGGTAATAGAGTCTGCTGGGCTCCTACTCAGAGTTTCTGATTTTGTAGGTTGGGGTGGGGTGCAAGTTTTGTGTTTCTAAGTGTCCACATGATGCCGATGCTGCTGGTCTGGCAACTTCACTTTGAGGACCACTGACTTATGTTGCTACTACCCACTCCCAGGTGATTCTACCTGCAAAGCTGGCGGCAGGGAGGACACAGAGCATCTCATTGGAACTTTGGCCTTGATTCTGGGCAGAAAAAACGGTACCCAAATCTCCTGTGGAGTTTGATAAGCATTAGGACCGCCTGGGGATGAGGATGGAAGGGTAGAGAGACAGTAAAATTCTACCACCGAGAGAGGGACCAACGACTTCCACCTGTTTCCTGGGGAGCTAATTTGGGTGCATGAGGTCCTGCAGCTTCTTTGGGGTGATGAGGTTCGAGCTCTTCTTATTAGAACCATCCTCTCATGGGCCACGTGCAGTGTGTGGTGTGTGGTGAGAGGACTTCCCCAGCAGATGCTGATGGGGCTTTGGTCAGATAACCTTAGGATGGCACACACCAGAAGAGCCTAGCTCAGTGCCTGAGACCACCCAACATGGAACATGTTAGAGCCAGCATCATAAATGAGGGCCCACTCAGACCTCAGCATCTCTCCACATCAGCTCCTGGCTGAGCTGTAGATACAACTGAGAATATTTCTTTTTTCTACCAAACTGTGTCCATTCAACTAAGCCAATCCCCTCTCCCTCCCAATTGCTGCCTTGTGATAAATATATGAAAACCCTGTGGAATTTGGAGTCATAAAAAGAAAAGTGGAGGAGTGAAGAAAAGTACTTGGCATGGTAATACATGAATTGGGCTTAATTTGTGTTGGGAAGAGGCTGAGTTTTAAAACAGTGACCAGTATTACTAGGAGCTTCAAGATGATTTGCTGATTGAGGAATAGGAGCACAGAAAGAAAATAAATATAGTTTTCTCTTCATATGCAATTGATCTGACTTTGACAAGGGGTAGAAAAGCTGAGAAGAACTTAACAATTGACCATGGATTTGTATTTATCATTTACTCAATAAATGTACAGTTAGCGGCTAATCTGGGTGGTAACTTAGAGCAACGGGCTCTGCCTAATCTCAGAAAAAGAGTAATATATTATAAGATATCGAGTGGCTTTCCAGGAGAGCCGTGTTTGAAGACCACGCCAAAACCCAAAGTCTAAAATCACATTACACATCAAGTTTCACGAATATTCCACTCTTTCCTCTGCGTGGCCCCAAACCTACTGTTTGCCCCACCAACACCCCAAGTACTGGACAAAGGACGTGGCTTCTAGAACCAACTCCAGGGCAGCCCCTGGAAAAGGGAGGCTGTCAATCCCACTGTGACCCCTTGCCCCCAGGGCAGGCAATATCCGAGCCTTTGAATGACTGGTTTTCTAGTCCCAGCCAGGGCGGGACAGGAGTGATGATGCCAGGTTACCTGTCTTTGCTTTGGAGAAGGGATTGTCTGGTATTGTGGACTTCCAAAGTGGGAGGTGGTTTCTGCCTTCTTCTAAGATTTATAAAGTGGGAAGTTCCCGGGTAAAAGTGCTCCCAGGCAGGATGACCTAAAAGCAGGCCGATGGCCACCAGCGCCTCTAGTGGACAGATGGGTAAACAGATGGAGGCTGGGGCAGCTCACCATCCCTTCCAGTCCTGCTGATGCTCCGCTCTGAGAAGGGAGACCCTGGCTGAGGTCTTTCTCTCCTTAAATATCTCCCTTTCCTGTGTGTGCTCATCTCCATGGCTGTGCCCGAGTGTGGACCACAGGGTTGGGTCTAGGTTTAGGTTCTGCCATGGAGTGGCTGGATGGCTCTGGAAGCTCCTCAGCTGAGCCCCCGATTCCTCACTGTGAAGTGAGGTGACAGCCCCCCAAGCCCCCCAGTGCGGTGTAAGGGCGGGCCCACTCGGTCGGTGTCAGCTCCTGTAATGTGTGGGTGTTTCTCCTGTGCATCTATACAAAAGAGCTATTATTGTTCATGTTAATGCCAACCACACAGTGGCAACGTCCAGGCAGGGCAGCAGTAATGGAGGCAGTAGGGCCTTCAGCACCCTGTTGGCCCAACGATAGTAGATTTATTTATTTAAAATTATCATCACTACTCAACGAACACACTAGAAGGAACTACATCTTAACTCCAATCTTATTGGCTGGTTACGTTGCAGCACAGGACATGAGAGACTTGGTATCATCACTCTATCACTTGGAAAAAAAAGTGAAAGCTGCTATTTCTCTGTCTCTAGCCCCTCAAAGCAGGCATGCCTTTCACTCCAGAGGGAGTCACATACTCATTTAGGTGTTTTGCATGTGTCCTTGAATACCTCCCTGCAAAAACCTTCCAAAACCTAGAAATATTTTTCCAAACTGAAATTGAGTCATATCTACCCTCTCTTATATGATCAATTGCTTTTCTTCCCCAAGCAGAAGAGATTGCTGTGTCAGTGCCAGATTCTGGCTCATGCTTCCGAATGGCTGCAGTTTTCCACTGTGCCTCTAACAGAATTTATTCACCACCCTGCATTGATGGGCAGTTAGTGCGTTTCCAGTTCTGCCGGAGAGGTGCGATCATCTTTAGCAGCTATCAGAGACTGCGGGTGAAATCCTGACTCCATCCTGTCCAATGCTGGGCTTTGTGCAACCCACGGAGGGTCTCAGAGTCTCAGTTTCCGCCTCTGTGGGGAGGGACTCACAGGTCGTGAGAGGCTTAACATACAGTAATGTTTAGTCAAGAGCTTTGAAAGTTACAAATGACAGTGTCCTAATATCTTTGCTGATAACAGCTTCTGTATTAAATAATGATCTCATTCTTCTTTCCAAACTTGTCAGTTGAAAATGGGAGAGAATATTTGGAATGAACAGAAAGCCTTTCAAAGGCGAGGACACAGTTACAGCATGCCTGGCTGGTGGGCACGATGCTAAGTGCCACTGGCAGCTGAAATTTCTGCATGTTCCTGCCTCTGGTTGGGGAGACTGCAGCCCCTGCTGGGTTTGTCCAGGGCTGGCTGAACTCAGGCCAACAGGCTCTCTTTCTGGAGTGAATTAATATGGAGAGAGCAATTTTCAAAGGGCCCTGGTCATTTGTAGTCTATTTGCGTTCTGAGTGTTATTTCAGCTCTCTCCCACAGAGCAAATATCACCAGAGGCAAGACCATATCTTTTCCATATCTACACAGAAGAAAAGAGACAGTTTAGCACCCTCAGTAAAAGACATAAAGATTTGAGGGTTTGGGGAGTTTTTACGTTTTCTTTCCCTGAGAATTTAAGAAAAGTAAAGCCAAAGGGAGAGAGATGCCTGGAACGACAGTGGAAATTCTTTTCTGAATTTAGTCCATACTCTATACATAGATGCTTGACAAGACTGAAAACCCAGTAGGGGTGATGGACATCCCAGCCAGTTCCTTCCCAATCCCTGTGATGTATTTCAGCTCCGGAACCTCCAGTCATCCCTCACACACCTGGAGGAAAAGCAAAATCAATCCAAAATTAGTCAACTTGGTGTGTATGCTGCCACATCGACCTGTGAGTGTTTTGTACCCCATACCGGACCACTTACTCTGGCATTTTTATTGAGAGGGAAGAAAGCATGTATTGATGGCCATTTAGTAAAGTGCTAGGCAGTATTTATGTAATACTTCTTTTATCTTCTCACATCATTCCATAAGTTAGATATTGTTACAAGCATTTTATCAACAAGCATGGGAGACTCAGTGATGAAGCTACTTGCCTGACAGTGAAGAGACAGAAGTAAACAGTGGATTTGAAAGCAATTCTCTCTGGATCTGGACCAAGTTCTCCTTCTGCCCAAAGCCATGCAGGGGCTGTAGATATGGAGTAGATGTAAATACAATCCTCCGTGTGTCCTGCATTTCTGGGTATAACATTCTGGCTTCTTGGTGCCCTAGTGATAGCAAGAGTCCAATTCTTAGGAAGTGTGCTTCATGTTCAAATAGCAATATAGCTAAGTCCCCAATAATTTAGAATTTTAATAACAATAAAGAAAACTGACAATGTTTGAGTGCCAGGCATTTTCACACATACTCACAAGAAAATCTATGCCTTTATTTACCACCTTCATACCATTTTTAATTGGATTTTAAGTGATGTAGAGGACCAGCTGGGTTAGGTAATTTGTCCAGCTAGAAGGAGGCCCAGCTGAGGTTAGATTTAGTCTTCTCAATTTCCAGCTCACGCTGTAGTTTGCTTCTGTTACTGAAAGTGGGGTCCGGCTGCTTGCAGCTCAAAAGCCAATAAAGAGGCAAGGTTGATGTAAAGGAAAGTTTGCTTTATTTTGGAGGCTGGCAACTGGGGGTGGAGGGTGGTGTAGAGAGGGCAGACTCCTGTCCAGAGGCCACACACACCCGATAACCACGGGGCAAGAGCTTTTAAAGGTAGAGGGAGGGGCTACGTGCAGAAACAGCACAGTCAGCTCTGATAGGCATCTTGAAGTTGATCATCGATTGTCTGATCAGCATAATTTTGATTGTTTTAAGTACTGTTAGTCTTCAGTTCCAGGGTCTGTTCCCATTTCTTTGAGGCCAGTTCTTGGAATTGTGGCAGCTTATGTCATGGCTACAGCCTGGTCATCATGGAGTTCACTTCTTCCACCTTCTGGGGGGTTTCAGTATCTATGAGACAGCTCACAGGACATGGCTCATATTATTATCTGTAACCCTTGAGGAGGAACGAAAGGTTCTTCACTTTGCTTAATAACTAGACTATTATTGTTTTGTCCTGTTTGACTGCTTTCCTTTGCTTCTACATTTTCTCACTTCTCTAATTAAAATTATTCTTTGGCTAAAGTTTTTCTACAGACAAAAGGCAGATGGAGGACATGGGTTGGGTGGGGAGGACCATAGGATTCTCATCTGTTTCACCCCTGTTTTTCTCACTTGGCTGGAAGGAGTGTTGGTTTTATCTCCTCAAACTCCTTACTTATTTTTCACAGCTTTACTGAGCTATAATAAATGTAATTCGCATACAGTACAATGTAGTGATGTTTAGTACATCCACAGCTTTGTGAAACCATCACTGGTGTCAATCTTAGAATATTTTCATCATCTCAAAACAAATCTGAACAAAACCTTAATTTTTACATAAGAGAAAACTGAATACAAGGAACTTTCTCAAAATTATATACAATACAATTTTTATTTTTTGTTAACTCCCAATTTTATAGCTTATGACTAAAACAGTAAATTAAAATAAAATCACAGTGTCTATTACTTGCTGGGCAGGAACCACCAATATTTGCGTCCTGCTCTGAGGGGAATCACAGAATATAAAAGGATGAATTTCGGATTCTGTTCTATGTGGTTCTCACCAGTTAGCTCTGTAATTTCTCCTCTCTGCACCTTGGTTTCCTAATTTTTAAACTGAGTTTATGATACTTGAAGGGACTCAGATGAAAGCCCTCTGAGTAGAATGACTCGGCAAAGCCACAGCTCCACGCTCTCCCATTTATTCAGTGTCGCTAAGCTCTAGGTTCTTAACTTTCATGGTTTCTAAACCACCATTTCTGTGAGACTGTCAGTATCACAGATGAAGGATCTCCAACTCCAGGCCTCACAAATGGAAGGTGATGAAGACAGATGTTTACCGATCCCAGGATTGTCTCTGCATGGCACACAAAATAGATTTTAGGTACTGAGATTGAGAAAGGAAGGTCTACTCCAGATTGGTAAGGCAACAGAGCAGGTATTCTGATTTACTTGCTTATTTATGACCATTAATAGGGACCTGATGTGTAGGTCCTGGAGAAACTAGAGAGCACGAGCTATTTCATAGGTAACACTTGAATTGGCTGTGAAAGCATAGAATGTCTTTAATATCCAAAATGCCTTTTTTGTTTCAAACATGGTGAACATTTAAGTGGGCTAAGTGGTTGCTTGACATTTACCTTTTATCTTTTTTAGCTTCCTTAGATGATGCTTTTTGTTTGACTGATATCTGGCTTTTGCTGTAGAGCCATGGACTTTGCTGATGTCACACCAACTTCCTCTGACTCTGAGGTCTTTGTTCTGATTAATTGAGATCTACCATCCTTGACTTCAAGTCCCATTACTCTTTTCACTTTGGCGTGCAGGCTTGTCACTGACCAGTGAGAACTGAGTCAGGTACTCCCCCACACACATGTAGTGACACAGGACCTGAGCCGAGTGAGGGCGTGGGCCTTCCTTAGGTGTAAAGAGATACAATGTCTATGAAGACGTTCCATAAACACTGCCCATCACTTAATGGTATTCAAAATATATTAGTTTCTTAATGTACATTCCTCTTTTCCTTTTTCTAGTATATCCTAAGATTCCACTGTCATTAACTGTCCTCTAATCTCGGTGTTTGTAAGTACCTGAAAGTTGGGTACTGATCATTATTGCAATTTGTTTTCTTTTAATCTTGGAAATCCTGGGTCTCCAAGATGCTGAATGTGCTGTTTTGCTGACTGATGTGTCCGGGCTCTGACTGTCCTGGGTAGCTATATTCAGGTGGAACCAGAAGGGAGTGATGCCTAGTTAAGAATGAACTTTGACCTCAATCTAAGGGAAAGTTAGAGGACCCTGCCTGCCTCAGCAGTGCTCAGGTGGGGGCAGGGAAACTGGTGGGAGCAGCATTGCTAAGTGAGCAGAATGTAACCTACTGAGCGCTGTCCAGCTAAGTCTTCTGATAATTCTAGAGAGGGGTCCCCTGAGAGCTTGTGGGTGGGGTCCACCTAGTGGGGCTTTGAGATGATGCCAGGGACCACCACTGAACTGCACAGACGCTCTGGCTCAGAGGCTGCTCTGGGCTGGACATTCTCTTATGTCAGCAGCCACCAAGACAGTCCACCATGACTGCTGTGTGGCCTTTAAAACTAGCCACAGATCTGGGGCCACTGAAATCCACATCAATGAGACACCTTCATCAGAGGCTGAGGGGTCCTACCACTTGCCATAGCTTCTGGACAGCCATTACTGATGTGGGACTCAAACATGAAGAAGCAACGAGCCCTGCTGTCTGCTCAGCATCCTGAAGAGGAAATGGACACTGTTGCTCTTCGGGCTGTTTTCTTCCTGAGTACATCCTTTTCTTCTCGAGTAGATCTTTGGGAAGATTTATCTGGTTGGGAAGATAAGATGGTAGCTGAGCGGTTGATTTCAATCTGAGATGGAAATCTATTCGGAATGCAAGCTTGTGAGGGGAGAAGGATGGAGCAAATGGAAAGAAAAAAACTTACCTAAGAAAAAATCTGAACTTTTCTAAGAAAATGTGCCCCTTTCAAGAGCTAAGGACCAGAGGTGGCTGTGTGTTTTATACAAATTCTAGGAAAAGGAGACAGGAGACCTCAGATTATTTTTCTACCCCGATTTCTTGTGATTTAGGAAAAGGAGAACCCTAAGTAGGCGTGTTTGGAAAAGGTAAATTTGTGCTGGAAGGATGTGGTGACACTGACATTCACAGTCCGCCGGCAGCAGAAACAAACTGGTACAGACTTTTGGAAAGCAATTTGGCCTTATGGGTCAAATACCATTAAGGCACATTTATTTTAACTCGGGAACTGCATTTGGATATTTCTTTCTTAAGGAAACTGCCCAAAAACATGGGAAAGCTGTTTACACAAAGATAATATTGGAAGATTGTTTTAATTTTTAAGAGAGATGAATTCTCATCTATAATAGAATGATTACATAAATGCATATCATTTTTATTCACTGGAATTTTAAGCAGCAATTTAAAAGAATAAATAGCAAGCTTGAAAATGTTTATGATTTTATGTTAAATGAACAGGTAGATTATATCCTGCAGAATAATAGAATGAATGCCTATTGCTAAAACAGAGTTATAAATTAACATAGAAAATTTTAAATCTGTCACATAGAAATGATCTTAGGCTCCCTCCTACCCCATTCCTTTCCCTCCTTCCCCCTGTACAGGGAACCACATGCAGGAAGATGGTGTTCACTTTTTCTGGGTATGTCTTTTGTTTTTTTTGATTAAAGTATAGTTGACTTACAATATTATATTAGTTCAAGGTGTACAACTTAGTGATTTTATATTTTTATAGATTATAATCCATATAAAGTTATAAAATATTTGCTATATTCCTTGTGCTGTACATCACATCATTGCAACATTTATTTTATACGTCGTAGTTTGTACCTCTTAATCCTCTTCAACTATTTTGCCCCTCTCCCTGTCCTTCTCCCCTCTGGTATCCACTAGTTGTCTGTATCTGTGAGTTGGTTTCTGTTTTGTTATGTTCATTCAGTTCTTTGGATTTATTTTTAAGATATAAGCTCAACCATTCCTATAGCTTCCTCACTAAAAAATCCAGTATCCCCTGTATCATAAATAACTCAATCTCCCAACCCATTAAACTCAAATACAACATTCACTTTCCCACCCTCTAAAACATATAATACCACTAACAACTCTAACACTAAACCTAGAAGAAATCCTCCAAGTACAACTTTATTAGAAACCCAAACTTCAGGATATTGCTCAGTAGCCATAGCCGTCGTATAACCAAACACAACTAATATTCCTCCTAAATAAATTAAAAATACCATTAAACCTAAAAATGAACCCCCAAAACTAAAAACAATTCCACACCCTATAGCACCACCCACAATCAACCCTAAACCACCATAAATTGGTGAAGGTTTTGAAGAAACCCCCACAAGACTAATTACAAAAATAGTGCTTATAATAAAAACAATATACATTACCATTATTCTCACATGGTCTTCAACCATGACCAATGACATGAAAAATCATCGTTGTAATTCAACTACAAGAACCCTAATGACCAACATCCGAAAAACACACCCACTAATAAAAATCCTCAATGACGCATTCATTGACCTACCCACTCCATCTAGTATCTCCTCATGATGAAATTTTGGCTCCCTATTAGGCCTCTGTCTTATTATACAAATCCTAACAGGCCTATTCCTAGCAATACATTACACGCCAGACACCTCAACCGCCTTTTCATCAGTCGCACACATCTGTCGAGACGTCAACTATGGCTGATTCATCCGCTATTTACATGCAAACGGAGCCTCCATATTTTTCATCTGTCTTTACGCCCACATTGGACGTGGCCTATACTATGGTTCTTATATATTCCAAGAAACTTGAAACATTGGCGTACTCCTACTACTAACAGTCATAGCCACTGCATTCGTAGGTTATGTTCTACCCTGAGGACAAATATCATTCTGAGGCGCAACCGTCATCACTAATCTCCTATCAGCAATCCCTTATATCGGTACTACCCTAGTAGAATGAATCTGAGGTGGATTCTCCGTAGACAAAGCAACACTAACACGCTTCTTCGCTTTCCACTTTATCCTCCCATTCATCATCACAGCACTAGTAGCTGTTCACCTACTATTTTTACACGAGACAGGATCCAACAACCCCACAGGAATCCCATCCAACATAGATATAATTCCATTCCACCCTTATTACACAATCAAAGACATCCTAGGCGCTTTACTTTTAATCCTAACCTTACTAGCACTAACCCTATTTACCCCCGACCTACTAGGAGATCCCGATAACTATACCCCAGCAAATCCACTAAGCACTCCTGCACACATCAAACCAGAATGATATTTCCTATTCGCATATGCAATCCTACGATCAATCCCTAACAAACTTGGAGGAGTATTAGCACTACTACTTTCTATCCTCATCCTGATCTTCATTCCAATACTTCAAACATCCAAACAACGAAGCATAATATTCCGACCCTTCAGCCAACTATTATTTTGAACTCTAGTCGCAGACCTCCTAACCTTAACATGAATCGGAGGCCAACCTGTTGAACACCCATACATTATTGTAGGTCAACTAGCATCTATCCTATACTTCCTCCTAATTTTAGTGCTAATACCAACAATCAGCCTTATTGAAAATAAACTCTTAAAATGAAGAGTCTTTGTAGTATAACAAAATACCCCGGTCTTGTAAACCGGAAAAGGAGAATCCCATTCCTCCCTAAGACTCAAGGAAGAGACATTAAACCTCACCACCAACACCCAAAGCTGGAATTCTACATAAACTATTCCTTGAAAAAGGCTTATTGTACAATTACCACAACATCACAGTACTACACCAGTATTGAAAATAATTTGTTTTAAAAATATTTTACTATACACATCATGTATACATACACGTACACATACTAATATTTAGTCTCTCCTTGTAAATATTCATATGTACATGCTATGTATTATTGTGCATTCATTTATTTTTCCATACGGTAAGTTAAAGCCCGTATTAATTATTATTAATTTTACATATTACATAATATGTATACTCTTACATATTATATGTCCCCTAACAATTTTACCTCCATTATATCCTATGGTCGCTCCATTAGATCACGAGCTTAATCAACATGCCGCGTGAAACCAGCAACCCGCTCGGCAGGGATCCCTCTTCTCGCACCGGGCCCATATCTCGTGGGGGTAGCTAGATAATGATCTTTATAAGACATCTGGTTCTTACTTCAGGACCATTTTAACTTAAAATCGCCCACTCGTTCCTCTTAAATAAGACATCTCGATGGATTCGTGACTAATCAGCCCATGCCTAACATAACTGAGATTCCATACATTTGGTATCTTTTATTTTTTGGGGGGGAGCTTGCACCGACTCAGCTATGGCCTTAGAAAGGCCCCGTCACAGTCAAATAAATTGTAGCTGGACCTGTGTGTATTTTTGATTGGACTAGCACAACCAACAGGTGTTATTTAATTAATGGTTACAGGACATAGTACTCTATTATTCCCCCCGGGCTCAAAAAACCCTATCTCATAGAGATTTAACCCCCCTTCCCCCTTACAAAACTGATCGTCTGCTTTAATATTCACCACTCCCCTACAGTGCTTCGTCCCTAGATATACGCGCACTTTTTTTAATAAATCAATACTAAATCCGACACAAGCCCCATAATGAAATTATACAAATAATTTTTTACCCCATAAGTTAATGTAGCTTAAATTTTCATAAAGCAAGACACTGAAAATGTCTAGATGGGCATTATTGCCCCATCAACACAAAGGTTTGGTCCTGGCCTTTCTATTAGTTCTTAGCAGACTTACACATGCAAGCATCCGCATCCCAGTGAAAATGCCCTCCAAATCATTAAAGACTAGAAGGAGCGGGCATCAAGCACACTATACCAGTAGCTCATAACGCCTTGCTTAGCCACACCCCCACGGGTTACAGCAGTGACAAGAATTAGGCTATAAACGAAAGTTTGACCTAGCTATGCTAATCAGGGTTGGTAAATTTCGTGCCAGCCACCGCGGTCATACGATTGACCCAAATTAATAGACACCCGGCGTAAAGAGTGTCAAGGAACTATACAAAAATAAAGTCAAACCTTAATTAAGCTGTAAAAAGCCATAATTAAAATTAAGTTAAACTACGAAAGTAACTTTATCATAAACTGAATACACGACAACTAAGACCCAAACTGGGATTAGATACCCCACTATGCTTAGTCGTAAACTTAAATAGTCCTAAAACAAGACTATTCGCCAGAGTACTATCGGCAACAGCCCAAAACTCAAAGGACTTGGCGGTGCTTCATATCCTTCTAGAGGAGCCTGTTCTGTAAACGATAAACCACGATCAACCTCACCAATCCTTGCTACTTCAGTCTATATACCGCCATCTTCAGCAAACCCTAAAAAAGGAATGAAAGTAAGCACAACTATTGCACGTAAAAACGTTAGGTCAAGGTGTAACCTATGGATTGGGAAGAAATGGGCTACATTTTCTATAATAAGAACACTACTTAAACTTAGACGAAAGTTTTTATGAAATCTAAAAACTAAAGGAGGATTTAGCAGTAAGTTAAGAATAGAATGCTTAATTGAATAAGGCCATGAAGCACGCACACACCGCCCGTCACCCTCCTCAAGTGCCATAGCAAAGCCCCAGATCACTAACCCATGCTAAGCAAGCGTACAAGAGGAGACAAGTCGTAACAAGGTAAGCGTACCGGAAGGTGTGCTTGGATAAACAAGATGTAGCTTAAATAAAGCATCTAGTTTACACCTAGAAGATTCCACAACCCGTGCACATCTTGAACTATACCTAGCCCACACTCCTCCCCATTACAATTATTATAAGTCAATCAAATAAAACATTTACCATACATCTAAAGTATAGGAGATAGAAATTTAAATATCGATGGCGCTATAGAGAAAGTACCGTAAGGGAAAGATGAAAGAAATAATAAAAGTAAAAAAAAGCAAAGTTTACCCCTTGTACCTTTTGCATAATGATTTAACTAGTAATAATTTAGCAAAGAGACCTTAAGTTAAATTACCCGAAACCAGACGAGCTACTTATGAGCAGTAACTAGAACAAACTCGTCTATGTAGCAAAATAGTGAGAAGACTTATAAGTAGAGGTGAAAAGCCTAACGAGCCTGGTGATAGCTGGTTGTCCAAGAAAGGAATTTCAGTTCAACATTAAACAATACTAAAAACCATATTAAGTTTCAACGTATGTTTAACTGTTAGTCTAAAAAGGTACAGCTTTTTAGAAATGGATACAACCTTTACTAGAGAGTAATATAAAACTTAAACCATAGTTGGCCTAAAAGCAGCCATCAATTAAGAAAGCGTTCAAGCTCAACAACAAAAACAAGTTTTAATTCCAACAATAAATAAAATAACTCCTAGCCTGATTATTGGACTAATCTATTTAACTATAGAAGAAATACTGTTAATATGAGTAACAAGAAAAATTTTCTCCTTGCACAAGCTTATATCAGTGGCTGATATTATACTGATAGTTAACAGCTAATAAATATAACCTAACACTAAACCATTTATTTAACATACTGTTAACCCAACACAGGTGTGCACTAAGGAAAGATTAAAAAGAGTAAAAGGAACTCGGCAAACACAAACCCCGCCTGTTTACCAAAAACATCACCTCTAGCATAACTAGTATTAGAGGCACTGCCTGCCCAGTGACAATCGTTAAACGGCCGCGGTATCTTGACCGTGCAAAGGTAGCATAATCACTTGTTCTCTAAATAAGGACTTGTATGAACGGCCACACGAGGGTTTTACTGTCTCTTACTCTTAATCAGTGAAATTGACCTCCCCGTGAAGAGGCGGGGATAACACAATAAGACGAGAAGACCCTATGGAGCTTTAATTAATCAACTCAAAAAGCATAAAATAACACCACCAAGGAATAACATAGCCTTATATGAGTTGACAATTTCGGTTGGGGTGACCTCGGAGTATAAAAAACCCTCCGAGTGATTAAAACTTAGGCTTACCAGCCAAAGTATAACATCACTTATTGATCCAAAATTTTGATCAACGGAACAAGTTACCCTAGGGATAACAGCGCAATCCTATTCTAGAGTCCATATCGACAATAGGGTTTACGACCTCGATGTTGGATCAGGACATCCTAATGGTGCAGCAGCTATTAAGGGTTCGTTTGTTCAACGATTAAAGTCCTACGTGATCTGAGTTCAGACCGGAGTAATCCAGGTCGGTTTCTATCTATTATGCATTTCTCCCAGTACGAAAGGACAAGAGAAATAAGGCCAACTTCAAAAAAGCGCCTTCAAACAATTAGTGACCCAGTCTCAACCTAATAACCTAGCATAAACATACCCGCCCAAGATCAGGGCTTATGTTGAAGTGGCAGAGTACGGCAATTGCATAAAACTTAAGCTTTTACACTCAGAGGTTCAAATCCTCTCTTCAACAAATGTTTATAATTAACATTTTAATACTCATTCTCCCTATTCTTTTAGCCGTAGCATTTCTAACACTAGTAGAACGCAAAATCTTAGGTTATATACAATTCCGAAAAGGACCAAACATCGTAGGCCCATACGGCCTACTACAACCCTTCGCTGATGCAATCAAACTGTTCACTAAAGAACCCTTACGACCAGCTACATCTTCCACCACCCTATTTATAATTGCACCCGTACTTGCACTAACTTTGGCCCTCACAATATGAGCTCCCCTACCCATACCACACCCACTCATCAACATAAACCTAGGGGTACTCTTCATACTAGCAATATCAAGCCTGGCTGTATACTCTATCATATGATCCGGATGAGCTTCCAACTCAAAATATGCCTTAATTGGAGCTCTACGAGCAGTAGCACAAACAATCTCATATGAAGTAACACTAGCCATTATTCTATTATCAGTACTCCTAATAAACGGCTCCTTCACTTTATCTACACTAAATACTACTCAAGAAAAATTATGGCTACTCTTCCCTTCATGACCATTAGCTATAATATGATTTATCTCCACCTTAGCAGAAACTAACCGAGCCCCTTTCGACCTTACAGAAGGAGAATCAGAACTCGTGTCCGGCTTTAACGTAGAATACGCTGCCGGTCCTTTCGCCCTATTCTTTCTAGCAGAATATGCCAACATTATCATAATAAATATATTCACAACTATCTTATTTCTAGGAGCATTCCACGATCCCTACACACCAGAATTATGCACAACAAACCTAATCGTCAAATCACTACTACTAACAATATCCTTCTTATGAATCCGAGCATCCTATCCCCGATTCCGATACGACCAACTAATACACCTCCTCTGAAAAAACTTTCTCCCACTAACACTAGCCTTCTGCATATGACATATCTCATTACCCATCATAACAGCAAGCATCCCACCCCAAACATAAAATAAGAAATATGTCTGACAAAAGAATTACTTTGATAGAGTAAATAATAGAGGTTTAAGTCCTCTTATTTCTAGAATAATAGGAATCGAACCTACCCTTAAGAATTCAAAGTTCTTCGTGCTACCACACTACACCATAATCTATAGTAAGGTCAGCTAAATAAGCTATCGGGCCCATACCCCGGAAATGTTGGTTCATATCCTTCCCATACTAATTAATCCATTCATCTCTATCACCCTACTAACAACTCTTATCCTAAGCACAACAATTGTCACCATTAGCTCCCATTGATTATTCGCCTGAATCGGACTAGAAATAAACATAATAGCCATCATTCCTATCATAATGAAAAAACCCAACCCCCGAGCCACAGAAGCCTCAGCCAAATATTTCCTAACACAAGCCACAGCATCCTCATTACTTATACTAGCAATTATCATTAACCTAATACACTCCAGCCAATGAACTATCATAAAATTATTCGACCCGACAGCATCTATTCTAATAACAATAGCCCTAGCCATTAAACTAGGATTATCCCCCTTCCACTTCTGAGTGCCGGAAGTTACACAAGGTATTCCCTTAAGCACAGGACTAATCCTGCTTACGTGACAAAAACTCGCACCTATCTCAATCCTTTACCAAATTTCACCATCAATCAACCTGCACCTGATAATTACCATATCCTTTCTATCAATTCTGATCGGAGGTTGAGGTGGACTAAACCAAACACAACTCCGAAAAATCATAGCCTATTCATCAATTGCCCATATAGGATGAATAACCACTATCTTACTATATAATCCAGCCCTCACCCTACTAAACCTATTAGTTTACATTATCATAAACTTCACTATATTTATGTTACTTATCCAAAACTCCACTACCACCACATTACTACTATCCCAAACATGAAATACAATACCAGTTATAACAACTTTTACTATACTCACCCTACTCTCCATAGGAGGACTTCCTCCACTTACAGGCTTTATACCTAAATGAATAATTATTCAAGAACTAACAAAAAACGATACCCTTATCCTGCCTATCCTCATGGCCATCACAGCTCTACTCAACCTATATTTCTATATACGCCTTACCTACTCCACAGCATTAACCCTATTCCCCACCACCAATAATATAAAAATAAAATGGCAATTCTACCCCACAAAACAAATAACCCTTCTACCAACAGCAATCGTACTATCCACAATACTCCTACCCCTCACACCAGCACTCTTTATTTTACTATAGGGGTTTAGGTTAATCAAGACCAAGAGCCTTCAAAGCCCTAAGCAAGTACAATTTTACTTAACCCCTGCCCAACTAAGGATTGCAAGACTATATCCTACATCAATTGAATGCAAATCAAACACTTTAATTAAGCTAAATCCTCACTAGATTGGAGGGATAGATCTCCCACGAACTTTTAGTTAACAGCTAAATACCCTAGTAAACTGGCTTCAATCTACTTCTCCCGCCGCGAGAAAAAAAAGGCGGGAGAAGTCCCGGCAGAATTGAAGCTGCTTCTTTGAATTTGCAATTCAAAATGATTATTCACTACAAGACTTGGTAAAAAGAGGACTCTTACCCCTGTCTTTAGATTTACAGTCTAATGCCTACTCGGCCATTTTACCTATGTTCATAAACCGATGACTATTCTCTACCAATCACAAAGACATTGGTACCTTGTATTTACTATTTGGCGCCTGGGCAGGAATAGTGGGCACTGGCCTAAGCTTGTTGATTCGTGCTGAATTAGGTCAACCTGGTACACTTATCGGAGACGACCAACTTTACAATGTTCTAGTAACAGCTCACGCCTTCGTAATAATTTTCTTTATAGTTATACCTATTATAATTGGAGGCTTTGGAAACTGACTCGTTCCCTTAATAATTGGAGCCCCCGACATAGCATTTCCCCGTTTAAACAACATAAGCTTCTGACTACTTCCTCCTTCCTTTCTACTACTGATAGCATCCTCGATAATTGAAGCCGGCGCAGGTACAGGCTGAACTGTATATCCTCCTCTAGCCGGAAATCTAGCACATGCAGGAGCCTCAGTAGACCTTACTATTTTCTCTCTACATTTAGCCGGTGTATCTTCAATCCTTGGAGCTATTAACTTCATCACAACTATTATTAATATAAAACCACCCGCTATAACCCAATACCAAACACCTCTCTTCGTCTGATCAGTCTTAGTTACAGCAATCTTACTTCTACTATCATTACCTGTTTTAGCAGCCGGAATTACTATACTACTAACTGATCGAAACCTAAACACAACTTTTTTCGACCCAGCAGGCGGAGGAGACCCAATCTTATATCAACACTTATTCTGATTTTTTGGTCATCCCGAAGTATATATTCTAATTTTACCTGGCTTTGGAATAATTTCACATATTGTTACTTATTATTCGGGGAAAAAAGAACCTTTTGGGTACATGGGAATAGTATGAGCTATAGTTTCTATTGGCTTCCTGGGTTTCATTGTATGAGCTCACCATATGTTTACAGTTGGAATAGACGTAGACACACGAGCATATTTTACATCAGCTACCATGATTATTGCAATCCCTACAGGAGTAAAAGTTTTCAGTTGACTAGCAACACTCCACGGAGGAAATATTAAATGATCTCCTGCCCTAATATGAGCTCTAGGCTTTATTTTCTTATTCACAGTAGGAGGTTTAACCGGTATTATCCTAGCTAACTCATCCCTAGATATTATTCTCCACGATACCTATTATGTGGTTGCCCATTTCCACTATGTACTTTCAATAGGAGCTGTCTTCGCCATCATAGGAGGCTTCGTCCACTGATTTCCACTATTTTCAGGGTATACACTAAACCCAACATGAACAAAAATCCAATTCATAATTATATTTGTAGGTGTAAACATGACATTCTTCCCACAACACTTCCTAGGTCTATCTGGAATACCTCGCCGATACTCCGACTATCCAGATGCTTACACAACATGAAATACCATCTCATCAATAGGCTCATTTATCTCACTAACAGCAGTCATACTAATAATTTTCATTATCTGAGAAGCATTCGCATCTAAACGAGAAGTACTAGCAGTAGACCTCACCTCCACAAATCTTGAGTGGCTAAACGGATGTCCTCCACCATACCACACATTTGAAGAACCAGTATACGTCAACCTAAAGTATTCAAGAAAGGAAGGAATCGAACCCCCTCTAATCGGTTTCAAGCCAATATCATAACCACTATGTCTTTCTTTATAAGCGAGATATTAGTAAAGTCTTACATAACTTTGTCAAAGTTAAATCACAAGTGAAAATCCTGTATATCTCCATGGCATATCCCTTTCAACTAGGCTTACAAGACGCAGCATCACCTGTTATAGAAGAACTTCTACAGTTTCATGATCACGCATTAATAATCGTCTTCTTAATTAGCTCCTTAGTTCTTTATATTATTACATCAATACTTACAACCAAATTAACACATACTAGTACAATAGATGCTCAGGAGGTAGAAACTATTTGAACTGTCCTCCCAGCCGTTATTTTAATCATAATTGCCCTACCTTCCCTACGAATTCTCTATATAATAGACGAAATCAACAATCCCTCTCTTACCGTAAAAACAATAGGACACCAATGGTACTGAAGCTATGAATACACAGACTACGAAGACCTAAACTTTGACTCGTACATAATTCCAACCTCAGACCTAAAACCAGGCGAACTACGATTGTTAGAAGTAGACAACCGAATAGTTCTACCCATACAAATGACAATCCGAATACTAGTCTCCTCAGAAGACGTATTACACTCATGAGCTGTCCCTTCCCTAGGCCTAAAAACAGACGCAATTCCTGGCCGCTTAAACCAAACAACCCTAATATCAACACGACCTGGCCTGTTCTACGGACAATGTTCAGAAATTTGTGGCTCAAATCACAGTTTTATACCAATCGTTCTCGAACTAGTACCTTTAGAGAATTTCGAAAAATGATCTACATCCATATTATAACTTCACTAAGAAGCTAAATCAGCGTTAACCTTTTAAGTTAAAGATTGAGAGTTATAAGCTCCCCTTAGTGATATGCCACAACTAGATACATCAACATGGCTCCTTACCATTCTCTCTATAATCTTTACCCTATTCGCACTACTTCAACTAAAAATTTCAAAGCACTTTTACTCTCACTCCCCTAAACCAGTGGACACCAAACTACAAAAGCAGCAAACCCCTTGAAACCACACATGAACGAAAATTTATTTGCCCCTTTCATAATCCCAATTATACTAGGTATCCCTATTACTACCCTAATCATCATATTTCCCACCATACTATTCCCAACACCAAATCGATTAATCAATAACCGTGTAATCGCTATCCAACAATGACTTACCAAACTCACATCAAAGCAACTAATAATCACACATAGCCCCAAAGGACAAACCTGATCTCTAATACTCACCTCACTTCTCCTTTTTATTGCCTCCACAAACCTTCTTGGAATACTACCTCACTCATTTACACCTACCACTCAACTCTCTATAAATTTAGGCATGGCCATTCCATTATGAGCAGGCACCGTTTTTATCGGCTTCCGCAACAAGACAAAAATATCTCTAGCCCATCTTTTACCATTAGGCACACCCACTTTCCTAATCCCCATACTAGTAATTATCGAAACTATTAGCCTATTTATTCAACCTTTAGCTTTAGCAGTACGGCTAACAGCGAACATCACAGCAGGTCACCTACTATTACACCTAATTGGAAGTGCAACTCTTGCATTAATAAATATTAGTCTATTCACAGCCCTCATCACATTTATTATCCTCACTCTATTAGTCATCCTCGAATTCGCCGTAGCCCTAATCCAAGCCTACGTATTCACCCTACTAGTAAGCCTATATTTGCAAGACAATACATAATGACCCACCAAACCCACTCATATCATATAGTAAACCCCAGTCCTTGACCACTTACAGGAGCTCTCTCAGCATTCCTTATAACATCAGGCCTAATCATATGATTCCATTTCAACTCAATTATTTTACTGACTTTAAGTTTTTTTACAAATATTCTAACAATATACCAATGATGACGAGACATCATCCGAGAAAGTACTTTTCAAGGCCACCACACACCAACCGTCCAAAAAGGACTTCGATATGGCATAATCCTATTTATCTTATCAGAAGTCCTATTTTTCACAGGCTTCTTCTGAGCCTTTTACCACTCAAGCCTTGCCCCTACTCCCGAACTAGGAGGTTCCTGACCACCAACAGGTATTCACCCCTTAAATCCACTAGAAGTCCCACTCCTCAACACCTCCGTATTACTAGCTTCTGGTGTATCTATCACTTGAGCCCACCATAGCCTTATAGAAGGTAACCGTAAACACATACTCCAAGCCCTCTTAATTACAATCATACTTGGCCTTTATTTCACCCTACTCCAAGCATCAGAATACTATGAAGCCCCCTTCACAATCTCAGACGGAGTCTACGGCTCCACTTTCTTCGTAGCTACAGGCTTCCACGGACTACACGTCATCATCGGATCCACTTTCCTTATCATCTGCTTTGTACGCCAAATAATGTTCCACTTCACATCAAATCATCACTTTGGCTTCGAAGCCGCTGCTTGGTACTGACACTTCGTAGACGTCGTATGATTATTCCTCTATGTATCAATCTATTGATGAGGCTCATAGTCCTTTTAGTATTAACAAGTACAGCTGACTTCCAATCAGTTAGTTTCGGTACACTCCGAAAAAGAACAATAAACCTTCTATTAACTCTACTAACAAACACAACCCTAGCTCTACTACTTATACTTATTGCTTTTTGACTCCCCCAACTAAATATCTATGCAGAAAAAACTAGCCCTTATGAGTGTGGCTTTGACCCAATAGGATCTGCTCGTCTACCCTTTTCCATAAAATTCTTCCTAGTAGCAATCACCTTTCTCCTCTTTGATTTAGAAATTGCTCTCCTACTCCCCTTACCTTGAGCAATTCAAACAAATAATTTAACAACAATACTTCTTACAGCCTTGTTCCTAATTTCTCTTCTAGCAGCTAGCCTAGCCTATGAATGAACCCAAAAAGGCCTAGAATGAGATAAATATGATACTTAGTTTAAAATAAAACAAGTGGTTTCGACCCACTAGATTGTGACCTAAGCTCACAAGTACCAAATGTCTCTAGTCCACATTAATGTTTTAATTGCCTTTACAGTATCCCTCACAGGCTTATTAATGTATCGATCCCACCTAATATCCGCATTACTATGCCTAGAAGGTATAGTATTATCATTATTCATCTTAGCGGCCCTTACAATCCTAAACACACACTTCACCCTAGCCAACATAATGCCAATTATTCTCTTAGTATTTGCAGCCTGCGAGGCAGCTATCGGACTAGCCTTACTGGTCATAGTCTCCAATACATATGGTACCGACTATGTACAAAACCTCAACCTCCTCCAATGCTAAAATTTATTATTCCTACTATCATACTTATACCTCTGACTTGATTATCAAAAAGTAACTTTATCTGAATCAATACCACAGCCCATAGCCTATTAATTAGCTTTACAAGCTTACTTCTACTTAACCAATTCAACGATAATAGTCTTAATTACTCTTTAACATTTTTCTCTGACCCCCTTTCCGCACCACTCTTAATACTAACAATATGACTTCTCCCCTTGATATTAATAGCAAGTCAATTCCACCTCCTAAAAGAGCCACTCACCCGAAAAAAACTCTACATTACAATATTAATTATTCTACAAATCCTCTTAATCATGACCTTTACCGCTACAGAACTAACCATATTTTATATTACATTTGAAGCCACACTAATCCCTACTCTCATCATCATCACCCGTTGAGGTAACCAAACAGAACGACTTAATGCAGGACTTTATTTCTTATTCTATACACTCGTAGGATCTCTCCCCTTACTAGTAGCATTAATATATTTACAAAATACAGTAGGCTCCCTAAACTTCCTATTATTACAGTACTGAGCTCAACCATATAAGCTCATAAGTGAAAACGTGGTATTTGTCTTTCCTGTCTGATTTATTTCACCAGCATAATACCTTACAGGTCCATCCATGTTGTCACAAATGGCAAATTTCATTCTTTTTTATGGCTGAGTAATATTCTATTGTGTATTTATGTCACATCTTTATCCATCCATCTGTCTCTGGGCCCTTAGGTTGCTTCCATGATAAACCCCATATATGCTTCTCATCACTCAGGGTGTTCGTAGTTGGAGTAACAGATTACCTAGCTGCATGAGACTTCACCTGCCCACACGTGCATTGGGTCACTTAGTGGGAGGTGGGACGACCACAGGATGGTGAGTAGACTAGCCGAGGTCTCCAGTCATCTCCCAGGACTGCAGGCTGGCTGAAGCGTATGATCACTGCCTCTGACAGCAATGTGGAAAATCAGGAAGGCAGGGAAATTTCTCTGCATAAGGGTCTCACTTTTCATTAACAGGAAAAAATTAGAAATCTCCAAAAGATGTCAGTTGTGTATCTTTTGGCAGATTTGGGTTTGATGCTCTCACTAATGGTAGGTTGGATTCCAACGTGATTCCCATCCATGGTAGACATACATTGTGTGACCACTGCTCCTGAGTGTGGGCAAAGCCTGCGTCCATGTCCAGAGGTCACTACTGTGGACACGCTGTAAATCAGTCAACAGGGAGATGATCCTGGGGGCGGGGGGAGCGGGAGCTGACCTAATCAGAGAGCCTTTAAAAGAAAATGAAGCTGCAGGGCTGGAAGAAAGCAAACAACCGCACCATGAACTGCCTGTGGGAGGACCGCCCCCCCCACTTCCCTAGAGCTGAGAGAGGTTCCATCCTACAAGCAGCAAGAAATGGGGGCCTTCCGTTCTATAGTGACAAGGAAATGAATCCTGCCATCAACCAGTGGTCTGGAAGGACCCTGAGCCTCAGATGAGACTCTGGCTCTTGCTGACACCTGCACTTCAGCCAGAGAACCCATGTAAGCCCTGCCCAGACTCCTGACCCACCTGTAGAGACAGTGAGATGATACCCAGGTGATTTTTTTACTAAGTTTGGGATGACTTGTGATGCAGACATAGAATACAAATACACCTCTCAAAGAATCCCTGGCAAAGGCACTTGATCAACTGTGACTCACAAAAGAGCCTCACAGAGGGGTCCATCATCCTTGAATTTATTTCTATCATGTTATTTTAGATTTTCTATTTTCCATCTGTTTCCTTTGCTGCTTTGCTTTTCTTTACTTTCTTTAATTAAGTTAATCAATTTGCATCTCTTCACCCCCACTACACATTTTTTCCTGCACTGTTTTTAATTTTCATTCTTAATAGTGGATTACTCTCAAATAATCTTGACTTAATAAATGCAATTTAAAGTGAAGCAATATCACTAAAATTTCCAGCCTTTTCCCATCTTTCATGTCATTATTGTGTAGCATTTTAATACTACTTTGTTTTTAATCCTTTCCAAGTGGTAACTCTAATTATTATAGTGCTTATAATGGACACATTTTAGATTTATTTACATGTTTGCCAATGATTTATTTGCTCACTATGGCTCCTTGCATCCCCCCTCCTTGCTTCTTGGTACAAGTTCCTTCTTGCTGAAGTGTAATCTTCAGTAAGGGGGCTGGGGTTAGAGTGAGCCAAGGGGGGCTTTGAAGGGGAGCAGAATATGCAACCCCAAAATATGCCTCTGTGGCATAAGAATTATTTTGAGCAGCGGAAGATGCTGGAGAAAATCTGAAAAGAAAGTAGAAGTTACCCTTTTGTGAGAGAAATCTACATTAAAAAATTTATTTATTTACTTACTTATTTTTGGCTGCATTGGGTCTTTGTTGCTGTGTGCGGGCTTTCTCTAGTTGCAGAGAGAGGGGGCTCCTCTTCGTTGCGGTGCATGGGCTTCTCATTGCCATGGCTTCTCTTATCGTGGACCACAGGATCTAGGCCCGCGAGCTTCAGTAGTTGTGGCATGTGGGCCCAGTAGTTGTGGCTCATAGGCTCTACAGCACAGGCTCAGTAGTTGTGGCGCACGGGCTTTGTTGCTCCGCGGCATGTGAGATCTTCCTGGACCAGGGCTCAAACCCATGTGCCCTGCAGTGGCAGGCAGATTCTTGACCATTATGCCACCAGGGAAATCCCAAAATCTACATTTATAAAGGAAATTTACATTACAATTACAAAGGGGCCTCACCTGGAGGAACTATCTCCAGAGCTGTCAGAGACTTACTTTTGTTCTTCAAACATTTTCTCTTCCCACCTCCTCTGGAATCTCTTCCCGCTTTGAAGCCCCAGACCCCTGTCCCTTTCCTCAATGGTACTTAAGCCTCAATGGTCATTGGTCTTTTGAGTCTATATCTTTGTGGGCTCCTGTACATAAATACATAATTTAAATTGTTTTTTTATCTCCTTCTCCTGTTAATCTCTCTTCTGTCAATTTAAGTTTTGGACCAGCCACAGAAGCTAGAAAGGCAGAAGGGAAAATTTTACTTCCCTACAGCACTCAGCTTGGGCACAAAATTTAAAGAGGTAACAGAAAAACTCAGTAATCAAGATAAATAATGTATTAATTCAACATTTTGAAAATGATAACTAATGCAAAACCTTTATGGTGATGATACCAAGCAGAACCCTGTGGGACTTCTAGGCACAAAAGCCTTCCTGTGTCCCTCATTTCTTTGATTAAGGAAATGGGCTTCATTCAGCCTCCAGGACCTTCCCTGTGTTCCAAAGGGCAAGTTCAAACAGATGCTAATCAGGGAAGGGAGGGGATGCAGAGACAAGGGAGGAGCAGGCAAGAAACAATAGAGCAGCCTTGGGGCAGGGTCCTGGTTCCCCCTCAAGGGATACACATAACAATATCTCTGAGCTGTTTTGCAGAGACTGAAACCCACACCAGGTAGGAGAATCTAACTGTGTGCTGCCCACAAGCATGTAGACCCCAGACCAGGTGGAATCAGAGGTTGATGATGCCAACTCCCACTTACCTCTCCACCAACCCATCAGAAGAATGTCCACGAGCTGATCACACCCCCTTTGAGCCATTACTATAAAACTCCCCCCTAGCCCCTCCATTAGCCTGCAAATGGCCCCCTGTGCCTGGCGAAGCAATAAAGCTATCCTTTTCTACTTCACCCAAAACTCTGTTTCCAAGATTTAATTCAGTGTCAGGGTACAGAAGCCAGATTTGGCTTCCATGACAAAGTATCAAAATTTTAAATGAAGACAGACTGTTACTTGTGTCATGACCCTGCGTAATTCTGCAAGGAACAGACCTCTCCAGTCAGCCCGTGGCTCCTGGCAGGAACCAGTTCTTTGGATATTATGACTCTTGGGTGACTTTTGGTTTGAATACCCATGTTTTGGAGCCTTTCCCTCCCAGAGGTCACCTGAGAACATGGCTTGGATGCAGTGAGAATGGTCTCCCTGGTTTCCACCACCCAGGTGTACACGTTGTCAGACATGCATCTGCAGGTGGCCCATCAGACTGTGGGCCTGAGACACTTTCCAACTGACAGTCTTCAGCTCCCAAGCGAGTGTCAAAATCTAAGTGATGTCCTTTCTAGTTGCATTTGCCACCCATGGTGACTTGGTTTCTTTCTTTACAGCTACCTTTGGGAGTGACTTTGGATAATGGTGGGTGCCTCTTTCATACTCTTTTGGAGACACCTCTTCCACCCATTGTTAAGCCGTAAAAATGAGACAGGAGAACAGGAGGACAGCTATTTTGGAAAAGGATGGGAGAACAGCCTTGGGCAAAACAGGCCTTGTAGCTAAAGGACAAAGGCCCTGGGGGCCTCAGTCCCAGAGACAAAAAACAGGCTCACAGGAATAAAAGATTAACTTTATCTCTGTTACACTCAGGAGTACACCTGGTTGCCACAAGACAAGATGCTCAACCATACATATAACCTTATCTGTTCCTGTGCTTTCTTACATAAAATTCTCAAGCACATTTTTCCCCTCACAGAAGACCTCCTTATTCCTGGTAACCACTATAGAGCCACCTGCTGCTGATCAAAGAAGTTTGACAATTACTGGAAATAATCAGTGATCATGAGACAAACCCTCCCTTTTGTTATAAGAGCATCTTTCCCCTTCTGCTCAGGGAGCTGATACGTTTACTTCCCACCTTCTCCTATTCGAAGAAGCTGTCTCTTTTAATAAAAAGCTTGCATGCCTAAGGGTCCTTTGGAAGTGTTATTCATTTCTATGGTACTGCTGTCCAAGAATCTGGAAAGGGCCCAGTAACAAAAAGGCTTATTGGATTTGAGTCACATTTTGGAACTGGTATTCCTTTGTTGATTCTAAATTCCCAATGACCACATGACAGATCTTTGAACTGAGAAAGATTTTATATTTAAAAGGATTTTTAGAGAGCTCCCACACTAGACAAATATCCTATTAGTACCTATGGGATGATCGAATTAAGCAAAAGGAAAAAAAAAGTATCATGGTTTATACCTAAAATACTCCTTTATCAAAATTAAAGATCACATATCAGATTTATAACAAAAATTAAAATCCACAACTATCATAAACCCTTTCTAATTTTTTAAAAATCTTTATTGGAGTATAATTGATTTACAATGGTGTGTTAGTTTCTGCTATATAACAAAATGAATCAGCTATACATATACATATATCCCCATATCTCCTCCCTCTTGCATCTCCCTACCACCCTCCCTATCCTACCTCTCTAGGTGGTCACAAAGCACCAAGCTGATCTCCCTGTGCTATTCAGCTGTTTCCCACTATCTATTTTACACTTGTTAGTATATATAAGTCCATGCCATTCTCTCACTTCATCCCAGCTTTCCCTTCCCCCTCCCCATGTCCTCAAGTCCATTCTCTACGTCTGAATCTTTACTCCTGCCCTGCCCCTAGGTTCTTCAGAACAATTTTTGTTTTCTTTCTTTAGATTCCACATATATGTGTTAGCATACAGTATTTGTTTTTCTCTTTCTGACTTACTTCACTTTGTATGACAGACTCTACGTCCATCCCCTTCACTACAAATAGCTCAATTTCGTTTCTTTTTATGGGTGAGTAGTATTCCATTGTATATATATGCCACATCTTCTTTATCATTCATCTGTCAGTGGACACTTAGGTTGATTCCATGTCCTGGCTATTGTAAATAGTGCTGCAATGAACATTGTGGTACATGACTCTTTTGGAATTATGGTTTTCTTAGGGTATATGACCAGTACTGGGATTGCTGGGTCATATGGTAGTTCTTTTTTAGTTTTTTAAGGAACCTCCCTACTGTTCTCCATAGTGGCTGCATCAATTTACGTTCCCACCACCAACGAAAGAGGGTTCCCTTTTCTCCACACCCTCTCCAGCATTTATTGTTTGTAGATTTTTTGATGATGGCCATTCTGACCAGTGTGAGATGATATCTCATTGTAGTTTTGATTTACATTTATCTAATGATTAGTGATGTTGAGAATTCTTTCATGTGTTTGTTTGCAATCTGTAATAGAAAAGTCTATTTAGGTATTCTGCCCATTTTTGGATTGGGTTGTTCATTTTTTTGATATTGAGCTGCATGTATTTTGGAGATTAATCCTTTGTCAGTTCCTTCATTTGCAAATATTTTATCCCAATCTAAGGATTTTCTTTTCATCTTCTTTATGGTTTCCTTTGCTGTGCAAAAGCTTTTAAGTTTCATTAGGTCCACTTGTTGATTTTTGTTTTTATTTCCATTTCTCTAGGAGGTGGGTCAGAAATGATCTTGCTGTGATTTATGTTATAGAGTGTTCAGCCTATATTTTCCTCTAAGAGTTTGATAGTGTCTGGCCTTACATTTAGGTCTTTAATCCATTCTGAGTTTATTTTTGTGTATGGTGTTAGGAGGTATTCTAATTTCATTCCTTTACATGTAGCTGTCCAGTTTTCCCAGCACCACTTATTGAAGAGGCTGTCTTTTCTCCATTGTTTATTGATGCCTCCTTTATCAAAAATAAGGTGACCATATGTTCATAGATTTATCTCTGGGATTTCTAATCTGTTCCATTGGTCTATATTTCTGTTTTTGTGCCAGTACCATACTGTCTTGATTACTGTAGCTTTGTAGTATAGTCTGAAGTCCAGGAGCCTGATTCCACCAGCTCTATTTTTCTTTCAAAGAATTGCTTTGACTATTCGGGGTCTTTTGTGTTTCCATGCAAATTGTGAAACATTTTGTTCTAGTTCTGTGAAAAATGCCATTGGTAGTTTGATAGGGATTGCACTGATTCTGTAGATTGCTTTGGGTAGTAGAGTCATTTTCAAAATGTTGATTCTTCCAATCCAAGAACATGGTATATCTCTCTATCTATTTGTATCATCTTTAATTTCTTTCATCAGTGTCTTATAATTTTCTGCATACAGGTCTTTTGTCTCCTTAGGTAGGTTTATTCCTAGATATTTTATTCTTTTTGTTGCAATGGTAAATGGGAGTGTTTTCTTGATTTCACTTTCAGATTTTTCATCATTAGTGTATAGGAATGCAAGACATTTCTGCATTAATTTTGTATCCTGCTACTTTACCAAATTCATTGATTAGCTCTAGTAGTTTTCTGGTAGCATCTTTAGAATTCTCTATGTATAGTATCATGTCATCTGCAAACAGTGACAGCTTTACTTCTTCTTTTCCGATTTGGATTCCTTTTATTTCCTTTTATTCTCTGATTGCTGTGGCTAAAATTTCCAAAACTATGTTGAATAAGAGTGGTTAGAGTGAGCAACCTTGTCTTGTTCCTGATCATAGTGGAAATGGTTTCAGTTTTTCACCATTGAGGATGATGTTGGCTGTGGGTTTGTCATATATGGCCTTTATTATGTTGAGGAAAGTTCCCTCTATGCCTACTTTCTGCAGGCTTTTTATCATAAATCGGTGTTAAATTTTGTCAAAAGCCTTCTCTGCATCTATTGAGAAGATCACATGGTTATTCTCCTTCAATTTGTTAATATGGTGTATCACGTTGGTTGATTTGTGGATATTGAAGAATCCTTGCATTCCTGGAATAAACCCCACTTGATCATGGTGTATGATTCTTTTAATGTGCTGTTGGATTCTGTTTCCTAGTATTTTGTTGAGGATTTTTGCATCTGTGATCATCAGTGATATTGGCCTGTAGTTTTCTTTCTTTGTGGCATCCTTTTCTGGTTTTGGTATCAAGGTGATGGTGGCCTCGTAGAACGAGTTTGGGAGTGTTCCTCCCTCTGCTATATTTTGGAAGAGTTTCAGAAGGATAGGTGTTAGCTCTTCTCTAAATACTTGATATAATTCGCCTGTGAAGCCATCTGATCCTGGGCTTTTGTTTGTTGGAAGATTTTTAATCACAGTTTCAATTTCAGTGCTTGTGATTGGTCTGTTCATATTTTCTATTTCTTCCTGGTTCAGTCTTGGCAGGTTGTGCATTTCTACGATTTGTCCATTTCTTCCAGGTTGTCCATTGTATTGGCATAGAGTTGCTTGTAGTAATCTCTCATGACCTTTTGTATTTCTGCAGTGTCAGTTGTTACTTCTCCTTTTTCATTTCCAATTCTATTGATTTGAGTCTTCTCCCTTTTTTTCTTGATGAGTCTGGCTAATGGTTTATCAATTTTGTTTATCTTCTCAAAGAACCAGCTTTTAGTTTTATTGATCTTTGCTATCATTTCCTTCATTTCTTTTTCATTTATTTCTGATCTGATTTTTATGATTTCTTTCCTTCTGCTAACTTTGGGGTTTTTTTGTTCTTATTTCTTTAATTGCTTTAGGTGCAAGGTTAGGTTTATTCAAGATGTTTCCTGTTTCTTAAGGTAGGATTGTATTGCTATAAACTTCCCTCTCAGAACTGCTTTTGCTGCATCCCATAGGTTTTGGGTTGTCGTGTCTCCCTTGTCATTTGTTTCTATGTATTTTTTGATTTCCTCTTTGATTACTTCAGTGATCACTTGGCTATTAAGTAGTGTACTGTTTAGCCTCCATGTTTTTGTATTATTTACAAATGTTTTCCTGTAATTGATATCTAGTCTCATAGTGTTGTGGTCAGAAAAGATACTTGAAACAATTTCAATTTTCTTAAATTTACCAAGGCTTGATTTGTGACCCAAGATATGATCTATCCTGGAGAATGTTCCATGAGCACTTGAGAAAAATGTGTATTCTGTTGTTTTTGGATGGAATGTCCTATAAATATCAATTAAGTCCATCTTGTTTAATGTATCATTTAAAGCTTGTGTTTCCTTAGTTATTTTCATTTTGGATGATCTGTCCATTGGTGAAAGTGGGGTGTTAAAATCCCCTACTGTGAATGTGTTACTGTTGATTTCCTGTTTTATGGCTGTTAGTATTTGCCTTATGTATTGAGGTGCTCCTATGTTGGGTGCATAAATATTTACCATTGTTATATCTTCTTCTTGGATCAATCCCTTGATGATTATGTAGTGTCCTTCTTTGTCTCTTGTAATAGTCTTTATTTTAAAGTCTATTTTGTCTGATATGAGAATTGCTACTCCAGCTTTCTTTTGGTTTCCATTTGCATGGAATATCTTTCTCCATCTCTTTACTTTCAGTCTGTATGTGTCTCTAGGTCTGAAGTGGGTCTTGTAGCCAGCATATATATGGGTCTTGTTTTTGTATCCATTCAACCAACCTGTGTCTTTTGGTGGGAGCATTTAGTCCATTTACATTTAAGGTAATTATCGATATGTATGCTCCTATTCCCATTTTCTTAATTGTTTTGGGTTTGTTATTGTAGGTCTTTTCCTTCTTTTGTGTTTCTTGCCTAGAGAAGTTCCTTTAGCATTTGTTTTAAAGCTGGTTTGGTGGTGCTGAGCTCTCTCAGCTTTTTCTTGTCTCTAGAGCTTTTAATTTCTCCATCAAATCTGAATAAGATCCTTGCTGGGTAGAGTAATCTTGCTTGCAGGTTCTTCTCCTTCATCCCTTTAAATATGTCATGCCAGTCCCTTCTGGCTTGCAGAGTTTCTGCTGAAAGATCAGCTGTTAACCTTATGGGATTCCCTTGTGTGTTATTTGTTGTTTTTCCCTTGCTGCTTTTAATATGTTTTCTTTGTATTTAATTTTTGACAGTTTGATTAATATGTGTCTTGGTGTATTTCTCCTTGGATTTATCCCATATGGGACTCTCTGTGCTTCCTGGACTTGATTAACTATTTCCTTTCCCATATTTCCCATATTTCAACTATAATCTCTTCAAATATTTTCTCAGTCCCTTTCTTTTTCTCTTCTTCTTCTGGAACCCCTATAATTCGAATGTTGGTACATTTAATGTTGTCCCAGAGGTCTTTGAGACTGTCCTCAGTTCTTTTTATTCTTTTTTCTTTATTCTGCTCTGCAGTAGTTATTTCCAGTATTTTATCTTCCAGGCCACTTATCCGTTCTTCTGCCTCAGTTATTCTGCTATTGATCCCATCTAGAGTACTTTTAATTTCATTTATTGTGTTTTTCATCGTTGCTTGTTTCATCTTTAGTTCTTCTAGGTCCTTGTTAAATGTTTCTTGTATTTTGTCTATTCTATTTCCAAGATTTTGGATCTACTTTACTATCATTATTTTGAATTCTTTTTCAGGTAGACTGCCTATTTCCTCTTCATTTGTTAGGTCTGGTGGGTTTTTATCTTGCTCCTTCACCTGCTGTGTGTTTTTCTGTCTTCTCATTTTGCTTATCTTACTGTGATTGGGGTCTCCTTTTTGCAGACTGCAGGTTTGTAGTTCCCATTGTTTTTGGTGTCTGTCCCCAGTGGCTAAGTTTGGTTCAGTGGGATGCGTAGGCTTCCTGGTGGAGAGTACTAGTGCCTGTGTTCTGGTGGATGAGCCTGGATCTTGTCTTTCTGGTGGGCAGGTACATGTCTGGTCATATGTTTTGGGGTGTCTGTGGCCTTATTATGATTTTAGGCAGCCTCTCTGCTAATGGGTGTGGCTGTGTTACTGTCTTGCTATTTGTTTGGTGTAGCTGGCTTGTCATTGAGTGAAGCTGGGTGCTGGTGTTGAGATGGAGATCTCTGGGAGATTTTCCCCATTTGATATTACGTGGAGCTGGGAGGTCTCTTGTGGACCAGTGTCCTGAAGTTGGCTCTCCCACCTCAGAGGCACAGCACTGACTCCTGGATGCAGCACCAAGAGCCTTTCATCCACACAGCTCAGAATAAAAGGGAGAAAAAGTAGAAAGAAAGAATTAGTAGAAGTAGAAAGAATGAAAGAAAGAAAGGAGGGAGGTAGGGAGGGAGGAAGGAAGGAAGGAATGAGAGAAGGAAGGAAAGAAAGAAAGAAAGAAGACAAAGTAAAATAAAATACAGTAAGATAAAATAAAATTAAGTTATTAAAATAATTATTAAGAAAAAAATTTTTTCAAAAAAAGACAGATAGAACCCTAGGACAAATAGTGGAAGCAAAGCTATAAAGACAAAATCTCACACAGAAGCATACACATACCCACTCACAAAAAGTGTAAAAGGGGAGAAAATAATAAACCTTGCTCTCAAAGTCCACCTTCTCAATTTGGGATGATTCGTTGTCTAAAGGAGAGAAGGAAGGAAAGAAAGAAAGAAAGAAGATAAAGTAAAATAAAGTAAGATAAAATAAAATAAAGTTATTAAAATTAAAAATAATTATTAAGAAAAAAATTAAACAACAACAAAACGGACGGATAGAACCCTAGGACAAATGGTGCAAGCAAAGCTATACAGACAAAATCTCACACGGAAGCATACACATACACACTCACAAAAAGTGGAAAAGGGGAAAAAATAATAAACCTTGCTCTCAAAGTCCACCTCCTCAATTTGGGATGATTCGTTGTCTATTCAGTTATTCCACAGATGCCGCGTACATCAAGTTGACTGTGGAGTTTTAATCCGCTGCTTCTGTGGTTGCTGGGAGAAATTTCCCTTTCTCTTCTTTGTTCTCACAGCCCCTGGGGCTCAGCTTTGCATTTGGCCCCTCCTCTGCATGTAGGTCGCCGGAGGGCGTCTGTTCTTCGCTCAGACAGGACGGGGTTAAAGGAGCAGCTGATTCGGGGACTCTGGCTCACTCAGGCTGGGAGGTGGGAGGGGTACGGAGTGCGGGGCGGGCCTGCAGTGGCAGAGGCCAGCATGACGTTGCACCAGCCTGAGGCGTGCCATGCGTTCTCTCAGGGAAGTTGTCCCTGGATCCCAGGACGCTGCCAGCGGCGGGCTGCACAGCCTCCCTGGAAGGGAGGTGTGGAGAGTGACCTGTGCTCGCACACAGGCTTCTTGGTGGTGGCAGCAGCAGCCTTAGCATCTCATGCCCATCTCTGGGGTCCACGCTTTTAGCCGCGGCTTGTGCCCATCTCTGGAGCTCCTTTAATCAGCGCTCTTAATCCCCTCTCCTTTCGCACCAGGAAACAAAGAGGGAAGAAAAAGTCTCTTGCCTCTTTGGCAGCTCCAGACTTTTCCCCGGACTCCCTCCCGGGTAGCCGTGGTGCACTAACCCCCTGCAGGCTGTGTTCACACCACCAACCCCAGTCCTCTCCCTGTGCTCCGACCGAAGCCCAAGACTCAGCTCCCAGCCCTGCCCACCCCGGCGGGTGAGCAGACAAGCCTCCCAGGCTGGTGAGTGCCAGTCGGCACCGATCCTCTGTGCGGGAATCTCTCCGCTTTGCCCTCCGCACCCCTTTGGCTGCGCTCTCCTCCATGGCTCCAAAGCTTTCCGCCTCCACCTCCCACAGTCTCCACCCGCGAAGGGGCTTTTTAGTGTGTGGAAACCTTTCCTCCTTCACAGCTCCCTCCCACTGGTGCAGGTCCCAATCCTATCATTTTGTTTCTGTTTACTCTTTCTTCTTTTGCCCTACGCAGGTACGTGGGAAGTTTCTTGCCTTTTGGGAGGTCTGAGATCTTATGCTAGCGTTCAGTAGGGGTTCTGTAGGAGTTGTTCCACGTGTAGATGTATTTCTGGTGTATCTGTGGGGAGGAAGGTGATCTCCGTGTCTTAATCTTCCGCCATCTTCCCCTCGTCCCCCCTGATTAGCAACTATTTACGTCTGTCCTTTGGAACTCAGCGAAGGTCATGGAGGCTGAAGCCTATTCCCTACAAACAAGGATCAGGTAATACAGAAAGACTTTCAGGTTCAGGAGCCCCACAGGGTCCTGCTCAGTTTCAGCCTGTGATTTTATTTCATTAAATATTTAAACCTTTTGACATTTTTGAAAACTTTTCCAAATCAAACTGTAAATGAAACCTTCTTGACCTTGAAGTGACAGTGAAATTTCCCAGAGGGCCACTGGAAACCTCAAAGGATTTATTCTCTCACCTTACAAAAAGTGGATGTTAAAACTAATTAGGTTTAATTGATATGCTAAATTGTCAAATAAGAGGAAATATTTAACCTTCACTAGGTTCTGTTTTTATGAATATGTTATTAATAAAGTATTTCAGAAATTATATAAAGTTTCTAGAATTTTATCAATGTCCTTACTGTGCATGATATGTCCTGACATAATGTTATCAGTCATAATTCCAATTATTATGTTAAAATGTTGTATGCCCCAGAGACAACCAAATTTCCTTGTTATTTGAATTATAATGAACCCTCATCAGATCCATGACCATTTAAAATCTTTTGTCATTAACAGAGAGTTATTGTTTTATTCTGATGTTTCTCTAAAATCTTTTTCAATCAGCTACAGGCCAAAGTTCTTGCTGTCACCAAAGGGGGCTGTCTCAGAGACACAGGGAAAGGAATGTGGCAGTTGCTCTGGGGTTCAGGATTCTGATGGCATTAATTACTTTGGGATCATACCGCTGATTTAAGTAAGGATTTCCAGAACTAATAATGAAACAGAGTCCCCCTAAAACTGAGTTCCTCTGCCTAGCTTATGACTAACCTCTCTATCCAAAACATTATTACCTTTCTTGCCCAACACCTGTTCCTCTCACAATTGAAGAATATCAAAGAAGGGGCATTGAAACTGAATAGGACACAGTGGAGCTTTTCTGGCTACAAAAGCCTTTCCCTGTTCCCTGTTTCTTGTTTGTAGAAAAAGGTTTTAGTCTCCTAGACCCTCCCTGAATTTCAAAGGGCAGATTCAAACAGTTGCTAATTAGCGAAGGGAGGCGATGCAGAAACAAAGGAGGAGCAGTCAAGAAACCATAGTGCAGGGTCTTGATTCCTCCTCAGGGGATATACATAACAATATCGTTGAGTTCTTCTGCAGGAACTAAGGCCCCCTTCCAGGTGGAGGATGGTAACCTTAGGCTGAACACAGATTCCTGGAACACCACCCTGTTACCTCACCACCAACCAATCAGAAGAAAGTAACATACCCTGCAGCCCTCACCCCAAATTTAGCCTATGAAAACTCTTCCCTGAAAACCACCAGGGAGTTCAGGGTTTTTGAGCACGACCTGCATGCTCTTTTTGCTTGGTCCTGCAATAAACGTTTCTCTGCTCCAAACTCTGCCATTTCATTTTATTTGGCTTCCGTGTGCATCAGGCACACAAACTTGGGTTCAACAACAATTTGAAACTGATGGGTTTATGAAATTCCTAACCCAAGAGCAAAAAGGACTGAAATTAATCACATAGGACTGAGCAGACTGATGAAACATGATTAGGATTCCTTTTATGACTTTTGCTTGGAATATTTTTGGTTCTTTAATGTTTTATTTAATGCATTTAGGAAACACATTTTTTGTCTTTTAAGCTATCTCTAACTTACAATAATTTAGTAGATTATACTTTTATAAATAGCAATCAAGCATTTATTTTTCTCTCTACTTATCGCTCCAGAATTCAAGAAATCTTAGTAAATATTCTTATTTTCATAGCAACATAGTTATCTGCATAAGTGCAATAAGAATTTGCTCTTCTAAATGGAATCCTTGTGTATTGTTGGTGGGAATGTAAATTGTTATAGCTATATGGAAAACAGTGTGGAGGTTCCTCAAAAAGTTAAAAATAGGATTACCATATGATCCAGCCATCCAACTTCTGAATATATATCTGAAGGAAATGAGATTTTATTATATATATAATATATAAAATAAAATTATATATATAATTTATATATATATTATATATATATATAAAATTTGTCCTTAAAAAAGAAGGAAATCCTACCATTTGGGGCATCATGGATGGACTTGGACCTTAAGGGCAATATGCTAACTAAAATAAGTCAGACAGAAAAAGAAAAATACTATGTAAACTCATTTATATGTGGCATCTAAAATAGTCAAAGGCATAGGAAGAAAGAGTAGATTGGTGGCTACTAGGGCCATGAGAGTGAAGGAAATGGTGAGATGTTGGTCAAAGGGTATAAACATTCAGTTATAAGGTAAATAAGTTCAGGGAACATACAACAAAATGACTATAGTTAACAATATTGTGTTGTATATTTGAAAATTTCTAATGCTACTGAAGGCAAGTTCCTGTGCCCAAAGCATAGGGAGCCTGGTGTCGAAAGCTTGGTCTTTGTGCACCGGTGCCCAGCTGAATCCCAGAGACAGAGTTTTGGGTGAAATAGAAAAGAATAGTTATATTGCTTTGCTAGGCAAATGGGGGCACAGTGAGCTCGTGCCCCCCCCCCAAAATATGTGTCCCAACCTAGGAGGATTTGGTGAGGAGTTTTACAGCAACAGTTCAAAGGTGGAGTTGCCGACAAGATTAGGGTGTGTGCAGGGCCTACACTCCTTTAATCTGGTCTCAGGTTGTAGGTCTCCTAATCTTTATGGTCCCTTTAATCTTGCCTCAGGTGGTTTCTTGGCTGCTCCTCCCTCGTTTAGCAACTGTTTGTATCTGCCCTTTGAAACTTCAGGGAAGGCCATGGAGGCTGGTGTCTGTCCTCTACAAACAAGAAACAGGGTACAGAAAGTCTTCAGTGCCCAGAAGCCCCACAGGGTCCTGCTCAGTTTCAAGGCCAAACAAATTGAAATGCCAGAGTTTGGAGCAGAGAAAGATTGATTGTAGGGCCAAGGAAGGAGAACAGGTGGCTTGTTCTCAAAAATCCCAAACTCCCTGAAGGTTTTCTGGGAGTTTTTATAGGCAAAATTTGGAGTGAGGGCTGCAAGGTGTGTGATTTTCTTCTGATTGGTTGGTGGTGAGGTAACAGGTCAGTGCTCCAGGAATCTTGTGCTCAGCCCGAAGCTACCATCCTCTACATGAGTTGGGGCCTTAGTCCCAGTGGAAGAACTCAGAGATATTGTTATGCATATTCCTTGAAGGAAGCAGGACCCTGCCCCATTGCTGCACTGTTTTCACTTGACTGCTCTTCTTTTGTTTCTGCATTCTCTCACTTCCCTAATTAGCAACTGTTTGAATATGCCCTTTGGAACTCAGGGAAGGCCTAGGAGGCTGAATGAAGCTTATTTCCTACAAACAGGGGAGTAGGGGTGGGGGTGGGGTTGGGGGGTTGGGGGGTGGGGTGGATGGAAAGGAGTCATACCCAGGAGGTCCCCACAGGGTTCTGCTCGGTTTCACTAAGAGAGTAGATCTTAAATATTTTCATCAAGAAGAAAAAATTTTTGTAACTAAGTAAGGTGATGGATATTAACTAAACTTACTGCAGTGATCATTTTGCAACACTCATACGTATATATTATGTTGTGTACCTTAAACGTATACAATGTTATATGGAAATCATATCTCAATAAAATTGGAAAAAAGAGTCTGTTTTCCTTGTAACAGGTTATAATGGGTAACATTGGTTACATAACCAAGGCTTCAGCTGGAGTGTCACACTTGAAATTATGTGCATAAAATCAGATATGATGAGACAGTTTTAAGGAATTCTGGTTGATTTTATGAAGCCAATGCTTACAAAACCTTTGTAGAAAAACTCGTCCCGGCACCTGGCTTACAGAGTTCTCAGTCTTATAGGTGAGTAAAGGAGGTAACTTTCTGATAAGTCTTAGAATCTTAGTGTATTTTGGGACCTTCTGGAGAAAGGAAATATTACAAAGCTATAGGTACTGTTCTTGGGGAGGCAAAGTTCTTATCTCCTTGCAGAAAGAATTCAGAGATGAAACAAGGAGATCAAGAAAGAAAAGTGAGGATTTACTTAAGCAAGAATGTGCTCTCAGAGGGAGAGTGAGCAGACAGGTGAGGAGTGGCTGCTCTGGGTTTCTTAGCAAGCCTGTTATGAGGGGCATACAAATGAAGGGGTGGAATATTTATTGGGGAAAGAGGGTTTTGGGGGTCATATTCCCTGATTTTCAACCCAGTTCCACCTTCCCAAGGGGAGGAGGGATTTTTGTCTTTATTTAGATTTTATAGGAAATGTCATGGTGTCAGTGTATGATGAAACTTCTCATCTGCAAGGCTAATTTTACTGTAATGTGAACATAATGAGCAACAGATTACACTGGAGATTCCCGCCTTCCCCTTTCTTTGTCTCCAGGACACTTATCACCCAAAATAAGTGGTTTCCTGTCTGGAGGTTCCTGCCTTTATTTGTCTGCCTATGGACCTCCACTGTTTACAAGATGCATGGTTTCCTGCCACCTGGCCTGTGGCCCCCTTTCTCTGTTCATATCTAGCTACCTGCCTGCAGTTACAGTACTACAGGTACAATCTGGTGATGATAAATTCTTGACTTGGCTTCATAGCCTTGAGAGACTTTTGAAAGTCCAATTTAAGATTCCTTATATAAGTCCCAACAAAACATTCTTAAAACATTTCTGTGATTGATTACCATTATTTCTGACCCTGTGTAAATAAGCAGGCAAAATTTAATGAGATTAGACTTATTTTACAAGCAAGACTGAAGTGACATTTCTTATCTGAGCAAAAATTAAAGACGAGATGATTTTGATGGGAAAGTTTATGTTTCAAGAGAAAACTGTAGTGCATACTTGTGGGTTATCAGGTTTGAGTCCTATATATTGTTTGCAAACACCTTTTCATGCTCTGCTCCAGGAAATAACCATGACTGTGACACAGCCAATAACATCTTAACTAAAAATGCTTTGAGCCCAACATCTAGAAATCTGGCTGCCCTCTGGATACAGAAATCTGTTTTAACCACTAGTCTTTTATTCCTTTTGTTTCCTCTTTATAACCCACATTCTTCATTCACTGGCAGTTCTTTTATCTCACAACTTCTAACTGGAATCTTCCCTCCATAGCAATCTACCCAGTTCTTCTGGAAACTTCTAGGGAAATTTCAGATGGGTAATTGTGGGATCCATTCAGACCCCCCAAATTGGTGTAAAGATTATTTTAAATTAAACACATTTGAGATTCAACAGATGCAAAAAGAAACTTCCTCAGAGCTTCCCATATGTCACTAAAAGCAGAAATTTCTGGGAGTGAGGCTGCCATAATCCCTTATCCAGAGGATCATTATGGCCATGAAGGAGAAAACAGAGAAGACCACTCACATCTGCATAAACAAACCTTAAGACAAACATTCTTATTTCCTGTTTGTTCTCCTGGAAACACATTTGCTCTTCTCATATAAGCTTTTTTTTTCTCCCCTGCCCCATTAAGTTAGGTATATAAACCCTCATCTTTAGCTGTTTAGAGAGCCACTCCTTTTGTGCATTCCCATATGTATTTGAATAAACTTTGTATTTCCCCCATTAAGGTGTTGGTTTTAATTTAAATTGTAGACCCCCAAACTTAAACCCAAGAGGGTAGAGGAGAAATTTTGCTTCCTATACAGGCACTAACCTCTCCCAGGTTTTGTCTGAAAATGTCATTGAATTGTCTTCTATCTTAAATGATGGTGTAGATGGATATAATGAGTATTTAGTCTATGGATGTGGGAAATCCTGATGTTGTGTTGTGATGGGAATGGGATTGAAAAGGAAAGAATTATTATAAAGGCTTTCTCTTATAGAGTCAGTCTGTACTTGATTCCTATGCCATGGAGTACACAATTTTTATACAAAATACTTCAGAGTCTACCAACCAGTAGTATCCCCACACTCAATGAGGCCACCATTACAAGCAGTAAACATAATGAGTAAACATTATAATATGTCTGTGTTCAATATTCATGTATGTCATAATACTCTGAATGCAATTATAAATAAAAAGAGAGACATATGAGGGGGAGAAAAAATACATTAAAATGCTTAGGGTATTTGTATTAATATAATAAAATCTGATTTCTTATTATTCATCCATTTTCCAAAATTTTTATTTTTAATTCCAGCTATAGCAGGTTTATACTTTTTGAAAATTGGTTTTGGCCTTTGGTGGGGCTAATGGCAGACTATGGGAGGGCTCACAACAAGGAGTATTTCCCAGAATTCTGCTGCCAGTGTCCTTGTCCCCGCCGTGAGCCACTGCTGACCCACCTCTGTGGAAGACCCTCCAACACTAGCAACCCTAAAACATCAGGGAAGAGGAGACAGAAAATTCTGAGAAGAAAAGAGAGAAGAACAATACTGTGTGGCAGACAGGGTCTTGGTGTTCTGGCCGGGTGTCACGCCTGAGCCCCTAAGGAGGGAGAGCTGAGCTCAGGACATTGGACCATGAGAGACCTCTTGGACTCACATAATATCAAATTGTGAGAGCTCTCCCAGAGATCTCCATCTCAACATTAAGACCCAGCTCCACTCAACGACCAGCAAGCTCCAGTACTGGACACCTCATGCCAAACAACTTACAAGACAGGAACACAATCCCACCTATTAGCAGAGGCTGCTGAAAATCATAATAAGTTCACAGACATCACAAAACACACCACTGTACATGGTCCTGCCCACCAGAAAGACAAGATCATGCCTCATCCACCAGAACACAGGTACCAGTCCCCTCCACCAGGAAGCCTACACAACCCACTGAACCAACCTTGCCCATGGGGGGCAGACACCAAAAACTATGGGAAATATGAAACTGCAGCCTGCCAAAAAGAGACCCCAAACACAGTAAATTAAGCAAAATGAGAAGACACAGAAATATTCAACAGATGAAGGAGCAAGATAAAATCCCATCAGATCAAACAAAGAGGAAATAGACAGTCTACCTGAAAAAGAATTCAGAGTAAATATAGTAAACATGATCCATAATCTTGGAAATAGAATGGAGAAAATACAAGAAACATTGAACAAGGACCTAGAAGAACTAAAGAGCAAAAAAAAAAAAAAAACAATGATGAACAACATAAGAAATTACATTAAAATTTTTCTAGAAGGAATCCATAGCAGAATAACTGAGAAAAAAGAATGGATAAGTGACCTGGAAAATAAAATAGTGGAAATAACTACCACAGAGCAGGATAAGGAAAAAAAAATGAAAAGAATTGAGGATAGTCTCAGAGATTTCTGGTACAACATTAAACACACCAACATTCAAATTATAGGGGTCCCAGAAGAAGAATAGAAAAAGTAAGGATTTGATAAAAAATATTTGAAGAGATTATAGTATAAAACATCCCTAACATGGGAAAAGAAATAGTCAATCAAGTCCAGGAAGTGCAGAGTCCCATACAAGATAAATCCAAGGAGAAACATGCCAAGACACATATTAATCAAACTATCAAAAATTAAATACAAATTACAAACATTGAAAGCAGTAAGGGAAAAGCAACAGATAATATACAAGGGAATCCCCATAAGGTTAACAGCTGATCTTTCAGCAGAAATTCTGAAAGCCAGAAAGGAGTGTCAGAACAAATTTAAAGTGATGAAAGAGAAAAATAAACTGAAACCAAGATTAGTCTATCCAGCAAGGATCTCATTCAGATTTGATGGAGAAATTAAAACTTTTATGGACAAGCAAAAGCTAAGAGAATTCAGAACCACCAAACCAGCTTTACAACAAATGCTAAAGGAACTGCTCTAGGCAGGGAAAACAAGAGAAGAGAAAGAACTACAATAACAAACCCAAAACAATTAAGAAAATGGGAATAGGAACATACACATCAATAATTACCTTAAATATAAATGGATTGAATGGTCCCACCAAAAGACATAGACTGGTTGAATGTATACCAAAGCAAGACGCATATATTCGCTCTCTACAAGAGACCCACTTCAGACCTAGAGACACTTACAGACTGAAAGTGAGGGGATGGAAAAAGATATTCCATGCAAATGGAAATCAAAAGAAAGCTGGGGTAGCAATTCTCATATCAGACAAAATAGACTTTAAAATAAAGACTATTACAAGAGACAAAGAAGGACACTACATAATGATGAAGATATCAATCTAAGAACAAGATATAACAATTGTAAATACTTATGCACCCAATATAGGAACACCTCAATACATAAGGCAAATGATAACAGCCATAAAAGGGGAAATCAACAGTAACACAGTCATAGTAGGCGATGTTAACACCCCACTTTCACCAATGAGTAGAACATCCAAAAGGAAAATAAAAGGAAATCACAAGCTTTAAATGTTACATTAAACAAGATGGACTCAATTGATATTTATAGGACATTCCATCCAAACACAATAGAATACACTTTCTTCTCAAGTGCTCATGGAACATTCTCCAGGATAGATCATATCTTGGGTTACAAATCAAGCCTTGGTAAATTTAAGATTATTGAAATCATATCAAGTATCTTTTTCTTTCGTGTTATAAGATTAGATATCAATTACAGGGAAACAAAAACTGTAAAAAGTACAAACACATGGAGGCTAAAGAATACACTACTAAATAACCAAGAGATCATTGAAGAAATAAAAAAATACCTGGAAAAATAACAATAAAAACATGACACCCCAAAACCTATGGAATGCAGCAAAAGTTATAAACTTTCCAAGAGGAAAGTTTATAGCAATACAATCCTAGCTCAAGAAACAAGAAAACTCTCAAATCAACCACCTAACTTTATACCTAAAGAAATTAGAGAAAGAAGAACAAAAAACCCCAAAGTTTTAGAGAAAATAAATCATAAATATCAGATCAGAAATAAACAAAAATGGAAGGAAACAGTAGCAAAGATCAATACAACTTAAAGCTGTTTGTTTGAGAAGATAAACAAAATGGATAAACCATTAGTCAGACTCATCAAGAGAAAAAGGAAGACTCAATTCAATAGAATTAGAAATCAAAAAGAAGTAATAACTGACACTGAGAAATACAAAGGATCATGAGTGATTACAACAAGCAACTCTATGCAAATAAAATGGAAAACCTGGAAGAAATCAACAAATTCTTAGAAAAGCACAACCTTCCAAGACTGAACCAGGAAGATATAGAAAATATAAACAGAACAATCACAAGCACTGAAATTGAAATTGTGTTTAAAAATATTCCAACAAACATAAGATGATGACCAGATGGCTTCACAGGAGAATTCTATCAAACATTTAGAGAATAACTAAGACCCATCTTACTCAAACTCTTCCCAAATATAGCAGAGAGAGGAACACTCCCAAACTCATCCTACAAGGCCATCATCACCCTGATATGAAAACCAGACAAAGATGTATCAAAAAAAGAAAACTACAGGCCAATATCACTGATGAACATAGATGCAAAAATCCTCAACAAAATATACCAAACAGAATCCAACAGCACATTAAAAGGATCATACACCATGATCAAGTGGGGTTTATCCCAGGAATGCAAGGATTCATCAATATATACAAATAAATCAATGTGATACACCATATTAACAAATTGAAGGCGAAAAAACATATGATCATCTCAAAAGATGCAGAAAAACCTTTTGACAAAATTCTACACCCAATTATGATAAAAAATGTCCAGAAAGTAGACATGGAAGGAACCTACCTCAACGTTATATAGGCCATATATGAAAAACCCACAGCCAACATCGTTCTCAATGGTGAAAAACTGAAAGCATTTCCTCTAAGATCAGGAACAAGACAAGACTGCCAAGTCTCACCACTATTATTCAACATAGTTTTGGAAGTTTCAGCCATACCAATCAGAGAAGAAAAAGAAATAAATGGAATCCAAATCATAAAAGAAGTAAATCTGTCACTGTTTGCAGATAATATGATACTATGCATAGAGAATCCTAAAGATGCCACCAGAAAACTACAGATCTAATCAATGAACTTGGTGAAGTAGCAGGATAAAAAATTAATGCACAGAAATCTCTTGCATTCCTATACACTAATGATGAAATATCTGAAAGAGAAATTAAGGAAACACTCCCATGTACCACTGCAGTAAAAAGAATAAAATATTTAGGAATAAACCTACCTAAGGAGACAAAAGACCTGTATGAGAAAACTATAAGACACTGATGAAAGAAATTAAAGATGATACAAACAGATGGAGAGATATACCATATTCTTAGATTGGAAGAATCAACATTGTGAAAATGACTCTAGTACCCAAAGCAATCTACAGAATCAGTGGAATCCCTATCAAACTACCAATGGCATTTTTCACAGAACTAGAACAAAAAATTTCACAATTTGTATGGAAACACAAAAAACCCTGAATAGACAAAGTAATCTTGAGAAAGAAAAATGGAGCTCTAGGAATCAGTCTCCCTGACTTCAAACTACACTACAAAGTTACACTAATCAAGACAGTATGGTACTGGCACAAAAACAGAAATATAGATCAATGGAACAGGATAGAAAACCCAGAGATAAACTCATGCACATATGGTCACCTTATCTTTGATAAAGGAGACAAGGATATTTAATGGAGAAAAGACAGCCCTTCAATAAGTGGTGCTGGGAAAACTGGACAGCAACATGTAAAAGAATGAAATTAGAACACTCCCTATTACAGTATACAAAAAAAAATTCAAAATGGATTACACACCTAAATGTAAGGCCAGACCCAATAAAATTCTTAGAGGAAGAACATAGGCAGAACACTCTATGATGTCAATCACAGCAAGATCCTTCTTGACACACCTTCTAGAGAAATGGAAATAAAAACAAAATTAAACAAATGGGACATAGTGAACCTTAGAAGCTTTTGCACAACAAAGAAAACCATAAACAAGATGAAGAAACAACCCTCAGTATGGGAGAAAATATTTGCAAACAAAGCAATGGCAAAGGATTAACCTCCAAAATATAAAAGCTGTTCATGGAACTCAATATCAAACAAAAACACAAACAAAAACAACCCAATCCAAAAATGGGCAGAAGACCTAAATAGACTTTTCTCCAAAGAATATATACAGATTGCCAGCAAACACAGGAAACAATGCTCAACATCACTAATCATTACAGAAAGGAAAATCAAACCTACAATGAGGTATCACCTCACACCAGTCAGAATGGCCATCATCAAAAAATCTACAAACAATAAATGCTGGAGGGGGTGTGGAGAAAAGGATACCCTCCTTCACTGTTGGTGGGAATGTAAATTGATCCAGCCACTATGGAGAACAGTATGGAAGTTCCTTAAAAAATAGAAATACAACTACCATATGACCCAGCAATCCCACTACTGGGCATATACCCTGAGAAAACCATAATTCAAAAAGAGTCATGTACCACAATGTTCATTACAGCAGTAGTTAAAGTAGCCAGTACATGGAAGTGTCCATTGACAGATGAATGGATAAAGAAGATGTGGCACATGTATACAATGTAATATTAGCCATGAAAAGAAATGAAATTGAGTTATTTGTAGTGAGGTGGATGGACCTAGAATCTGTCACACAGTGAAGTAAGTCAGAAAGCAAAAAACAAATCCTGTATGCTAACACATATGTATAGAATTAAAAAAAAATTGTTCTGAAGAACCTAGGGGCAGGACAGGAATAAAGACACAGATGTAGGGAACGGACTTAAGGAATCAGGGAGAGGGAAGGGAAAGCTGGGACGAAGTGAGAGAGTGGCATGTACATATATATGCTACCAAATGTAAAATAGATAGCTTGTGGGAAGTGCTGCATAGCACAGAGAGATCAGCCTGGTGCTTTGTGACCACCTAGAGGGGTGAGATAGGGAGGGTGGGAGGGAGACACAAGAGGGAGGGGACATGATGATATAAGTATAGGTATAGCTGATTCACTTTTTTATACAGCAGAAACTAACACAACAATGTAAAGCAATTTTACTCATATAAAGATGTTAAAAAAATGCTGTTAAATTCAGATGAAAGGGTCATTAATAGTGTATAAGCCAGTGTCAAGAATTATGGCCTTGCTGCTGGCTGTAGTGTAGGTATTTCTAACTGCTTTCTCACTGAGTTCTGAATTCTGTTGGGGTTTTACTGGTTTAAGCCCCACAGATATGATTCCAGTATAACAGTAAAATAATAAAAATTCAGTAAATAACTTATAGTAGGCCCAGTGTACAATCACAAAATGCCAAAGCTCAAGAAAAAAACATCAGGTGCTGACTTATAAAAGGATCACTGTCACTTTTTCATAAAAACATTTGTCTAGCCTCACAAACAAGCAAGGCATTGGAAGTCCTTACTTTGGAGTATTTCTTGCTCAAATGAAAATGAAGATTGCCTTAGCTCTCACTCCCAGGGTTACAATTCTCACCTCTTCACAGTGACAGGATTCTCAGTTTTGTACTGAGCTCATGGCTGCAGAGAATAAAGGCAACATTTCCCAGTCTCCCTTTTTTCTAAGTGTGGCCATTTGACCAATTTCAGGTCTACAAGATGGGATGGAAGAGATGCAGACAGACATCCACCTTTGTAACAAAATTTTAAGTATTGTTGACTATAGGCCCTTTGCTGTATGGAAGAGCTCTAGAACTGAATTATCTTGCATAACTGAAACTCTGTGCCAATTGAAAAAACTCTCATTTTCCCCTCTCCCTTACTCCATATAACCACTGTTCTATTCTCTGCTTCTGTGAGTTTGAACATTTGGAGCATCTCATGTAAGTGGAATCATGCATCACTTGCCTTCTGTAACTAAAGTTCAATTCTTTTGCTTATATACAAAGAAATGGGATTGGTGGATCATCATGTAGTTATATTAATTTTTATTTGTTTTAAATTGAAGTTTAGTGGATTTAAAATATTGTGTTTCACGTATACAGCAAAGCAATTCATATATATATATATATATATGCATATATATCTGAAATATATATATTTCAAATTCTTTTCCATTATACAATATTACAAGATATTGAATATAGTTCCGTGTGCTATATAGTAAATCCTTGTTGTTTATATATTTTATATACAGTAGTGCATATCTGTTAATTCCATACTCCTAATTTATCCCTTCATTCCCCTTCCTGTTTTATAATCATAAATTTGTTTTCTACATCTGTGAGTCTGTTCCATTTGGTAATTAAGTTCATTTGTATTATTTTTTAGATTCCACATATAAGTGATTATATGTGATATTTGTCTTTGACTTACTCCACTTAGTATGATAATCTCTAGGTCCAGCCACGTTGCTGCAAATGGCATTATTTCATTCTTTTTAATGACTGAGTAATATTCCATTGTGTATATGTACCACATCTTTATCCATTCATCTGTCTATGGGCACTTTAATTTGCTTCCATGTCTTGGCTATTGTAAATAGTGCTGCTGTGGATATTGGAGTGCATGTACTTTTCAAATTAGAATTTTCTCCAGATATATGCCCAGGAATAGGATTGCTGGATCATAAGTTAGCTCTATTTTTAGTTTTTTAAGAAAGCTCCATGCTGTTTTCCATAGTGCCTGCATCAATTTACATTTCCACCAACAATGTAGGAGGGTTCCTTTTTCTTCACACCCTCTCCAACATTTAGCATTTGTAGACTTTTTGATGATAACCATTTTGACTGGTATGAAGTGATAGCTCATTGTGGTTTTGATTTGTATTTTTATAATATAATAATTAGTGATGTTGAGCATCTTTTCATGTGCCTGTTGGCCATCTTTACATCTTTCTTGGAGAAATGTCTATTTAACCCTTCAGTTCTATTAATTTTTGAGGAACCTCCATAATGTTTTGCATGGTGGCTACAAAACATTCTCATCAACAGTGTAGAAGGGTTTTAATTTCTCCACATCTTTGCCAATGCTTACAATCTCTTGTTTGTCTGATAATAGCCAATCTTTTGTTTGTCTGATAAACAGGTATGAGGTGGTATCTCATTGTGGTTTTGTTTTTCATTTCCCTCATGATTAGTGATGTTGAGCACCTTTTCATGTGCCTGTTAGCCATTTGCAAGTCTTCTTTGGAGAAATGTCTATTTAAGTCATTTGCCCATTTTAAAAACCAGATTGTTTTCTTGCTTTTGAGTGGTAGGTGTTACTTACATATTTTGTACATTAGTCCCTTATCAGATATATGGCAGGATGGTTAATTTTAGTTGTCACCTTGACTGGGCCAAAGGTGCCCAGATTACATATTATTTCTGGGTGTGTCTGTGAGGATTTTTCTAGATGAGATTAACATTTGAATTGGTCGACTCAGTAAATGAGATGATTCTCCCTAATGTTGGTGAGCATACTCCAATCCATCAAGGGCCTGAATAGAACAAAAAGTGGAGCAAGGAGCAATTCACCCCTTTTGTTTCCTGCCTGCCTGTTGAGCTGGGACGGTGGTCTTCTTCTGCCTTTGGACCTGGATGTAGATTTATACCAATGCCTCGCCTGGTTCTCAGGCCTTTGGACTAGGGCTGGAAATACTCCACTGGCTTTCCAGGGTCTCCAGCTTGCAGAGAGCAGACTATGGGACTTCAGCCTCCATAATCACCTGAGTCAATTCCTCATCATTAATCCCTTTATAGTGTCTCTCATAATCAATTATCTCATAATAAATCTCTCTGGAGAGCCCTAATATATATGATTTGCAAATATTTTCTCCCATTCCATAGGCTATGTTTTTATTCTGTTGATTGTTTCCTTTGCTGTCCAGAAGATTTTTAGTTTGATGTAGTCTCACTTGTCCATGATATATAGGCTGGTGGAACAGAATAGAGAGCCCATAAATAAACCCAGACATATACAATCAACTGGTCTTCCACAAGGGTATCAAGAATACACAATGGGGAAACATATTCTCTTCAACAAATGTAGTTGGGAAAGCTTGATATTAACATGCAAAAGAATGACAATGGACTCCTATTCCATACATATAAACAATTTCAAAATAAGTTAAAGACTTAAACATAGGAGTAGAAATGGTAAATTTCCTAGAAGAAAACATAGGAGAAAGCTTCTTGACATTAGTCTTGGCAATACATTATTGGTTATGACACCAAAATCAGAAGCAACAAATGCAAGAATAAAAAGGCCTTTTAATAAAAAATGCCTTTTTATATTTAGAATTGAGTCCTTCACCTTAGGTTAAGTGTGAGAAGGAGGTGGACTGTGGGCGCTGGTACTGAGCCCTGAGTTAGCACCTAGATGTCACATCTGTACAGTAATTTCTGGAGGAATGACAGTAGACAGGTCTGATCCCTGCCTTCAGGGATATTGAAAAGAGGGAAAAAAATTAAATGAAGATACTGAGTAAAAACCTTTACTTTCCCACTTGTCTCAGAGTAACGTGTGTCTGCAACTGTATTCTCCTGAGTCAGAGTTTCTTGATTTTTTTCTATTTGTCTTTCCCTTTACACTACATTTGCTATTCTTTGATGATGATTTTTGATTTCATTGTAATCATGCCTTAAATTTCTCCAAATTCTGTTTGAAATGGTAGAAATATAGACACATCCATAGACAGAGAGAGAATACAGAGAGGTATAAGAGAGAAAGAGGAAACGTGCCTTCACCAAGCTTATACTATAGTCATTTTATATTTAGACTTTATTATAGTCATTTGAGAATATATATTTGAAGAAATAACTTCATTGTAAAGAAAGATGAAATATAAAAAACAGAGAAAAACAATGAAACTTTAACATTTTTCTTTGTTGTGTAGTACTAGAGAAACTGAAATGTATTACTGGAGTGGTTTCCTCTTTGTTTTATATTAAAATTGGACAAAGGGAACCAGGATTGCTATCACTATTTCAATAACTGTAAGACTTCTACTGGTGAGACTGATACTATTTTTTGTTAGTTTCACCTTGCAATATAAATGTTTGGGAGTTCTCCTCCATTAAATTTCAAATGTGTTTAAACAGCTGTGCTTTTAGGAATATATTTACCCTGGCATATATTTTAAGGCAATTTTTATAAAAGAGATAGGTAAAAGGTCAAATAGTTCCCAAGTGGTGGTATTTTTCATCATAGACATTATGTCTACTTTCCCAAAGAAATTATCAAGCAGAGAACTGAATTTGAAATCTTCGAATGGTGAAATGCATCCAGTGTCTAGAAAAGTGCTTGAAATGAAGGCTATCCCAGTTCCAAGAGTAAATTCTTGATGGATTCTGTGGCATTTTCTGATAGTAAGAAATGGAAAGGAGAATAGCAATCACAGTGTATGATTTAGCCATCTTTCTCTTTTTCCATCACTCATTTATTTATTTATTTTTATACTTGACTGATTTACTATCTCATTTTCCTTTGTGTTCATTTTTGTTAATTGAAGTATAGTTGATTTACAACATTGTGTTAATTTACCCCACTGCTTATTTAAAAATCTTCCAACATGCTGCTTTTCTCAAAGTGTTTATTTCAGGAAACACTAACCTTGCAAGATCTTCTAGTAAAAAGTAACAGTGGACTCTATGTTTGTGGTTGGTGCATCTGGCTGGGTACCCTGCTCTTCTGTGGGCATTTATGATACATACCTGCATAGTACAGTCCATGATGGATACAACTGACCTACTGCCACCATTTGCCAGCCTAGAGGTGATTGATTGGTTCCAGTCTATTACAAATGTATTTCCTTAAATGACTGTAGTTTTGGATGTTCTTAAAATCCTTATAAACATTGGCACATCAGCTTTTTCTTTTTAATTGGTCTCTCTTCCGAATTTTAAAATAGAGTCACACATTTGAATGTGAAAGCATATCATTTCCTGTTTTTAAAATTCTTAGCTTTATGTCCCCATTTGTTGTGGTGGATATAGGAGAAGAGCTTTTAATTCATCATCGTCAAGTGCTCCGTAATTTGTTTGAGGAGACTGAAGATTTTGAACAACAGACAGGCTTAGTTGAATATGTCTTCTCTAAGTTATGGTAATTCTCTCACTGCAAATTTTAAAACTCTAGTCAGTGAAGACTTTGCATCAGTATTACCCTCTCCACTTATAGAAGAACCTGATTGAATTGATTGTAGAGAAAAGGGAAGCATTCTTGATTTTCTAATATTTTCATTTTGTGCCCTTTGCTGTTATTCATTTGCTTATTAACCCTATATTTCTGGGTACTTGACCGCATGTCTAATGGATTCCCGTCCTCATATCCCTGCTCCCAGACACTGAGAGGCAACTGTGGTTTAAGTGTTGTGATGAGTGGATGCTGTTATTGTCCTCGAGAATGTGGTCTCTACAACAAGGATTTGCTGTTACAGATGTTATTTTCTTCTTTATAAGTTAGATGTAAGGGCCGGAAGGGGGATCAAAACAAAACCTTGTCAGTTCACTGTTGAAAGAGTACTAATACCAATTAGCCCAAACTCAATCCAGAGTTCAACCCAAAACGTTACACATTTTGACATTTCTTCTGTGACTCGGAAACAAGTCCACTCACCTCTGAGTCAAAATATCTATTACTTTATCACCCTTTACATATCTTATATGGTACAAAGGAACGTTTGACATAAATATATATTTCAATTTTACAATGAAATTAACATGTTGTTTCTGAGTTATCTTATTAAACAATTACAATTTTGCTCTTTGTAGGCAGTAGAAAAATGTTTCACAAAATTATATTTCTTTCCTGAATAAAAATCTCTTGCGAGTTTACTGAAGTAAATTTCTTTCACATTAAAAAGTAAAATTAAGGAGAATAAGACCTTCCTGAAATCCTATGACTAAAATAAACATTAATGTTTTCATTTTTTGGTATAAATATGTTATACAGTTTTAAAAATTAGAATCATATTGTTTTGAAATACATTCTACATTGGCTTCAATGTGAGTACGGTTTTCCCCATGGCTTTATATCTCTCTTTAACATGATTTTTAATAGTAGAGTCTTAATATTTAGGGATGTTTTTAAGGAGCATATCTATCATATTATAAGAGAAAAGAATGCATATAGTACGTTCCTGTCATCTTTTTGGAGATTTTGTCTCTTTTATTTCTTTTTATATATTTCTTATCTGCTTATGTATCCCTTTAATTATTGAGTTATTTTATTTTTTCCTTGAAATTTAGAAAGGTTGTGCTCCCATTTGAATTCTTTTATGGGCTACTTTAAAGTCATTTTTCAAAAACAGCTTACTAATATAAGCTAACATCCACAGAGAGACATGATTTAGCCTATAGCTTCGTATTACCAGGGTTAGAATTAAGCTATAAGACAGAATAGAAGACAATATATTTACATTTTAATATATGTAAAATATTTTACCTCCTTACGTCTCTCATGAATGTTTGTTTGTATGAGCTGGGATGATATTACTTATTAATGTTAAATTGTATCTTCTCTCAAGAGTTACTTTTTGTTTATATTCTGTTTGAAAGCATGCTCAAATCAATTATTTAGTCATTATTTGTTCAGCTTATAATGGTCACTGCTACTCATTTTATATTGCAATTCTATGATTCTTGAGGTGTTTCTTTTAAGGTTGATTCCAATATTAGTAAGCTCAAATATCCTTAGGTCTATCTCTATGAAAGTTATATTGATAGCTTATTTCTCAGGCTTTTGGATATCTGGTAGGGAGCACAATTTGTTGCCTGCATTCAGGTCTTGTCAGTCCCCCCAAAAGTCTAAGATGTTGGTCCATGGCCTTCAGTTGCCTCATGTTTTAAGTAATAAAAATGCTAATTTTAGGAAACACTGATAACTATCCATGAAGTAGCTATTACCCATCTCTCCCCACACACTCCTTTCTAGCTCATGACACCTACCACCCACTATTGTAAGGGTTCACTTTTGAGAATCCTCTTCTCCAAGTCATGCCTTCATTGTGATCTCACCAGAACCTTCATGAATGCCATCCTGTATCAGCTAGTCAAGTACACTACTCCAGGAATTCTGCCCTATTCTTCTGGTGTCAGCATATTTTCTCTCTCTAATGGACCGTTTCTTTTAACTCTCCACTTCCCACCTAATTTCTCTACCGGCTCTTCAAAAGGATTGTCTGTGCTCATCATCTCTGAATTCTCTCTTCCATTTCTCTTCCACTTCTTGCAATATGGCATTCACCACCACCTCTGCTAAAGCCACCAATGTCCATCTTACTGTTACATCCAGCAGTCATGTCTAAATCCTCATCTCACTTGCCCCCATATAATCATTGGATACAGCTGGGGGTTCCCTCCATTTTGAAATCTTTGATCAGGTGGTTTTCAGGACACCACACTACTGATTTTCCCTTCCCTCACTCATTTCATCTTTCCCATATATATTGTCTGTATACAATATATACATATATATTGTCTGTATACTGCCTCATCTCTCTAAATACTTGGCATTAGAAAGTCTCCAGCGCTCTGTATCACACCAGACTCTTAGATCCAACTATTTAGTTGACACCTCCACTTGAATATCTAATTTGGCATCTCAGTACCGGAAGAAATTTCTTGATTTATCTCCTCCAAATCTATACCTCCACCCCCATTTTTTTCCTTTTCTCAGTTAGTAGCAACTCCATTTTTCCTGTTGATTGGGTCCAAACTCTTGCAATCATTTTATTCTTTTTTTCATACTCCATACAGAATCCATCAGCAAATCATCTACCTTCAAAGCGTGTCCAGAATTTGGCCATTTCTCCCACCATCCCTATGATCCTGTTGCAATCCACCATAATATCTGAACGGAGATCTTGTGGTAATCTCCTAACTCTCCCTACTTCTGACCTGGCTCTCTGTCTCGATTCCAGTCTATTCTCAGCATAGCAACCATTTAGTGTGCCCAAGAAATGCCACCACTCTCCTTCAAACTTCCAGTGTCTCTGCACCTCACCCCTTATAATGCACAAAGGCTTTGCAGAGGCCTCAGTGACACCAGACTGTCTGGCCGCTGGTCACCTCTGGCATTGTGTCTCCTCCTGAGATCCCCCTGCTCACCGCCGGCAACCACATGGCTTTCTTGCCAGTTTTTGGAACACATACCTGCTATTACAAAGCTCTTCCCCCTGGGATGGCCTCCCCCAGATACATCTTGCTCCTCCCCAGCTCCTCCCCAAACCCTCTCTATCCTTTTTTCAATCTCACCCTCCCAGGGAGGCCTTCATTAAGACCATTTTAAATTTTGCAACTTCTACTCCTGAGATTTCTTAGTCTTTTTCTCTGCTTTATTTTTCTCCCCAGCATTTGTTAAGTTGCTAATTATCTGTGCCCCCTATCTCCTCCCACCCCATCAAAATGCAAACTCTATGAGGATGGAGACCTTAGTCTCTTATATTCTTTTTTTTTTTTTGAAGATGTTGGGGGTAGGAGTTTATTAATTAATTAATTTATTTTTGCTGTGTTGGGTCTTCATTTCTGTGCGAGGGCTTTCCCTAGTTGCGGTGAGCAGGGGCCACTCTTCATCGAGGTGCGCGGGCCTCTCACTATCGCGGCCTCTCTTGTTGCAGAGCACAGGCTCCAGACACGCAGGCTCAGTAGTTGTGGCTCACGGGTCTAGTTGCTCCATGGCATGTGGGATCCTCCCAGACCAGGGCTCAAACCTGTGTCCTCTGCATTAGCAGGGAAATTCTCAACCACTGCGCCACCAAGGAAGCCCACTTGTATTCTTATTATATTGCCAGAGACTAAGATCAATAATTGGCATATGGCACTTTACAAAATTTTCAAACAAATTAGAGATATTGTCTCACAATATACTATGGAAAATTGGTCTAGCGATGTGACAAATATAAAGTTGTATGAACATCTTTCAAAGCTGTCAGTGCATTGCTGGATGTACATACAAACCCATTTGGACATGACAGCAGAAATATAAATTAGAGTTATTCTGTGAATGTGAAACCACATAAAACTCTGGCCATTCTCTTTTTTCTCTTCCTCTCCCAGCCCTCACCTTGTGATGGACACAGACACACCTTCTTTCTCTTGGAATCTGGCTGGAGGCTGCCTATGCCCAGGTTCAGTGGACTTAACTTGATCAATGTCTCTTCCTTACATTCATGTTTCATAATTTATAGTTTCTTAATTTTTTGAAAGCCTGAAGTGAACATTGTTTTGTGTGTGGTCATCCTTCCAAGAACAATGCTCTTCTTATTTATCACGAGTATGACCTTTTATTCCCTGCATACCCAGGGTATCTCTGTCCACTCTCACCACCTCCCAACTTTGCTGAAAGAGGAGTGGTCTGTTCAGCTCCATGCTTGTGCCCAGATGGGGAGGGAGGGGTCTCATTATTCTCCCGGTGGTCAGATCCCTCCTTTTCCATTAGGAGTTTAGATCTGGTGGTGTGTGAGGCTCCTGTTCAAATTCCAGCTGTTTTTCATTTCCTTCATGTGGAAGCTGGGCCAAGGAGAGAGCTTCTCTCCTGCTGTACAAGAAGGTAAGAAATTCATTTTTTGAGAATCTGGAAAATATCCTTCTTTCTTTCCATATAGAAAAGAGTGAATGCATAACTATCGTCCTTAGATTGCAAAACTTATTAGTAAACTAATTTATCATAGATTCCCTCCTAACCCTTGAATATAAAGCTCTACAAGATATGTATTTCCACCTCTGGAGGTGTTCAATGCACTGGGATTTCAGTTTGTAGAGCTGATGCACATGCATGAGGGTTTAAGCTGACAAGAAGATCCGAATCCTGAGCGGGGGGTGGGGGGGGCAGCTCTCAGGGGCTGGTTGACTTAATGGGAAATGCTGTCTCTTTCTGAGATTTGAGAGAGAAGATACAAACATGAATCAAATTATCATTCTTCTCACCAATGGCCTTGTTCTCCCCCAGTTAGAAAAGTGAGAGTTTACCAGTGTAACCTGCAAATTATAAAGAGTTCCATTTCAGCTTCATATATATTGGAATTTATAGAAATTCCTGGTAGAGTCTAGCAATAGTTTCAGGGTTGTTATGAGAAGCATTTTAGGCCAATTTAGAACTTTTAATAACTGGAATGAGACAGATTGGGGTATGAATCTCAATTCTTCAAACTTCTAGCCACATGATGTATGCAGAATTCCATGCATAGGTTCTCATATCTGTAAAATAAGAAACTATCTTGTAAAGTTCAAAATTGATTGAAATAATGTTCATAAATAACTTATCAGAGGTGATACATGACATACTTGAAATGTGTGCTGGTGATTTATTGGAAAATTATTCATGCTCATAATTGTTATTTTGGTGAAATTGAGGCAACTGAGTATTAAATTCCTATCTGGATACTGTCATACACTGAGCACCTTTTTATTATTTTGTTAATTTGTTTTTCAGAAATGTTTGAAATAGAGTTGATCAGTGGGGTGACTATAGATTTGGTGTCATTGTTGGAATATTAACTCCAGCATTTTTCTACTCCAGCAGAAATGTGTGGTTACCTAGACAAGAAAAAGGGGAAGAATCGATCCAACTTGCAATATCTTCCATTTCATTGGAGAAAACAAAATTAGAATCAGTGTGTTCAGTCAAGGGTAAACAAATAATTCAGTCCCTGAATCAGAAATTGTGCCACAATTTAAAGCATAAATTATGTCTCTTCTAAAATCAATTGAATAAACATGGACTGTTTTATAATATCAAATATATATTGGGTTTTCTTACATAACAAACTTTTCCTCAGCAAGAGATAATAATTAACCTATCTTTTTCTATCATTAAGAAAACCATATACAGCCTCCCTTTAGCTGGTGAAAAACAATGATAGGTTTTTAGCTCTTAGGGGATGCTTTAAGGGTATCATCCCAATGTGAGATAAAAAATTAAAAAGAAAAAGACAGACACAAGAAAATGTGCTATAGTATTCCTTGAGTTATACCCCAAAGCAAAGTTACTAGAATCATGATCTGTATGCCTCTTTATATTAACCCTCCTTGGAATATTTCTGAGAAGCCACAGTAGAAAAACACTTGAGATATGAATACATTTTAAAAGGCAAATTCAAAAATTGGTGTGGCTGGTCCATGGGACTTAATTCTCTGGAAGACAAGATTAAAATGGGACTTTGTGTGCATTAGGAAAGGGGGAAGTTGGGCTCGCCCATCCCATGGCCCTGAGCCTAGGCTGAGTGTTTGCATGGCTGTTGTAATTCCAAGATGCAAAAGTAAACCTCAGGGCTTGTGGGTCTAGTTTCAGATAGCTCATCAATATTTCTGTGCATGAATATTAGAAAGTGATTAACAACGCTCTGTGATTTCATCTCAAGATTGTTATTTTCTCTCCTCTCAGGGACAAAGTCCAGGCAGCTGTACCCTGTTATTTTATGGAGCTGTAGCAGAGTATCTGGAGATTCTGCCATCTTCATCTGTTCCATTTCAGTGAAATAATAAGTGCATAGAGGAAATTTTCAAAAAAGAAAGAAAGAAATATTACACTACAATCTAAGATCTATGACACTAAGTGAAATCTCTCTTCCTCAAACCTTCGATTTATAAATAGTGACAGCTGGTGGAGATGAAGATTTTGTACACACACGTAGATGTGTGCACACATACCCACACTCATATTTTGTCTTTGTATATAGACACACATACATACACATAGACACACCTGTCTGTACACATCATTTGTTTCACTTCATATAATTTCTAATTTGTGTGTTGTGATGTAGTGAAGTATATTTAGAGAGATAAAACTATGAATATATAGGCAAAATGTCACAAACCATCTTCCTAATACATAGTTGATTTAAAGGGTCCAAAAATGAAGCAACGTGTTCCAAGACGGTGATCTCATAAGCTAGGGAGACATTGTAGTGCTTATTTTAGTAGAAATTGTGGCCCTATGCAGGAAAACTCAAACTATTTGGAATATTCCCACTTGGGAAAGGACATTTTATATGAGTGTGAAGTAAGATTTTCGATTGCCAAAACTTTAAAATTAGTTTAATGGGATTTCACAGAACTTTCGGAGAAGCTGACAGCCATCTCCTGCAGGCTCTGTCTCCTTGTGCATGTTCATGCCTACTATTACCCGTGTTCCACAGACCTTTAGCTCTATTCTCCTTACTTTTCCAGTTATATTTTTTTGTCTAGGAAGGAAAACAGGGAGAACAGATGCTCAGAAGAAGAGAGGGGTCAGGAGACCATGGGGCAGCTGATGAGGAAAATGCCTCCATGATCTTTGCAGTTTTAAACTGTTCTCCAGGCCCCTTGGATGCATGATCTATTTGAAGAAACTGCTTTAGGGGCTTTGATCCAATTACCACAGAATAACAGATAAAGAAACAGGTTAGGCAGTTCATCCAAAGTGCATTTGCCTCTGTATCTTTTTCTTTATCCAGATTTCTTTACTTCTAGAGGACTAGGTGAGACAGACATAGGAGGGATTTTTTAATTCTAACACCCTTTATTTTTACAATTTGTCAGCAACATGTAGTTCTGAAAGAATTTCAGACATATAAAGATTTGAAGGAAAGAGTAAACTGATCATCTGTACCCATCTGGTTTCAACAGTTGTGGACATTTTGCAACAATTTCTCTGTATGTGTATTTCTATCAACCTACCTCTACCTATATGTCTGTCTGCCCTTAGCTGAATGTTTCTAAATAAAAAAAAATTACATTTCCAATTAGATTTCTTGAATCTCATTTATTCTATAATAGTCACCCTATTGTTTTAATTTCAAGGTATTGAATGTGGAGAATATTGAATGTGTCCACCACCCCCATGCTGGACTTGTCAGAGTGATGCCTCGTGGTGACACTGACCTTGCTCCTCCATTACCTGATTTCCTGTATCAGCTAAGTAATCACTGTGCTGTACACCTGAAACTAACATAATATTGTAAATCAACTAACTGTAATTAAAAAAAAAGTAGAATGGGGAAGAGACAGCGATCAAAACCATTCTGTAAACTAGACTACCATCAATGGTAGAATATGCTGTTAAGGGCTAGAAGCTGAATACCGAAGTAATTTTTAATTTGTGTTCTACCTTATTTTTTTAAATTTTTCAATTCAAATTTTTATTAATTTAATTTTATTTTTCTAACATCTTTACTGGAGTATAATTGCTTTACAATGTTCTATTAGTTTCTGATGTATAACAAAGTAAATCAGCTATACGTATACATATATCCCCATATCCCCCCCCCTTGTGTCTCCCTCCCACACTCCCTATCTCATCCCTCTATGTGGTCACAAAGCACGGAGCTGATCTCCCTGTGCTATGAAGAAGCTTCCCACTAGCTATGTATTTTATATTTGGTAGTGTATATATGTCAATGCTACTCTCTCACTACACACCAGCTTACCTTCCCCCTCCCCACATGTCCTCAAGTCCATTTGCTACGTCTGCATCTTTATTCCTGTCCTGCCCATTTTTTTTTTTTAGATTCCATATATATGTGTTAGCATGTGGTAACTGTTTTACTCTTTCTGACTTCACTCTGTATGACAGAATCTAGGTCCATACACATCACTACAAATAACTCAGTTTTGTTACTTTTAATGGCTGAGTAATATTCCACTGTATATATGTGCCACATCTTCTTTATCCATTCATCTGTCGATGAACACTTAGGTTGATTCCCTGGCTTGGCTATTGTAAATAGTGTTGCAATGAACACTGTGGTACATGACTCTTTTGGAATTATGGTTTTCTCTGGGTATATGCCCAGTAGTGCGATTGCTGGGTCATATGGTAGTTGTATTTTTATTTTTTTTAAGGAATCTCCATACGGTCATCCATAGTGGCTGTATCAATTTACGTTCCCACCAACAGTGCAAGAGGGTTTCCTTTTCTCCACACCCTCTCCAGCATTTTTTGTTTATACATTTTTCTAAACATCTTTATTGGAGTATAATTGCTTTACAGTGGTGTGTTAGTTGCTGCTATATCACCAAGTGTATCAGCTATAGGTATACATATATCCCCATATACCACCCTCCCCTACCCTCTCTATCCCACACCTCTAGGTGGTCAAAAAGCACCAAGCTGATCTCCCTGTGCTATGCAGCTTCTTCCCTCTAGCTATCTATTTTACATTTGGTACTGTATATATGTCCATGTCACTCTCTCACTTAGTCCCAGCTTAACTTTCCCTGCCATGTGTCATCAGGTCCATTCTCTATGTCTGCGTCTTTATTCCAGTCCTACCCCTAGTTCCTTCAGAACAATTTTTCTTTATTCCATATATATGTGTTAGCATACAGTATTTATTTTTCTCTTTCTGACTTACTTCACTCTGTATGACAGACTCTAGGTCCATCCACCTCACTACAAAGAACTCAATTTCATTTCTCTTTATGGCTGAGTGATATTCCATTGTATATATGTGCCACATCTTCTTTATCCATTCATCTGTTGATGGACACTTAGATTGCTTCCATGTCCTGGTTATTGTAAATAGTGCTGCAATTAATATTGTGTTACATGATTATTTTGAATTATGGTTTTCTCAGGGTATATGCCCAGTAATGGGATTGCTGGGCAGTATGGTAGTTGTATTTTTGTTTTTTAAAGGAACCTCCATACTGTTCTCCAACTGGCTGTATCAATTTACATTCCCACAAACAGTGCAAGAGGGTTCCCTTTTCTCCACACCTTCTCCAGCATTTATTGTTTGTAGACTTTTTGACGATGGCCATTCTCACTGGTGTGAGGTGATACCTCATCGTAGGTTTGATTATCATTTCTCTAATGATTAGTGATGTTGAGGATATTTTCATGTGTTTGTTGGCAATCTGTATATCTTCTTTGGAAAAATGTCTGTTTAGGTCTTCTGCCCATTGTTGGATTGGGTTTTTTTTTTTTATTGAGCGGCATGAGCTGCTTGTATATTTTGGAGATTAATCCTTTGTCCTTTGATTCATTTGCAAATATTTTCTCCCATTCTGAGGGTTGTCTTTGCATCTTGTTTACAGTTTCCTTTGTTGTACAAAAGCTTTTAAGTTTTATTAGGTCCCATTTATTAATTTTTGTTTTTATGTCCCTTTCTCTAGGAGGTGGGTCAAAAAAGATCTTGCTGTGATTTATGTCATAGAGTGTTCTGCTTATGTTTTTCTGTAAGAGTTTTATAGTGTCTGACCTTACATTTAGGTCTTTAATCCAATTTGAGTTTATTTTTGTATACAGTGGTAAGGAGTGTTCTAACTTCATTCTTTTACATATAACTGTCCAGTTTTCCCAGCACCACTGATTGGAGAGGCTGTCTTTTTGCCATTGTATATCCTTGCCACCTTTATCAAAGATAAGGTGACCATAAGTGCATGAGTTTATCTCTGGGCTTTCTATCCTGTTCCATTGATCTATATTTCTGTTTTTGTGCCAATACTATACTGTCTTGATTATTGTAACTTTGTAGTATAGTCTGAAGACAGAGAGACTGATTCCTAGAGCTCCATTTTTCTTTCTCAAGATTGCTTTGTCTATTCAGGGTCTTTCGTGTTTCCATACAAATTGTGAAATGTTTTGTTCTAGTTCTGTGAAAAATGCCATTGGTAGTTTGACAGGGATTGAATTGAATCGGTAGATTGCTTTGTGTAGTGTAGGCATTTCACAATGTTGATACTTCCAATCCAAGAACATGGTATATCTCTCCCTCTGTTTATATCATCATTAATTTCTTTCATCAGTGTCATAGTTTTCTGCATACAGGTCTTTTGTCTCCTTAGGTAGGTTTATTCTTAGGCATTTTATTATTTTTGTTGCAGTGATAAATGGGAGTGTTTTCTTTATTTCTCTTTCAGATATTTCTCCACTAGTGTATAAGAATGCAAGAGATTTCTGTGCACTAATTTTTTATCCTGCTACTTTACCAAATTCATTGATTAGCCCTAGTAGTTTTCTGGTACTGTCTTTAGGATTCTCTATGTATAGTATCATGTCACCTGCAAACAGTAACTGTTGTACTTCTTCTTTTCCAATTTGGATTACTTTTATTTCTTTTTCTTCTCTGATTGCTATGGCTAAAACTTCCAAAACTATGTTGAATAATAATGGTGAGAGTGGGCAACCATATCTTGTTCCTGATCTTAGAGGATATCATTCCAGTTTTCATCATTGAGAATGATGTTGGCTGTGGGTTTGTCATTATGGCCTTTATTATGTTCAGATAAGTTCCTTCTATGCCCACCTTCTGGAGAGTTTTTATCATAGATGGGTGTTCAATTTTGTCAAAAATTTTTTCTGCATCTATTGAGATCATCATATGGTTTTTATCCTTCAGCTTGTTAACATGGTGTATCACATTGATTGATTTGCATATATTAAAGAATCCTTCCATTCCTGGTATAAAACCCACTTGATCATTGTTTATGATCCTTTTAAGGTGTTGTTGGATTCAGTTTGCTAGTATTTTGTTGAGGATTTTTGCATCTATGTTCATCCATGATATTGGCCTGTAATTTTCCTTTTTTGTCACATCTTTGTCTGGTTTTCGTATCAGGGTGATGGTGGCCTTGTAGAATGAATTTGGGAGTGTTCCTTCCTCTACTATATTTTGGAAGAGTTTGAGAAGGATAGGTATTAGCTCTCCTCTAAATGTTTGATAGAATTCATCTGTGAATCCATCTGTTCCTGGGCTTTTGTTTTTTGGAAGATTTTTAATCACAGTTTCAATTTGTGTGCTTGTGATTGGTCTATTCATATTTTCTATTTCTTTCTTGTTGTCTCAGAAGGTTGTGCTTTTCTAAGAACTTATCCATTTCTTCCAGATTGTCCATTTTATTGGCAGTGTTGCTTAGAGTAATCTCTCATGATCCTTTGTATTTCTGCAGTGCCAGTTGTTACTTCTCCTTTTTCATTTCTAATTCTATTGATTTGAGTCTTCTCCCTTTTTTTCTTGATGAGTCTAGCTAATAGTTTATCCACCTTGTTTATCTTCTCAAAGAACCAGCTTTTAGTTTTATTAATCTTTGCTATTGTTTATTCATTTCTTTTTCATTTATTTCTGATCTGATCTTTATGATTTCTTTTCTTCTGCTAACTTTGGGTTTTTTTGTTGTTGCTCTTCTTTCTCTAATTGCTTTAGGTTTAGATTGTTTATGTGAGATGTTTCTTCTTTTTTTTTTTTTGGTATGCGGGTCTCTCACTGCTGTGGCCTCTCCCGTTGCAGAGCACAAGCTCTGGACATGCAGGCTCAGCGGCCATGACTCATGGGCCCAGCCACTCCGCGGCATGTGGGATCTTCCTGGACTGGGGCACGAACCCGTGTCCCCTGCATCGGCAGGTGGACTCTCAACCACTGCGTGACCAGGGAAGCCCTTCTTTCTTGAGGTAGGATTGTATTGCTATAAACCCTCTTGCAACTGTCTTTGCTGCATCCCACAGGTTTTGTTTCATCATATTTTCATTGTCACTTTTTTCTAGGTATTTTTGGATTTCCTTTTTGAATTCTTCACTGATCTCTTGATTATTTAGTAGTGTATTGTGTAGCCTCTATGTGTTTGTATTTTTAACGTTTTTTCCCTGTAATTGATATCTAGTCTCATAGAGTTGTGGTTGGAAAAGATACTAGATACAATGTCAATTTTCTTAAATTTACCAAGGCTTGATTTGTGAACCAAGATATGATATATTCTTTAGAATGTTCCATGAGCACTTGAGAAGAAAGTGTATTCTATTGAGTTTGGATGGAATGTCCTATAAATATCAAGTCCATCTTGTTTAGTATCATTTGAAGCTTGTGTTTCCTTATTTATTTTCATTTTGTATGATCTACACATTGGTGAAAGTAGGGTGTTAAAGTCCCCTACTATGATTGTGTTACTGTTGATTTCCCCTTTCACGGCTGTTAGCACTTGCCTTATGTACTGAGGTGCTCCTATGTTGGGGGCATAAATATTTACAGTTTCTATATCTTCTTCTTGGATTGATCCCTTGATCATTATGTAGTATCCATGTTTGTCTCTTGTAATAGTCTTTATTTTAAAGTCTATTTTGTCTGATATGAAATTGCTACTCCAGCTCTCTTTTGATTTCCATTTACATAGAATATCTTTTTCTAATCCCCCACTATCAGTCTGTATGTGTCCCTAGGTCTGAAGTGGGTCTCTTATAGACAATATATTTATGTGTCTTGTTTTTGTATCCATTCAACCAGTCTGTATCTTTTGGTTGGAGCATTTAATCCATTTACATTTAAGGCAGTTATCAATATGTATGTTCCTATTACCATTTTCTTAATTGTTTTGGGTTTCTTTTTGTAGGTCTTTTCCTTGTCTTATGTTTCCTGCCTAGAGAATTTCCTTTAACATTTGTTGTAAAGCTGGTTTTGTGGTGCTGAATTCTCTTAGCTCTTGCTTTCTGTAAAGATTTTAATTTTTCCATCAAATCTGAATGATATCCTTGCTGGATAGAGTAATCTTGGTTGTAGGTTTTTCCCATTCATCACTTTAAATTTGTCCTGCCACCTCCTTATGGCTTGCAAAGTTTCTGGTGAAAGTTCAGCTGTTAACCTTTTGGGGATTCCCTTGTATGTTATTTGTTGCTTTTTCCTTCCTGCTTTTAATATTTTTTCTTTGTATTTAATTTTTGACAGTTTGGTTAATATGTGTCTTGGCGTGTTTCTCCTTGGATTTATCCTGTATGGGACTCTCTGTTCTTCCTGGACTTGATTGACTATTGCCTTTCCCATATTAAGGAAATTTTCAACTATAATCACTTCAAATATTTTCCCAGACCCTTTCTTTTTCTCTCCTTCTTCTGGGACCCCTATAATTTGAACATTGGTGTGTTTAATGTTGTCCTACAGGTCTCTGAGATTGTCCCCAATTGTTTTCATTCTTTTTTCTTTATTCTGCTCTGAAGTATTTATTTCTACTATTTTATCTGCCAGGTCACTTACCCATTTCTGCCTCAGTTATTCTGCTATTGATTCCTTCTAGAGATTTTTAAATTTCATTTACTGTGAGGTTCATCATTGTTTGTTTGCTCTTTAGTTCTTTTAGGTCCTTGTTAAATGTTTCTTTTATTTTCTCTATTCTATTTCCAAGATTTTGGATCCTCTTTATTATCATTACTCTGAATTCTTTTTCAGGTAGACTGCCTATTTCCTCTTCATTTATTTGGTCTGGTGGGATTTTACCTTGATCCTTCATCTGTTGCATATTTCTGTGTCTTCTCATTTTGTTTAACTTACTGTGTTTGGGGTCTCTTTTTCCTAGGCTACACGTTTGTAGTTCACATTGTTTTTGTTGTCTGTCTCCAGTTGGTGAGGTCTGTTCAGTGGCTTTTGTAGGCCTCCTGGTGAGGGGACTGGTGCATGTGTTCTGGTGGGTGGGCCTGGATCTTGTCTTTCTGGTGGGCAGGGCCACGTCTGGTGTTGTGTTTTCAGGTGTGTGTGAACTTAGTATGATTTTAGGCAGCCTCTCTGTTAATGGGTGGGTTTGTGTTCCTGTCTTGCTAGTTGTTTGACATGGGACGTCCTGCACTGGAACTTGCTGGCCATTGGGTTGAGCTGGGTCTTAGTGTTGAGATGGAGATCTCTGGGATTGCCCTCTGTGATTGATATTGCATGGGCCCTGGAGGTCTCTGGTGGGCCAATGTCCTGAACTCGGCTTTCCCACCTCAGAGGCTCAGGCCTGACACCCAGCCAGAGCACTAAGACCCTGTCAGCCACATGTCTCAGAAGAAAAGGGAGAAAACAAGAAAGAAAAACATAAATAAAATAATAAATAAATAAATAATAATTAAAAAAAGAAGAGAACATCCAAACCAATAAATCCACCAACCATAACAAGCACTAAAAACTAATCTAAGATAAACATAAAAACCAGAAACAAATCAGTCACAGACAGCAAACCCCAAGTCTACAGTTTCTCCCAATGTCCATGGCCTCAATTTTGGGATAATTCATTGTCTATCCAGGTATTCCACAGATGCAGGGTACATCTAGTTGATTGTGGAGATTTAATCTGCTGCTCCTGAGGCTGCACAGAAAGATTTCCCTTTCTTTTCTTTTTTCGCACAGCTCCTGGGGTTCAACCTCGATTTTGGCCCCACCTCTGCATGTAAGTCACCTCAGGTATCTGTTCCACCCAGACAGGACAGGATTAAAGCAGTGACTGATTAGGGGACTCTTGCTCATTCAGGTTGGGGGGAGGGAGGGGTAACGTAGTTATAATTGGAATTCTGGGTGCTCCTGCAGTGGCAGAGGCCATAGTGACATTGAAACAGCCTGAGGTGCATGTTGTGTTCTCCCAGGAAACTTGTCCCTGGATCATGGGACCTTGGCAGTGGCGGGCTGCACAGGCTCCTGGGGAGGTATTGATAGTGACCTGTGCTCGCACACAGGATTCTTGGTGGCTACAGCAGCAGCGTTAGCATTTCTTGCCTGTCTTGGGGGTCCAAGCTGATAGCTGCAGCTCATGCCCATTTCTGGAGCTCCCTTAGGTGGTGCTCTGCCTTCTGTGGGCATACAGGGAAGGAATCCCCTCTCCTCATGCACCCCAAAACAATGGTCTCTTTCTTCTTAGGCAGGTTCAGACATTTTCCACAGACTCCCTCTCAGTTAGCTGAGCCACACTGGCCCCCTTCAGGCTGTGTTTATACAGCCAACCCCAGTCCTCTTGCTGGGGTCTGACCTCTGAAGCCAGAGCCTCAGCTCTCAGCCCCCACCTGCCCCGGTGGGTGAGCAGACAAGTCTCTCAGGCTGGTGAGTGCTGGTCGGCACTGATTCTTTGTGCAGGAATCTCTCTGCTTTTTCCTCTGCACCATTGTGGCTGTGCTTGCCTCCGTGGCTCTGAAGCTTCCCCCTGCCACCCACCCTCCATCTCCACCAGTGAAGGGACTTCCTAGTGTGTGGAAGCTTTTCCTCCTTCACAGCTCCCTCCCAGAGATAAAGGTCCTGTCCTTATTCTTTTGTCTCTGTTTTTTCTTTTTTCTTTTGTCCTACCCAGGTACATGGGGAGTTTCTTGCCTTTTGGGAAGTCTGAGGTCTTCTTCCAGCATTCAGTAGGTGTTCTGTAGGAGTTTTTCCACTTGTAGATGTGGTTTTGACATATTTGTGGGGAGGAAGGTGATCTCCATGTCTTACTCCTCCACCATCTTGCAGGTTCTCCCTACCTTATTTTTTAAAAATGATTTAAAGTAGCTTACTGAAATATATCTTAGTCAAAGGAGAAATTTAGATACAGAACAAACTCAGAACAAGGGAATATTAGATGTACGTAAATAAACTGAAAACAGAGAATAAGATTAGGCTAAAAAATAAAATAAATTAAATTAAGAAGATGGAAGGAACAACAGGAGAAAACATTTAAATAAATCATCACTAGTTACGGCATACATATGTTTTTCTCAATAGAAAAATTATTCCCTAGATGTAAATTAAGTACCATTGAAAAATACATGTATTGTAATAAGTTATGCTTTCAGTATTTGGTGATTTCTCTTAAAATGATGAAAAGCAGAATTGTGTCATTACAGAAGATGCACTTTTTTTTTTTTGAAGATGCACTTTTGAGTGGGGCAAATCTCCACTCTCATATCCCTTCCACTCACATGGTACATGCGAAGGTACCTAATCTATGCGAGACTTAGTTTGTATGATTCAAACATTTTATGATTTTTTGGAGGCTAGATAACTTTTCTGTGAAAGTACATAGCAGAGTACCTGGCCCAAAATGAATATTCAGGTTAGCATTCAATTGATACGTTTGTATTCTACATACAATCTTAGAAGAATGGGTGATACCACATTTTATGGCATAGATAAAGTTCATTGTGTGAAATATATCAAAAGGTCAAAGGAAAATCTAGGTGTTAGTTATAGTTATAAATTTTGAAGCAACTGTTGTGTTCCATAAACATTTGGAATTATTTACGTTGCCCCTTCCAAATTCAATTTTTATATTATTGTGATTGATGCTGTTCCTGTTTTCTCATTAAGGGGTTTTTAGGTTTTACTCTGAACAACTCTCCCCAGACTGATAGGCCATGAAATACAGTACTCATTTTCTCTAATGCACTGTTTATGGTCTGAATATTCCTTGTGTATTTCACTGTGATGGAGAGCTACTGGAACAGGAAAGCCACTCAAAGTGTCTTGGTGAGGCTGAGAATCTAAGAACGTGACTGCCTCATGTGCCTTGACAGCTACCCAGACCTGAGGTTGCATTTCAGGCAGCCCAGTGAAATTTGTGATGGGGGCTTGCTGCTTCCTTGTCCATGTTTTCCACCAAATAGAAGTCAGTTATCCACTTGTTTCTTTTGCCCCAGGATTGGCATAATTTCACAGATAAGGGCATGTATCTCTTCAAGGGTGTTGTCATGACAAATATAGTTTATTGGTGGCCACTTCTGCATTTTATTTTCCACAGCTGGTCAAACAGATTGCATTTCGAGATGAAATCATGGCTCATGGCAGAGTAAAACTATGACAGGGAGAAATGAATGGGCTGAAAAAAACTTAAAGAAAATTGATGGGATGTAGGATGTACAGAAATTACTAGTGAAAAGTCAGAGACCCCTAGAGAATTAAATATAAAAATAAAAATGCCGATAACTGAAGGCTTGTTTTAAACAAAGAATCATCCCTTTTAGTAACTGCTCTTCTAATAGCATGCATTAGGTTTCAATTTAGCATTTCAAAATTATCAGTTAGTGTCTCAAAGGTTTCAGAAAGTCAGCATCAGTTGAGAGCAATACCTGACAATTGTTTAAGTTTACTCTTGAATTTGGCATGTTATGGGGTGACTCACCAAACAATTCCCTCCTGAAAAAGTTACTTAGAGAAGAATCAGTTGACTTGTAAAGTAGAACTGTATTGTGTGCTCCAAACATGGCACCTGTGATCCTTCTTGCTTTCTAACTATCCTTTGAGAAAATGGGAAATAAAAGGAAGCAAGATGCTAATTTAAAGCAGAGGAAGAAAGAATGAATGATTCAGGCATTTTCTTGTACATTCATCACTGCGTGGGCAGCCTGATGGGGAGTCCCATGGGAGGGACCAATTACACAGGGAGATTTATTGGGCCAGGCACTGCTGCATGTGTAGGAGCTAATGAAGATGCTAAGAAGAAGGAGTTAACTTCAGGATCAGAGAGGAGAGCTCATTTCAGATAAGGAACCAAGTTCCATTAAATGAAGAAAATGAAAAATAGAGTATGAATGCTATTGCAACTTCTTCAAAAATTTGGGCTGATGATATTTGGAATTTAAGTCAATTAAGAGCACAAGATGTAGTGTGGCTGTAATTAACCAAAAGTTTAAAAGTGCCACGTATAGAATGTTTCAAAGGGCCCAGTCAGCAGGTTGCTGGTGGTGAACAGGGCATGCATCTCGGATGGGAGGTACTTGGATGCTGAGTGAAGCCAGGCGCAGGTGTAAGGAGCAGAAGTGATACCCACGCCATCTGCCAGCCAGGGTATTACCTGACTCCAGCTTCTGTTTTCAGAGGCAATGACTATGGAGAACATTAAAAGAAAAAATAATATGGTAGTTTAAAAATGTTTCCCTCATATTCTGCAGAGCTTTGAATAGGGATGTGTGTGTGTGTGTGTGTTTCTCTGTATGAATGGGATAATAATTCTCAGTGACTGCTTAGGACGTATCTTTTGAAATTCACCTCTGAAGCATCATTTTTAGTGATGGCTGCAAGATAATGATCCTGACCTTTCAAACTACTCTTTATTCAGCTAATTTTTCTTTATTTTTCAAACTTGGGAGTTTGACGGGTTATGTCACAGATAACATTCTTGGGTGCTACTTTTTTTTTTTTTTTACATCTTTATTGGAGTATAATTGCTTTACAATGGTGTGTTGGTTTCTGCTTTATAACAAAGTGAATCAGTTATACATACACATATGTTCCCATATCTCTTCCCTTTTGCATCTCCCTCCCTCTCACCCTCCTTATCCCACCCCTCCAGGCGGTCACAAAGCACCGAGCTGATCTCCCTGTGCTATGCGGCTGCTTCCCACTAGCTACCTACCTTATGTTTGGTAGTGTATATATGTCCATACCTCTCTCTCGCTTTGTCACAGGTCACCCTTCCCCCTCCCCATATCCTCAAGTCCATTCTCTAGTAGGTCTGTATCTTTATTCCTGTCTTACCTCAAGGTTCTTCATGACATTTTTTTCCCTTAAATTCCATATATATGTGTTAGCATATGGTATTTGTCTTTCTCTTTCTGACTTACTTCACTCTGTATGAGAGACTCTAGGTCTATCCACCTCATTACAAATAGCTCAATTTCGTTTCTTTTTATGGCTGAGTAATATTCCATTGTATATATGTGCCACTGTTTTATATTTAAGGTAATTTCTCTATGGTGAGATCTTTAATTAAATCATTCAGGAAGTAGTCATTGAGGGCTCACCTTCTGAGTTGCTTCCTCCCAGTTAAGTGTATTTAAGCCTAGGTTCATGGGAGTTGAAGGAGCCTTAGTGAGTGAGGCATGCTGACTCCTCCACCATCTCTAGACTGTGGTGGGGATGAGCCCCTCCACTCGCAAAGACTGAGGGGAAATAATTTTCCTGAACTAGCTTTCAATTCATGTCTGTGTTGGCAAAATAATGTAAGCTCCTGGGAGAATTCTTCCATTGAATTATTTCTTAGGAATAAATACCCAGGAGTTGGATTAATGGGTCAAAGATTATAATTTCCTCTTAGCTCTTGAAATGTATTCCCATTATGTTTTCCAAAATTGTACCAATCTGCAATGTTACCTGGAGGAATTAGTGTGATTCTGCATGTCTCATTTTGGATTAGAGCCTAACATGTACTTAGATTTATGTTAATTTAATAGGTGTAAAATTGAATTTCACTGTTGCTTAAATTTCGATGCTTTCATTACAAATGTTCCTGGATATTTTCCATATATTTCTTTATTGGGTCTATTTCCTAATTTTTGATGGTTCCACTCATGATAATCACCCATCTATCTATTGGAGTGTTGCTAATTTTCTTACAATTTTAGAACCATTACAATTCTTGTGAAAAGGATACATACTAATTGCAAAAACAATAAATATGTGTAGAGAAGCATAAAGAAAAGGGGCGATGAAATCATTGTACAGTGGCCTGGTTCTGCCCATGAGGGGAATGAGAACACAGATTAGTCTGCTTCCTCTCTATTAGTCCTCATCTAAGGGAGAATAACATGAATAAGGTAGATGATTGAGAAGTCCTACATTCTAGATAATTGCTATTATGTCTTTGATGACCATTTGTGTTATATATTTAGCAAATCATTGTCCATTTTCTTTTCACCTTGTTTATGTGTAGTTGGCTTTTTCTATACAAAAGTCACTTTTTCCGCTATAAAATTTATCAATGTCACTTAAAAGTGACATGGGTGGGAATGTATAATTGTTTAAATTCTGTGGAATAATCACATATCCTTCTCCACTGATGTCAGTCCTGGCCATTTGACTAAGGAAGTGTGACCAGAAGTGGCACTGCCACATTCAAGAGGAAGGGTTAAGATGTGATGATGTTTCTACCGTATACTCTTTTGTCCTATCATGGTATTGAAAATGTCTTTACGGGGTCTGCTCTTTCAGCATGACGCTCAAACAAACACTAGTGAATAGCATCCCAGCTGATCTGTGATGTACCTGTATCGTGCGTGAGAAATACGTGAGATTTTAGGGATTGTTTATTATCACCGTATAACTTAGCCTGAGCTGCCTGATAAAGTCACACTCCTTCTGAAGGCATCACATAATTCCTGTTAAATTTCTTTTTAGTTACTATGCATTTGTGTCACTTCTGTAAACCACACACATTGTTTTATTCTATTTTCTTATTGACAATTGTTTATAGAATGGAAGTTGATTTGTACTTATGATTTGTTATTTTTTTGAATCTTCCAACCAAATATTTGTACTATGAATAACATTTGTCTGTTCTTCAGTTCTCCTCTAGTGTCATTACCAGGTGTCCACTATTTCCTGCATGCTCAAGACTTCTAAAATAAACCTTTAGTCCAGACCTCCCTTTGAGTGCCATTTCTCAGCCTTAATTTTCCTAAGTTCATCAATGAACCTATTTAAAAACTTCTTGATTTTACTCCCCAATATTATTTCTTTCCATACCCTTGGTCCTAAATAAGAGCAATGCCAGCACCCTGTCTCCTAAGCCTCTAATGTGGGTGCATGCTTTGATCATCCTCTCATCCCACCAGGAGCCTCATTTCTTCTAACTTCTGTGAGCCTTTGAAGCATGTCCCCTTCCTATATTAACACTGTGTCTGCCTCATGTCAATCCCTTTTCTTTAATCACTTAAACAGCTATGACAGTCGCAGCTACACCGTTTCCTTACATCACTGCCAAAGGTGATTTTTCTACAATTCATTTTTGATTATTTTTAATAATTTTCCATGATTTCCTTTTGCTTCCAGAATAAAAATCATTGAATTGTATTTTGTATTCATTGACAAGAGCATTTCAGCTTTATGACTGCATGACTCATCATTTGAGGTCCAACAGACTTCTTTTAACAGTGAAAAACAGACAAGGTGGGGAAAATATGCTCATGAGGGTTCTGTCTTCATGACAGTCAGCACTGGCATGTAGGAAAATAGAGAGACTGTAATAATAAAGATACTCATCTGTAGACTGAATAACGGAGAGCATTTTCCCACATATACTGTGTGGGGTTTGTTTAATTTTGTTTTCTGCTGACATATTAAAGCCAGTTTTATCATCCTTCTTTGGTTGCTGAATTGTTCAGGTCCTGTTGGTTGCTGGGGTTCTTGTGTTCATGCATCTTTTGTGTCTAATTATTCTATCAATTGTTAAGAAAGGAGAGTTAAATTTTCCAATTATAGTTGTGGATTTTTCTACTTCTACTAGAAGTTCTATCAGTTTTATTTCATGCATTTTGAAGCTCCTTTGTTTGGTGCATATACATTTGGGATTGCTCTCACTTCTTGATGTACCACCACTTTTTTTTTTCATTTTAGTGTGTCCTTCATTGTCTCTGGTAACTTTTTTCCTTCAAATCTACTTTATCCGACATTTCACTTGATTAGTGCATATGTGATATATATTCTTCTATCTTTTAACTTTCAACCTGTTTAGACTACTACATTTGAAGTCAGTTTCTTGAAGACAGCATATAGTAAGGTCATGTTTTGTAATCCACTCTATAAATCTGTATCTTTTAATTGGTTTATTTAGACCTTTTAGCTTTAATGTAATTATGGATATGTTAGGGCTTAAATTTTCCATTTTGTCTATTTTCTGTCTATATTTTGTTTTTATGTTTTACTTCTCCTTTTTGACCATTTTTAGAATAACATTTTTACTTTTCTATAATTTTTTTAGTGTATATCTTTGTATAGCATTTTTAGTGACTGTTTGGGTATAAAATTATATGCTACTATTTTATCACAATTTGCTGTTATCATCATTTTACCAGTGAATTATAGAAATCTTACCTCCCTTTAGATCTCTTTAAGCTCCTCAATTTATAATTGTTTTTAATACGTTCTTTATAAACATTTTATGCTTTAGTTGTAACTGTCAAACATAATTTAGAAAATTCAAAAGAAGGAAAATCTATTTTATTTACCTATATTTTTGCTTAGCAGGCTCTTCTTTCCTGATTTTCAAGCTTCCTTCTTTCATCATTACCATTCTGTTTAGAAAAATTTATTTAACTATTATTTTATGGTAGTTCTACTGATGACAGACTTTCTTATTTCCTTCAGCTTAGAATGCATTGATTTCCTGAAGAATATTTTGCTAGGTATGAGATCTTTTCTTTCAGCACTTGAAAATATTGTGGCTTCCTGGCCTCCATGGCTTCTGATAAGAAATTCACTGTCATTTAAATTGTTTTTCCTGTGGGAAAGTGCTATTTATTTTATTGCTACTTTAAATATTTTTTTCGTTGTCCTTAGTTTACAGGATTTTAATTATGAGGTGTCAAAGTGTAGATCTCTTTGGGTTTATTCTGTTTGAGGTTTTTATAGATTCTTGAATCTGTGGTTTTATGACTCGACAAATTTGGGTAGTTTTCAGTCAATATTTCTTTGAGTATTATTTTTAGCCTCACGTCTTTCTCCTGGGACTCTGATGATACAAATGTTACATCTTTTTTTATAGTCACAGAGGTCCCTCAAGACTCTCCTCATTCTTATTATTTTTTATAGGACATCTTTCCTCTGTCATTTGGACTGGATAATTTCTCTTGTTCTATTTTTTAGTTCACTGATTTTTTTTTCTCTGTCTCCATCCGTTCTGCTGTTTAGTTTATCCACCAAGCTTTTTCTTTTATTTTTAGTATTTTTCATTTCTAAAATTCCCATATGGTCCTTCTTTGTAGTTTCTGTTTCTTTGCTGAGGTTTTGTATTTTTTACTTAAGCACACTTGTAATTTTTGAAGCATATTTCTGATGGCTGCTTTATTAGCTATTTCTACCATCTCAGTCATCTTGCTGTTGGCATATATTAATTTGCTTTTTTTCATTCAGTTTGAGATCTTCTGTTTCTTGCATTATGAGTTATTTTTTTAATTGAAACTTGGAAATTTTCATATTGTGTTATGAGAGGCTGAATCTTATTTAAGCCTTCTGTTTTAGATGGCTTTATTTGGCACTGTGGGTTAGGGGGTGCTACCTTATTACTGCCATGTGGATGTAAAGTTCAGGCTCCTCAATTAACCTCCATTGATATCCAATGGGTCTATTCTCATTCCTGCCAGGTGGGAGCCCTTTCTCCCCATGTGGTCTCCACTCACACTGCTACTGCTGGATGATGGTGAAAGTTCATTCTCTTCACTAGCCTTCTCTGACACTACCCCAGTGTCAGAGAATCTGGTCTCTCCATAGAGTCTCCACTGATACCATGAGGAGCAAAGAGCTTTTGTTGCCAGCATGTGGGGATTTGAAAAACCTGACTACTTGTCTCTTTCTGACTCTACCCTGGCATGGATGCTGGGGTACCTCATGGAAACCTCACAGGGATAGACATCCAGGTACCCCACTCGGCCTTTGCTGACATGGATGGGGGTGGGAACAGTTTCTTCTGTGTTTCTGTGGTAAAATGTTTATTATGTAAAAGAAAAGTGTTCTATTTTGTTAACCTGCTCCTTTGGGTACAGAGAGCAGATTTTTATTGAGGAGCATATTTTTATTTATTAGTTGGTTCATCTTAACGTTTCTAGTTTGCTGTCTTCTCCAGCTATGAGTCTGGCATATCTGAGGCAAAAAGAAATCACCACTGTGCTTCTGCTTGGGTCTCGAGATCTCTGGCCAGTCTGCCTTCTCTTCACCTTTAGAGTCTTCCTGTGTTTTGCATATGATTCCAGGAGTTTTAGTTGTATTTAAGGTTGAGACTAACTTTAGTTGTGTAGAGGGATAGGAGAAACTATGTCTGCTCCATTTTTCCAGAAGTGATAGCCTCTTCTGCCTCTTTTAATTTAGAGAAGAATCTTGCTGCACTGAAAACAAAGTTCTCAAAACTGAATGGGGTTCTGACAAATGGACCTGGGAATCAGTGGGAAGGAGATTCAATGGGACAAATTGGGACACTTAGAGCACCACCCCTCAAATGATGACTGCAATTGATGGAAACAGTTAAAACATGTGTGTGTTTCTTTAGTCTATAATTATATTTGCTATATAAAGAGCCACATACAAAAATAAATTAGCAAAATGTATTTGGCATTATTGGAGGTGACAGTTATACTGAGAACTTTCTTTGAAGATTGATAGTTTAAAAGAAAGAAATAAGTATTAAACTGCCTCTCTGATACAACTGTATTTCAAGGTAACCAAAAATGTCCATTTCTCAAGCAAAAGCTCTTTATATAAAATAAATTATTGAATTTAATCATGGCCATTTTACAAATCCTAATGAAGTAATTCGTTCAGATAATCCTTATCAAAGGGTGATAAAATCATTACTTGAAAGTTTGTCAGAAAATAAAATTCACATTGTGCCAAGTTATCACTTCACATATCATTACTAGTCCAGAGGGCTGCAGTGTAACTTCAGTGGAGAGGTGTGTCTGTCATCAGCTTAACGCAGAGCTTAATCTCACCACAGTCCTTAGTGACTTGATGTCACTATCTGTGTCTCCTGAGTGACACAAATGAAGTAGGTAGCACCTCCTATGAAGACTCTTCATAAAATATATAACCTCATCCAGCTGAGCTTTCAGAGTTAACGTTCAGTCAACAACATACTATAGTATAAAAGACAGAAAAACAAGTTAAAGCACATCAGCATAAAATTAAAAAAAAATTCCAGAATGTGGGTCATTTTGTAGCACACCTGGGCAGTCTTCCCCACCAGTAAATAATTGGGTAGGAGGAAGGTAGTGTTATTTATTTGAACCTGAATATAACTCGGTGACTTTCAGTGCCTATTAAATACTCAGTTTGACTGTATATCCTCTAGGGTACAAGAACACGTGACATTCAATATTTTCTAATTATAACTCTTTATGCAGAATAAATTTGCCTATGTAGAAAGGCAAACTTGTAAAAGAGCCACACCGTCATTTCAGGGTCTAAAAAAACATACACTAGGTTCCCAGTACTTTTCCAGGGGATCCTTTAGTACTTTTTTTTCTATCCCAGAGAGGATGGTTTTGATAGACAAATGATCAGAAGATGCAGATTGTGAAGAATTTCAATGACATCATTTGCTTTTTCAGAGGTAGTTGAGTGTGATGGGGAAGAACACAGAGGCTGGGTCCAGACTCCCTTCTTTGGAATCCCAGCTCTGCCAAATGTTAGCTGTAACCTTTGGCAATTTACTAAATCTCTCTGTGTTCTAGTTCTTCCTCTGTAAAATGGAGATAATAATAGTACACACATACACAGGATAGTTTGAGGATTAAGCAAATTAATGTACATAAAGCAGTTAGAAAAAACCTGTCACCTACTCTGACAGTTTTAATTTGAGTTCCTGTTGCTATGATGGTAAATCCCACAACCGAGTCAAGTCAGATGAGATCTAAAATGTACCCTGTACCCTCTCGTGCAAGCCCTTCTTCTACCCAAAATGGCCTAACTCCGCATATCCTTTAAGGCTTAGTTCAAATAATATTTCTACTGCCTTCAGCTGGAAAGTGATCTTATTTATGTCCACTTATCTCTTCTATGCTATTCATGCAGATTGTTTTGCATTGTAGCTATTATTTCAGCCAGTATGACTTTAGCTCCTTTTTATGGTCGTAAGTCTAACATTTAGTAAGCATTTACTATGTACCAGGAATAATTTGATTGATTTACATGTTTTAACTCACATAATTCTTCCAACAATCCCTAGAAGCTCTTATACTTCTTACTCAAGGCTTTGTAGCTAGGGAAGCTGTGGTGCAGGGAGGTTCCTAACATGCCGAAAGTCACTGCTCAGAAGGGGCAGAGTTGGAACTTGAACCCAGGAAGCCTGTTCTGGCACTTGTGCTAGAGCACAGCACTACACTGGGATTCTCAATACTGAGAGATTTCTGGGAAGAGCAGGGTGATAGACTGCAGACTCAGCCCTCCCCTCCTCCCCTCCGCCCCGTTCAAGCACACAATTACTGTAGGACACTGATGAAGCTATGAAGCCCTTCAATGTCTTAATGTCACCTCTCCTATGCTGTGGATATTATCTTACCCAATATCTCCCATAGACACCCCACACTAAGAGGCACTCTGCCCTTATCAGCATCATGATAATTCCTGTCCACCACCCACCATATTAACCTCGGTTCAACCTACGCTGTGTTGGTAACCACCTTGCCCAGGAAGTCCTGTTTGAACATATCAGTGGCATAAGTGGGCAGCCTGTGTGACCTTAAAGTTCTTTATTACTTTGGTCTAAAATGTGAGGCTGAACTCATTTGTCCAAGTGCTAAAGTCAAAGTCATGGAGCAGTACAGACCCTGAAGGCTTAGATGCTGGGGGCCCCATCCAGTAAAGCTGTTCTGTTTTCTTGTTGCATCAATTGTGGCTCATACTTCCTGCTGTTTCCAAGTGATGGAGTCAGCCTTTGACATTATGTTTGTCTGGTTTGACAAGTAACTTCTTCAGTTGCTTTTCATTAGTTAGAAAGTTCAACAGTCAAAACTCAGATGACAGGTAGGTAAAATGAATTCTTCTCATGGATTTTTTAAGGTCTACTTAGATGGATACTTTCAGATGTTGTTACAATCCAAGGACACTGACTTTTCTTGTTGGGAAAGTATATCAATTGTATTGGAAACATTTTCCAGGTCTTTAATAAATGATGTGCTATTTTCACTTAACTGTACACAGTAGAAAAATGGATAAAAGTTTGTTAATTCACCAACAAACTGTAATTCCTGTGACTGTCTCTGAGTATTTCTGTACAAAGCTGTTTAAAATGATATCAAGGCTTGGATACTTGTTTATTGATATATTTTGAGAGTTGTCTGGATAATGAAATCACACTTTTGTAGATCATTTTTTAGGTGAATGGTGTTTGCCAGGGACAACATGATTTCCATCAAACTGGTTGCTGATTCAGTGGCCTTTAGACTATTATCTGGTACTAAGTGTGTCTACTAAACCTAACTTTTCTCTGACTGGTGTCCCTCTTGATGGATTGGTTTAGTTAAGTGACTTTTTTTTCATGAGCCTGTATTTAAGATGTTGACGCTGTAATCCATTATCTCTGATATCCTGGGTACCTCTGTGAATTGTGCTGCTCCCTTCATGTGCGCCCCTCCACACACACAATCGGGACCCTGGCTGACTCTGATGATCACTTTCTCCCTCGCTCACGAAGCTCCAGCCCCACTGGTCAAGAATGACCCATAACACCTTCACTTGCTGTTTCCTCTCTCTTGGAACCTTCTTTCCCTTCTTATTCTGTAAGTGTTTTCTCCAAGCACCTCCCATGGACATCACATACATAAAGAGGTGTTTAGCCATGGTCAGTGTCATGGCTCTCCTGCCTCTTCCCTTCCCCCCTCACCCCGGCCAGTTCAACCTTTGCAGGCCACCAGATCATCTTACCTAGGAAGTCCTGTTCAAGCATGTCTCTGCCTTTTAACTATTTCACCCCTTTATCTTGCTTTATTTTCCTTCTTACCACTTCTGCCATCTTGCATTGGAGATATTTGTTTTTCAGTTTCCTACATTACAAAGCAGCGTCCCTGGGGCCACTGCTTTGTCACTCATGGCCACTGTTAAATCCCAGGGCCTTTGATGGTGCCTGGCACATGCTAGTTCAATGCACATCTGTTGAATCAATTAATCAATTGGACAACCAGTCAACCAATCAGTTTTACAGGCAGTTTGTGCAGTGGTTGGGGTCCAGGACCTGGAGAGAGATGAGATTGACATGCCAGGTGGAACTCTGATTACCCATGTGGCCTTGGGAGTGCCATTCAGCCCCCAGGACTCATCTGTTTAATGGGGAGAATAATAGTCCTGTCTCATCAAGATGTTGTGACCCTGAAATTAATTAACATGGAGAAAGAGTTTAGAAAATTGCCAGGCTCTTAGGAAATTAAGCTCACAATAAATATTGGCTATTATAATTATTTCCATAGTGCTTTATAATTTTCAGAGTATTTTTCATTTATTATATTGATAAATCCTTGTTACAATTCTGTGAGGTAGAATGGCATTTCAAAGATGACCGAGCTGAGGACGGGAAGTTGAGCCTTAGGTCACCGTTATGCATTAAGCTTGGGCAGCACAGGGCTGACACCCCAGGTCTCCTAAACCCCAATCTAGTGGTATTTCTGGTAAAAAAAAAATTCTCAAAATGGTACTTTTGTCTCCAGTTAATTTCCACACCACCTTACCCCCCTGGGTTCATTGTCATTTTCTCTTTGGCTGCCTTTAAGGTCCTGAATTAGTTAACCATTTTGGATTTTAATATCCACATTAAAAATCTTAATAGATAGTGTCCCTACTGGTTTTAATGAGAATGAGGATGAGGAGGATGAGGGTGATACGATGGCAATCTTTAGATAACATTTGATCATGTGCCTGTTACTATTCTCAGTGCTTTACAACTTAGCTATTCCTCAAAACAACCCTTAAAGAGAGGGTGTAATATTAATCATTTTACAGATGAGCAAACTGAGGCATCCCAAATCCAGAAGACATAGTCTTGGCCATCACCTCTCAATAGAAAAATGCTGTGATGTCCTGCAGAGCCAGCCCTCTCAGGAGTGAGCAAAACATGAACTAGATCCCCTGATCCTCTCTTTCTTCCAAAGAACCCTCACCTGTGCTCTTTATGGAGAGACTTGTTTCAGCTATTGCTATTCTGATAACCTCACCTGTGCAAGATGTCAGTGGATGAAAGATGCTTCTTTCATCTTCTCAGGAAGTTCTTTTTCATTTATCAGAAAGGCAGGTGGGGGAGAGGTTTTGACTAGGAGAGTTTTTGGCTCTATCCAAAGAGGAACATTTATCCTGTCTCTGTCTTCAAGCTGCCTTTCATGTAAAAGAACACGTCAAGATAAATCAAAAGGGGATATGACTTCAGATTGGACTTTACTACAGAAATGACTTGATTCAAGTGTCCCAAAGAAATGAACATGCATCACAGGTATGAGCTCTGGATCATATTTCAATCTTCCCACCAATTCTGGGACAAAGTAGGATAAAAATAAAGTGTTCTGAATAAACGGTACGAAACATGTAATCCCGAATAATGATTACTCCAGAGATGTGCCACCTTCTGTGAAAATGTAAAGTTTGATATTTTCTTCAAATTTCAAATGCACAAATTCTTTGAACTTAAAGAAATGAAACTTGAAATGTTCAAGAGGTTTTAACTGAATGCATAACCTTGAACTACAAGTTAACGTGTATTGATTTATTCTGCACTTTCATTTTCAGATGTGTTTAGGCTTTTGGTTTCCTTTGAGGCACCCCCGAGACAAAGCAATCTGTTCTCTTCTAATGGTCTCAGTTCTGCTTCCCCTCTGGTGACTATTCCAGTCCATCTGGATACCAAGCTCAAGGAATGTACCCCTGAAGTGCTCTCCACCATAGTGTCCTGGGTTTGATTGCATCTTCCCTGGAAGATATACAGACTCTCAGAGCATTCATGGAGGATGCATCCCATGTTATGAGAGTAATGTGGTTGGAGCAGGTGGATGGAAACAACAGTGGGTTTCTATGGCATCACACATGATGGGAAAGGGCAATCAAAGCATTCCCCATACCATTTTAATCTAGGAGTGTATGATTTTTTTAAAAAAATCAGGTCTTTAGTATTAAGCCTGCTGATGTGGGTTTATGTTAATCTCTCAGGTCCACACAGATACTCTATTTCACTTCCTTGTTAATATTTAGGACAGTATGTAGAACACACCATTGATTCCATGCTCCTCTGCCCTTGCATCTTCCCACACAGAGAGAATGCTTCCAAGCCATGCATTTTCATGTTCATGTATTTCTTGGCATATGGAACCAATTTAATTTTTTTCTATAGGATTGTGACTTTTAAATAAAATATCTCTCTCCTTCCCCCATTTATACCCACTTACAAACCTCTTCTCACCAGGCCTTTGTGCTTCCTATGTGGTCTAATTACCTCTTTGTGAAGCCCTAAGATCACTGTGCTCATTTCCTAACCCTGTATGGATATTTGGGGTCCTCAGTAGCAACTATTTTTCCTTTAGGTATAAAATAAGGGAATTTTGGGTTCAGGAGCAGAATGCATTTTTGCTTATTTATTTGTTTATCTGTGAATAACTTTTAGGAGAAATAAAAATGCTGCAATGAAATAAATGCCTGTTATAGGTATTGAACTCAAAGTAGAGGAGGTCATACCTGACATATATAGAATTTTATAATTAAAAAAATAATTGAACTTTGGGTTAACAAAAGTTTCTGCATCTGTAAAGTGGGGACTATCCTGTATTTCCTTCATGTATTTCTCATGAAGAATAAAAGGGGTAATTCATGTAAGACTCTTAGAATTGTTCTCAATGTGGCACATAGTAAATACATAAATATTAGTTACTATTTTTAATAAAATGTGAAGAGGCATATAGAAAGCAATTGCAGACATATTTTAGAGATATTGCAGGTTCTGTCCAGAACACCCCAATAAAGTGAATATCACAATAAAGTGTTTCAAATTAATTTTTTTCATTTCCCAGTGCACATAAAAGTTATGTTTACACAATCCTGTAGTCTATTAAGTGCGCAATGCTGTTATGTCAAAAAAAAAAAACTATGTAAGTACCTTAAATAAAAAATTCTTTATTGCTAAAAATTGTTAACCATTGTCTGAGCTTTCAGTGAGTCATAACCTTTTCACTGGTGGAGGGTCTTGCCTTGATGTTGGTGCCTGCTGACTGATCAGGGTGGTGTTTGATGAAGGTTGTGGTGTCTGTGGCCATTTCTTAAACAATGAAGTTTGCCACATTGATTGACTCTTGTTTTCACTACTGATTTTTCTGTAGCATGCAATGCTGTTTTGATAGTTTTTCACCCACAGAACTTCTTTCAAAATTAGAATCAGTCCTCTCAAACCCTGCTGCTGCTTTATCAATTACATTTTTGTCATATTCTAAATCCTTTTTTTGTCATTTTAACAATCTTCACAGCATCTTCACCAAGAGTAGATTCCATCTCAAGAAACCACTTTCTTTGCTCATCAGTAAGAGTCAACTTCTCATTTGTTCAAGTTTTATCCTGAGATTGCAGCAATTCAGTCATATCTTCAGGCCCCACTTCTAATTCTAGGTTTCTTGCTGTTTCCACCACATCTGCAGTTACTTCCTCCACTGAAGTCTTGAATCCCTCAAAGTCGTCCATGAGGGTTGGAATCAACTTCTTCCAAACCCCAGTTACTGTTGGTATTTTGACCTGTTTTCATGAATCATAAATGTTGTTCTTGGCGTCTAGAATGGTGAATCCTTTCCAGAAGGTTTTCAACTGACTTTGCCAAGATCCATCAGAGGAATCACTATCTATGGCAGCTGTAGGCTTACAACATGCATTTCTTAAATAATAAGACTTGAAAGTCATAATTACTCCTTGATCCATGGGCTTAAAAATGAATGTTATGTTAGCTACCATGAAAATAACATTAATCTCTGTATATCTCTGTCAGAGCTCTTGAGTGACCAGGTGCATTGTCAATGAGTAGTAATACTTCGAAAGGAGTCTTTTTTTCTGAGCAGTAGGTCTCAAGAGTGAGCTTAAGATATTCAGTAAACCATGTTGAAAACAGTTGTGCTATCATCCAGGCTTTGTTGTTCCATTTATAGAGCACAGACAGAGTAGATTGAGCATAATTCAGAATGGTGAGTGAGCATTGGCTTCAACTTATCATTAGCTGCATTAGCCCCAAACAAGAGAGGCTGTCTTGAAGCTTGAAGCCAGCTATTGACTTTTCCTCTCTAGCTATGAGAGTCCTAGATGGCATCTTCTTCCAACATAAGGTTATTTTGTTTACATTGAAAATCTGTTGTTTAGTGTAGCCACTTTCATTAATGATATTAGTCAAGATCCTCTGGATAACTTGTTACAGCTTCTACATCAGCACTTGCTTCTTCAGCTTGCACTTTTATGTTACAGAGACAGCTTTTTTCCTTAAACTTTATAAAATAACCTCTGCTGGTTTCAAACTTTTCTTCTGCTGCTTCTTCATCTTTCAGCTTTCATAGAATTGAAGAGCACTAGGGCTTTGCTCTGGATTAGGCTTTGGCTTAACAGAATGTTGTGGCTCATTTGATCTTCTATCCAGATCACTACAACTTTCTCCATATCAGCAATAAAGCAGTTTTGCTTTCTTATCATTAGTGTGATAACTGCAGTAACACTTTTAATTTCCCTCAAGAACTTTCCCTTTGCATTCACAGCATGGCTAACTCTTTGGTGCAATAAGCCTACCTTTCAGCCTATCTCAGCTTTTAACCTGCGCCCCTCACTAAGATTAATCATTTCTAGATTTGATCTAAAGTGAGAGATGCGTGACTCTTCCTTTCACTTGAACACTTAGAGGCCATTGTGGGGTTATTAATTGGCCTCATTTAAATCTTGTTGTGTCTCAGGGAACAGGGAAGCCTGAGGTGAGGGAGAGTGATGGGAAAACAACCAACGGATGGAGCAGTCAGGACACTTACCAATTAAGTATGCTGTCTTAAATGGGTGTGGTTTGTGGAGTCCCCAAATAATTATAAATAACATTAAAGACAACTGATCACAGATCACCATAAAAATAGAATAATAATGAAAAGTTTGAAATATTGCAAGAATTATCAAAATATGATACAGAGACACGAAGTGAGCAAATGCTGTTGGAAAAATAGGCTCTGATAGACTTGCTCTGCACAGGGTTGTCACAACTTCAATTTGTAAAGAATGCAATATCTGTGCAACTCAATAAAGCAAAGCACAATAAAATAAGGTATACCCATATATAGTTTATAATTCAGGAAGAATTCCTTGCTTCTGAAGATGGAAAAGTTTAGGTAAATACTGGGACATTTATATTTATATTTAGTAGATTTGTTAAATGTGAATAAATATGATTAATAGATCTCTCTTAGTAAAATTTATATTTTCATAGATATCATCAACTTAGGGACAAATTGAGTAGCTCCATTTTAAATAGAGTAGTTTCATCAATATAAATATCACAATCTCATCCACTTTCCAAAAGTTTTCCCCTCAGAATTTCCCACAAAATAATCTGAGATGCAACCTCCAGAGGTTGTGGTGGGGTCATTGAAAATCCCTGCAACCAGTAGTCAAGTTGGAGTGGTGGGAAATCTGGGAGAGAGATCTTCATGACTTAACCAGATCTCCATCCAGGAGGTTTGTCCAAGGGGAAGGATTCCAAACCCTAAATCGAGATATAGGGGTGAAGCTCCAGTTCAGAGGAGAAACAGCAAAATTCTGACAAGGCAGCAGACTGTCTTAGCCACTAAATTCTGGGCCTGGAAGAAGCAGGAGTACCAGGAAACCTGCAGGTTTGGCACATTGCACAATCTTATGGGATGCATTGTCTCAGCCCAGATGCTGAGGAGAGTCTGCAGCTTGGGGGAACACGGATGCCCAGACCTTGTCTCTTGGGGCATTGTGGGCTGAGTCTTGTCTATGGCACAGAGAATCCCTGGTCTGATGGAATGGCTCAAACCTACCAGGTTTGCTCACAGAGAGCTTGGATCTGAAACTGTCATGAATGAAGTGTGTGTGTTTATGTGGTATGTGTGTGGGGTGTATCTATAGATCCAGAAGGGGAAGACCTAGAGTGAAGCTGATTTTGGACCTAAAGTCAAAATAAAACTGAAATGAACATAATCAGCAATAGCAACGACTGTCGTGGATTGGGGACTTAAACTCCAGGCACAATGCTGGAATTTTAATATAGATCATGCATCCAGAAAGTTCAGTGGTATTTCTCACTAACCCCAAAGAGCATTTGAAGAAGTAGAAACTCAAAGCAGTGGAGCTACAAGGCCAAGATGATGCAGGAAGGGTGCTTTTGTCCAGAGTCAATAAGTACATTCTCTGTTGGTGCGGGTACCCTGACATACCAGGGAATGTTGACTTTGTCCCTGCTCTTCCTGCAGGGCTGACTCCTGATTTTGTCCTAGCCGAGGTCCAACTTGGCTGCATAACTTGTTCATGGTATCACGATCTTAAGTCATCAAAGGGGAAAATGAGTACAGTGAAAAAAGAGCAACATCCATTTTCTAAAATATTCTTAATAGAAATAGAGATAATAGAAGTTATAATACTGATAAGATTATCTATTCCTACATTTGACAAATACTTAGTTATACAAGTTATACTTATCTATCTCACTGTTAGAAGGTTAACATTAATCATTACTGTAATTCATCCTCAAATTAAATTTATAAGAGAACTAATGCCATTCCTTGAATTTTTTTCAAAGTGCATCTCAGAAAGGTTAAATAAATTTTCTTCAATGTTACTTAGGAGGGCTACACTTAAAATCCATTGTTTTCTGATTTCTTCCCACTATTCTACTTTACAATAGGAATAACGTTGTGAAACAAAAGGGAACAAAGAAACTTATCTGGAAAGATAACAGCTTCTTTCAAAGTTCTATTTCTTGTTTTCTATTTTTATTTTTAAAATTTATTTTGTTCAAGTATAGTTTATTTACAATCAAAGTTCTATTTCTCTTTCATCCATTGAGTGACAGCTTTGGAGGAAGAAATGGCTGCAATAAATAAGTTTTGACCATACTTTCTAGAACCAGGCATATTGTAATTATATTAATACTCTAATATAGTAGGAATTGGGGTGGTGGGTGTCTTTTGGCATAGAATGAATAGCACCTTGAAGTCCTAGATGGAAATTAATACGGTATGCTTTGTGTTCAATATTTAGAAGACAGATACAATAGCATTTCCCATATTAAAAAGAAGCAGATAATTAGAAATGTTTGCTTGGAATGTAGTGCTTTCTCTCTTCTTTTGTCCTGGTCCAACTACAACTGTGTCCATCATCATATGCTCCATCTGTCACAGGAGTTATATGGGTAGCATGCTTCATGCAGCTCCCTCTTGCATTCTGAAATAGGTGTGTAACCTCTCTAGGGTTCTGGGAGTGAATGTTACAGGAGCTCTGTGGTGCCTCCACAGTAAGTTTCTATATTCTGATTTTTCATTTTTAACAGGCCATGATTATACTCATTTCTCTGATGCAGAATTCCCTATCTAGCTAGACTATTTGTAGATAAATTCCCAGGAACCAATGCCAGGATGGATTCCCCTCTAAATATGGAGGCCAGGGCTGCTTCCTTACATCCAGGGCAGTGAAATGATTTGGCACTGGTCATCAGAGATGATAAGGATGGAAGAAGGGCTGGCAACTGCAAAAGAAGGAAAAAACTCCCCTTTCTTGTTCACTCCAAGGGAATCAATGGAAGAAGAAAAAATAACGTTTAATTATGAAGTTACATTTTCCCATATGAGTTGGTGCTTTGGTTCAAAAGTTCTCCTTTTTGCTTTGGTGTCTACTTTCCTGGGGGAAAATTCAGAATTCACAAAACAGTAAAAGACCTGGGACTCTCTTGGTAGATTAATGTACAAGTTTAATGTATAAGATTTCAGTGCTCTGCCTCAAATAGTTTCCAGTTAGATACACACATATAACAGATGAAGAATCAACAACTAGGAAACTGGAATTATTTGAATTTTTAAAAGCTTTAGGTTGGATATGATCTTTCAGATGTTTGTAATTATTGAATAGTTTCAATCAATGGCAGAAATATTTATGACAAACTTGCTGTTATCTTTGTCTAAATATACTTTTTTAAAAATTTATTTTACTTTCCAAAGGAAACAGGTAAGTAGGGATTGCCAATACATAACATTTTTTAGACATGATCCCTCCAGAGAAATCTGATTCTTCGGTGCTAAAGGGAATTGAGGGAATTTGATGTGGATGATTGTCCTATTTCTCCAGTTCTACAACTGTAAGTTTCTTGTGCATAAAATGCTTGTCAAATGCATCTCTGTGTTCTCCTGGTGCCTTGCACTCTGTAGGTCTTTACCAATTAGAATAGAATTATGGATGTTTCCTACCTCATTGACGTCCAAACAAATGCTGAGGTGATACAAGTGATCTATGATGTAACTAAATAAGTGGCGTCATATGAGAATTAAAAGAAGAAGAAATGTCTCATTTTTAAACCATTTTTTTTTATAACACAGCGAGAATTGACAGTGTTCATTATTTCTGTCCTGTGTCAAAGATATTTTTTGAAATTTTATTTCATTTATTCTTTTATACAGCAGGTTCTTATTAGTTATCCATTTTATACGTATTAGTGTATATATGTCAATCCCAATCTCCCAATTCATCACACCAAAGCTATTCTTAAATATCCTTTGAGTAACACTCATGAAATAGATGACCTCACATAGTGTCAGTTTCCAGCTTACTTGAGCATTTATACCACAGATCCAGCCATATAGAGTGACTGACACAGCATGTTCTTTTCCTGCTCAGAATTCATGGAGGAGGGAGTGTGGTCAAGGTGATGGAGTAGGAAGGTTCTGAGCCTACCTTCTCCCATGGGCAAATCAAAATTGCAACTAATTGCAAAGCAGCTATCTACGAGAATGACCTGAAGATAAGCAGAAAAGATTTTCCACACTTAAAGATATAAAGAAAGAACAACAATGAGATGAGTAGGAGGGGCAGAGATGCAATAAAGACCCATACCCCTGGGTGGGTAACCCACAAACAGGAGGAAATCACAATTTCAGAGGTTCTCCCAAAGGAGTGAGTGTCTAATCCCCACATCGGGCTTCCTAGGCTGGAGATTCTGCACCAAGAGCATCTGGCTTTGAAGGACAGTGGGGCTTGCATATGGGAGAGCTGGGGGGTCGTAGGAAACAAAGACTTTGGTCTTGAAAGGCTCACACAGAAGCTCACATGCTTCAAGACCCAGCATAGAGGCAGTACTTTGAAAGAAAATTGGGTCAGACCCACTTGCTGACATTGGAGAGCCTCCTGGAGAGTCAGGAGGCAACTGGGACATCCCTGCGCCCTGCCCAGGAACATAAATGCTAGTGGCAGCCAAATTTGGGAGCTCGTTCTACCAGAAGGACACTGGTGTCAGCAAGCACCATTTTGGAATCCTCCCTTTGGTCTATTAGTGGTGAGGGTTTACCTGCCAATCTTCCAGTTAGTACCAGTCCTGGGACACACCAGGCAGAGTAGCCAGCCACCTGGAGACTCAGTCACACCCACAGTGTGCTGGCACCAGCCCTTGGACTACCTGAGCCCTGCAAGCAACCACCTTGGGAGCTGGTTCCAACCACCAGCAGGGATGCTCCAGGTAGCACAGCCAGACATACAAGAATGCATCCCAGCCCACCAGTGGGCCAGTAGCATCTTCACAAGGGAGAAGCTAGCAGCCAATCAGGCCAGGGACTAGCCCCACCTACCAGAGTGCCCATAGTAGTCAGCCTGGCCACTACAGAAGGTACCATGAAGTCCACATAAGAGGCACCCCTAAAGCATATAGCTCTGGTGAGCAGAGGGGAGTGTGCTGCTGGGACACATAGGACATGTCCTACATAAGGCCACTTCTCTAAAGTCAAGAAACATAACCACCCTACCTAATACAAATAAAATAAAACAAAACAGATAATTAGGTAAAATGAGGTGATAGAGGAATATGTTTCAAATGGAGAAACAAGGTAAAAAGAAGAACTAAGTGAAGTGGAGACAAGCAATCTACCAAATAAAGAATTCAGGGTAATGATCATAAAGGTGCTCAATGAACTTGGAACAAGAATGGATGAACACAGTGAGAAGTTTACCAAAGAGAAAACATAAAGGACCAAACATAGCTAAAGAATAAAATAACTGAAAAAAAAAATAGGATACCACTCTCACCACTTTATTCAACATAGTACTGGAAGTCCTAGCCACAGCAATCAGGCAAGAAAAATAAATAAAAGGAATTCAAATTGGAAAGGAAGAAGTAAAACTGTCACTGTTTGCAGGTAAACACTATATATAAAAAAAAATCCTAAAAATGCCACCAAAACCTATTAGAAGTAATAAGTGAATTCAGTAGTTTCAGGACACAAAATTAATATACAGAAATCTGTTGCTTTTCTATACATGAACAATGGACTATCAGAAAGAGAAACTGAGAAAAAATCCTATTTACTATTGCATAAAAATAAAACACTGAGGAATAAATTTAACCAAGGAGGTGAACAATCTGTACTCTGAAAACTATAAGACATTGATGAAAGAAATTGAAGACAACACAAAGATATGGAATCATATACCATGCCCACTATGTTGACACATTTTTAAAGCAAGTTAATTGACAATTCTTTTCTGTGTAATAATTTATCTACTTCAACTCATTTTTAATTCCCCTAACCTAGTTGGTATCCCAGAAAATCCCTGACACAGGGATTCATTCTGTTACAAAAGTTACTTTGCAAGTCTTTTCCTGGTTCTTAGATTGTTTTGAAAATTAGTCATGCTAGAAAGCTTGATGATGTAAGAGAGAAAAAATGGTGGAGGAAAATTCCAGAGGAAAGTCAAGGTGATGAGATGAAGAATGCATGCACATAGAAAACTCTAAACAATAGGAGAAATTTGACCTTTATGAGATGAAAGAGAAGGTGTTGATGGAAATGATGAAGTGTGTGTGTGTGTGTGTGTGTGTGTGTGTGTGTGTGTCTGTGTGTGCCTGTTGTGTGTGTTGGAGGTTGGTGAGAAGAAATTAATGCCAGACTCAGAATTGCACAAATTACAAAAAATCATCTCATCTGGGTGGACCAATTGCCAAAGAACTCCATCTCACATCAGACAAATTAAACAAAATGTGGAAACCGTGTGCCTCAGTCCAGACTGGATTGTAGTTTCTGCTCTGACCCTCAGCCAGTTGCTGTTGTGCAGTTCACATACTGCACATCTGTATGCAGGAGTCCCTTGATACTCTATTTTATTTTTAAAATTAAAAATGTGGATCTGCATCTCAGATAAAGAAATTGATAGATGGTTGGAGGGAAATTTTATATATTTAATATAGCTAGTGAGTCAAATAGGGGAGTGGTACCTTATTAGGGAGATGCAAATGAAATTGTGGCTACTCTTCAATTTGGAAGAAAAGGGTCTCTTGTGGCAGCATTTGTGTCTGTCTCTGCCATGTTAGACACCTGAGTCATGGGGCAAACAGTGGATGATTAAATGATGAATGTGAAGACATGTGGGGGAAGGACAAATGGAAAACAGTTAAGTGTTGGACAGAGGGTGGTTCATGCAATGGACTATGAGGGGAAGATAAGTCAGTGAGGATTGTAGAGATTGCAAACACAGAGGGGTCACTGGCTGGCAGATGTGATGAACCCAGAGAGTAGAAGCTGTGGAAGCATGGAGGAAAGCAAGCTGGAAGTTCAGAGCTTGTGGTGGGAGCACAACAACACTGGGCCTTGGGACTCCAGGTGTTGGTTACTTGTGGGTGATGACAAATCATGGGCCCCTGAGTGACCACTGTGTTGTGAGTTGGAGGGTCACTGGAGCAGAGTGTTGGGGAACCAAGATCACATTAGTTGGATCAATCTAGTTTGCATAGATACCAGTCTTCCAGCATGATTTCCAGAGATGAAGTAGAGGAAGGCTGAAGGGGGTTTGTGGGGGGAGAGGGGAGGCCAGGGAGTATGTATCCATGTGTCTTTGTGTCATGTATCTCCACAGAGGAGAAAAGTGAACTAAGAAAATCACCCCTCCTCAGTAGCCTTATTGGCTTAGCTGGAGAGGTCAGCTCTTCCTCCTTCTCCCCTCCCATCCCCCTTTTCCTCCCCTTCTTCCTCTTCTCCTTCTTCTGTCCACAGCTGCTTTAATCATAATAGCCCCAAACTGGAAACAACCCAAATAGCCAAATAAATAGGTGAATAGGTAAACAAATTGTGGAATATCCTTAAATGAAATCCACAATCATGATAAAGAGGAATCAACTCTTGATATATATATATACTTAAATGTGGATAATTCTCAAAATAATTATGCTGAGTGAAAAAAGCCAGACATAAAAGAATATACTGCATGAAGTTACAGAAAATGCAAACTAATCTACAGTGACAGAGGAAAGCAGATCACAGATTGCTGGGGTGGAGGGTCAAGGTAGCCTAGAAGGGAGGAATTACAGGAATTACACAAAAAATCTTTGGGAGGGTGATGGATATATTCATTATCTTGGTTGTGGTAATGGCTTCACAGGCATATACATATGTCAAAACTTATTAAATTATACAATTTAGACATGTGCAGTTTATGATAAATCAATTATACATCAAAAAGTTGTTAAAATAATACTCCCTGCCTCCATAATATTAATAAACCCTTTTGAAATCTTATTTTCCAGCCTTGGTTTTCTTCTTTCAACAGTAAATATTTCTCTCCATTCTCTTGCTTGCGTGATTTCTGATGAGAAGTCTGCTATAATACTTACCCTTGATCCTCTATAAGTGAGATTTTTTTTTTCCTTTTGGCTTCTTTCAAGACTTTGTCTTGGTTTTTGTTTTCTGTAGTTTGAATATGATATGCCTCAGTGTAAATTTTTTTCAGTATTTATCCTGCTTGATGTGCTCTGAACTTCCTGGATGTGTGGTTGGATGTCTGTCATTAATTTTGGAAAATTCTTAACCATGATTCCTTCAAATATTTAGCAACAACCTTCTTCAGGGAAAAGACGCTTCCAGTGAGGTTTAGGAGGAGGAGAGTGTACATTTGACAGGACTGGGGTTCCAGTGTCAGCCCCCCAGAACCTAAAGCCCTCAGACAGGTTTATTCCTGAAGGAATCCCTCTCCCTCTGCCTTCTCAGCAGCATCAAGAGTGTAGCTAACATTTTCTTTTTCAATGCTCTTGCTTGCTTTCCTTTGTCTCAGAATATTCTACCAGATTTCCAGAGCAAAATCTCCTGCTCTCAAGGTTTCTGACTATTTCTAAGCACAATAAAGTTGTTTCAATGACAACTGTAGCTAAAGTAATGTCTCTGCCCTGAGCCTGGAAATTTTGTACAGCTGACTGTCTTATTGGGAACAAAAACACTGGGAATAGCTGGGTGGGTGCCTGAGCAGTGCCAGGCTGGATTGGGCATGGGTAAATGGTTGGGTTCTTTGCTTCTGTTGTGGTATAAAAATAAAATCTGCATTGTATATTTTTAGTAATTTAAAACACAATAAAAGTGATCAGAGTCCTTTAAAAAATCTCCAATGGCTCTTTGTTTCCTGGTGCACGAGGAGAGGGGATTAAGAACGCTGCTTGAGAGAGCTCCAGGGACAGGCGCGAGCCGCGGCTAAGAGTGCGGAGCCCAGAGACGGACGTGGGACACTAAGGCCGCTGCTGCCGCAGCCAGGAGGCCTGTGTGCGAACACAGGTCACTAGCCACACGCCCTTCCGGGGAGCCTGTGCAGCCCGCCACTGCCAGGGTCCCGGGATCCGGGGACGGCTCCCCCGGGAGAGCGCTCGGCTCGCCTCAGGCTGCAGCGTCACGCCGGCCTCTGCTGCTGCAGGCCCGCCCCGCACTCCGTGACCCTCCCTACCCCCCGGCCTGGGTGAGCCAGAGCCTCGGAATCAGCGGCTCCTTTAACCCCGTCCTGTCTGAGCAAAGAACAGACGCCCTCCGGCGACCTACACACACAGGCAGGGCCAAATCTAAAGCTGAGCCCCTGGGAACTGTGAGAACAAAGAAGAGAAAGGGAAATCTCTCCCAGCTGCCTCAGAAGCAGCGGATTAAAGCTCCACAATCAACTTGATATACCCTGCATCTGTGGAATACTTGAATAGACAACGAATCATCCCTAATTAAGGAGCCCTGTGGATGAAAGGCTCTTGGTGCTGCAGACAGGAGTCAGTGCTGTGCCTCTGAGGTGGGAGAGCCAACTTCAGGACACTGGTCCACAAGAGGCCTCCCAGCTGCACATAATATCAAAAGCAAAAATCTCGGAGAGATCTCCATCTCAACGCCAGCACCCAGCTTCACTCAACGACCAGCAAGCTACAGTGCTGGACATCCTATGCCAAACAACTAGCAAGACAGGAACACAACCCCACCCATTAGCAGAGAGGCTGCCCAAAATCACAATAAGTCTACAGACACCCCAAAACACACCACCAGACGTGGACCTGCCCACCAGAAAGACAAGATCCAGCCTCATCCACCAGAACACAGGCACTAGTACCCTCCACCAGGAAGCCTACACAACCCACTGAACCAAACTTAGCCACTGGGGACAGACACAAAAAACAACAGGAACTACGAACCTTCAGCCTGCAAAAAAGGAGACCCCAAACACAGTAAGATAAGCAAAATGAAAAGACAGAAAAACACACAGCAGATGAAGGAGCAAGATAAAAACCCACCAGACCTAATAAATGAAGAGGAAATAGGCAGTCTACCTGAAAAAGAATTCAGAATAATGATAGTAAGCTTGATCCGAAATCTTGGAGATAGAATGGACAATAGAATGGACAAATTGCAAGAATCAGTTAACAAGGACCTAGAAGAACTAAAGATGAAACAAGCAACGATGAACAACACAATAAATGAAATTAAAAGTACTCTAGATGGGATCAATAGCAGAATAACTGAGGCAGAAGAACGGATAAGTGACCTGGAAGATAAAATAGTGGAAATAACTACTGCAGAGCAGAATAAAGAAAAAAGAATGAAAAGAACTGAGGACAGTCTCAGAGACCTCTGGGACAACATTAAACGCACCAACATTCGAATTATAGGGGTTCCAGAAGAAGAAGAGAAAAAGAAAGGGACTGAGAAAATATTTGAAGAGATTATAGTTGAAAACTTCCCTAATATGGGAAAGGAAATAGTTAATCAAGTCCAGGAAGCACAGAGAGTCCCATACAGGAAAAATCCAAGGAGAAATACGCCAAGACACATATTAATCAAACTGTCAAAAATTAAATACAAAGAAAACATATTAAAAGCAGCAAGGGAAAAACAACAAATAACACACAAGGGAATCCCCATAAGGTTAACAGCTGATCTTTCAGCAGAAACTCTGCAAGCCAGAAGGGAGTGGCAGGACATATTGAAAGTGTTGAAGGAGAAAAACCTGCAACCAAGATTACTCTACCCAGCAAGGATCTCATTCAGATTTGATGGAGAAATTAAAACCTTTACAGACAAGCAAAAGCTGAGAGAGTTCAGCACCACCAAACCAGCTCTACAACAACTGCTAAAGGAACTTCTCTAGGCAAGAAACACAAAAGAAGGAAAGGACCTACAATAACGAACCCAAAACAATTAAGAAAATGGGAATAGGAACACACATATCGATAATTACCTTAAATGTAAATGGACTAAATGCTCCCACCAAAAGACACAGATTGGCTGAATGGATACAAAAACAAGACCCATATATTTGCTGTCTACAAGAGACCCACTTCAGACCTAGAGACACATACAGACTGAAAGTAAGGGGATGGAAAAAGGTATTTCATGCAAATGGAAACCAAAAGAAAGCTGGAGTAGCAATTCTCATATCAGACAAAATAGACTTTAAAACAAAGACTATTAGAAGAGACAAAGAAGGACACTACATAATGATCAAGGGATTGATCCAAGAGGAAGATATAACAATTGTAAATATTTATGCACCCAACATAGGTGCACCTCAATACATAAGGCAAATACTGACAACCATAAAGGGGAAATCGACAGTAACACATTCATAGTAGGGGACTTTAACACCCCACTTTCACCAATGGACAGATCATCCAAAATGAAAATAAATAAGGAAACACAAGCTTTAAATGATACATTAAACGAGATGGAGTTAATTGATATTTATAGGACATTCCATCCAAAAACAACAGAATACACATTTTTCTCAAGTGCTCATGGAACATTCTCCAGGATAGATCATATCTTGGGCCACAAATCAAGCCTTGGTAAATTTAAGAAAATTGAAATTGTATCAAGTATCTTTTCTGACCACAACGCCATGAGACTAGATATCAATTACAGGAAAAGATCTGTAAAAAATACAAACACATGGAGGATAAACAATACACTACTTAATAATGAAGTGATCACTGAAGAAATCAAAGAGGAAATCAAAAAATACCTAGAAACAAATGACAATGGAGACACAACGACCCAAAACCTGTGGGATGCAGCAAAAGCCGTTCTAAGGGGGAAGTTTATAGCAATACAAGCCCACCTTAAGAAGCAGGAAACATCTCGAATAAACAACCTAACCTTGCACCTCAAGCAATTGGAGAAAGAAGAACAAAAAAACCCCAAAGTTAGCAGAAGGAAAGAAATCATAAAAATCAGATCAGAAATAAATGAAAAAGAAATGAAGGAAACAATAGCAAAGATCAATAAAACTAAAAGCTGGTTCTTTGAGAAGATAAACAAAATAGATAAACCACTAGCCAGACTCATCAAGAAAAAAAGGGAGAAGACTCAAATCAATAGTATTAGAAATGAAAAAGGAGAGGTAACAACTGACACTGCAGAAATAAAAGAGATCATGAGAGATTACTACAAGCAACTCTATGCCAATAAAATGGACAATCTGGAAGAAATGGACAAATTCTTAGAAATGCACAACCTGCCAAGACTGAATCAGGAAGAAATAGAAAATATGAACAGACCAATCACAAGCACTGAAATTGAAACTGTGATTAAAAATCTTCCAACAAAGAAAAGCCCAGGACCAGATGGCTTCACAGGCGAATTCTATCAAACATTTAGAGAAGAGCTAACACCTATCCTTCTGAAACTCTTCCAAAATATAGCAGAGGGAGGAAAACTCCCAAACTCCTTCTACGAGGCCACCATCACCTTGATACCAAAACCAGACAAGGATGTCACAAAGAAAGAAAACTACAGGCCAATATCACTGATGAACATAGATGCAAAAATCCTCAACAAAATACTAGCAAACAGAATCCAACAGCACATTAAAAGGATCATACACCATGATCAAGTGGGGTTTATTCCAGGAATGCAAGGATTCTTCAATATACACAAATCTATCAATGTGATAAACCATATTAACAAACTGAAGGAGAAAAACCATATGATCATCTCAATAGATGCAGAGAAAGCTTTTGACAAAATTCAACACCCATTTATGATAAAAAACCCTGCAGAAAGTAGGCATAGAGGGAACTTTCCTCAACATAATAAGGGCCATATATGACAAGCCCACAGCAAACATCATCCTCAATGGTGAAAAACTGAAACCATTTCCACTAAGATCAGGAACAAGACAAGGTTGCCCACTCTCACCACTCTTATTCAACATAGTTTTGGAAGTTTTAGCCACAGCAATCAGAGAAGAAAAGGAAATAAAAGGAATCCAAATCGGAAAAGAAGAAGTAAAGCTGTCACTGTTTGCAGATGACATGATCCTATACATAGAGAACCCTAAAGATGCTACCAGAAAACTACTAGAGCTAATCAATGAATTTGGTAAAGTGGCAGGATACAAAATTAATGCACAGAAATCTCTGGCATTCCTATATACTAATGATGAAAAATCTGAAAGTGAAATCAAGAAAACACTCCCATTTACCATTGCAACAAAAAGAATAAAATATCTAGGAATAAACCTACCTAAGGAGACAAAAGATCTGTATGCAGAAAATTATAAGACACTGATGAAAGAAATTAAAGATGATACAAATAGATGGAGAGATATACCATGTTCTTGGATTGGAAGAATCAACATTGTGAAAATGACTCTACTACCGAAAGCAATCTATAGATTCAATGCAATCCCTATCAAACTACCACTGGCATTTTTCACAGAACTAGAACAAAAAATTTCGCAATTTGTATGGAAACACAAAAGACCCCGAATAGCCAAAGCAATCTTGAGAACGAAAGAAGGAACTGGAGGAATCAGGCTCCCAGACTTCAGACTATACTACAAAGCTACAGTTATCAAGACGGTATGGTACTGGCACAAAAACAGAAAGATAGATCAATGGAACAGGATAGAAAGCCCAGAGATAAACCCACGCACATATGGTCACCTTATCTTTGACAAAGGAGGCAGAAATGTACAGTGGAGAAAGGACAGCCTATTCAATAAGTGGTGCTGGGAAAACTGGACAGCTACATGTAAAAGTATGAGATTAGATCACTCCCTAACACCATACACAAAAATAAGCTCAAAATGGATTAAAGACCTAAATGTAAGGCCAGAAACTATCAAACTCTTAGAGGAAAACATAGGCAGAACACTCTATGACATAAATCACAGCAAGGTCCTTTTTGACCCACCTCTTAGAGAAATGGAAATAAAAACAAAAGTAAACAAATGGGACCTAATGAAACTTAAAAGCTTTTGCGCAGCAAAGGAAACCATAAAGAAGACCAAAAGACAACCCTCAGAATGGGAGAAAATATTTGCAAATGAAGCAACGGACAAAGGATTGATCTCCAAAATTTATAAGCAGCTCATGCAGCTTAATAACAAAAAAACAAACAACCCAATCCAAAAATGGACAGAAGACCTAAATAGACATTTCTCCAAAGAAGATATACAGAGTGCCAACAAACACATGAAAGAATGCTCAACATCACTAATCATTAGAGAAATGCAAATCAGAACTACAATGAGATATCATCTCACACCAGTCAGAATGGCCATCATCAAAAAATCTAGAAACAATAAATGCTGGAGAGGGTGTGGAGAAAAGGGAACCCTCTTACACTGTTGGTGGGAATGTAAATTGATACAGCCACTGTGGAGAACAGTATGGAGGTTCCTTAAAAAGCTACAAATAGAACTACCATATGACCCAGCAATCCCACTACTGGGCATATACCCTGAGAAAACCATAATTCAAAAAGAGTCATGTACCAAAATGTTCATTGCAGCTCTATTTACAATAGCCCAGAGATGGAAACAACCTAAGTGTCCATCATCGGATGAATGGATAAAGAAGATGTGGCACATATATACAATGGAATATTACTCAGCCATAAAAAGAGACGAAATTGAGCTATTTGTAATGAGGTGGATAGACCTAGAGTCTGTCATACAGAGTGAAGTAAGTCAGAAAGAGAGAGACAAATACCGTATGCTAACACATATATATGGAATTTAAAAAAAAATGTCATGAAAAACCTAGGGGTGAAACAGGAATAAAGACACAGACTTACTAGAGAATGGACTTGAGGTTATGGGGAGGGGGAAGGGTAAACGGTGACAAAGCGATAAAGAGGCATGGACATATATACACTACCAAAAGTAAGGTAGTTAGCTAGTGGGAAGCAGCCGCATAGCACAGGGAGATCAGCTCGGTGCTTTGTGACCGCCTGGAGGGGTGGGATAGGGAGGGTGGGAGGGAGGGAGACGCAAGCGGGAAGAGATATGGGAATATATGTATATATATATAACTGATTCATTTTGTTGTGAAGCTGAAACTAACATACCATTGTAAAGCAATTATACTCCAATAAAGATGTTAAAAAAAAAAAATCTCCAATGGCGTAACCAGGATAGAAATTTGCATAAATAGGTTACAGCAACACAGAAACTGCATTTTCTGTCTCAAAAAGGAGGAAATAAAATGCAGATATAACTAAGAAAATAATATATACAATTCTGTAGTGTTTCATATGTAAAATATGAGTGTATAAGTGTAAGGAGAGGTAATAGTTCTCTAGAAAATATTATCACCCTGCTAAAGGGAAGGAATTATGGTTAAACTGCTATTAATTCTCTGATGAAATATTTAGAATGGCAAAATGTCTTTGAGAGATATGCACATTTTGTTTTATTTTTTTCTAAATCTAACTTCTGAATATGTCCACTTCCATTCAGACTAACTCAAAGGATAATACAATGCAGTTTGAAGGGCAGTGAAGAACAAAGTATTGGAGTGACAAAGAAAATGATCCCACAATGTTCTATAGATAGCACAAAAGAGTACCATTCACTGCTGCTTTTTCAACTCATCACAACTTGTACAACCCAACTCTGTTAGCTAATATCTTCAAGAGGAAAAAAAAACCCTTATAAAATGCATTTCTAACAGTATTTTCTAATCATAAAATAGATTCCAGAGAAGATTCAGAAGGTGTTTAAAAAACTGAAAATGCATCATTTACAACAAGAGGAGTATAAATAAACAAAGGCCTCTAGATTCAAGAAACACAACCGCATCTCGTGGATGAAATTTTTTGGAGTGGGGAGAAGATTGTTCCAGAGGATGTTACATTGAGTTCATTCACAGCCTAGCACACAAGGAACATTATCTTTCTAAGAATTCAGGAACTACTGCTCTAAATCTATATATTTTTCCCTTTCATTTCCCTTATCATTTTTTTAATTAAAAATTTTAAATTGAAGTCTAGTTAATTTACAATGTTGTTTCAACTGTACAGCAAAGTGATTCAGTTATATATATACGTGTATGTATATACATATTCATTTTCAGATTTTTTTCCATTATAGGTTATTACATGATACTGAGTATAGTTCCCTGTACTATACACTATGTCCTTGTTGTTTATCTGTTAAATATATGGTAGTGTGCATATATTAATAGCAAACTCCTAATTTATGCCCCCCCCCGCCCGCAGCTATCCCCTTTGGTAACAATAAGTTTGTTTTCTGTGTCTGTGAGTCTGTTTTCCAGCAGTATAAGAACAACTGACAGTGTGAATACACCCTACATCATGACACAGTACTCACACATATGTGTGTATCTATGAGATGAATGCTCATAATTTCATTTTTTTCTAGTCTTTTCTCTTCTCTTCCATTCTTTCATTTTAAAAATGATGATCTTGACCCCACTTCATTGATTTCACAATCCATGAATATGCGGCCACTGTAGGTGGAATACTGACCTGCTTATGATATGTTCTTAATGCTGATTTTGTTTTCTATGTCCCACCTTTTCCTTCCCCTTTTTGAAGGTCTTTTTCCCCTGCCATGATTCAGAAGTGTTTCTCTACCTTTATCTTTGGAACTCTATTGTCTCTGACCACCAGTGAGGGCAGGTCCATGGGCCACGTGTGGATAAAACCCCCTTGCATCTCTGAAGGGCTACCTTCTGGGATGGGGTGGGAGAAAGGAGCCTCTGAAAACTTTTCACTTCATTTGAACACAGCTGGGCCCAGAACCCAGGATTCACAGCTCGAGGGGTTGAATCTACTTACATAAGACTCTCCAAAAGTGCCATGTTATAGCTAATGGTCCTGCCTCACACTTTATGGAGAGAAGAAATGATGGGTAGAAGCTTATTTTCCTGCCATCAAGTCCTCCGATTCCACACATCTGCATCTACAGTCTGGATGCTCTGTCCTGGACAATGGCAAAGTGCCCTTTCTCTACCCAAAGGCTACTGCTGCTCTACTACTTAGGGTACTAATCCTGCCCGTGTTGGTGACTATTTTGCAGCTGCAACTAATCTCTTTTCCCCTTGATTACTGAATTCTCTCTTCCCTTAGACAACAGACATGCCAACACTCCACACTGAAACTAAACGGCACACCTACTCCTGAGTGTGGGTCCTCACCAGGTGATGCCTCATTTCTTTGCTTCTCTGCACAGCACAGCTTGAAAGGGTTGCACGTATTTGCTGTACCCACTTAACCTCATCTCTTCACAGTCAGTCTTCTGGGCACTGGTTCCTGCAATCCCAGGGAATCTGCTCTTGATGGGTTACTATGACATCATAGTACACTGCTGACGTCACTCCCTTGGTCCCCATTCTGTTCACTTAGCAGCATTTGACATCTCTGACCACCTTCTTTATGAAAATCTCTCCTCAGAATCTTCTGATTTCCCTCCCTTCTCACTGGATGCTGCTGCTTAATCTTTGTTTGTTCAGCCCTTTCCTGCTCTTTTATTCCCTGTAGTCCTTATACTTTCTGTCATTTACTAATTTAGTTAGTTTATTGTCAGTTTCCACCACTAAAGTGTATGTTCTGATAGGACAAGGGTTTTTTTTTCTGTTTTGTTCCTTGATAATCTCCAACACTTAGGACAATGTGTGATCTATAATTGTCATTCAATGCTTTGTTGAATGAATCTCGCAGTGTCTTGGATGTATACGTTTTAAAATTTTATAAGTGCTATTGTGCTGTAGACGTTCTTCTGTCTTTTCTTTTTTTAATACATAACCCTAAGCATTTAAGATCACCAGTGTTGCCTTATGTAGATAGAATATATCTGTTTTAATATTTCAAGGTATTCTCTTCATGAAAACATCATATTTTATTTGTCTATTTTCTTAGGAATTAACATTTAAGTTGCTCCAAACTTGTTATACCACAAATATTGAAGCCAAGATTAGTCCCATGAATGTTGCCTTGTGGACATGTGAATTTCTCTGGGAGAGGTATACTCAGGAGAAGAGCTTGTGAATCATAGGTTATATGTCTTCATTATCTCTACATAATAAGTACTGCCATATTGCTTCCCAAAAATGATGTACAAATTTGCATTCTTACCTAAGGTATGTGGATGCTTATTTTCCCATATATTCCACCACATTTATAATTACCTTTCTTGTTTTTATCAAGCTGATTGGTGTAGAATATCCTTTTAAAAATAATTTAAAAAAATTTACATTCATACCACTTTATATGGACACTGAACTATGAATTTCAGTAATTTTCACTTTATGAAATATTATTCTTCTTTTGATTTTTCCTCCAACCATTTAAATACATAAATCACCCTTAGCTTGTGTACTGCAGAAAAACAAGCAGCCTGCTTGTTTTTGCTACCAAGCCATGAGCTAGGTGTTTGGCAGAATGATATTTTACTGTTGCTTTTCTTTGAAAATATCTACCTACTAATGAATTTAACCATCTTTTTCTGAACTTGTTAGCTTTTTAGGTTTCCCTTTTATTATTAACTTATTTTCTGTCTTTGATGAATTGCATTTTTATTAGTTTTCCTGTATTTCTTTACATTTTTAAGACTCTGATATATTCTTAAATATTAGTCTTGTCAAGTTTTTACATTTCAATTAATCTTCTCTCAGTTTATCATCTGTCAGGTGGCCTCCTATTTGTCTCTCTTTGTTGAACAGATATTTCAAAGTTTGGTAGAGTAAGCTCCAGTAAGTTTTTGATTTTCATGGTTTGTGAATGTTTAATATTACCAAAGAGGCAATTCCTTACTTCTATATCACAAAGATATTTTTCTATATTTTCATCTCTTAGTTTTATGTTATCTTTCACTTTCAAGTCCTTAATTCTGCATCCATCTTGTAGTTAATGAAAGATACAGACCCAGCTTAAATTTCATGTGAGGTGAACAGTCTCCCCCAAGAAAGCTAGTTAATATTTTTTCTTTATTATTGATTTGTTGGTACCACTCTTATATCAAGTTGTATCTGTTTTATGAGCATTTATTTCTGAGCTTGCTTTTCTGTTGTGAGTCTATATTTTAAGTGGTATCATAGTATCATGTTATTTTATTATTATTAACATTAGTATTAGCATTATTACATTACATTCTATCTTAAATTCTTGTATGACAATTCTCTCTTTTATTTTCTCAAGACTAATTTATTGATGGAACTTTATTCTTTCCTATAAAGTTTTAGACAACTTCTTTTCAAAAAAGCACTTGAAAAAAATCCAACTGAGTTTTTAATTTGATTTCATTAAATTATAAATTTATATGTGAATTTGTGGTTAAATAATATATTTTTCTTTCTTTGTACTCTAATGTTTTAAGAATTTTCTTCAGAGAGTAGTTGTGCTTTCTCTGTGGGCTTAGGTCCTAGGTATGTATTTTTGCTCTTGCCAGTGTAAAGGAATGGTCTAGATTATTTTAAAATCTGTGCTAGAAAATTTGTTGTAGTCTTTTTACTTTTAGTAGTATATCCGATATGTTTTCTGTACTTGCCCATAAGAATCTATAAATAATGGACATTCTACTTAATTTTTTTAAAAAAACATACATGCTTTTTCTCTTTTGCTGATCTGCAAGTGTTATCCAGAACTTCTAGTGCCATGCATAACAGCAGTGAAATCAGGCATCTTGTCTTTTTTCTTGCATTTAAAGAAGTACATGGAGATTTCTGGGTTTTGGTCTCACATGTAAGGAGCTTGAAGGTCAAAACTCTTGTTCTACAAATAAAATAAAATAAAATAAAATAAAATAAAAACATAAAAAGCTGAACAAACTGAACATCAAGAATTCATCTTAGATCCTTAGAGAACTGAGGACACAGGGCAGATGACTGCCCACAACACTGAGAGATGGGCAGGTGGAAACAGAGAATCATAACTCAGTAGCACAAAAGTCCAGGAGAACAATGTAAATTGTGATTAACAAATTTATGGAGGCACCATATGGAAGAGTTTAAAAGCTAAAAACCCACAGGCCCAGTGTGAGGGGAGTCCCCACAATTGGTGAGTTTTATCCCCAAGGAACCTGACCAGGTTTTCCAAGTAAAGGGCAGAGAAAACCCCATTTATGCTTTTGGCCAGGGGAGGGAAAATTTGCCATTTAGAAGTATGCCCAGAGCATTCTGACTTTCTTACCAAGGCCTGGCCTCAGAGAAACTATTTTACCAGAACCTAACCAGCCCGGTGAAGGGAACTATCCAACTCCAGCCTTTTCTAGATTTCCTGTCTCATCTAAGAAAGAATAAACAAAAACCCAGAGCTGAGAAGCGCAGGCTCACTAAAAGACTGATACACAGTTATATAAATAAATAGTTTCCCTGCTTGCCCTTTTTAGCCAGGCCAAAAAAAAAATGTTTCTGGGGAAAAAGTTAACATATAAAGTGGTTTTATATAAAATATCAATTGTCTTCTATATTTTGAAAAGCATCAGTACCAGTTCTTTCATTTGAAAAACAATTTGTGGCATTGGAGGAAAAGGATTCTGTGATTGTTGAAGTGAATTTTGTCATAAATGCAAAGAAAAGATACAATATAGAAAAAATACTTTCTAAAAAACCCCACCATATCACCATATAAATAGAGATACTATGTGATACAATGAAAAGAGCTGTGCATCTCAGACACTGTTAAAGAAAAAAAATATCTAAAGGAAACCTGAGGACAGCCAGAGAGACAAAAATAAGGGCACAAGGGAAAATATTAGCCTCTGATACCTACATGTAGAGCAGGCAGTAAACACTGCATATCCCCACCATGTAAAAGAAAACCTCCCACAAAAGGATTTTAAAACTTATTTTCTCTTACCCAGGACTTCATGTCCAGATTTCAGCAGTTACCAGACACACTAAAAGACAAAAAACATAGTTGTAAGAGACAGAGTAAGCAAGAAAACCAGACTAAGATATGGCAGAAATTTTGGAATTATCTGGGAATATAAAGCAACTACTATTATAAGCTAAAGGCTATAACAGAAAAACTGGGCAATATGTAAGAACAGATGGGTAATGTAGGCAGAGTGATGTAAACTCTAAGAAATAATCAAAAGGAACCTATAGCAATCAAAAACACTGTCACAGAAATGAAGAATGTGCCTTTTTTTGATTGGGTTGTTTATATTGATGACATAAAGTCACATGAGCTGTTTCTAAATTTTGGAGACTAATCCCTTGTAAGTCACATAATTTGCAAATATTTTCTCCCATTCTGTGGGTTATGTTTTCATTTGGTTTATGGTTTCCTTCACTATGTAAAAGCTTTTGAGTTTAATTAGGCCCCATTTGTTTATTTTTGTTTTCATTTCCATTACTCTGGGAGACAGATTGAGAAAGATATTGCTGTGATTTATGTCAGAGTGTTCTGCCTGTGTTTTCCTCAAAGAGTTTTATAGTATCCGGTCTCACATTTAGGTCTTCAATCCATTTTTTGTTTTAACATCTTTATTGGAGTATAATTGCTTTACAATGGTGTGTTAATTTCTGCTGTATAACAAAGTGAATCAGCTATACATATACATACAACCCCATAGCTCCTCCCTCTTGTGTCTCCGTCCCACCCTCCCTATCCAACCTCTCTACGTGGACACAAAGATGATGACTTCATCCCAGCTTACAATTCCCCCTCTGCATGTCCTCAACTCCATTCTCTACGTCTGCATCTTTATTCCTGTCCTGCCCCTAGGGTCTTCAGAACCCTTTTTTTTTTTAAGATTCAATATATATGTGTTAGCATGTGCTATTTGTTTTCCTCTTTCTGACTTAATTCACTCTGTATGACAGTCTCTAGGCCCATCCACCTCACTACAAATAACTCAATTTCATTTCTTTTTATGGCTGAGTAATATTCCATTGTATATATGTGCCACATCTTCTTTATCCATTCATCTGTAGATGGACACTTAGGTTGTTTCCATGTCCTGGCTATAGTAAATAGAGCTGCAATGAAAATTGTGGTACATGACTCTTTGAATTATGGTTTTCTCAGGGTATATGCCCAATAGTGGGATTGCTGGGTCGTATAGTAGTTCTATTTGTAGTTTTTTAAAGAACCTCCATACTGTTCTCCATAGTGGCTGTATCAATTCACATTCCCACCAACAGTGTAAGAGGGTTCCCTTTTCTCCACACCCTCCCTGGCATTTATTGTCTGTAGATTTTTTGATGATGGCCATTCTGACAGGTGTGAGGTGATACCTCATTGTAGTTTGATTTGCATTTCTCTAATGATTAATGATGTTGAGCATCCTTTTATGTGTTTGTTGGCACTCTGTATATCTTCTTTGGAGAAATGTCTGTTTAGGTCTTCTGACCATTTTTGGATTGGGTTGTTTGTTTTTTTGATAATGAGCTATATGAGCTGCTTGTAAATTTTGGAGATTAATCCTTTGTCAGTTGCTTCATTTGCAAATATTTTCTCCCATTCTGAGGGTTGTCTTTTGGTCTTGTTTATGGTTTCCTTTGCTGTGCAAAAGCTTTGAAGTTGGAAGATTTTTAATCACAGTTTCAATTTCAGTGCTTGTGATTAATCTCTTTGTATTTTCTATTTGTTCCTGGTTCAGTGTCAGAAGATTGTGCTTTTCTAAGAATTTGTCCATTTCTTCCAGGTTATCCATCTTATTGGCATATAGTTGCTTGTTGTAACCTCTCATGATCCTTTGTATTTCTGCAGTGTCAGTTGTTACTTCTCCTTTTTCATTTATAATTCTATTGATTTGAGTTCTCTCCTTTTTTTTCTGGATGAGTCTTGTTAATGGATTATCAATTTTGTTTATCTTCTCAAAGAGCCAGCTTTTAGTTTTATTGATCTTTGCTATTGTTTTCTTCATTTCTTTTTCACTTATTTCTGATCTGATTTTTATGATTTCTTGCTTTCTGATAACTTTGGGGTTTCTTCTTTCTTCTTCTTTCTCTAATCCCTTTGGGTGTAAGGTTAGGTTGTTTTTTGAGATATTACTTGTTTTTTGAGGTAGGATTGTACTGCTATAAACTTCCCTCTTAGAACTGCTTTTGCTGAACCCCATAGGTTTGGGGTCATGATTCCATTGTCATTTGTTTCTACATATTTTTTATTTCCTCTTTAATTTCTTCAGTGATCTCTTGGTTATTTAATAGGGTATTGTTTAGCCTCCATATGTTTGTATTTTTTACAGATTTTTTCCTGTAATTGATATCTAGTCTTACAGTGTTGTTGTCGGAAAAGATATTTGATACGATTTCAATTTTCCTAAATTTTCCAGGGCTTGATTTGTGACCCAAGATATGATCTATCTTGGAGAATGTTCCATGAGCACTTGAGAAAAAAGTGTATCCTGCTGCTTTTGGATGGAATGTCTTATAAATACCAGTTAAGTCCATCTTGTTTAATTTATCATTTAAAGCTTGTGTTTCCTTATTTATTTTCATTTTGGATGATCTCTCCATTGGTGAAAGTGGGGTGGTAACATCCCCTACATTTATTGTGTTACTATAAATTCCCCTTTTATGTCTGTTAGCATTTGCCTTATGTACTGATGTGCTCCTATGTTGGGTGCATAAATATTTACATTGTTATATCTTCTTCTTGGATTGATATCTTGATCATTATGTAGTGTGCTTCTTTGTCTCTTGTAACAGTCTTTATTTTAAAGTCTATTTTCTCTGATATGAGAATTGCTACTCGAGCTTTCTGTTGATTTCCATTTGAATGGAATATCTTTTTCCATCCCTTCACTTCAGCCTGTATGTGTCCCTAGGTCTTAAGTGGGTCTCTTGTGGACAGCATATGTAAGGGTCTTGTTTTTGTATCCATTCAGCTAGTCTATGTCTTTTGGTTGGAGCATTTAATCCATTTACATTTAAGGTAGTTATCAATATGTATGTTCCTATTACCATTTTCTTAATTATTTTTAGTTAGTTATTGTAAGTCTTTTCTTTCTCTTGTGTTTCCTGCCTAGAGAAGTTCCTTTAGCATTTGTTGTAGAGCTGGTTTGGTGGTGCCGAATTCTGTCATTTTTGCTTATCTGTAAAGATTTCAATTTCTCCATCAAATCTGAATGAGATCCTTGTTGTGTAGAGTAATCTTGGTTGTAGCCTTTTCCCTTTCATCACTTTAAATATGTCTTGCCACCCCCTTCTGGCTTGCAGAGTTTCTGCTGAAAGGTCAGCTGTTAACCTTATGGGGATTCCCTTGTATGTTAATTGTTGCTTTTCCCTTGTTGCTTTTAATATTTTTTCTTTGTACTTAATTTTTAATAGTTTGATTAATATATGTCTTGACATGTTTCTCCTTGGATTTATCCTGTATGGGACTCTCTGTGCTTCCTGGACTAGACTGTTTCCTTACCCATATTAGGGAACTTTTCAACTATAACCTCTTCAAATGTTTTCTCAGTCCCTTTTTTTTTTCTCTTCTTCTTCTGAGACTCCTATAATTCGAATGTTGTTTCATTCAATGTTGTCCCAGAGGTCTCTGAGATTGTCCTCAATTCTTTTCATTCTTTTTTTTCTTTTTTCTGCTCTGTGGTAGCTATTTCCACTCTTTTGTCTTCCGGGTCACTTATGCGTTCTTCTGCCTCACTTATTCTGCTACTGATTCCTTCTAGAGAATTTTTAATTTCATTTATTGTGTTGTTCATTATTATTTGTTTGCTCTTTAGTTTTTCTAGGTCCTTGTTAATCATTTCTTGATTTTCTCCATTCTATTTCCAAGATTTTGGATCATCTTTACTATCATTACTCTGAATTCATTTTTAGGTAGACTGCCTATTTCCTCTTCTTATGTTTCATCTGATGGGTTTTTACTTTGTTCCTTCATCTGCTGTGTATTTCTCTGTCTTCTCATTTAGCTTAAGTTACTGTGTTTAGGGTCTCCATTTTGCAGGTTGCAGGTTCATAGTTCCCGTTGTTTTTGGTGTCTGCTCCTAGTGGGTAAGGTTGGTTCAGTGAGTTGTGTAGGCTTCCTGGTGGAGAGGACTGGTGCCTATTTTCTGTGGATGAGGCTATATCTTGTCTTTCTGGTGGGCAGGACCACCTCTGGTGGTGTGTTTTGGGGTGTCTGTGAACTTATTATGATTTTAGGCAGCCTCTCTGCTAATGGGTGGGTTTGTGTTCCTGTCTTGCTAGTTGTTTGGCATAGGGTGTCCAGCACTGTAGCTTGCCAGTCAGTGAATGGAACTCAATATTAACATTGGGATGGACATATCTAGGAGAGCTTTCACCATTTGATAGTACAGGGGGCTGGGAGTTGTCTGGTGGACCAATTTCCTGAACTCAGCTCTCCCACCCCAGAGGCTCAGGTCTGACACCCAGCCAGAGCACCCAGACCCTGTCAGCCACATGGCTCAGAAGAAAAGGGGGGAAAAAAGAAAGAGAGAAAGAATAATAACATAAAATAAAGTTATTAAAATAAAAAATATTAAAAATAAAAAATATAAGAGTAAAAAAAAAGAAAGAGAGAAAGAAAGAAGAGAGCAACCAAACCAAAAAACATATCCTCCAATTATAACAAGTGTTAAAAACTATATTAAAAGAAAACACAAAACAAAAATGGACAGTCAGAGCCCTAGGACAAATTGCAAAAGCAAAGCTATATAGATAAAACCATACAAAGAAATGTACACATACGTGCTCATAAGAAGAGAAAAAGGAAAAAAAGAGAAAAAATATATATATATAAAAATTAGAAAGGAAGAGAGCAACCAAATCAATAAAGAAATCTACTAATGATAATAAGCTCTAAATACTAAACTAAGATAAACATCAAACCAGAAAGTAATTAGATGCAGATAGCACACCCCAAGCCTACAGTTGTTCCCAAAATCCACTGCCTCAATTTTGGGATAATTAATTGTTTATTCAGGTATTCCACAGATGCAGGGTACATCAAGTTGGTTTTGGAGATTTAATCTGCTGCTCCTGAGGCTGCTGGGAGAAATTTCCATTTCTCTTCTATGTTCGCACAGCTCCTGGTGTTCAGCTTTGGATTTGGCCCTGCATTTGCCTGTAAGTCAGCTGAAGGCATATTTAAGGAAGTCTGAGGTCTTCTGCCAGTGTTCAGTAGGTGTTCTGTAGGAGTTATTCCAGTTTTAGATGTTGTCTTGATGTATTTGTGGGGAGGAAGGTGATCTCCACGTCTTACTCCTCCATCATCTTGAAGGCACCCCCCTTCAATCCATTTTGAGTTTATTTTTGTGTATGGTGTTAAAGAATGTTCTAATTTCATTTTTTTTTACATGTAGCTGTCCAGTTTTCCCAGCACCATTTATTGAAGAGACTGTCTTTCTTCCATTGTATAATCTTGCCTCCCTTGTCATAGACTAATTGTCCGTAGGTGTGAAGGTTTATCTCTGGGCTTTCTATCCTGTTCCATTGATCTATGTTTTTGTGTCAGAACCATACTGTTCTGATTACTGTAGCTTTGTAGTATAGTCTGAAGTCAGGGAACCCTAGTCCTCCAGCTCCATTTTTCTTTCTCAAGATTACTTTGGCTATTGGAGGTCTTTTGTGTTTACATACAAATTTTTGTATTTTTTTGTTCTAATTTTGTGAAAAATGCCATTGGTAGTTTGATAAGGATTGCACTGAATCTGTAGATTGCCTTGTGTAGTATAGTCATTTTGTCAGTAATGATTCTTCCAGTGCAAGGACATGGTATATCTTTCTATCTGTTTGTGTCATCTTTGATTTCTCTAAGCAAGAAAGAGACCAGCAACTTAAAACATCTTTGTACATATATACACTGCTACATCTAAACCTGATGGGAACAGCAAAGCCCCAGACTACAATAGATACACACACACAAAATAAAAAGCAACCAAAACACAACACTAAAGATAGTCATCAAACCACAAGAGAAGAGAATAAGAGAGGAAGGGAAAAAAAAAAGACCTATGAAAACAAACCCCAAACAATTAAGAAAATAGCAATAGGAACATATATATGGATAATTACCTTAAATGTAAATAGATTAAATGATCCAACCAAAAGACAGAGACTGGCTGAATGGATGCATAAACAAACCTGTATATATACTGTGTATAAGAGACAAACTTCAGACCTAGGGACACATACAAACTGAAAGTGAGAGGATGGAAAAAGTATTCCATGCAAATGGAAGTCAAAAGAAAGCTGGATAGCAATACTCATATCATACAAAATAGACTTTAAAATAAAGCCTGTGATAAGAGACAAAAAAGGACAGTACATAACAATCAAGGGATCAATCCAGGAAGAAGATATAGAATTTGTAAATATATATGCACCTAACATAGGGGTCCCTCAATATATAAGGCAAATACTAACAGCCATAAAGGGAGAAATCGACATTAACACAATAACAGTGGGGGACTTTAACACCCCATTTTCATCAATGGACAGATCACCCAGACAGAACATCAATAAGGAAACACAGGTTTTAAATGACACATTAGATGAGACTCACTTAATTCATATTTATAGAGCATTCCATCCAAAAGCAGAAGAATACAATTTTTTCTCAAGTGCACATGGATCATTGTCCAGGATAGGTCACATCTTGGGCCACAAATCAAGCCTCAGTAAATTTAAGAAAATCAAAATCTTATCAAGCATCTTTTCCAACCACAACTCTGAGATTAGAAATAAACTACCAAAAAAAAAAAACCTATAAAAAACACAAATAGGTGGAGGCTAAACAATATGCTACTGAACTACCAATGGATCACTGAAGAAATCAAAGAGGAAATAAAAAATTCCTAGAGACAAATGAAAACAAAAGCACAATGATCCAAAACCTATGGGATGCAGCAAAAGCAATTCTAAGTGTGAAGTTTATAGCAATACAGTCTCTCCTCAGGAAACAAGAAAAATCTCAAATAAACAACCTAACTTTACACCTAAAGCAACTAGAGAAAGAAGAACAAACAAAACTTAAAGTGAGTTGAAGAAAAGAAATCATAAAGATCAGAGTAGAAATAAATAGAGATAAAGAAAACAATAGCAAAGATCAATGAAACTAAAAGCTTGTTCCTTGAAAAGATAAATAAAAGATAAAACTTCAGCCAGACTCATGAAGAAAAAAAGGGTGAGGACTCAAATCAATAAAATTAGAAATGAAAAAGGGGAAGTTACAACTGACACCACAGAAATACAAAGGGTCATAACAATCTTCTCTTTAGAAATTATGCAAGCAATAAGAGAGTGGAGTGAAATATTTAAAGTGTTGAAATAAAAGAACCACCAAACTAGAATTCTGTATCCAGCAAGATTATTCTTCAGGGTGAAGGATGAATAGAGGTTTTCTCAGATGAACAAAAATTAAGGAAATTTGTCCGCAATAGACTTGGTTTGAATAAAATGTTAAACTAAATTCTTCAGAAGGAAGGAAAACTGTGTAGGTCAGATATACAAAAAGAAAAGAAGAGTATTAGAAAAGAAATAAATGAAAATAAAACAAATCTTTTATTTTTCTTATTAATTCATCTAACAGATAACTGTTCAATATAATAGCAAAAATATATTCTGTGATTATAGCTTATGGATAAGTGAAATAAATTACTATAATGTTGAAAGAAAGAGGAGGGAGGAATTGGGAATACATTATTATCAGGTATATGAACTGCCTAGGAAGTAGGATGGTGCAATTTGAAAGGGGATTTGGATTAGTTATAAATGTATATAGCAAATTCAGGAACAACTACTAAAAAGTTAAAAAAAACAAGTAGTTGTATGCTAAGATAGGAGGAAAAAGTGGAAGCAGAAAAAATTTTGAATTAAAATTAGAGAAGATAGAAAAATAATGAAACACACACACACACACACACACACAACAAAGACCAAAGGCAAATAATTTTAAAAAGTAACAAATACAGGAGCTATTAATCAAACCATATAAATAATTAAGTTAAATATCAGTAGTCTAAATACACCAATTAAAAGACAAGGACGGGGGCTTCCCTGGTGGCGCAGTGGTTGAGAGTCCGCCTGCCGATGCAGGGGACACGGGTTCGTGCCCCGGTCTGGGAAGATCCCACATGCCGCGGAGCGGCTGGGCCCGTGAGCCATGGCCGCTGAGCCTGCGCGTCCGGAGCCTGTGCTCCACAACGGGGGAGGCCACAAAAGTGAGAGGCCCGCGTACAGCAAAAAAAAAAAAAAAAAAAAAAAAAGACAAGGACTGTCAAAGTAAATTTAAAAAACAAGTTCCCACTGTATATTTTCTGCAAGAATCTCACTTGAATATAAAGACTTAGATATATGAAATGGGTTGGAGAAAAATATACCATAATAACACTCAGTGAAAGATATATCAGTTTCAGACAAAGCAGAATTAAGAGCAAGGAAAATTATCAGGGGATATAGAGAGACATAACACAATGATAAAGGAGTTTTAACTACTATTACAGTTGGGAAACTCAACATCTCTGCATTAGTAATAGATCTGCTGGGCAGATCAATAGTGACATAGATGAATTGAACAACATCAGCAATCAACAAGATTTAATTCACATCTATGGAATATTTCATCCAATAACAACAGAGTACATTCTTCTCAAGCTCACATGAAACATTCACCAAATTAGACAAAATTCTGGGCAATAAAACATACTTTAACATATTAAAAAGAATAGAAACTATTCAATGTCTGCTTTCAGACCACAAAGGAATTAAACTAGTAATCAATAACAGAAAGACAGCTGGAAAATCCCCCACTACTTCTAAATAACACAAGGGTTAAAGAAAAAAATCTCAAGATAAATGTAAAAATCTTTTTGAATTAATAAAAATAAAAATATAACTTATCAACATTTATCATATGCAGTAAAAGTAGTGCCTAGAGGGAAATTTATAGCATTCAGTGCATATGATAGAAAAGAAGAAAAATTTAAAATCAAAATGTAGATTTCCAACTTATGAAACTAGGAAAAGAAGAATAAATTATTTACAAAGTAAGAAGAAGCAAAGGAACAATAAAATTTAGAGCAGAACTTATTGAACTTAAATAAGAAATCAGTAGAGAAAATCAAAGAAACCAAAAACTGGTTCTTTGAAATGATCAATAAATTGATAAAACTCTAGCCATGTTAACTAAGAAAAAAAGAAAGAAGACATAAACAATGAATTGAATTCTAAACCTCCACTAACTCTCTTCTGGAGAGCAAAGGCATTGAGTGGGAAGCAGGGAGAAAACTGTACTTTGGATAAAGACACTTGCAAAGCCCCTAACCAGTTATTATCAGTCTGCTCCACTGAGGATATTATTCTTTATCTGATAAGCAGAATAACACTTAACTCATACCCCTTAAGTAAAACACATAGATGTCAGAAGGTGGGTGATAAGCTGGCATTTAAAAAAATATATTTTACTATAGCAAAATTGACATTTTTGTTTTGGTGTACACTTCTACGCATTTTAACACATGCATAAATTTATAGAATCACACCAGAATTAGAATACAGAATAGTTCCATTATCCAAAAATTTCCCTTAGGAATTTTATAGTCACATTTACCTCCAACTCCTAACCACTGGCAACCTCTGTTCTGTTCTATGTGTCTATAGTCTTGCTTTTTTTCAGAATATCCAAGAAATGGAATCAAGCAATACATAGCCTTGTAAGACTTCTGTCATGCAACGGAATGCCTTTGGGATTCATTCAAGGTTGTGTGTGTATCAAGAGTAGGTTCATTTTTATTACATTGTATGGATGTATCCCAGATAGTCTATCTATTCACATAATGAAGGCATTTGAGTAGTTTCTAGTTTTTAACTTTTACAAATAAAGCCACTATAAACATTTGTGTACAGGTTTTACTGTAAGCATAATTTCTGAATGCTATTCTGTCTCATTGATCCATTTTTTTTAATCTCTTTTCCAACAACCACCATTTATTGTAGCTTTACAGTAAATCTTTTTTTTTTTTTTTTTTTTTTTGCGGTACGTGGGCCTCTCACTGTTGTGGCCCCTCCCGTTGCGGAGCACAGGCTCCGGACGCGCAGGCTCAGCGGCCATGGCTCACGGGCCCAGCTGCTCCGCGGCATGTGGGATCTTCCCGGACCGGGGCACGAACCCGTGTCCCCTGCATTGACAGGCGGACTCTCAACCAATGCACCACCAGGGAAGCCCTACAGTACATTTTTACAGTAAATCAGAGAGTTTGATTCTCCCATCTTTATGCTGACTTTTTCAAATCTATCATTTATCTATTTTTAATTAATTTACACATTTTGGTTATTGTAATTTTCAGTTCCAGTCTTTTCATTTGGTTCTTCTTTATAACTTCTGTTTTGTTGCTGAAGCATTCTGTATTTCCATTTGTCTCAACAGTTTTCACAACTGACTGTTAGATAATTCCAGTGTCTTAGTTTTAGTCTTGGGGTCGTTGTCCTCTCCCATGTGAGCTGAGATTTTCCTAACTCTTTGTATGCCAAGTAATTTTGGTTTGTATTCTGGACATTTGGATGACTAGCTACTATGTAAAACATATTTTAATCTTTATATTGAGAGTTTTTCATTATTTTATGTTGCAAAACTATTAGGAAATTTGTTATATTTAAATTTTTCAAGTTAATCATCCTTGAATAAAGACTCTGTGTATGATCATGAAAAGGGAGGGCACATTCTCTTGGGATTTCTTTGTTGTCAACGTTGTTTCTTTTTGAGGTCTCTTCTTTGGTAGCTAAAATAAGAATTGAGTTAGATTTATGTAATTTGTTTAGTTTTCTCCCAGTTTGATGAACTAAGGATATAGCTAGAAACAATTGTTCTCCTAGCAGGAAACTTAAACTTATGTAGAGTCAGCCCTCTGTATCTGCAGGTTTTGCATCCATGGATTCAACCAATTGTGGATCAAAAATACTTGAAAAATAAACTTCAGAAAGTTCCAAAAAACAAAATTTGAATTTGCTGCTCACTGGCCACTATCTACGTAGCATTTACATTGTAATAGATATTATAAGTAATCTAGAGATGATTTAAAGTATACCAGAGGATGTGCATTGGTTATATGCAAGTATTGTGACATTTTATATAAATGTCTTGAGCATCTGTGGATTTTGTTATTGCAGGTGTCCTGGAACTAATCCCCCAGGGATACTGAGAGACTACTGCAGTTTATTCTTTGTATTTGTTATAGGTATGGTGGAAACTAGATTTCCATTCCCAGTTCTATATTTAGACTGACTTTCATGTGTTGCTTCCAGTGTGCCTAGCCAAGGTCGTTTTTCTTACAAGATGCCTAACCTGATGGTGAGAAGTCCTTTGATCTGACTTCCTTTTGGTGCAGCTATGGAAGGGGATGTGGCATGACTCCCAGCATGACTGCTTTCAGATGATGTCGATCCTGAACAGTTTAGAGAGTTCTGTGTACCTTGTACTTAGATGTAGTATGCCTTGATTTTGCTATCACAACTCGGTAGAGAGGTGGGATCTTGCCACTAGCAAGAGGATTGGGCAAGCAGGAGTTAATTGGCTGGGCCAAGATGCAATTTCACTGCAGAGGATGCCTTATATGTATTCTTCTTGCCTTTTCCTCTAACTGTATCCACCACACTACTCATTTGGTTAGAATTGAAGTAGTCTAGGTACAGACAGCGTTTACCACCAAGTTGTTTGACCCTTTGTATCCCCAAAACCCTGCATCCTCACAACCAAACCCACACAACCACTGCTGCAGCTTCAGGCACACGCTGGCCCCAGACCCGCATGGATGCAGTGTGAGCGTGGATGTCATCAGCTGAGGTGGGTGCCATCAGCTGGGATGGGTGCACTGGAACCCCTGCTCCCTGGCTCTGCTTGTTTCCTGATGATTTGGCTTCTCTCTCATTCCTGTGTCTGAACATTTACTTTGGAGCTCCTTCTGTTTCCTTGGACTTTGTCTTTCTCCCTGATAACGACATGTGGGATGATAACCTGGCTAAGAGGATGGGGGCATTGCCTTCCCAGCCCACCAAACCCACAACACTGATACCTGCTGACCTACCTCTGCCTCACAGCCATGTGGAGGTGGCTGGACCTTCGGCTCTTGATGGCCTTGCTTGTCAGGAAGTCAGCCCTTCTCCTGACCACTTTTCTGCTTCCTCCCTGCAGGACTGGCAATCATTTTGTCATCTGTGTTCACTCCTCCATTCTCCAGGGCTGACCCCGTCCCAGAAGGCACACCCATTTCTGGGTTTCTGATTACTGTCTTCTCCTGAGAACCATTTCCATTAACCCCTTTGCAGCTGGCTGGTCTTAAGTTCAAACTGAGTCTTTACTCAGTATAATAGCACTTTCCCAATTCTTGGCTAAATGTGGGTCCATTTTACTGGCTTTTTCAAGCTAACATAGCAATGCATGGCCCCGTGGTGCTTAAGATTCAGCCTGCCTCTTTCTACATCCATTATTGCCCTGAAAATGAGAGTTCAGAGCACGTCATTTTATAAATGGCATAGATTTTCTTTTTAGATGCATTTTCTTCCCCTCCTTCCCAGTGGAGATCATTTGTCAGGTTTTGCTCACTCACTCACGGAACTTTGTGAGTTTTCTTCTTCCTGCAATTTATCCTTGTCCACTTGGCATTTCACTACCTCTGAGATCTGCAAAATAGGGCATTTCATGGTATATTCCATTCTTGTACCATTTATAAAGGTGTGAAAGCTAGACCTAGCAGCACTGTGGGAGAAACCAAACTGTTCACTTTTATTTATCATATTCTTCCAAGAAAAAAATATTAAAAATGTGAAAATGCATGCTATGCTAGAAGAGGGGATGGTAAGGAGAAGACGGTGGGAGCTATGGTTATAAAGATGAAGGATCCATAGTTCCTGCCTCTGGAAGAGAAGGTACCCACACTGACTGTGGTGTCTGCTGTAACCAGGACTATGAACATGACCAGCAGGTGGCTCAGTACTGAGGCAGCCACGCCAGTTATTATCCATCTGATTGTGAGTGAGCCAACACGGGCTACCATATCAATAGGGCCCTTCCCTACCTGACATGCTGTGTCTCCAGGACTTTTAGTTGGGGGACCACCGAAAATCGGTGCAAAAGGAATTCTTATCCAAGAGGTTTCAGAGGATGTTGGTTGCTGCTCTACATAGACAGCATATGCTTTGGAGATACAGGATGTATAATCAGCGAATATGTGGAAGGGAAGAAGAATCAAATTAGTGGTTCTGAAATGGAGCAGGACCCTGTAGTACCCCCGGCACACCAGAGTCCTCTGCCTGACTTTTGTCAGGCAGGTAGGTAGAGAAACCTTAGCCAAAAAATAAGTTTAATCAGAGAAGTGAGAAAATGCAGAAACAAAGGAAAACAGTCAAATGAGACCAAATAATAATAGTTTAGTCATTAAGCAAAGTCAAGAACCTTTAGTTCCTTCTCAAGGGCTATAGATAATATTCTGAGCCACATCCTGTGAGCTGTCTTGTAGATACTGAAACCCCCAGCAGGTGAAAGAAGTTAACTACATGATGACCAGACTGTAGCCATGATATAAGCTGCCACAAGTCTGAGAACTGGCCTCAGGAAATGGGAACAAACCTAGCCCCCTCCCTCTGTCTATAAAAGTTCTTGGCCACTGACTGCCCAGGGATGGGAGGAGTCAGCCTTTGAACATGAGTCTGCCGCACCAACCTGGCCTCTTTATTGGCTTTTGAGGGGTGAGCAGCCCGGCCCCACTTTTGTTAACAGTTCAAGCAGGTCTTCACTGCTCACCGTGGTAGACACTGGTCACATGTGCTACTGAACACTCAAAATGTGGCTGTTCTGAACTGAGATGTGCTCTAAGTGTAAAATGCATACCAGATATAGAAGACTTAGTATAAACATTTAAAGTATGTCATTAATTTTTTTTATATTGATCACCTGTTGAAGCAATTATATTTTGGATATACTGGGTTAAATAAAAGTGATTTATATCATCTGTTTCTTTTTACTTTTTTAACATGGCTACTAGAATATAAAAATGACACGTGTGGCTTATATTTCCATTGAGCAGTGCTGGACTAGAGCACGAGAGGATTTTAGGGAGAGAGGAATTAGAGTTAGTACATCAAGGACATTAAATGCCTGACTAATTAATTCACATAGTATTTGCCAGGTGGTGAGATTGCATTGATTTTTGAGTAGAGGAATAAAATAGAATACCAAGGGAAGATTAATCTAGTGGCAGGGGCATATTTCAATTTCCAGTTCCTTATTCATGATAAAACATTGCTCCCAACCTTAATGATAATTTATTTTATAGCTTTCCAGTTGAAATTTTGCCAAAGGAAAACAATGACTTGTGTCACCATGCTTATTTACTCATTTTCAGATAGATTCCAGGTAGATTAATGCACCATGTTTCCCCTTATAGAAACCCTGTTAACTTCCTCCGAATTACTTATGTTGGCATAATTGCATAGTGGGCTCTTTTTAATAACTCTTACATGATTGTAGAGAAGGAAAGCGATGCTTATTCTTTTACCGCTCACACGACAGTCCTTCTCACCCTGCACGGTAGGCAGGCAAGAGACATTTGAAGGAAACCAGTCACATTCTCTGGCACAGTGAGGGATAACTTGGGAGATTGGGATTGACATATACACACTACTATACATAAAATAGATAACTAATAAGAACCTGCTGTATAGCACAGGGAACTCTACTCAATACTCTGTAATGGCTTATATGCGAAAATAATCTAAAAAAAAAGTGGATATATGTATATGTATGACTGATTCACTTTGCTGTACACCTGAAACTAACACAACATTGTAAATCAACTCTACTCCAATAAAAATTAAACAAAAAAACAGTGGTGATATTTTAACCTCCAAATTCAGATGAGAGCTTCAATAATTAAAAAAATCTATTCTAGACACATTAAACATCTATTCTAACCTTAGGATGTTGGTATTATTATTATTCTCATTGACAGATGAGAAAATGGAGGATTGAAGAGGTAAAGTAACTCATCCAAGGTCACGTAACTAATAAATGTAGAAGGTTGTGTTTCAAACCTTAAAAAAAAAAGTATCATGAATGTTTCCAAAATTTATACCTATGTCTCCAAGCTGATTTTTTTTTTTTTCGGTACGCGGGCCTCTCACTGTTGTTGCCTCTCCCGTTGCGGAGCACAGGCTCCGGACGCGCAAGCTCAGCGGCCATGGCTCACGGACCCAGCCACTCTGCGGCACGTGGGATTTTCCCGGACCGGGGCACGAACCCGTGTCCCCTGCGTCGGCAGGCAGACTCTCAACCACTGCACCACCAGGGAAGCCCTGATTTTTTTGATATGGGTATTTTTTGAGATGAGGTGCCGTATTCTTAAAAAAATGTTTTATCTAAGTTTTAATATTGAAGTGACAAATTAAAGTGTGAATACTGGTGGGCTTAATCTGATATTCTTCTTTTCAATTTAAATAAAAGATTGTGGCATTTTAATCACTTGCCCTCTGTCCTTGCTGCTGTTGTTGTTGTTAATTTTCCTATGGGATCATGGGGTTCTGTGCCTACCTGTGATCAATTCAACATGAGCAAAACCTAACTCTCATTCCATCCTCCCCAGTCTTTCTTACAGATGACATCTAGAACAACCTTGACATGTTGCAGAATAATCTTAATGTGATTTTATCAAAGTGTTGTTAAAATTGCAGCATTTTAAATCCTTACTCTGGAAAAATCACATTTTGGAACCTGATATGTCTACCCATCTAATCTACTTTTATTTCCCGCAGTCATGTTGTATAATTTTGTTTGCATAAGCTCTGCACATTTCCTATTGAATTATATTTGTAAGTATTTTAAATTTTTGGAAACATTTTGAAAAGAACGTTTTGTATTTGCAAAACGCATCTTGCTGTAATGAATAACAGTTACTTTAATATTTGTTTAGTATATGACCTCATTAATGAACTCATTATTTCTAAGAGCCCTCAGTTTGTTCTTTTGTGTGCTTAAATCTATAAGTAATGGTTATTGTTTACCTTCTTAATAGTTATGCCTCTTATTTATATTTTGACTTCTAAAGAGCTGATATCCAAAACAGTATTAGCCAACAGTGGTGGTAGAAATAATTTTAGTGCTGTCTAACACTTGCAGATGATGCCTCTATTAATTATGATTTCTGTTTTTTCTACATGAGTTGTATTTATTCTGTTAAGGTTGTATGAATTTATTACTGATTTAGTAAATACTTGCAAGTAATAGACATAATTTTATGAGGTCCCATTCAGAATTAAAGCCACCAAATGCTTTTTTTCTCCCTTTAATTATTAGTCTGATGATACATATTAGTTTTCTGATAATATTAAAACATTCTAGAATTATTATATCATGGTCTTCATACATTTCCATTTTTAAATAAAGCTAAAATAATTTTTTTCAAATTATAGGCATGATGCCAGCATGTGTATTTGAAGATACAGTGTTCTTTGAACTGCTTTGACTAGGTTTGATGCCAGTCGGATTTATAAAAGAGAATGGAGGACATTCAACTTTTATTTTTTAATTCCCTTTCATGATTTGGAATGGGAATCATCTATTCTTTGTAAGCTTGAAAGGGCTTGTCTTTAACTTCACTATAGACTTACTACCTTTTCATGTATTTGTGTTCAATTTTATTGTTGTTCTTGTTGTTGTTAGTGACTTTTGTATTATAGTGTTTATTTAAGGGAACAAAATTTGATTTATTTGTTAACTAGAATGTTCTAAATTTAAAAAGTCATTAATTTCATATTTTCTCTAATTTGTTTTTTATGGTACTGTATTGCTCTATTTTATTGAAATAATATTTTCTATAGTTTTATTGAGGTAGAAGAGCTATAGAGTAATCTGCATGTATTTAATATATACTATTTGATGAGTCTGGACAAACGAATCCACCCATGATATCATCCCCCCAATCAACATAATAGACACATTCAACACAACCAAAAGATCCTTGTGTCCCTCTGCTTTTTCTTTTTCTGCTAAGAACACAGCATGCATCTACCCTCTTAACACATTTTGAAGTACACGATATTGTACCATTAACTACAGGCACAATGCTGTACAGCAAACCTCTGGGGTTTATTCCTATGGTTATCTAGTGTAACTATAACTCTGTTCCCACTGAGCAACAGCTCTCACTTCTCCCTCTTTCCCTCGCAGCCATCATTCTGGGATCTGTTTCTATAAGGTTGACTATGTTAGATATCTCGTATAAGGGGAATTACACAGTATTCATCCTTTTGTGACTGACTTATTGCACTGAGCATAATGTCCTCCAGGTGCATCCACGTTGCCACAAATAGTAGGATTTCTTTATAGCAAAGGGAACAGTAGAGTAAAAGGTAGCTTACAGAAAGGGAGAAAGTATTTGCAAATCATCTGTCTCATAAGGGGTTAATTTCTAAAATATATAAGGAACGCATACAACTCAACTCAAACACAAAATAGGCTGATTTAAAAATGGGCAAAAAGGACTTGAATAGACATACCAATGGCCAACAGATATACCAAATGTCACTCAACGTCACTAATGATCAGAGAAATGCAAATTCAAACAACATTGAGATACCACCTCACCTGTTAGGTTGGCTATTATTAAAAAAAAAAGAAAAAAGATAATAAGTGTTGGTGAGGATGTGAAGAAATTGAAACCCTGTGCACCATTGGTAGAAATGAAAATTGGTGCAGCCACTATAGAAAACCGTATGGAGACTTCGGGGTCTAGGATGTGGACATCTTTGGGGGTGGGGAACATTATTCTGTCTACCACACAATTTTTTTTGTTGTTGTTGTTGGCTGCATTGGGTTTTCATTGCTGTGCGCGGGCTTTCTCTAGTTGCCGCTAGTGAGGGCCACTCTTCATTGCGGTGCATGGGCTTCTCGTTGTGGTGGCCTCTCTTGTTGCAGATCATGGGCTCTAGGTGCGTGGGCTTCAGTAGATGTGGCACGTGGGCTCAGTAGTTGTGATGCACGGACTTAGTTTCTCCGCAGCATGTGGGATCTTCCCGGACCACAGCTCGAAACCTTGCCTGTGCTGGCAGGCGGGTTCTTAACCACTGAGCCACCAGGGAAGTCCTCAAAACATTAAAAATAGAACTACCATGTAATCCAACAATCCCACTACTCTGTCTATATCCCAAAGAATTGAAATCAGCATGTGGAAGATAATTCTGCCCTCCCATGGCCACTGCAGCACTATTTACAGTAGCCAAGACATGGAGATGATCAAAGTGTCCATAGGCAGATGAATGGTTAAAAGACTGGTGTGTACATACAATGGAACATTATACATTAGTTTGTTTCTGTTGTTTTTATTATATTTTTCTTGATATTCAATGACTTGTTTGGATTAGGGTGTTTAGGTCTTTCCTCAGCTTGAGAATATGTTCCTTTACTCAATCTTTTTTTTTGTTTTTGCGGTATGGGGGCCTCTCACTGCTGTGGCCTCTCCCGTCTTGGAGCACAGGCTCTGGACGTGCAGGCTCAGCAGCCATGGCTCATGGGCCTAGCTGCTCCGCGGCACGTGGGATCTTCGTGGACCAGGGCACGAACCCGTGTCCCCTGCATCGGCAGGCGGACTCTCAACCACTGCGCCACCAGGGAAGCCCTATTAAATCTTTATTAGTTTTTCTCTTCATTTATGTCATGCACTTTTCAGAGGCACAATGAGGAGATTACAACTCTCACCTCAGGGCTCCTTTTCATCGTTTCTCCTCTAATTACTACACATATCGCCTTTTGTCTTTATTCAGTAAGAGACTCCCAGACTTGACTTTGTCTGCATCACCGATTATAATTTGTACCACTTTTTACAAGAATCTTAAATTATGGTGTGACAACATTTACTTATTTTTTCCTTAAGTCACTCTCCTCTTTTTTAAAAATCTCTTGTCTCTTGTCCTAACATCTCATTCATCTATTTTTCACTTTCAAGGATCCATATTTTTTTAATATTCCTTCAGAGAACAAGTAGATACTTTCTATCAATTAATTCTTAAAATAATTCTCTTCAAAAGTTAAAAAAAATATTTATGTCCTGGTATATTGATTACAAAACTCACTTTTTCCTGTGTCCACAACCTCTGCAATGTTACCTTGTAGCTCCTACCATTAAACTGTGGGATCTACTCTCCACCCTTTGAATCTGGATGGGGCTTGTAACTTGCTTTGGTGAGTAGAAGTAAAAGCAAAAGTGGTCTGTGTTGTCCTGAGTCTATGCCTCAAGGGGCCTTGGTCTTCTCTCTCAGAGCTCTGCCTCTTCCAGAGAAAAGGCCCATTGTCGCTGGCTAAGTGATTAGCCATATATGGCAAATTGCCTCCATCATCCCAAAGGACAGCCAGCCAACTCCTAGATGTGTGAATGCACCTGCTAATCTTAGAAACAGAGCCTAGCCTCTCTCACTCACCAACAGGACCCATGAACTGAATAAATGCTTTTGTTTTAAGCCATGACATTTGGGATAGTTCCTTTTGCTGCCCCTTGAGGTGTTAGTTAACTGATAATAATGATATGTTTATCTCCCTTTCTTGATTCATAGCTTTTTATAGATACCATAATGAATTACTTTGGGGTAAGAATTCTTAAAAAGGTGTTTCTTTCTTCATGTCCCATGTCCCATTGGTCCCACAGTCATAAGAATGGATTCTTCTTGGACGTCGTCTTTATTTACCTGCCCTCTTCTGCTCCTGCCCTTGGCCACAGGAGTCAGGTGGGCTGTCATGGCATTTGGAGGATACGCCTTTCAATGTTTTTCAATGAGAAAAGACTTCCCATGCTCAAGACATTCTATCCTAGAATATTTCCCATACTCACATGCTTTCTGTTGGTACATCTGCACCTCAACTTCATATAGCCATTTCTAGCTATTGATGATCTCTGGAGAACAAAGTGGGCTCATATAAAATAATAACTTTAAACCTGTCTTCTGCTCCCACCTCTGGTCTTTCCCATTGGGGATTCCACTGGGATTTCCTCTCAAAATTCACCAGGAAAATTTAACCCCGTGGTCCCATCTGTGCCACCTGGGAGGAAATATATTGATGTTTAGCATTCCCTTTCCTCATTTCAGCCCTTGGCGAGCTTCTTCCTCTTTCTGATATTCTTTCTTCATTTCAACTGTTTTGTGTTAGGGGAAGAGGGAAATTGGGTATAGTCATAGCCAGGTCACCATCTTCTGCAGAAACAACTTCTATTTGGAGTTTGGTAAGTGAGCTTCTTGAGTAATGAGATCACTTGTGGTCACAATCTCTGTTTCTGGGAGAGAAATGGATGCAGGGTGAGGTTGCCAGTCTCCCCCGCCCCGTGGAGCCCATGGTGAGGGGTAAGCTTAAGACTGGACTCTGCACTGGAGCCAACCACATCAGAATCCCTTCCTGGGACCATGATCTGTAGCCTGCAGTCTGCAGTCTCAGCCTGGGCTGGCATTTTTTGTTGTTTGCATAGAAAATACATAAAATGTAACCATCAAATTTTCCACCATTTGATGTGGGATCCTCTCAAAATCTATTCAATTAAAAAAAAACTATTCTGAAGAAGGAGAGAAGAATAATCAGATGCACAGAAAGAAGGAGAGGTAACAGTAAGAAGGAGGAAGCTGTTTGGGTTCTTTGTGGCCTTTAGGCTGCCTGTGCGCTGAGATACACATTATTATAAAAAATCCATCCATTTTGCATTTCCAGGCCTGTGTTGGGTTAACAAAGAGTCCAAATATACGTTCCAAATATATGTTCATCTCTACTTAGTTAATATCAGGTTTCCCTGTGCTCAGTCTGGCAGTTATAATGCCTGCTCTCTCTGCTCTGGAACTTTCAGAGGACTGAAGGATCCAGAAAATATTAATGCAGTGAAACACCATAACTCACTGTGAAATATCACTGAAGGCTTAAAACATTGTGATCATTCATAAAATAATTACATCCATGAAAAGTCAATACCACCCTGAAGACTTTCACGGCTCCAAGATTTATATGTTTTCCATATTACACGAGCAAAGTCAACCCACCCACAGAGCAGAGTAAGTCCAGAAGGGCCCAGGGGAGAAATAAGGTTTCAAGCACACTCTGCATTTCTATTAGCCTTTCAGCTCACCATCTCTGCAAGATGGATATACAATAAAGTAAAACATCTACATTATTAGAACGGTGTTTCATAACTTGCGGGTTGAAGTATACCTTCAGATTCTTTGAGACGTGGGTGGGAACACTTCTGATTCCTGGACTGAAAGATTTTCTCTGAGAAAAATAGGCTGAAGTCTGCATTTCATGCCTTTATTTTATTCCACTATCTCAGCATCTGCTTACTACAAGTGATGTGGTCTGTGTAATTATTTTATTTAATTCTTTTCTTTTGGCCACACCATGTGGCATGCATGATCTTAGTACCCTGACCAGAGATTGAAACTCTGCCACCTGCAGTGGGAGCATGGAGTCTTAACTACTGGACTGCCAGGGAAGTCCCTGTTTTATTTAATTCTTAAGCCACGTTTTTTCCTTTCTTCTCCATCTATCTTCCCCAGATCCTTTGGAACTGCAGAGTCCTTGCCATTGAATTCGATAAATATTATAATCGTTAAGTTAAAACCTCTTTAAGGCACCATATGCCAATTTGGACATTGGAAATGATCATATTTGCCTTACTGGACTGTTAAAAGGATTGAATGAGCTTTATGGAAATAGGATTGTCAAATTCTGCAAGTCAGTTTCTCTCTCCCTTCACTTGTGAGAAGCTTTTCTGACCACTGGGGGGTGTCAATTCCAGGCCAAGTTTCTCTGCTGGCTGTGTGGAACCCAGTTACCACAGCCCAGCTGAGCACCTGCAATGTTCCCTGAAGCAGCCCATGTTGGACACCATACTTTCAGTTTCAGTTAAAGGGCGATGGGTGATGGGTAGGTTCTTTATGAAATGAACTAGAGGTCAGACTAGTGAGCAACATTTTATTTTCGTTAAACTAGTGGAAGGTTGGTCTGGCTGTTCTGAATTGGGTTTTGACCTTTTGTCTTGGGGACTTGGGGAACCTACATCTGAGGTTAGTGTCTTGCGTAAATGGAAGCTTTGCTTAATGCCTAATTGTGGAGAGGAGTCAACTCGTGTTTGGGGCTTCCTAAAATCTTATTTAGCTACATGTGCGCTGTGACATTAGGATTTCTTTCCAGGAATAACTTACTTTCTTGTCCTTTTCTCTGAACCATGAGCTCAACTAGTCACAAAAGCTTACATGGTATTTTATTGAAGACTCCTTTCAAGGTGGATACAACTTAGAAAGTTTATCATTAAACTGGAGAACTGCATTCACCATCTGAAGAATCTCAACCCCTTTCAGCAAAAGCTCTATGAGTTCTCCAGATCCTGCTCAACTCTCCAGGAAGGAAGCTGCAATGAAAGGAAATCAAGCCTCTTGTGGATGGACGGCAGGTGGAAGGGTGGTCCTCTCTGTGGCCTGCTTTCATTGTGGCCACTGCTATCATCCGGCTCAGCGAGAGAGTACTGGGCATGGGGTGTGCCTTGTTTATAAGTTACAGTCAGTGGTTTGGCAAAGGGTCCCAGGGGTCAGCCACTAAAAACACCAATTTGAACACTGCATGATTACAATCATTATTGATGTTTTCACTTAATGTTTATATAACATTGGCTAAGCCTTTCGCCCTTTACAAAGCATAAAGCTTGACAGTGCCATTTATTATCCTCTCTAAGTAAAGAACGATTTTCTAAATAGAAATGCAACTTCATTTTAACCTAAAGGCCAATCTCATCACTGAGGCAGAATTATAACTGAGGCCATCTTAAAAGAGAAAATAATCAACTGTTAATTATTTATAGTGCCTAATGATGCATGAAATTTGTCACATTTCCAAGTGCATTTTTAGCTAAATATGCACAGATGATAAAAGCCCTGGGATCTAAATCAGTAATTAATTTCAAACCAAAATGTGTTTGAAATTTAGCACTCTACACTTGCGTTTTTCAAAACCTAAAGATTTAGAAGAATCTCTGCCTTGCCTTCACCATTTTATTTATAGCTGAGAGTTTCAATAAAATGCACCTGTTTATATTCGAAAGGAAATAGCATATTCTTGCAAAAGCTTTAGAATTTCAAAATAAATTTAAGTCAATATCATTTGAAAGCAGCCGAGTTAGATTTGGGAACATTATGTTCAACTCTCAGTAACAAGATTAGAATAAATGCTAGTAAAATATGGAAAAGAATGAGGTCACTAAGTTGAAATATTGTACTCTGCAAGTTAGGAGAAAAGTAGATATTTGAAAACACAATTAACCTTTGAAAAGGAAAACACACCACATTCACATTAGGGAATGGGTAAACTTAACTAATGAAAATTTATAGCCCTGTAATGTTGGCAAAGAAAAAATCTCTCTCATTTAAAATGTCAGAATAGTCTCAGATCTCCCATTAAGCAATTTGTTAAACTTTCCATGGTAATAAATATTAGATTTGATCATTGAAAAAAGCTCAAGTAGAACGAGAATACTGAAGGGCACTTGCAAAGTGTCTGTTTTTAAGTTTCAAACATCTGTTTGTTGATTAAATTATTTATTCATCCTTATTCACTCCTTCAGTACACAGAATGTCTCGTAGGTGCCAAGGCATTGAATTAGACTCTCCTGATACTAAAAATAGTGTCCTCAAGGTCCTCACAGTCTTGAAGGTAAGACTCCTGTAAGCAAATAGAAGTGATGTGCTGTCAGTCGAGTGACATTGACTACTAGCTGCTTCCTGTATCAGTTACACATTCTTCAGTTAAGATAACCATGCTTTTACTCAAAATCGATCCCATCTTCTCCCAGACTCAGTTGCTGCGGGTGTGACCACAGAAAAGGTTTTGCCACATAAAAGTTAGGGAAGACGTGTAAGAATTCTTGGAAATTCCCATAAAGGTATAGGGCGATGTCCTTCCTGCTCAGAGGAATGCAGTCATGATGGCTGAGCACCCACAGCCAT